>NC_090929.1:295982497-296607497 GCF_040938575.1 Ambystoma mexicanum
CATTGCACGTGGTACTGTCAGCTCTATGTGGGTGCAGTCTAATGCACCTATGCAATCTGGCATGGCTGCAATGGCATGGAATGCCAACTTGGTTGCAATGACCTCTGCAAGTGTACAGGGTATGGTGCAGCAGAGCGTCCAGTACCTGTCCCAATATTTCTGAAAAACAGGGTTGTGAGAGCCCGTGCAGCTCACCAACTGTGTGCTGATAAGTTCCGGTGACTAGGAAATGCAGTACTGACACCACCTTCAGGAGGGGGGGGGGTTGCGGTTGAGGTGGCAATGTGGCTGCTGATGTCGTCCTCAATCATGGCGGTGATGTACATGATTGCTGGACGGTCCAGCCGGAATAATGTGTGGATCTGTCCTGGGGTCAGGTTCGAGGGTGAGGCCCTGATGCGAGGTATTGCAGGCTGCCTGCGGGGTCGTGCCAGCTGCGCAATTCGGTTGGCATGGGTGCAGGGTTTGCTAACTGACGCGTGCGCCTCCTCCGCCTCCGCCTCATCCTCCTCTGCATCATTGCTGCCACCATGTGCACTGCTGCCTGTAGGTTCAATAGTCCCAGTCCCAATGCTGCTGCTGCCTGCATTGTTGTGTTTGGAGTTGGCCTGGGTGTGGGTGTGGCCCTTTTTTAGCCTCCCAGTGACCTGCTGGGTCCGGCTGGCCTCATTTGGGGCACCTGTGGCCTGATTCACCTCACCTGGTACTGTTTAACGTCATGTTCGTGGGGCATTGATACGGCCTCCGTAGCCACGGTTTTCTGCCATTTTTGTGGCGGTATTTCCATGTCTGTGGTACTCGTGATGCCCATGGTGTTTCGTGTTGCCGCTAACTGGGTGGTTTCGCCGCCGTCGCATTCTACGGATCCCTTAACTCCGCGGCGGCGGTTTGTGGTGGTGGGTTTTCCAGGTCCGTGGGTCGTGATTGCACGGTCACGGAAACGACGCTGGTATGGTTTTACCGGTGGCGTTAAATCCGGGTTGGCGGACTCGTAATGAGGCCCAATATGTCCTATCATTCCACAATTCCAACATACTGGGGGAACCCTTCGATTAATCCCTCCTTGGTTATGTCCTTCCTAAGCACTCTGAATTTCTCGTTCTGCGTGTTGTTAAACCCACCTTTGTTATTCTGAAATCCGCCTCCTCTTCCCCTATAGCCCATAAACCCTGTGGCATAAACCCATACCCATCTTGGTCCATCGGGCACATTTTATTTGACCGTAATGTACCCATTGCTTCCTGCATTCCCATTCCCTCTCCGCTTGTCAATACCGCCCCTTCTATGGCAAATGTTGACAACTTTTTTCTGAACCAACTTGGCTTCCTCAAGGTAAGACCAAACGGAAGCACCTTGAACCGAAAGTGCATGTCTCCTATAGAGAACCTTAGGAACTTCCTTTGCTTTCAATGTTTTGGCACATGGAAATAGGCATCCTGTAGGTCTATGGACACAAGCCAGTCCTGAAATTCGCGAGCGTTGAGAATTTCTCTCAATGTCACCATCCTGAATTTGTCTTTCCTCAAGAACTTGTTCAAGGCCATGAGGTCCAGAATAGGACAGAGACCTCCTCCTTTCTTGGGCACCAGAAAATACTGGGAATAGCAACCTGATCCTCCCTGTTCGGGAGGTACCTCTTCCACGGCATCCTTCAGCAACAGGGCTCTCAGTTCTTCTTTCTGGAGCTCCTGTCCCGGTTGGATTGGAGGTGGGGGTCGTCTGTTCGGTGGTTTTCTCAGAAAAGGCAGACAATAACCCCATTGAATGAGCTGTAAAGCCCAGGCATCGGAAGTAATTCCCTGCCATTGGAACAAGTGCTCCGTCAACTGTAGTTTATTCTGGTCTTCAAAATAGTTGACCCCACCCGATCCCAAGAACATCGGGTCGACATCTTGGTTGTCGGCATCGTGATTGCTGAAAATTCCCGTCATGGCCTCTAAATATTTGCACCGAGGCTGAGGTGTAAAGACTTTGTCGCCAGCTGTTGAGGGCTTATCCTTCGGCACCGTTAAGTTGGATGTCGGTGTCGACCGAGGTCAAAGTTTCAAGTATTGGCAGAACTCATCGGTGTTAGGATGCCGTAATTATCCGGCTTCAACGGCTTCCACGAGACCTAATACTTATGGATCTCGTATTTGCAAACGAACGGTGGTTACGGTCCCTTTAAGACCTCGTCTGCCGGGAGCTTGGAAGTTGGCATGGAGACAATGGCGTCCTCTCACGGCTTTCAGTTTTCACCGTGCACGCTGACGGACGTATTGTGCTCATGTGATTCCTATTTAAGCCACGCCTGTACGTTTTGCCGGCGCTTCTGAATCTTGTATTCTAGAGGCTTGCATTCCCTCGTATCCAGGTTCTTGTCTTTTCTGCCTTGTTTTCCCCGTGTTCCTCGACCTCGGACTGCCACCGGACCTGCCATGCTTACTCCCTCGTACTTTTGCTGCCAGCCCTGCTCTTTGACCTCGGACCGCCAACGGACCTGCCTTGCTTACTCCTTTGTACTTTTGCTGCCAGCCCTGCTCTTCGACCTCGGACTGCCACCGGATTTACTATACCTTGCCGGCCAGCTTTTTGTACTGTTTCTCGCTTACGGTTTCCACTCCTGCATTGGAACTTTGCACCACTGGTACACGGACTAGAGACTGCCTTAAATGTACCTTTAGGCGTCCTCGTGCCGTCGGGTTAGGTGTTGCTCTTTGGACATCTGCTTGGATCCGCCTCCTGTTTCCTGCTTTGCCTTCACTTCTGGTTGATTCCTTGTCATTTCGTATTTGGGTTTGCCACAAACACTTCCACATTACTTCTTCTCCTTCCTGGGGATATTCTGCCATTCTGAAGAACTGCACAGGTTGGTTTCTCTTGTGATGTCTGCATTTTGGCATAGAATTGCACTATTGTGATTATTGCTCTTATTGCAGTTGTCTGGGGGTCTTGCCTGTACACCTTGAGAAGACGTCTCGTCCCAGTATCCTGTTCCATGCGGTTCTGGGTTCTTCGTTGGCTTTCCATCTTTCCGCCAATCAATTGTTCTGGTTGTTCATTGTACCAACTAGTTCGGTAGATTGGCAAGAAGAATTCCTCGGCTACACTACGAGGGCAAGAGCGCTACTGACATATTCAGAAGCCTTCTATATAAATGGATGCCAATGAGTCTTTGACAGCCATCATGCAACTGGTGGCGGATTTATGCAATGAAATGGCTAATGCCCATGCTGCCACCGAAAGACGCATTGATGAGCTGCAGGCTGGTTTTCAGCCCACCGGTGCCGGGGCGCCTTCGCCTGCTATGGCATCGGGTTCTGGGCTACCTCCTGCCCGTTCTGACACTGGGCCAGTGTACATGACTGCTCAGTTTCCCCTGGCTCCGCCAGAGCAGTTTTTAGGTGACCCTAAGGCCTATCGAACCTTCCTTAACCAGTGTAGGTTACACTTTCTATGTAGGCCAGCCTTGTTTCCGGATTCTACCACAAAAGCGGCCTTCTTGTTGTCACACTTGGGTGGTACGGCGGCGGCATGGGCCAATCCACTACTGGAAGAGGGCAGTCACCTCTTGTACAATTGTGATGCTTTGATTGAGGCTATGAGTCGGTTTTTGATACGCGGTATGCCACGCAAGCCACCGGCTTACAATTATTAGCCTTACAGCAGGGGACTTCTACCCTTTTGGCTTACTTAGCCAAGTTTAATCAATTGGTTGCCAAAACTAATTGGCCAGAGGAGAAGAAGGCATCCCTATTTTATAAAGGGTTGTCTGATTCCCTTAAAGATACTTTATCCACAGTACCTGTAATCCCTACCGCTTTCCCTGAGTTGATTGACTTGGTACTGCAAATTGACTCTAGACAAGCAGAGAGAAGGGGGGAACGGAGGCCGCTTCCTCCTCTTACGACCACCACTTCCAATCCTGCCACCGGGTCCTCAGAACCAATGCAAATCGGAGCATTGCGGGAACCTTTGTCTGCAGAAACAAGGGAACACAGAAAAAAGAATGGCCTTTGTTTCTATTGTGGGTCATCAGATCATTTACTACGATCATGCACTAAGAAACCTGTTAAGAAACAGGGAAACGCGAAAGCCCGGCAATAGAAGGGGTTCAGTTGCCGGGTGGTTCTTGCAATAACCCCCTCATGTCTACACCCTACTGTTTATCCGTTACTCTTGCTTCCACCTCCCTCGGTAGGCGGGTGGTTCCAGTTGTTTTGGACTCAGGTGCCACGGGTAACTATATTGATGGTGCTTATGCTCGAGAGCTGGGTATACAGATTGTTTCCAAAGACTGCCCCCAGGTCGTGAATGCGGTCGATGGCTCATCCCTGGTTTCTGGTCCTGTGACTGAGCGTACTGCTACTTTGGTCATGAGGACGGAATGTGGGCACACTGAAGAAATCTCTTTTGATCTGATTGCCGCCCCACACCTTAAAGTTATCCTGGGGCTTCCTTGAATGAAACTACACAACCCCGTGGTGGACTGGCAGTCGGGGGAAGTTAGCTTCCTTTCAGAACATTGTGACCAGTTCTGTTTGACATCAGTTCAGAAAACCTCTAGCCCAAGCCATGCTCTCATGGATTCTGCCTCCACGATAGGGGCTGTTATTAACACTCAATTACCCCCAGAGTATCGAGAATATATGGATGTCTTTGACGCAAGTGGGGCAGAAATCCTTCCTCCCCACAGGCCTTTTGATTGTCCTATAGAATTGGTTCCAGGGGCCAAGATACCATCTGGTCGGATTTATTCGTTGACACCCAAGGAGGATGTCATTCTTAAAGAATATATCGACAAATCCTTAAAATCAGGCTTCATTCGGCCTTCGCGTTCTCTGGCAGCTTCCCCTCTGTTTTTTGTTCCGAAGAAGGAGGGAGACCTTCGCTCTTGCATTGATTATCGGGCCTTGAATGCTGTTACGGTCAGGAACCAATACCCGATTCCCCTGATATCAGTCTTGCTCGATCAGCTCGGCTCGGCCAAGGTCTTTTCTAAGCTAGACTTACGTGGGGCATACAACCTTGTACGCATACGTGAAGGGGACTAATGGAAGACTGCCTTTAAAACTAAATACGGTCTATACAAATACACTGTAATGCCCTTTGGTCTAAGTAACGCCCCGGCCACTTTCCAGTTCTTCATCAATGAAGTCTTTCATGACATGTTGGATCAATATTTGATTGTTTATCTAGATGACATCCTGATCTACTCCCCCAACCATGAAACCCATGTTGTTCATGTCAGTAGAGTCTTACAACTTCTGCGGGACAATCATCTGTATGCTAAACTGGAAAAGTGTCTCTTCCACGTACAAGAGGTTGAATTCCTTGGCTATAACATCACCAACAAAGGGGTTAAGATGAGCAGATCTAAGGTCTCTGCCATTCTGAATTGGCCGGTTCCCAACAATCTGAAGGCGTTACAATCCTTTTTAGGCTTTGCGAACTTTTACAGACGTTTTGTTCAAGACTTTTCAGCCATTGTTTGTCCCCTTACGGCTCTGACTAGCTCTAAGAGATCTTTTCATTGGAATGGGGAAGCTCAACAGGCTTTTGATTCCCTGAAGTCTGCCTTCACCTCAGCACCGGTGCTCCAGCATCTGGACCCAACCCAACCGTTCATAGTTGAGGCTGATGCTTCGGATGTCGCTTTGGGTGCTATCCTGTCTCAACATTGCCCAGATGATGCAGGTTTACATCCAGTAGCCTTTCATTCGAGAAAGTTAACGCCTTATGAAAGGAATTATACTATCACAGAGCGCGAATTGTTGGCTATCAGGGACGCCTTCTTGGTTTGGAGGCATCATTTGTTGGGTTCTCGAGTGCCTGTCCAGGTGTTCACGGATCATAGGAATCTCTTGGCTCTTCACTCAGTGAAGTGCACTACTGCACAGCATGATCGTTGGCATGAGTTCTTTTCGATGTTTGATTTCACTATTTCTTATCATCCTGGTTCTCAGAATTCTAAAGCAGATGCTCTCTCTTGTCTACATGGACCCGCCATATCCTCTCACGCCACTGGTACACCTTTGTTACCCACTCAGGTGGTGTGTGGTTGCTCCTTACGTCCGTCACTTAAGTCCTTTATACAGGAATGGCTTCGAAACGATCCGCCAGAAATAGCCAAATACAGGCTGGAGATCGTAAATTCATTACCCTATAACCAGGGTAAAATATTCTTGCCTACTCCGGGGACGCGATGTACTTCTATACAATGGTGTCACAATTCGTCTCTGGCTGCTCATCCAGGTATTAGGAAGATGGTTGATCTACTAAAAAGATGGTGTTGGTGGCCATCTTTATTGCAGGATGTCACTGATTACATAAATACATGTTCGGTTTGTGCTCAGTGTAAGACATCACATGGCAAACCCGTGGGTTTGCTACAACCTATGCCTCTTCCAGATCGCCCTTGGTCCTCCATTTCCATGGATTTCGTTGTGGAACTACCTGTGGTGGAAGGTTTTGACACTATTTGGGTGGTCATCGACTATTTTACTAAAATGGCACTGTTTGTACCTTGTCAGGGGATCCCTACTGCTCCTAAACTGGTGGATCTCTTTCTGCGGAACGTTTTTAGGCTGTTTGGTCTTCCTTCTATGATCATCTCCGACCGCGGCCCTCAGTTTACTTCACGCTTTTGGAGAGCCTTGTCAGCTGCTTTAGGTATTGAAGCTCGGTTTTCGAGTGCCTACCATCCTCAGACGGATGGGCAGACCGAACGTCTGAATGCCACTATGGAACAGTATATAACATGTCTTATCTTTTAGCGCCAGGACGATTGGCTTTCTGTACTGTCAATGGCCGAATTTGCTTATAACAATTCGCTCCACACTGTTACACAGGTTTCTCCTTTCTTTGCCCTTTATGGACAACATCCACGTTCCTTGCCTCTTGCCCCTGAACTGCCGACTCATAACCCTGCTGCTCTTGCCTGTGTTAGGGACATTTCCGGCACCCATGTCCAGGTCAAAAGACAGTTGGTGGAGGCTCAGAACAGGACCAAGCTTTATGCAGACCGGCGTCGTACCCCCGCTCCGGTATATCTCCCGGGCATGAACGTGTGGTTATCAACTCGCAATTTACACCTGCCTGGTCAGAGGAAGTTACTCCCACGTTTTGTCGGTCCATATGCTATATCGCATGTCATTAACCCGGCAGTGGTGCGTTTGGTTCTCCCACGTTTGTGGAAACTTCACCCAGTATTCCACGTGTCTTTGATTAAACCGTGCCGTCATGATACCCGTCTCCCCTCTCATCCTCCACCTGTTAGGGTTCAGGGTGCTGTGGAGTACGAGGTTTCTACGATCTTGGACACCAAGGTTCGGAACGGTAAAAGACTCTACTATGTTGACTGGAAGGGTTATGGTCCGGAGGATCGCACCTGGGAACCATATGAGAACATACATGCCCCGGTTTTGTTGTCCCGTTTTTGGAATTCTCGGAATGTGGGGGCCTCTTTGGGGAAGGAAACTGTCAAGTATTGGCAGAACTCATCAGTGTTAGGACGCCGTAATTATCCGGCTTCAACGGCTTCCACGAGACCTAATACTTATGGATCTCGTATTTGCCGACGAACGGTGGTTACGGTCCCTTTAAGACCTCGTCTGCCGGGAGCTTGGAAGTTGGCATGGAGACGATGGCGTCCTCTCACGGCTTTCAGTTTTCACCCTGCACGCTGAAGGACGTATTGTGCTCATGTGATTCCTATTTAAGCCACGCCTGTACGTTTTGCCGGCGCTTCTGAATCTTGTATTCTAGCGGCTTGCATTCCCTCGTATCCAGGTTCTTGTCTTTTCTGCATTGTTTTCCCCGTGTTCCTCGACCTTGGACTGCCACCGGACCTGCCTTGCTTACTCCCTCGTACTTTTGCTGCCAGCCCTGCTATTTGACCTCGGACCGCCAACGGACCTGCCTTGCTTACTCCTTTGTACTTTTGTTGCCAGCCCTGCTCTTCGACCTCGGACCGTCCATGGACCTGTCTTGCTCACTCCTTTGTACTTTTGCTGCCAGCCCTGCTCTTCAACCTCGGACCGCCACCGGATTTACTATACCTTCCCGGCCAGCTTTTTGTACTGTTTCTCGCTTACGGTTTCCACTCCTGCATTGGAACTTTGCACCACTGGTACACAGACTAGAGACTGCCTTAAATGTACCTTTAGGTGTCCTCGTGCCGTCGGGTTAGGTGTTGCTCTTTGGACATCTGCTTGGATCCGCCTCCTGTTTCCTGCTTTGCCTTCACTTCTGGTTGATTCCTTGTCATTTCGTATTTGGGTTTGCCACGAACACTTCCACATTACTTCTTCTCCTTCCTGGGGATATTCTGCCATTCTGAAGAACTGCACAGGTTAGTGGTTGGTTTCTCTTGTGATGTCTGCATTTTGGCATAGAATTGCACCATTGTGATTATTGCTCTTATTGCAGTTGTCTGGGGGTCTTGCCTGTACACCTTGAGAAGACGTCTCGTCCCAGTATCCTGTTCCATGCGGTTCTGGGTTCTTCGTTGGCATTCCATCTTTCCGCCAATCAATTGTTCTGGTTGTTCATTGTACCAACTAGTTCGGTAGATTGGCGAGAAGAATTCCTCGGCTACACTACGAGGGCAAGAGCGCTACTGACACGGAGTGCCGTAGCGTCGACATCCATGGACGCATGGGGATAATCTGGCTTCCAAGCAATATCTTTCGACTTTGAAAGGTTAATCGGGGCCAACGTAGTCTCTACCAGGGCACTAAAGGGGTCGGGTACACCAAGAGCCACTCTTGGCTCCGAAGCATGCTGCGTGGGGGTGGGAGCCGCCTGTACTGCAGCATGCTGCTATACCATTTACATGCATGGAGGACTTAAATTCCTCCCACTCTTGGCGGGTGGTACGCCCCGCCGAAGGCTTACCTCTTTCCGTTACGATTCGGAGTCCCGACAATGACAGTATCGCCTTTTCTTTTTTTGGGACGAGGAAGAGTGGCTCCTCGAGTGAGACTTTTTCTTCTTCCCCCAATGTTTTTCAGGGGTATGAGCCTCGGTTTCCGGTTCCGAGGACCGAACCGTCGACTGCACCAGAGATTTTGAGGACGGTCGACCCAGAGCTGCATCATGGCACACGATGGGCACCCGTCAGTCCCATTACCCATGCCGAGACACCAGAAGCACAACTTGTGTGCGTCGGTTAGGGACATCTTGGTGGCACAATCGGAACACTGCCTGAAGCCAGACACTTGTGCAACCAACATCTTGCGTCGAGGAATTTCGAAAAAAGATAACGTTTTCTGAAGAAAACATCGAAGAGACTAGCTCTGTGTTCCTAAACCAGCATGTTAGCACGCAGAAAAAAGCAATTGAGATAGGGGCATAGTGACGCGCTACTTATACGACGCCTGCCATCATGCCTGAAGCCGGACAACCAGACACCGAGCAACAAGGATCGATGGTCAATGGCCGGGTCGAGGTCCCTACGCCCCCTGTCGAAAGTTTTCTGAAGCAGCGAAGCTGGAGTGAATATCCATCAGATGAGGAATCTGCGGGAGATAAACAATCCATTGAAATTATTTTTTTAAATGAGCCAAATTATTATATCTTCATAGTTTTGCCCAACATCCCTTTTAAGTCGAAATAGATGACTAGTAAGATTATAAAGGATACTGTTTGTGCTTTCATTGGGGACAATAGTGAATGTTTCAGGTCTGCATTCCATAATAATCAGGAGGAAAACACAAATCATAATACAAAATGTTGTCACAATTATTATTCCATGAAAGCTCATTGTTTTTATTGATGACAATGAAACTCATATATTCTGAAGTCTCCTCATCTTTGCTTAGACTTTTAATATGTAACTCTCTAATTCTTTATGAAACACACCTTTATATCAAGAACTGTAAGATTATGACTATAATTATTCTAAAAATAATAGGACTGTTCTTAGGATTTCCAACAAATGTCACTATATTCACATGTCTTCTTACTAAAGCTGGATAAGACTGTGGTATGTAAGTAAAAACAGCATACAGGAATGTGTGCATTGTTATTATAATGGCTAACATAAAGATTAAATGTGCTTCTCTTCTTTCAGCTCTGGTACGTTAAAACATTGTTCCTTGAACCTACCTAAAAAGTTCCAGGATAACTGCAGGTCTATATATTCCTTACAAGGGAACTAAGGACTATGTTAGTCACTACAGTGAGTAAATTGTCATTACTCTTACGTCCCGTCCCTTTTCCTCCATGCTGTATGGGCGAATACAATTGAATGTAGCCCCAGGGTGGAGAGAAGACCTTCCTTAAGCAAACAAGTTCCTTATAACCGCCTGTCCGAAGGCTACATCTGACTTAAGCCAAACAGTAATGCTTACAGAAAGCTGAAGGGGTGGCCCAGTTAGTGCCCTGCTTATGACCTGCCACGGAACCTACCACTGGAATGCGATGGCCGTGGCCTTGGCCCTGATGGCATGGGCATGCATGTTGGCCGGCAGTGGCTTGTACTGCCCCTAATAGGCCTCTTTGATGGCTGCAACCATCCACCAAGCGATGGAGGCCTTGGATGCCTGATAACCGGTTCTGGAGTCCCCAAAGGTGACAAAAAGTGCATACGACTTGTGGAAGCCCTTGGTCCTATCCTATTTCAGAGCGCGTCTGACATCCAGACAGTGCAAGACTCTCTGAGCCTCGTCCTTGGGGTCAGCGAAAATGTAGGTAGGACTATTTCCTCATTTAGATGGAACGCAGAGGGTACCTTAGGTAGGAACGCTGGGTGAGTTTGCAGGACCACCTTATTTATCCCTGTGGAAGGTGGTATAGGGTTCTGAAGCAACCAGAGCCTGGATCTCGCTGACTCTGCGAGCGGAGGTGAGACCTACTAGCAGAGCTGTCTTGATAGTGACCAGCCTGATGTCCACGGACGCCATTGGTTCGAAGGGTTTGTGCGCCAAGGTACCCAACACCACATTGAGGTTCCACAAAGGGTGTGGTTTCTTGATGGGCGGGTAAAGCCTGGCCTGATGATCTCCAGGTTATCCCAAGATAGGTTCAGGCGCTTGAGGGTAGTCTGCTCAGGAACCACGCTGTGAGGGCTAGCTTCTGAGGAGCGGGGTGGAGAACCCTGCCCCCTTGCTGGGACAGGAGAGGCGCTGGGCCCAGCGGATGCTGAATGGGTGCTCGGTCCGAGAGGCTGAGCAATTCGGAGAACCACGGTCTCACCGGCCACCAAGGCAGTATCACTATGATGTTGAGGTGACAAGCCTCCTTTATCTTGCGTAGTACCCTGGGGATCAGGGGAGTGGGTGGAAAAGCATAGGCTGTCATGCCCTCCCGTTGAATCTGCATGGCGTTGCCCGGGGAGCCGGGGCCTAGTCCCTGCCAAGACGTGAACTGATGGCACTTCCTGTTCCTCCAGGAGGCAAATAGATCCACCCGAGGATGGCCCCATGTGTTGAAAACCACCTGCAGCACCTGGTTGTTCAATTGCCACTAGTAATTGTCTGCTCTCAGCCTGCTGAGCCTGTCCGCTTCCAAGGTGGCCTCCCCCAGGAGGTGGAAGGCCCTGAGGTAGATGTTGTTTTCCAGGGCCCATTCCCACATACTGACTGCTAGGTTGCACAGGGGAGGGGAGCTGGTTACCCCTTGCTTGTTGACATAGTATGTGCTTGTGGATTTGTCGGTCTGGATCAGGATGGTCCTGCCCTCAATGAGCAGAGGGAAGGCCCTGAGGGCTAGCCAAATGGCTTTGAGCTCCAGCCAGTTGATGTGTGATTACTTCTCCTGCCGGGCCCAGACTCCATGGACGTTTTGGCTGTCCAGAGTGGCTCACCAGCCCTCTAAGGAGCAGTCCGTAGTAATGGTGACCTGCGGAGTCGGCTGCCGGGATGGCCAACCCGTCTGCAGAATGCAGTCCTTGGACCACCACGTGAGGTTCGAGTTGAGAGACGGTGGTATGTTGACCAGTTCCGCTTGGGAGCCCTTCTCCTGATTCCATGATGCTGCGAAGAGCAGCTGCACTCCCCTCATTCGGAGCCTCGTGTGTGGCACGGCCAAGAGGACTGCGGCCGTAATACCCAGTGAGTGCTGGTACCGCCAAGCCGAAGTCACTGGTCTGGTAAGGAAGTGCGTAGTGGCCCGCTTGATGGGCGTAATCTTGTCCTCCGAGGGAAATACCGTCTTGGAGCTCGTATCCCAGATGAAGCCCAGGAAGGTGAGGCTCTGGTTGGGCTGCAGCTGAGACTTCTTGAGGTTGATGGTAAACCCCAGGCCGTGGAGTGTACTCATAAGCGCGGAGGAAGTGTGGACAATCCCCTCAGGGATCTCACCCTGATGAGTCAGTCGTCCAGGTACGGGTGGACATGGTGGCCCTGGACCCTGAGGAGGGCTGTCACTGCATTCATAAGTCTGGTGAACACCCTGGGGGCTGAGTTGAGGCCAAAGGTTAGCACCTTGTACTGGAAATGACAGCCCATGATCCTGAAGCGTAGGAAGGAGCAATGGGGCTGCCAAATCGGGATGTGTAGGTAGGCGTCCTTCAGATCCAGGGAGCACATCCAATCTCCCTTGTCTAGTGTCTCTGCAATGAGTGCTGGCGTAACCATCTTGAACTTTTGAAGAGGGAGGGAGAGGTTGAGGGTGGAGAGCAGGGCTGGACTGCCCCACCAGGACACCGGGACATCCCCTGGTAGGCCTCTGGCTGCACAGGGCCTCTTTGGTGCGGAAGGATACACGTGGCGTGAATCTGCCTGAGTGGCTTCCTTTGAATTGGCTGCCGCAGGCGCTGCACTTTTTTTTTCTTCCTTGCGGGGCTGACGTCTCGCGCGTGCACTGGAGGGCCTGGGCATCGGGGAACCGCGCCTGCCCTGCACACACATTGCGCAGGTCAGGTGCAGGGTCAGGTTGCAGGCAGCAGCCATTCCTACTGGCTTGATGCCTTCGGCTGGAGACTCGAAGGTAAGCAGACGCTTTTAATGAAAGCAGTGCAGTGTGCCATGAAATACACAGGTCCAATGGGATACCACAGAGGGGTGTAATGTTACCCTGAATTTGCGTTTCAGCTTTATAGATTTGTTAAACTCAATCGCTTTTAACAGCACTGATTTTCTTTTCACTTAGTGGCCGAGGTTGGAGAGGGGAAGCGTCCGACAAAGCCGTGGCAGAATAGCTGAGCACGAGGAAAGAACACGGGGTGATTTGCTGCACAGGTTGCCAGGGAAAGATATGGTGCTTTCGGCTGCATTGGTAAATACGCAGGTGTCAGTAAAGGGTGGTGTGCCAGTTTAGGGAGTGTTGGCACACACTTGTGTACATGTAGATGAACGACTGCTCCGCACACTGCTCTTTTCAGGTCATTGGCATATTCCCAGCATAGTCTGTGCACCCACCACAGGACGCGGAAACAGGCCTCAGCTGCCCCCCCCCAGAGTTCCTCGATATAAGATGTTCTGTCATGTGCGTCCTTGTGTACAGTGGGACCCCGAGGAATTCGAAGGATGGCCAGAGGGAGGACGCGCTAGAGGTGTCCCATACGAAGCAGGCTTGGTGGGGTTTGGGGAGCACACCTCCCACAGATATGTTGCAGTGCCCATCATTAAGCCCATTCTGCCACGTGCTCAAAACAGAAAAGAACCACACACAGTAAATTCACAAAATATCCGATTGCCATTTTCCATGAAGACGAAATGCCTCTCGACGCGCATATTTTTTGTATTTTCGATGGTACTGTTCATTTTAAAAAATATGCGTGAGGTCCACCCCATGTTGCACTGCACACTGCAGCACTGAAGTCTACCCGGAACAGCAGCTTAAGCAAGGACACGGATTTTGGGCAGGCATGGGCGGGGGAGTGGGGATACCCAACCAGGAAGCCATTATTTTAGACGCAGAACAGAAATAATATAGATATTGCGAACTGTGAAAGGTTTCAGCCAAGGAAAGGTTCGAGGTGGGATGGTCTGGTGAAAAGCAGAGTCACCCCCTTTTAAGGGAGTCTATATGTAGTTTTAGGGGGTCACTGGATAATCCTGCAGTCAGAAGTGGAAGTGATGTGAGCAGAAATGGTCCCAGTGCAGCAGCAAAGGGCGAACAATGAAGTGGCATAATGCTTTACAGTTATTTTTAACAAACACTGACATACTCTGAAGGTAATGTGTTTATGTCCTTAATTTACCGATTTTGAAGACTGGAATCCCTATTCATGTGTGCACGAATCACTACACACAAATGCAAAACACACACACACACATGTTCCCACACGCAAAACACAAACGCTATTATCAGTGTGCATGATTTTGTGTGGAGAGTTCATGAATTTTTCTCTGCAGGCAGCAAAGTTCTGGTTAATCATAACTGCACACGTGCTATCACCATCTCTGTAATATTACCGTGTTATGGTTTCATGACACTTTACATAGAAAAATAAGAAAACAAACACTCATGCCATGATGGTTCATGGACATTTTCAGGTGAAAAATGAATGGGTCCATTTTAATTCTCTAGAATTCTACCATACAGCTATCCCTTTCCTGGAAATGGTGCACGCCAAAGTCATTTAAACATCATTGCCAATGCCAACAGTTTTGGCTTTTGTGTAGGTATGGGAAGACACTCAACAGGCATGCCCATAGTGGTATATTATCTACCCATTGTTGGTAGCAGGTGCAAAAGGTGCGAGTACCTAGGTATCTAATGGCAGTGCCTGAAAAAAGCGTAAAACGTATGCACTAACCAAAGATGTTGGCTTTTCCAATGCTTGTTTTGAGCAAGACTTCAGTGGCTTTGCCAATGCTTGTTTTCAATAGGACTTCAGTGAAGGACATGCAGAGTGCTTATAAATCAAGTCCTGAAGGCAGGCCTGGTAAGTAATTTTGACTACACCAGTGGCGTGTTTACAGCTCCAATTAAGTCATTACCTCTCAGAAGACTGCTTTGAACAAACACTGGCAGGCATTTTGAATGTAACGTCTGATGGAATTGAATGTAAAGTCTGATGGAAGGGCTTGATGAAAGCGAGCTCAAAGAGTTCCCACAAGGTGGTGTTTTGGGCGGGTGGGCAGAGGCAGGAATGGGGGGAATGTCCATAGGGATTAGCATGGCCATGGGCAGGCAATGGGTGGCCACATAACCAAACAATACCTACAGACTATCACCCTGATTCATGGAATTGTTTGGGTGTAAAACAGGGATTTACGTGCCATTCTGCCCGCAAATCCCTGTTTGATGAATGGGGATCTGTGTGCAGAATGGCACGCACATCACCAGGGGTGGACTGGCTGCTGAAAATGTGTAATATGGGGCCACTTTTGAAAATTATTTCCAGGGCCTCTTTTGGTTCCCAGTCCACCCCTGGTGGAGAGGTCCAGCACAACTCTCAGGCCAGTCTGGTTCTTTTTTTGTATGGTGAAAATCGTGGAATACAAGCCTGATCCTCTATGGGAGGTTGGTACTTCTTCCATTGCCTGGCTTTCGACGAGCGACCGGATCTCCACCAACAGAGTTGCCGTCCCAATCTGTGGTAGTGGAGGGGAGGAAGGAGGAGAGGGAGGTATAAGTAGGCGGTAACCCGTGGATACTACTGAGAGGATCCAAGGGTCTGCGAAGTTCTGGCACCAAAAATGCACGTGAGAGGCTAGCCTGCCCTCCACTGGAGACACGTGGACCAGGAGGGACGCGTCATGCCTTTTTGCTCTCTTAGGCTGCTGCTGAGGAGGGTGACTGGAAGAAGCCCTTGCTCCCCCCCTTTTTGTTGCTTGCACCGGTGCTGACTCGGCAAGCGGTCAGGTTGTCTCGACCTCCATTCCTGGAATCCCCAGAACCCGACAAACGCCTGCCCCTTATCGGAGCGTTGATGCAACTAGGTGTACGCCTTGGGCATGCCTTTTGTAAGAATAGATAAAGACTTTGCGGTTTGTGAGCTATTCTTTTTCTTATCCAATTCCTCGTCGGTGGTAGAGTGGAAGAGGTCACTACCCTCGAAAGGAAGGTCCAATATGCAATCCTGGATTTCGGGGTTGAACTTTGTAGCCCGAAGCCAGGCCGTCCTTCTAATGTCCATGGCGATGCAGATGGCCCGGCAAGAGGTGTCGATGTGGGCCACTGTGGACTCCATGATGGCTTGCGCTACCAGCTTGGCTTCTCCTAGACCGCCTTAAGGCGTGCCTGGTTTTGCGCCAGGAGTTCCGGAAGGAAGTCTGATATTTCCCACCACAACCTCTGGTTAGCCGCTGCAAGCATGGCATCCGCGAAGACTTAAGAGTAGAGTGACGCGGCAGCGATCATCGACTAGTGCGGCTGGGGGTGTGTTGATAGCAAGAGTGTATACCCTTCCATCTGCCTATACTTGGCATCGAGGTGCTGATTGAGAGGCTGGGCCCAGTGTGGCTTGAGCCAACCCTTCTTGGCCAGAGCGACAACATCATTCTGCATCGGGACACCCAACTTGGTAGGGGGTTTTAGGGAGAGGATCTCTGCCAAGACCCCCTCCTCGGGCTGCTCTACCTCGGGATGAGGAAGGCCCAGATATTCTGCCAAACCTGTGGAGGTTGGCTCGGAACCGGCTGAACTGGGGGCGGATTCAAAGGAGTCGAACTCGCGGGCTGCGCTTGGGCCTGTGGAGCCATAGTCGTGTGAGGAATGACTATAGGCACCGTGGAGTGACCGGAGGGAGCAAGTCCCTGACTGCATCCCTTAGGATGGCCGCCATCTGGGGGGTTCGCATCAGCCCCAAAAACCTTTTGAAGAACCTATCCTCAGATGCTGAAGAGGAGGCAGGGGATACTGACGGAGTGGCTGAGGGGTCCTGGGGCAGGAGCAAATTCAGTATGGGTTGCAGGGGGAACCTGCTCTGTGCTACTGATGGATACATTGTAGGCCACATACCTGGTTGACACCAGTCCCACCTTGAAAATCGTTCACTCGCCTGCTCTGTACCTAGGAGTGGCATCGGAGGAGCGGCCATATTATCTGGTGCGGCGGCCATTTTGTAGGGCTGCGTTCCACGTGCCAGAGTTGTGATGCATGGCCAGACACGGCCTCGCCCAAGACTCTTTGTGCTAGAACATGAGGCCTATCCTGCGCCTCAGGTCTAGGCCTAGAAGGCGTATTGCCCTCTGCATTGTCGCCGGTAGTGCTGCGTGCAGGTGCCCCCTCGGACATAGAGCCGGTACTAGGGCATAGTCCCTCGGGTGTAGTCCTGGTAGAAGAACCTTGCGGTCCCTCAGAACTGATACCGGTAGGGTCCGAAGACCCCTCGGCTGTACAGCCGGTAGATGGGTTAGCCTTCGTGCATGTGCTGGTAACAGAACCCAAGAGGTTCCTCCTGCTTGAACATTTCCTCGGGAAGGAGACGCCCTTAGGGGGTACGATAGAAAATAACAGCCCTCCCTTGGGCCTCGATCTCTGCTGGACAAACGTCTTCAAGTCCTCTGGAGGCGACGCTTAGAAGAGTTCTCTCCACCTAGCTGGTTGTTTCTTCAGGGTGCGTGGAGTCAGAGAGTCACACGTGGTGCAACCTTCCCAGCCGTGGTCAGGCCAAGGCAGAGGAGGCAAAGAGCGTGAGGGTCAGATGTGGGAAAGAGTCCCTCGCAGGCTGGACACCTGCTGAAACCAGCTGAAGTCGGCATGCGCCGGGGAGCAGCGTGGCGCCGGAGGACCAAGTACCGAGATGACAAATAAAGACATAAAGATAAGAGAAGAATTCGGAGAAGAGAGCATGGAATTACATGGCAAGGCCAAACCCAGGAGCGCTGGTGAAATCGGTCCGTTCCCGTCAATGCCAAAAAGTGGAATGAGGAGTGGCAGTCAGGGTAGCGCATGCTCCCAGGGACGCACCCCCGTGCGCCTCTAAATTTAAAGGGGAAGAAGGCTTTTCTGGTGAAAAATGTTCCGTCTCCCGTCCCTAGGAAGGGACGCCCATACAGTATGGAGGAAAGGGGACGGGACGTAAGAGTAACAAGCTTTACTGAATCTTCTCTGCATATTTCTTCTGTACTATTGCACGCTTGAGCTGAACATTGATTAGGACCATCTGAAGGACTCTGTTAAAGATTGAATGGGACTCACAGTACCCCTGGGGCAAAGAGGTATGTTCCAGGAGGACATTTCTATTAAAAAAGGAAGTCAAATCCTGTGAGTCTGCCGTGGAAGGGAATTGAAAAGAACGCATTCTTTAAATCTATGACCGTAAAATATCAGTCTTAGATGAGATGTTGCAGAATATTGTTGCAGGGTTTGGAACTAAAGGAAACTCAGCTATGACTATATTGTTTAGGGGGGCAGGTCCTGTATGAATCTCCACGACCCCCCGTTGATTTTCCCACTGGGTACAGAGCTGTGTTACATGGAGAGTCGGATGCAGTGGCACTAGGGGCGCTGGAAGTGCTGCAGCACCCCCTGGATTTATGGATAATGGTCAGAGGTGGAGCAGACAAAAATGCTTTCTTTGAAGTGTTGATTTTCTTGAAAAGCGTCTTTGTTAAAAAACAGTTAACTGAGACTGCATAGTCAGGTTGAGAAGAGTCCAGTGAACACAATCTAGCAAAAGATATCTAATTCTTTGTATTTTTCTGATATATCTTTTTTTCATTGTAATACAGAGGGCATTTTGAAACTTAATTCTAATAATAATAGCACTCCTGCTGGCCACAGGTTGGTGTAAAGAGGGACTGTCAACAATGTAATTTACACAAATGTAATAAGCACTAACAAAGATCAGTTTTATATTTGTTTTTATAATGAAACAAGTTTATGTTTTGAATATGGCATGTTCATAGTTTTCAACAAATGCATATCTCAAAAGTCTCAGATAAGAGGGCAAGAATTGTGTGGCCATACATTTGAACCCTTACATTTTAATGCACACTAGCAGACAGTCTGAGGGGCTGCCCTATCTTTTAGTAGGGCAACTGCATGATTTATGTGAGATTAACTCCAATTGCTAACATGGCTCCTTTACGATTAGTGCCACAATTCACACATTTGCACCAGGACAGCTACACTTTTCAATAGTGTTGTATGGTGCTGACACTTCTCAGCAAGCAGATATACTTTAAATAGGGTGGCAGTACTTATATTGTTCACTACAGCTGTAATTCTTTTGATAGCACAACATCTGCATTTCTCAGCTGGACTGCTATACTTATTTGGACAGTACCTTCACTTTATAGAGGAACTGCAATGTCAGAATTATACCATGTGTCTCAGCAGAAAGCCCATGCAATGAATGGGCAAAGTGTCTGCACTCTTAAACTTCTAAGCAACTATGACTTACACATTTGTAGAGAGGAGCAATCTGCCAATAGCTGTGATTCAGAATGTTATACTCTCAATCAAGTTCTTTCCCTGTCCTTTCTCACTTTCCTTTGCTTACAAGCGATACTGTTCTGGCATAATCTGCCTTTCTTATGCATAATCTGCCTTCCTTAGGTGTTAGCAAAAATAATTATTTTCATATTGGATAATCTGTATACACCCCATGAGAGCTGGGATAGAGGCAGTCTTAAGTTAGGTACACCTTATATGTCAATGACACCACCCCATCCCTAGAATTCTCCCAGTAGCACCAACATCCTATTAAATATAGTTAATTTCTATTAATGTGCTTGTGTAGAGATCTATGATTACCTCGAAGCCCAAGTTCCAATCCTGCATACAAATCTTCATAAGGAAATATGCTTGCTCTATACATTCATGCTCAACCTGCAGACCATAGGCTAGTGTCACACCTGATCTAGCATATCCTTCAACTTCACAGCAGGGCTGTTATTCATTAGGTTGGACAGCACCAATGCATCTCTCCAAGGTGGCTTTAACGAATGCGTAGTGTTGCTTAATTTGTTTTTCAGTAGTAGTTAGAATCACCCAACAGCCATTTCACAATGTTCATCTTTTCACCTCAGTGATGCCGTCTTTGACATTAGAGTTTTTTAAGTGAGGCAGGCTGTCTTGAAGAATGCGGGTTTGGAGGGGTAACCAGCGTAGCTCTGTGAGAGTGGGGAAAATATATTCGGATTTCTTGAGTACTGCAATGAGGCATGTTGGGGCATGTTGGACAACTTCAAGGGAGACAAAGGTAGTGTTCATGACACCTGCCAGGAGAGCATTCTCATCATCCAGGTGGGAGAGCACAAGGGCCTCCATGACAGATCTGAATCAGACGTGGGGACAAATGGTTTGATTCAGAGCAGAAATGAGTCTGTCTGTGTCAGCCAGTTTTGAACTTCGGTGTCTTTGTTGGTGCCCCCAAGGAGGATGGAGTTTTGGCAGTGTTGAGTTTTACATAGGCACTTGAAATCCAGTCCTGCATGGTGGAGAGGCAGTGCTTCAATTGGATAATGTCATCAAAGCAGTTGAACATCAGTTAGAGCTATGTGTCATTAGCATATTGGTAGATTCTGATGTTTAATTAGCTGAGTGTCGCTAGTGGCTCCATGTAGAGGTTGAAGCTGGCACGGGAGAGAATGGAGTCTTCGGGAACTTCATAGGTCATTGGTCATTGTTGGGATCCGTGGGTGTTTATCTGAATGAGTTTATTTTCTGTTGGTGTCATGGAAGTGAAACCATTGAAGCAGTGTCGGGGATGCCAGGGTGTTGAGTAGCAATTTGTAGCTGGGTTGTTGAATGTGGCTGAGAGTTTGCACAGGACCAGGAGACATCTGTTTCTCTTGTCCATGATGGGGAATACCTTGTCAATGACCTAGATGGCGGTACTCTCATCTTGCATCTTGGTTGGAAGTCAGACTTGTATTCTTGAGGTAGGTCGTGTTTGACAATCTTTTTGTATAATTAAAGCATGAACGTCTTTTCAATAATCTTGCCAATGGATGATGGGGTGGTAGTTTGTTTTGTTGTCTGGGTCAAGTGTGGACTCCTTTAGAAGGAGCATGATCTGGCAATTTTTCAGTGTGTTGGAGAAGATGCCTTGCATGAGTGAGGAGTTGATAGTATGGAAGAGAGGTGTGGGAGCCTTTCCTGTGACATTTCTCATGATGGCAGCTGTGATGATATCCTCACAGGAGGTAGCCTTGAGAGATGCAAGGATTTTTGTGAACTCTTCCAGTTTTAGGGGTATTGTATTCTGACAATTTTAGGACATGGAGTGCTGGTATAGCTAGGGTGTCTACAGTGAGTAGGGTGTAATCAATGTGGCAATGGATATTGTTAATTTTATCTATGGTGAACATGTTGACTGCATTGCATCTCTGTGGATTTTTGTACTGCAGCTGCTCATTGAGGGAAGTGTTTGATAACATTTTATGAGGGAGACTTATACTATTGATGCTGTGTAGTCATGTGCTTTGGATGAGTAGATGCAGGTTTTGTGGGATGACATTTTTCATTGCAGTGAAATCTTTCAGTAGTTTTGTTATTCTCTAGATTTCTAGTTTGTGGATGGCACATTTACTGCTGGTAAATTCTTATGTATACGAGGGTGCCGGTGGCTTGGTTTTGTTGGTTCTTAGTTTCAGTGGTGGATGGATGTTGGCAGAGTCAGCTAGAATGCAGTTGATCTGGTTGAGACAGATGTTAATGTCAGATGAAGGAGGGAGTGTGGAACCCAAGCTGGAGAGGTCGAAGGCTTCTAGGGGAAGTTTTTCAAGGAGTATCAGGGTGTCTTTGTTGACTTTTAGTAGCCATCAATTGGAGGACTTTGCGTGCTCGAGCTTGATAGGTAGGACTGCATGGTCAGCCCAGATGAGCTGAATAGGAGGGAGGCAGTTGAGTTATGGTGATTAGGCGAATGACGAGTCGAGAGTGCAGCCTTTGGTGTGAGTGGGATAATTGATGCGTTGTATGGGGTGAAGGGTGTCCCAGAGTTCAAGGAGAGCTTTTGTGGTCTTCTTGGTTGCTTGTATTCCTGGAAGACCGAGGTCTCCTATGAAGACTTACATTGAGTGGTTGACAGTTGATGCAGTGATGAGATTGGTGATTTCATACAGGATGGCCTTTTTACTCTGTGGTGGTTGTTAGATCAGGTGGAAAGTAGCAGTTCAGGTGTGGGAGTGTGCAAAGGTACATATCAGGATCCGTCACATCAAGAGTGAGGGACTACATTTAAATGGTTCGCTCATGGAATGGACCATTTAAAGTCTCCAGGCATAATCGTACTCATGAGTGGACAAGTGTCACTTATAATGAGGAAAAATATAAGAGGTAATAGAGGAAATCTGAAAATAAGCTTGGAAAATGTGTTGAAGGCTTTTCCTACAAGCAAAGAGCTGATCTCAGTTCAACTCGCAGCGTGATTCATTGTGAGGGACTGTTGACCCCAAACAAGTGTTTACTGGGTCTTTCTTTGACAAATGCTGCAATGGTACTACAGTATGTAAGTAGCTTGTAGGGGTAGTGCCAATTGATTATGTGGAACTCTAACATGCTATCCTGTACCAAGGAGGATGGAATCCCCCAAGACTGACTGTTGACTATCTATATTGTAAAAATAAATCAAGCCAGCAAAGGGCCGACCATCACATGAACACTTGCAACCTCAAATGGACCGGAGTGCAAAATGTTCAGTCTGTCTTCTGTACAGCATCTATGTGGCAGTTCTTAATTTGTGCTGGTTTTAAATAGAGCAGGACTTATTCATGAGCACCAGCACTTATTATCTCAGATGCAGTTCAATTATGATGTGGCGTTTCGGTAACCTCATTATTTTATCTGTAAAGGTTGCTTGTAGTCACAAATCAAGCAGAGAGACAGAAGGTCACTCAGCAGAGAGAGAGGAGTACAATAACAGGACAGCCACCAATACCACCACAGAGGAAAGGACAGGGAAAATACGTCATAGGAGGAGGAATGCTTGTGCTGAGTGCCACCCTATAAAATATTTTGCAACCCTGTTTGGCAGGCACCATAATACATGTCTGCGGTAGTCCATCATATTACTAGAGGACGGTTGCTTTCCCTGTTTTCTGTGGATAGACGTCAACAATTCACTTATAGAATCTGAGAAAAAGGATCAGCAAGACGATGTGTTTCAAGAAAAAGTTAAAGATGTGCTGTCTACTTTCCACACACAACTGATATGTTATGTATGTTGGTATTTGTAGACCTCACATCTGCCATGGGAAGTCCACCTATCACCTCAGATCAGTCAGTGGGAGCTGTAGCTGAGACCTAAAATGTGTTTACATTAGTGCATTAGTTTTGATTGGTGGCAGTGGGATTCAAGCTGCAGTGCTGCTGTGACATAGACATGCTAGAACATCTTTCTAGGACCTGAAACCTATTATTTTATACATTAAGCACTGCTAAGAGGAGAAGGAGGGACAGCAGATAGTAATTCTCCAAGTTGGTAACCATATGTGTGCTGGCCCATTTATCCAGAAAAATCCACTGCATTCTGTGCCCAGGGGTGAAACTGGGTGGGATGCAAAGAAGAAGTTGAAAGATGTTTTAGAGCTTCTTGGCAATTATGCTGTGGCACGTTAGATTGGGTAGCAGTCAGCACACATTGGACCAAAATGGGCAAGTCCATGAATTTACTTCTCAACATTTATGCCATACCTTTAATGGGCGGTACTTTTGGCACATTACCAGTGGGTTGTCAGTCTTAAAGCACATAATAACCAAGTGGGTATACTGTCTCAGATTGTTTCCTACCATCATTTATTGTTTTGATTTGCACTGGTGAGCAGTGTGAGAAGGCTGCATTGTTGTGGGTTAATTTAAGCCATAGTGCTCTTAATCCATCACCTTTAATGAATGCCCTGCCCCAATGGCAGATATGTGACCGATAATGACATTTTTGGAGGTGAAAACAAACCAATCAAGTGAGGAAATTTGGAAACTTGGGACCTAAAATGAGGACCTCATTATATTTTGCTTGAAGTTGGGGTGTGCGTTTTTGTATGTGGGTGTGGGTATGTTTGGGTGTGTGCGTGTGTCTTTTTCGCAGCAGGTCACAAGTATTTTCTTTCCGTGAATGGGTCGCCTCGCAGCGTCCTGTTCACGGAAAGAAAATACTATACAAACATGCACATCATGGAATAGGAAGTGCACACATGTGTAGATCTCCAAGTGTACTAATACTTCTCTGCAGGGCTGATATCATTTTTAATGGGAATGTATTTTATAAATATTGCTTTTATATAGTCCTGTATATTAGTCTCATAGGCTCTACAGAGTGCTGAAATGGCAATAGTATTTAACTGAGCAACTCCAGCAGGGATAATACACCTTTAATGGGGCTATACTTTTAAAATATAAGCTGAGGTCTTCTCAGCATGGCTCTATGGCTCTTAAACTTTTCATGGTCTAGAAAAGAATGCTGATTGACTTTCTTTGAGACAGTGCTCCCACTTCTCAGTGTGACTGTAATAGATTTAATAATACACTATTGTAGTGTTTAGTAGGACTATGTTTTATTATGACAGTACAGACCAGACCTTCCGCCTGGAAGAACTCGACCTTGATGTCCTTGGTCTCACCGAAACATGGTTAACGGTCTGTCACAAGCTTTGACACTCTCCTTCCTGATGGCTACAAGATCGTCTCTGCGCCCAGATCCAACCGTCCCTGTGGGGGCGTAGCCTGATCTTTCCTGAGGGGATCCCTGTCTCCATCATTCCTTTGCAGGTCTACTCGTCCTTTGAATGCCTTGTCTGTAGGCTTTCTCTCTCTTCTGGCCACTCTCTCACAGTTGCCACTATCAACCGGCCGCCTGGTCAGATCACCTCCTTCCTCTTCGAGCGGGCGGACCTCTCCTCCTCCCTCCTGGCCTCAACCACTCAACTCATCCTCCTTGGAGACTTCAACCTCCATCTGGATGCCTCCTGTCCAGCTATGGGACTCTTTCGTGACCTTTGCAACTCTCTCTTTCTCTCTATTCTTCCCTTTGGCCTGACTCACTCTGCAGGGCACACTCTTGATGTTCTGATCTCTTCAGACCCCCCATCTCTAACTCTCTCACCACTTCTCTCTCCTGGAGTGACCACTTTCTCCTCACCTCTCATCTCTTTGTCACTACCCCTCAGGCCAATCCTACCGCCAAACTGCCATCCACCTTCTCAGTCATTCGACCTATGAAGCGTGTGTCAGTTGAGGCTTTTGACACCTCTTTCTCTCCCCCTCCTACAGCTCTGGCTGACTCACACCCTGACATTGCCCTCTCCATGCTCCACTCTGCTATCTGCGATACTCTTGATGTACTTGCCCCTGTCATGAGGATCCCCATGAAGCCTAAAATTAAGTGCAACTCCTGGTACGACTCTGACCTCGTCATCCTTAAACGCAAGTGTGGGGTGGCTGAGAGGAAATGGTTGGCATCTGGTACATCCTCTGACAAACTGACCTGCCGCCTGCTCCAAAGGTAATACCGACTCTCTGTCCTTACCAAGAAGAGAGCTCACATCCAAGCCTGTGTTTCCGCGGCATCTAACAACTCGGCTGAACTCTCTCAAATCTGCAAGGAATTGGCCAATAATTCCGCAGTCGCTACCCCCCCTGTCCCTTCCCAGGCCCTCTGTATGGCTCTAGCTTCTCACTTCATTTCTAAAACCCAGGAAATCCTGCCCACCCTCTCTGCTTCTCCTGCTTCTCCCTCCATTCTCTCCTCTTCCTTTGGCCCCCTCCCTTCTCTGCCTTTCCTCTCTTCTCCCCTGACAAGGCTTCTAGACAAGTCCGATCTATGAAAACCTCATCTAAGCAAGTTCTTCCCTGTTCTTCCAAAACCATCAAGGACCACATTGACACCCTAGCTCCAGCCTTGGCTGACTTTTGCAACCACTCCTTTGCCTCTGCATTCTTCCTCTCCCCCTTAAGCACTCTCTTGTGCACCCTCTCCTCAAGAAACCCTCAGCTGACCCCTCCCTTGCAGCTAATTATCGCCCGATCTCTATCACTCGCTTCCTGGTCAAACTCCTGGAAAAGCTAGCCATCCCCCAGCTTAAGCTTCACACTGAATCTGTTGGTTGTCTCCATGACCATCAGTCTGGCTTCAGAGCAGCCAGAAGCACGGAAACTGCTCTCCTGAACATCCACAAAGACCTGCTCTCCAACCTTGATTCTAACCTCCCCTCTGTCCTCATTCTACTGGATCTCTCTTTTGCCTTTGACACGGTCAACAATGCCATCCTGCTCAACCCGCTCCTTGAAAATCTGTGTATCACTGATCAGGTTCTGGCCTGGCTGACTTCTTTCCTCTCTGACCGACCCTCCCAGGTCCAACTTGGGTCCTTCCTCTCCTCTGTCTATCTCTCTCTCCACTTGTGGTGTTCCCCAGGGGTCTAACCTCTCTCCCTGGTTGTTCAACCAATACCTGGCACCTTTCTCCCTCCGCATTGCTTCTCTCTGCTCCAACTTCCAGTGCTATGCAGATGACACCCAGCTCGCCTTCAGGCTCCCCTCTGCTGCCTCTTCTCTTTCTCTCCTCCTTCACTGTTTGTCTGCAATCCAAGAGTGGTGCACCCCCAATGATCTCTGCCTGAATGCCAGTAAGACAGAGATCCTCCTCATCGGCACACCTGCACCCCCTTTTCCCACCACTCTCTGGCCAGCCTCCCTTGGCCCACTTCCTGCTCCCACCTGTGAGGCTATAAACCTCTGGGTTATCTTTGACTCCACCCTCCCCTTCTCCCCTCACATTTTCGACATCTCTAAGAAGTCAAAATACCAACTGCACCTCCTCCGAGATATTCTTCTTTTTCCCTCCTTCCCCCATGGGCTCACTGGCTCCAGAGCTTTGGTTCTCTCTAGGCTTGACTTCTGTAATAGCTTCTTTTTAAATCTACCCTCCTCTACTCTCTGTCCTCTTCAACCCATCTAGAACAGGACAGCAAGACTTGTCCTTGGCCTCAAGCCCAGAGATCGAATCTCTCCAGCATTGAAATCTCTCCATTGGCTGCCAGTGGCTGCAACAATCAAAATCAAGGCCCTTTGCATTGTCCACAGGGCCTTCTGCGGCCTGTGACCAAAATACCTCTAGCTTACTCTTCAGAAGTATTTTCCTTCTCAAGCTCTTCGCTCTTCCACCTCCAACTCCCCGAGGGTCAGTCGCTTTTCCAAGCAACCAGTCGGGAGCAGATCTCTCTCTTCGGCTGGTGCCTCCCTCTGGAACAGCTTTCACAAAAGGTAGCAGGCGCTCCTCTCCAGAGAGAAAATGGCATGATAACCTGTTCTGGGGTGAGAGTTTGCAGCACACGCTTTTTGCTCACTGTACCTTTCACAGATGGGAAATATCCATTTGCATATCAGTCTTTGTCCCGCCCACATGGGCAGTCCAGCACCAAAATGCTATGGCAATTCTTCTCTGAACAAGAGTACCGACAGCAACACCATACACGTGTTTCAGCCTTGTTGGGCCTCATCAGTGAGGTGAAGCTGTGCCTCTCTGAGCACAGTGAGCAGGGAGACCACGTCTGGTTGCCCCCAGGTAACTTAGGGTGACCAACCCCAAGTTCCTTACACATATTTCACAAAAGGTAGCAGGCGCTCCTCTCCAGAGAGAACATGGCATGATAACATGTTCTGAGGTGAGAGTTTGCAGCACACGCTTTTTGCTCACTGTACCTTTCACAGATGGGAAATATCCATTTGCATATCAGTCTTTGTCCCGCCCACATGGGCAGTCCAGCACCGAAATGCTATGGCAATTCCTCTCTGAACAAGAGTATCGACAGTAACCCCATACACATGTTTCAGCCTTGTTGAGCCTCATCAGTGAGGTGAAGCTGTGCCTCTATGAGCACAGTGAGCAGGGAGACCACGTCTGTTTGCCCCCAGGTAACTTAGGGTGACCAAACCCAAGTTCCTTACACGTATTTCACAAAAGGTAGCAGGCGCTCCTCTCGAGAGAACATGGCATGATAACATGTTCTGAGGTGAGAGTTTGCAGCACATGCTTTTTGCTCACTGTACCTTTCACAGATGGGAAATAACTATTTGCATATCTGTCTTTGTCCCGCCCACATGGGCAGTCCAGCACCGAAATGATATGGCAATTCCTCTCTGAACAAGAGTACCGACAGTAACCCCATACACATGTTTCAGTCTTGTTGGGCCTCATCAGTGAGGTGAAGCTGTGCCTCTATGAGCACAGTGAGCAGGGTGACCACGTCTGGTTGCCCCCAGGTAACTTAGGGTGACCAAACCCAAGTTCCTTACACATATTTCTCAAAAGGTAGCAGGCACTCCTCTCCAGAGAGAACATGGCATGATAACCTGTTCTGAGGTGAGAGTTTGCAGCACACGCTTTTTGCTCACTGTACCTTTCACAGATGGGAAATATCCATTTGCATATCAGTCTTTGTCCCGGCCACATGGGCAGTCCAGCACCGAAATGCTATGGCAATTCCTCTCTGAACAAGAGTACCGACAGCAACCCCATACACGTGTTTCAGCCTTGTTGGGCCTCATCAGTGAGGTGAAGCTGTGCCTCTCTGAGCACAGTGAGCAGCCTCCATGCCTCCCTAAAACTTCAGCAGAACCATCTCCGGTTCCGGAAGCAGCTCAAGACCTTTCTCTTTGCTTCTGCCTTCTCTCTCCCACTTCCCTGCTGATCTCCTGTCTGATAATGCACTGCTTATCTGGCTACCCACTGAATCACAGACCCAGGTCCCTGCTCCCCCCCCCAATTTCATACTTACACTGCCTCCTTGGAACCCTGCACTTGGGGTCTGTATCTTCATCCATACAGTCCCCCGACTTCCACTTATTCAACACTTGTTGTCTGCACTTAACCCCCGAACCTCTACCTGTTGGTCGTATTTTCCTATGTCTTGATCCTATGTCTTGCACTTCTCGCCTTCTCCTTGCACTTTTCCCATTACCTCTCCCCAGCATTTGAGCAATCTCAAAGTCACCTGGCCTACCAAGATCGTTGTCGTGTCCTCCCTTGTTTCCCCCTTGCCTCGTCGCACCTTGATACACTTGTGTATAGGCACACTATAAATAAAATATATCATATCATATCATATCATAGCATATCATATTATAATGTTGGCCCCCATGGAGGGACTGCATTCTCTCCTGAAAAATACTGCTCTTCCATGAGAGTATTCTGTATGCAGGGGGCAACTCGCCAATGATATAGCCCCATGGAGGGAGGATGCTGAGCTCCCTTGGTATTGTCCGTCATGAAGGAGGCAGCTCTACCATGATTCTATACCCCTTGGTGGAGAGTGTCCTCTCATATTACCCTGAATTTTAAACACTTCTCTTCCACAATATAATCCACCATGGATGAGAACTGCCACCCAAGATTTTGTCTTCCATGATTTTCTCTCCCATGGAGGAGATTTCACAGCCATGATATTGTCTCTTCGAGTGGATACTGCTGCACCATGACGACTTTGTCCTGCATTGATCAGTTGACTCTCCATGATATTGCTTCTCCATACCCTTTGGTGGAGACTAGCCAGCCAAGATGAACAAATTACTTATCTCCGTTAATGTTCTTACTGATGGATGTTCCTCCCACAGATTCCTCATCTTAGATAGAAATCTGTGCCCAGGGCCGGGAGGAGAGGGCCACCTGCATACTGAAACCCACTGTCCACTTGCCACCCCTGACCCGATTCCCAAAACCGTAACGGCAAGCGCCACTTCTCAGCTCTATTGCCCGTAAACCTTGCGCTGTGTATTGCGCTCCACCCAACTCCATCAAGACAGTGCGCTACGGAAAGCAATTATAAGGCCCTCAACTCCTGTGCACCCACTGGTTTCTCTCTTTCCAGGGGTCCCTCTGACAGTCGCTCCAGTCCACGGCTGCTCACGAGCCACCAATGTGGGTCACCATCAGCACAGTCGGGGCCTTGCAAACGTTTCACCCCCTCTCCGTATAGGGTCCACATCCCGAGCACACAGGATCCTGCCATCGTAGTCTAAGTGTCACCAGCCCTCATCACCACTCGGCCCGGTTATCGCTCCTCTCCCGTGCCTGCTTCTTAACACTAATCTTCAGCAGAGCCCTGAGGCCATCATGCCCACGCTCAGTATCTTCAAGGAAAAATTACTTACCTTAATGTTCTTTCTTTGGATTCTTCTGCTGCAGATTCATCATCTGATAGATATCCCATCCAGCTTTGCTGCATCTGAAAAAATTTGACAGGGGATATAGTGGACCAATACCAGGTCATCATCACAAGAGAAGATGCGCACCAACAATCGACTTTCTGAGCGGGGATTGACAGGAGGGGAAATGAGGAATCTGCGGGAGAAGAATTCATAGAAAGGACATTATGGTAAGTAATGTTTTCCTTCAATGGATTGCTTTTCTCCGGCAGATTCCTCATCCAACAGACTCCCAAAGCAGTAGGAGAAGGAGGAGGGCAGAAAGTTGCCTAACAGATTTTGTAACATCGTCCTGCCAAAATGTGCCTCAGCTCTGTTAGGGAGATGTATCATTTTTATGCTAGTGAGACCCCCCCCCAGCACTTTTCGATGGATTTCTGGACCTTTTTCTTTAATTCCTGAATGAGTGGCGCCTTTTTCCACTCATTCATTCTTGTGGGCTCTGTCTTTTGGAACTCTATTCTTTGATTTCTACTTGTACTATGGAGCCTGTCTGCTGCATAGCTCTTAAAGGCATCTGTCTTTTTCTACTGCAGCACACAGCTCCTTATGGGAAACGTTGCTGCGGATGCCTAAGGTCCTCCTTTAAGATTCTTTTTCTATATCCTCAAGTATCTACAGTTCTTAAGGATATCGTCTGAGAGATTGGCACACACCACTTTCAGTGGAGTGCCAAAGGGATACTTATTATCCCCCTTCTCTCTGCTCCTGTAACTTTTTAGTCACATAGACAATCACCTAGGTATGGCTGATGGCAGTGGATGTGTTCTACCAACTAGTGTGTATTTGTTATACCGCGGGCTATGTACATAGTCTTGGTAGAGCACAATAGGGGCACTCAAGTACCAACTTGGGGCCTCCCTTCTTTTTTCGCCATTACAAGCATGGTTGCTCTTTGTTAGCCCTTCTTTTACCATTCTGGGAGGGGGAGTTCTGTGGGTGTGTTTGCCTTTGGCAGGAACCAGTAGGTATCCCTGCCTAGGCTCCAGAGTGTCTGGGCAGCCAGGAAGTGGGGGAGGAGTCTTACACCCCTGCGTCCTTTGTCTGCCAGAGTGCCTGAATACGACCAGCTCCCAGAGGGGGTCTGGCTGTCTGATTGGACAGCCAAACGCCCCTTTCTGTAAAATGCTGAGACAGATTGCAGAGGAGTGTGTGCTGGAACTGTATAAAAGGTGAGGCTTCTGCAATGTAAAGCAAGTCGATCACAGGAAACAGAAGTAACCAAAGAAGAAGATGACTAGAGACACCTGCAGACCCTTTGCAAGACTGTGAAGCGACCACTGCTGTCCTGACCCCATTTTCTATGCGACAGAGGAGCTCCAAAGAGAATGACTCCTTCCCTTTAGTTGGTGTTAACAACCAGTCCCAAGACGAACTTTGAAACGAGCCATCTCCCGAGGCCCTAGGAGTTTCCAGAGCTGCAGAACCCCAAATACCAGGAGACCTGCTGCCCATTTAGATTGCATTGTCGTGGAAAAGCCGAATCTGTCCAAATCTTTGCTGAAAAACTTAAGTACACTCCAGAGATCCGATCCAACTTGCCCAGGCCCCTCACCAGAGTGTGGGTCTGCAGGAAGCGAAGAGGATTGACTGGGTGATCCATGTCCATTGTTGGTGCTACTGAAAAGGCGCCAAAACCGCAGGGTGAACCGAGAAGTTGCTGAAAGTCATTCTACAGGTCCTCCGTTGAGACTGCTACTGAGAGACAACCAAGGAATCCAGAGGTTGGGTCCAGAGCTGCCACATCACGGAGTAGCCAACACAAACGCTTTCTTCAAACCAAAGGTACTGTGGGGAAAAAGGTATTGCTTCCAAGAAGTCGCTTCAGAGCATTGGAGTGCACATAGAGGTGTCCAGGGCAAGCCCCTCTTACCTCTGACCAAAGCCGCTGCTTGTGTCCCCTTCTCGAGTTCGTTTTTAGGTCTCCTTTGTTAGTTGCTAACTTGCTGCTTCAATAACTTTAGGCACTGGAAGAAATCCACAGGAACTCTTCATAATTTGTTGTTTGTCACGACTTCAAGCCCTCTCCAAACTGCCTCCCGCTAGGGCTTGTATTTGGACTTAAAAGACTTGCCAGGCGAAAACAACTTCTCTAGAACCTTGAACTAAGCTCATGTTGCACTAACCACTTATTTTCCTCCCTTTAAGTGACTTTTCCATATGTGTTTGCAGAGTAAATGCATTACCGTATAACCTGCAGAAAAGTGAAAATGCACTTTAAAGTGTATTATCTAGTATTCCTAAGTGTTCTATAGTAAACGTCTGAAGTATTTAAAGTGATTCTGGTGTAAATATAATAAATATATATCTTTTATATAAATATAGGTGTAAGTTCTTCTTTGTTGTGCCTGTCTAGCTAAGATTCAGTGTACTTACCTACAGCTTACATCTTCCTCTTAAGATAAGCCTGACTGCTCTGCCACACTACTAAGGTCCTGTGCTAGTACAGACTGATACTAATAGTTGGGGATCTACAAACCACTGGATAGCTTACTAAAGTCTTACTGCCAGTAGGACTTTAGGAAAACTCCCCTAAGAAGCTCTGCATGCAACATCTAAACTATAGTGTTAAGTAAAAGTATGAAGAGAGGACCATGTTGCCGCACGACAAATATCCCTAACAGGGACCCCCTTTTGTAATACAGTAGACGCAGAGACCCCTTAGTCGAAAATGCCCTGATGCCTGACGTAATTCCCTGCCTACAGACTGCAGAAGATGATCCAGCTGCACAATGTTTTTTTTGTTATCGTTAGGCCTTTACGGCTAAGGAGAAGGCCACGAAGAGTTGGTCTGTTCTTCTGAATTTAGACGTCCTTGCAATGTAGAAGCTTAGAGCCCTTTTAGGATCCAGGCGATGGAAACGCTTCTCTTCCCTAGAAGAGTGCAGTGTTGGGTAGAAGACTGGGGGGCCTATGGACTGTGATAGGTGGAATTCAGAGACAACATTGGGAGAAATCCATATCTCATAATGAGCAAGACTTTATCTCGAAAAAACCGCAGATGAACTGCAGAGACTGAGATCCGGTTCTCCAAAAGCCAGAACCACAAATGCATCGCCTCTCTGTAGAGGGGGAGGGAGTAAATGCCACCTTGCTTGTTTAGGTAGTACATGGTCACTGCATTGTCCGTCAGAATCAGCACATGCTTCCCCTCCAGCGACATAGTGAACGCCTTCAGGGCTAACCTGTGGGCTCGCAAATCCAGCCTCTTGATGTGGCACCTGGCTTCCATTGCTGACCAAAGGCCGCTCACCTCCAAGTCCTTGCAATGAGTGCCCCAACCCCTCAGAGACACATCCATGACCACTTGGGCCTTATGCCATGGAGGCCAGAAGGGTTCCCCCGCCATGAGACTGTTGCAGTCTGTCCCCCAGATTAGGTAATTGACCACATGTCTGGATACCTTGAGGGGATCCAAAAGAACTCTGAGGTGCTGTGACCATTGATCCCTTAAAAGCCACAATAGGGATCTCATGTGCAGCTTGGCCTCTGGCACTAAGAAATACAGGAGGCCATGAGACCTAAGAGGCGGAGGAAGGAAGCCGCTGGTAGAGTGGCAGGGTTCCGGAACAAGTCGACCATCTATGCAATGCAGTTAACTCTCTCCTCGGGAGGAAAGGCCTTCCCAACCCGGGAGTCTAGCACTGATCCGATGACTTGGAGCCTTTGGACTGGTGTCACTTCTTCAAGTTCAGGGAGAAGCCCAGCCTGTACAGTAGCAGGCAGGTGTCCTCCAGGTGGGACACAACCTGCCTTTCTGACTTCCCTCGAATCATCCAGTCGTCCAGGTATGGAAATACTTGGACCCCGAAACGCCCGAGATGAGCCCCGACTACCGCCATGAGCTTGCTGCGGAGGTCAGACCAAAGTGGAGCACCTTGAACTGATAGTGCTTGTCCACTATGACAAACGTCAGTAACTTCCTGTGATTTCGATGTATCGGCACACGGAAATAAGCGTCCTGCAGATGTATTGATACCAGCTAGTCCTGTATCTCGACAGCGTGGAGAATTTCTCTCAACGTCACCATCTTGAATTTGTCTTTCTTCAGGAACTTGTTGAAGGCCCTGAGGTCCAAAATGGAACTGAGACTTCCCTTCTTCGGTACCAGGAAATAGTGGGAATACCAACCTCGTCCTCTCTGTTCAGGAGTTACCTCTTCCATGGCACCCTTCAACAACAGGGCTTGCAGTTCTTCCTGGAGCTCTTGTCCCAGTTGGATGGTGGGGGTCTATCTGGTGGCTTTCTTAAGAAAGGCAGACAATATCCACACCGAACAAACTGCACAGCCCAGGCATCAGAAGTAATTCCCTGCCACTGGAGCCAATGTTCCATCAACCGTCCACCAACCGGTAAGTCGTGGGAGGGGAAATCAAAGCGGCTTAGGAGGCTGGGTCGCCCCTGCTGCTGTCACTGTTTGCTGGCCCTTAGCAGTCTCCCTGCCCCTTTTGGAGCATGAGAAATCATGCCTGGCCGATGGGAGCTGTGTTTTCCTGCCATAAGGCATATATCGCCTGTAGCCCCTGTCCCTAGAGGTGAAGTTGAAGGCAGGCTTGTCCGGCTGCGCATCCAGGCCCAGCAATCTAGCAGCGATTTTGGATTCCTTAAATTTCTCTAAGGATTTGTCAGCCTTTTGATCAAACAGGAAATCGCCCTTGAAGGGCATGTCCAGTCATTTGCCCTGGAGATTAGGCGAAAAGCCTGAATATATTAAGTAGGCCTTCCTCCTCAGCGTTATAGCCAAAGCCATAGATCGGCCCATGCAGTCAGCGATGTCCAGGCCCATTCGCAGCGACTGCCTGCCCACCTACTTTCCATCCTCCACCAGCTGTAGGAAGTCCTTGTGCAATTTCTCCCTCAGGGATGTACTGTGCAACATTCTTCACTGCCGTCCAAAGACCAGATGAATATTTAGCAAAGCTGCTAGTCACATTCGTAGCTTTTAGGGCCATACTGCCCAATGTGAAAGCCTTTTTGGCCAAAGAATCAACCTTCTTCACTTCCCTGTCGGGTGGTAGAGTGGAAGTTGAAGAAGCTGGTCAGGAGCACAGTGTAGCAGCTTGCATAACAAGCCCTTTTGGAGAAGGGTGGGAGGAGAGGAATGAAGGGTCCCCTGTGGCCGGCCTATACTTCCCGGATATGGTGGAACTGACCAGAGGAATAGAAAAAGGGTGCTGCCACAGAGAGGTCAGAGGGTCGGCAATTGCAGGGTTTAGGGGCATGTTGCGCTCCGTAACCGGACCTTCGTCTAGAATATCAGTTAGTTCATACCCGTGTACAGGGCACTGCTGAGGACTGCAAACCTAAAGTGTCAATGACCCTTTCTACTAAAGCCCTGAACTTGGCATAGTTATGGGTATAGGGCTGGCTTTGCAGGAAATCGAGGTCTGGTGAGATATCCAAACCGCTGGCCTCATTGAGGCCTTGAGCTAGTTCTAGCAGCTGGCTATGGTCTTCAAAATAGTCAACACCACCTGTGCCCATGAAAACGGCGTCGACATCCCCTTGATCTCTCGTGTCATCAGCACCGAAAATGCTCGACATAGTGCAGAAAATCAGATCGGGAGAGCGGAGTGAAGGATTTATCGACAAGTGCCAGTGCCGACGGCTTGCACTTCAGCGTGACAGCGTGGCCATAGGTGTCGAACGAGGTTGTGACGTTCGAAGCACTGGCACCTTGAAAAGTGCAGGATGGACACAGCATTGAGGGCCTTAAAGCCTACTTTGATGTCAAAGGATTCATCAACGCCAATGGCATCGACACTGGGGCTTGTGAGGAGTCATAAACGCAGAGTGCCACTCTTCCCTCAGAGGCCTGCTGCTTGGGGGGTTTACCCACGCCTACAGCAGCATGCTTCTTGAACATTTTGAACATGGATGTTTTGAAATCCTCCCACTCCTGACGAGTGGAAGGCCCCGCTGACGCCTTACCTCTTTCCGACGAGTCAGAGTCCCGACGATGGCTGTGATACCTCTACTTACAGGACGAGGAGGAATGCTTCTTTCGCTGATGTTCTTTCTCAGTGGTATGCCCCTTGGTTTCAGTCTCTGAGGACCGAAATGTAGACCGTGCCAGAGACTTTGAGGGCGGTCGACCCATCTTGAGCTTAGCAGCCAGATCCCGCAAGGATTTCGGCTGCATTTTGGCACACCACACACACCCTTCCATCCCGTGCATAACTTGTGCGAGTCTGTGATGGACATCTTGGTGTGACAATCGGTACGCCGCTTGAAACCTGAAACCCGGGCGACGGACATCTTGCGTCGAGGAATTAGAAATGTTTTAAAATATTTTGGACAAAAATATCAAATAAGTCAAAGACTTGCCTGTGTTAGCAAGCATAAATACGTTTTTAAAGCTGCGGTTTTATTTCTAAGTTTTCCGGGCTCCTCCACCCCGGAAAACGTAGAAAAAAAAACGCAGCTAGTGCTTATTTTTTAAAAAAAAATAAATAGCACTTACCGAGATTCAGCTGCAGCTTTCCTGCTCTGGTCTCCGGTCCCCGTCCTCCGCCTACAGCACTAATGAAGGGAAAGCCACCCAGCGGTAGCCTTTGTGTACTACAGCTGGCTGGCTTTTCCTTCATTAGTGCCGCAAAAGCAAAAGCCAGCACAGGAGGGCCTCCATTTCACAAAATGGATGCGCCCATGTCCTTGCTTTTGCGAATTTTGAGCTTGAATAGCTCAAAATTTTACATAGGAAGTTTTAAAACGGAGAATGCTAGTATTTTTTTTTTATGTTGCCTATCTATTTTTTAAATAAAATTTTCTACTAGACCATCCCTTTAAGTTGTCCACCGCACCCACCAGCACCATCATTGTCCATTTTGTCTACCGAACCCCAGGCCCAACCTTGAATTTCGAAGAGACTCTGCTCCATGTCCTGGGAGACAACATCAATGCCTCCTCGAAAATCCTCCTCTTAGGTGACCTCAACCTAGGACTTAATGACCCAGAGGATCTTCAGGCCTCCTCTGTCGCTAACTCACTCAAAACGCTAGGCTTTCTTCACCGCTCTAACACCCCCACTCATGCTAAGGGTTGCATGCTGGACTGCATAGTGGATCCCAACTGCCCCATCTCCATCAGCTCCAACTCCCCCTGTCCATGGTTCAACCATAACATCATTGACTTCATCATTCCCCATCCCAAAAAACTGAAACCTACCCCTACCGCCAGCATTGGCACATAGCTCTAGAAAGCTCACCAAAGAAGGCATACTTCCGTTCATAGACTCACAGAACCTAAGGATCCTACTACCTTGGCTGATCTCTATGCCGCTACCTTGACCATGGCTGTTAACTTCATCGCCCGTTAGCCCCTCGTAAAGTCAAACTTGCGAAACATCCAACTCCTGGTTCTCCCCTGACCTCCTTGAGTTTAGGAATAAAAAACGCTTGAACGAGTCGACATGGGAAATAAACATCTGATGCCCTGCAACTAGAGTATTCTAAGATAGCAAAGTCATACAAACAAGCCATTATCTGGGCTAAATCCTCTGCCTTCAATGCCAGAATCACCAATGCCAAGTCCGACTCCAGAGAGACCTTTGCCATCCTCAGGAAACTCGAAACCCATGCAACCCCCCACCCACCCTGACCAAACGTGAAGCTTGGTGCACCAAGATCCAAACGACCATGCTAAAAAAATGGGCACCTTGAATGATAAAATCTTTACTAATCAAGCATTTTAACACTCCCTGCCCCATGTCTCAAAGGGTGACTCGTCTCCTACATCGGTGACCCCTATGTTCTCACCTTTCAGATTCAAAGAAATATCTGAACCTGAAGTCCTTACCATCATGACGAGTCTCAAACCCTCTAGATGCAAAGGGGATGTCTGCACCACCACCATTGTAAAAGACTGCTCGGAAACCTTAGCACCATTCCTCACCTCCTTGATCAACACCTGATTCACTACAGCGACAGTACCTTCCAGCCTCAAAGAAGCGTAGGTACTTCTGCTATTAAAAAAAAAACACGCTAGACCGTGAAGTGCCTAGTAACTATAGGCCCATCACGACTGTACCCTTCTTGTTGAAAATTCTGAACCGAGCTGCATATTACAGGTTCAGGCATACCATGAATCCAACCATGTCCTGGGAATGCAGCAATCTGGTTTCTGTCCGGGACATGGCATGGAATCGGCATTGCTAGACTTGCAGAATCAAAGGGATGAAATCAGGGATGAGGGGAAGCCGGCACTCCTCCTCCTCCTTGATCTATCAGCCGCTTTTCATTTGGTGTACCACAAAATTCTATGCCACCACCTGAACACTGTAGCCAACTTCACATAAAAAAGTGACCTCATGGATAGTCTCCTTCCTATCGGGAAGAGTTATTAGAGCGGAGAACGCCAGTTCCCATCCCACACCCATGTCATGTGGGGTAGCACAAGGCTTTTGCATCTCCCCTATGCTCTATAACATTTTTACCAGACCTCCCTTTAATATCCTGGATTCCATCAGCATAGCATACACTAACTATGCCGATGACACCCAAATCCTTCTCCCACTCTCTAGTAACTATGATGAAGACTCCAACACCATCAAGGCCGCCTACTCCAGTAATCATCCCTGGATGGAGGAGAACCGTCTTTGCCTGAATGGGGATAAGACAGAGATTCTCCTAGAAGGTCCATCTACGGTACTAAAAAAAATAATGATCAATATACAACCCTCAGAACTGATGACATCCAGGTCTCTGTAGCCTTCACGGTGAAGGCGCTTGGTGTTTACCTTGACACCTCTCTCTCACTATCCCACCAGGTAAATGCCATTGCGTCCTCTGCAGCCTACACCACGAAACTCCTAAATGCCTCAAAACCCTTGCCATCCATGAGCACGAGCAGTCATTGGGTCCAGACTCGACTATTGCAACATCCTCTTCGGTGCCACGTCCGCTAAAAACCTATAGAAAATGCAAGTCATTCAAATAAATGCCCTTATAGCAGTCCTCAAAATTCCCAAGCGGGAACACATATCGGCCGCAAGAAGAGCAACCCACTGGCTACCGATCTGTGAACGGATAATCTTCAAAACTAAGTCCATCACGCATAAGTGCTTATCTCAAACGGCTCTTCCATACCTATCTCAGAAAATCACCAGATCCCAGTTATTCAAGCCAACCGGGACCCCATATGTGCAACGGCTCCGACAACTGAAAATCAAATGTCTAAAGTTGGGGGCCTGAGAATCCCCTACATAGCAGCTAAACAGTGGAACGCCTTACTGCTCACACTAAGAGCAGAACCACCTTACTGGGTATTCAGAAGATCCCACAAAATCTGGCAGTTTGCCTAGTAAATTTCGCTTTATGTCTGCTTACTGTATACTGTTCACTATTGTGTCTTCTTCCATCTGTATTACAAGTAAGTGGTTCTGTAACAGCATCTCGATGCCTCCAGGCTGTGTGTGTGCTTTATACATGAAATAAATAAAATAAATATTCTTACAAGCAGATCTTGGAAACTTTTTTGACAGCAGCGTTTGCAGAGGGACAGTGGTGTCGAGGTCCTCCTCGAGGCCAGACATGATGTCAGCATCAGTATAATTAGCTCGCACTGCGCCCATGACTTCAATTGAATTGTTTTTTCTCTGTGCTCAGCCGTATTGGGGAATCATTTTCATGGACATTTTTTGTAAGAAAGATAAGCAGAATAGGCTATTTGAGCCAGGACACACATGCCCCAGCACTACCCATTAATCATCCCTGGAAGTTCACCTCCAGGTCCGAATCACATGAGCAAGGCATTGGGGATATGTCAGTTAGCCCAAATGCAAGCCTTTTGCTTCAGACAATTGTCTTTGCCTTACTGGGCAGTGATATTTTTCACATAGCTTAATCAATCTAATACAGGCTTTTCTCAGGGCTGCAGACAACTGCATACCTGCTTTCACCTTTATTAGGGATGGATCACTAGTGCAGTATAGACTGAAACCTTGTGGTTGAAGCATTGGGGCATGTGTAACAAATATCACCAAAGTTACAGTGAGTTTAAAAAGGCTTGAGAACCCCCATTTCACATGAAATATGAAAGTAGAATAGGCTATATGAGCCAGGTCACACATGCCACAGTGCCAGCCAGTAACCACCATTGGATGTTCAGCACCTGTTCTGAGCAACATGAGCAGGGCATTGTGGGATTGCAAATTAGCCCAAATGTAAGACGTTTTCTCCAGAAAATGGTCTTTATATTTTAGGGCAGATAGAAAGAGTGAGATAGAGAACTCCTAATCAGAGCGTTAGGATGGGAGGGTGAAGAGGTTTCCATGGGACTGACATCCATCAGAAAGAACATTACCAGAGGTGAATAATTTGCTCTTCTAATTGATTGTGTCCTCCCACAGATTCCTCATCTTAGACTCCCATAGCAGCTATGTCATGTCAGAGGAGGGAAGAGTAAACCCTTGGGTGAGGGATAGATGAAAACATTTTGTAAGAACAGCCTACGAAAATGTGTGTCCAGGCAGTTAAGCCTTGTGAAAGTCTGCAGCAAGGACCAGCCCATGTCCAAAGTTGGGTCTCCTCTTTGAAGAGCGGAGATGGCAGTCAACCCCCTAGTCAAGTGTGCCCTAAAGCCTTTGGGAATCTCCTTTCCTGCCACACACAATTTTATCTATAATATTTACCTGTTTTCCTAGTCTAGGGCTGGTGTAGCCAACAAAGGGTTGACCCTCTGCCTTGAACTGTGTAGTTGTCTCTTTTTCTTTGGTGGCGTGAGGAAGAGGGTAAAAGGCTGGCAAGTGAATTTTTTGAGACGGATGAAACTCAGAGACGACCTTAGGACTGACTGTGGGCAGAGACGTTTTTATGGGAGGGCAAAAGGGGCAGTTGCCCAGGGCCCCCACCTTGGAGGGGGCCCCCACAATGCTGCCTGATCTACAGAAGTAAGATTCCATTGTTCACCAGACTTTAATAGCACGTGTCAGGATATTTTATGGCATGTTGCTGAGGTTCTCAGTGTGGCAAGCACTCATTGCAGAGATATGCGTTCATATGGAAGATTAGAATAGCACAATCCAGCAAAGCTGGCTGAGCCTTTCCTATATTTGAAGTTATAAACCTACTTGCATATGTACTTTGTTTTATAGCACAGCATGTGTTATTATCAGCAATGTACCTGCACCAGATAGGGGTTGCTATAAAAATGAACATTTCATCTGTATGGTGAAGGTCTAGACATTGGTTTGTTCAGATGGGGTGTTTTAAAACCTAGGCAATCACTTCCAATGATGAGCGTAAACTGTTAGTCCAAGAGGTGAATAAGTATCCAAATTCAAGACTGTGGAACAAAAGCATGCATGCTTGTATCCCGGCTTTGTCAGCAGACGATACAGTGATCCTGGTCAAATCATCTAATATCTTTTATGTTTTATGTGAGGTTTGCCTTCTTGCATGCAGTGGCATTGCTTAGCCCACTACTTGATCTTTCTTCTCATGTAGGCCTTTTGACTGGAAGGGAAGGGGTGGTAGACTGAAGAGAGCAGACCAGATGTTGCAGGGCTCGGGCAAGCATTTTTAAGGTCTGCTCTGTTGACACAAAAAACGGTTTGCTTTTTTGTAAAAGTCAAAGGTTTTTATGCAAGTTTATAAATGACAATGTCACAAGCCATTGTTTTGGAAGTATTTATAGCTTTCAAATACGAAAGAGAAACCCAGATTTAATGTGTTAAATAAATCACACCGATTGGTATGCTGGTATTTATCTACTTCTCGTGATGATGGAGAGAATGAAGCTAGAATCATTCCCATTTTGTGTAATACCCTTCTATAATATTTTGTTCAAATCAAACCTTCATCTCTCCACCTTTGCTCTTAAAAGAAAAAAGTGATTCAAGCATCCACTACAAGCAGGGCAACATACTACAAGAAAATAATCTACAAGGCTCCATGCACCCCGCCATAAGTATTTTGCCCTTGTCGTCTGAAAATTGCGTATGGAGCGTGGATGGCAACTTGAAAACATTTGATGTGCCGCAAAATTTGCCTACATCCTCATGTGCAAGATCCCTCTCGAATTCCTACGTCGCAAAACACAGTCTCGACATCACAGAAAGCCCTTATGTCTCCAAGTCCAGGCACAGATATTGCCTTGATCACACAAAAGACAACAAGGGCTACCTCGAAAGGAGCCCTGTCGGACTTAACGTTTGATACAGCCAAACAAATTACAAGCACTCCCTTGCCCCCCACAAGGAAACGTAAAATCAACAAAGATCATGACTTGGTTCGAAAAGCTGACGTGACAAATGAAATGAATGTGCAAGCCAAGGATGCTTCGTGTCTTTCAGCAAGCGGTGCAAAGACCATTGGACAAACTCCAGCAAAAGCCAGCATTTCGTCTGCCGCAGCAATGCAAATACATAACAATGTTTTGGCGGCATCCTCGCTGGCAATGATACCTTTTGTCAAACTCTATGGGCCTCATTACATGTTGTGCAGTAAGGGAATACCGGTACCGGTAATGAATTACCGCTACCGGTAATTTCCCAAGCCAATCACGACCTGGACCCACCGCTATTAGCACACCCGTTAATTACGGTGCCACTAATAGCGGCAAGGCCGAGGGCGAGCGACCCCCATGCTGGAATTAGCGCCATGGCGCTAATACCAGGGCATCACAAGCCATGCGGACATGGCATTAGCGGCATGGAAAACACCTACAAACCCCTTACCGGCATGGCGCAAATAACGGCATCGAAAAGCACCCGTTAAGAGACCTGAGCAGTGTACCCATCTGCCACAGGTGGACACAATCAGCACAGGTGTATGCAATGGAGACAGGCAGCACAAAAGAGCACACCACATCCCTTCCCACACCAAGATGGTCCCAATAGCAGCAGCATGACATGATGGGCTGGAGTACATGATAGCAGTGCAGCACCAACAACAACAGCCAGCACCAGAGGTGACCCGTAACAGGTACCCATTCCTCACACCATACAGGCGATGCCAGCTATCCACTGAGGAGGTGGCTCCTAACCCCTGTACGGAACCCACAGAACCATCAGGAAGAGGACAACAATATTGCACATCCTTCCAATGACAGTGCTCCGCTGCCTAAGCGGCCTGGGTGTGGCACTCCTGTACGGCCGTGTCAAAGTGGCAAAGACAACCATGGCATGTGTAGAGCATCACAAAATGTGCATATGATGGAATGTGCCTATGCCACTTGAAATTGACATGCAACCACCAGAAGAGTATGATGTGGCTGGGGATGAGTGCGGGTGGAATGCCCCGGCAGGACATGAAAGAGGCAGTGCCAAGGAGGCACACGATGTGCATCAGCATCTGATTCTGGAATCTCATCAGGCACCAAGGTGAAATAGCATGGACGTAGATGGGTATTGTTGCCCTGGTGCATGTTTCGAGGCCCACAAAGGACCCTGTCCACAATGAATGACACATACACAATAATGGAGACCACGCTTAGGTTTCAAACTCAGAACAGTTTATATTGAACATAATGTGATAAAAAGTGCAATACCCCAACTCTACAAATACACCCTTACCCCCCTCCCCCCTCAACACACCCAAATACACCCTTACCCCCTCCCCCCTCAACACACCCAAATACACCCTTACCCCCCTCAACACTCCCATGTGAGTCTCATGGCGTGAATGTGTCCATCGCCACATGTGGCACCCGAATCTTGGTGGCCCTATTTGCCAGTGCCTGCATCATCATCTGGTGGTTGTGAAGCGGTGCGCCGCAGGTTCCGCATAGACCGTCGTAGGGGACTAGTATGACGTGAACTCCCATACGAGGAGGGGCCTGGTTCTTCCTGGGCCGTGAGTGGGCACCGACGCTCAATTGCGTCTGCTATGCGGTTCATGGCCTGCCGCAGTTGGGCCATTTCACTGCAGATTCGGTTGGTGCATGCCTCCATGCCCTCCCTTGTCTGCTGTGCAAGTGTAGCAATGTCCTCCCTCAGGCGGGCTGTCTCAGCCACATGTTGCCCTGCTAGGCCAGTTATCTCGTCTGCCTCTGAAAGATGGACGAGAGGTCATGTCGCATGGTGGGTGCTGGTGGGATGGCTGATGCACCTGGATCCATTGCACTTGCATCAGGAGAGAATACCTGGGGGCTCCATGGCCCTTCAGGGGTGGGTGATTCTCCTTGACTACCCGGACCTGAAGAGAACCTCGGGCTTGCCAGTAAGGGGCTTGTTGGTCTGGGGCTCTGGCTTTCATCATCAATGACAGGTGTTTCCTCCTCATCTGAAGGTGGGGCAGTGGCTGCTGCCTCACCCGTTGAGCTGGTGGCAGCAGAGTGCATTCCCTCAATGCTGCCTTCACCTGCTGGGAGACACACTTCCGTGGGTGCCAGGACGGGAGCAGGCATGGCCTGTGGATGCGTGCAACTGGTGTTCCGGCTGCCTTTGTCCCTGTGGTCATGGTCACTCGTCCTGGCTGCCCTTGCGGATGTGGCGGTGTCCCCTGTGGCATCCCTCCTGGGTTTTTTGCTGGATGTGGGAGCAGGTGTGGAAGTGCGTGCCCCCTCAGTGTCAGTGTGTGATCCTGTACGGGTGAGAAATGTGGAAAACCATCAGTCATGGGTCGACCTGCCTTGAGCTAAATAAATACGTCATGCCGTTCTATGCATTTAGGGCTCTTTAGTGTGGATGCAGGTAATGGGGATGTTGGGAGGGTCATGCATGAATGGCTCTGTGTTGTACGGGTATGTGGTGATGCATGCATGTTTGTTTGTGTGTCATGCTGAGAACCTGGTGTCTGCAGAAGCTGCTGAACCCCCGACAATCCACCCAAAATGTGGCACTCTGAGCTGACATATATATAACTGCTCAGTTTACCTCACTTTCAGGGGAAAGGGGGAAGGGACAAAGAAACAAACACCAGGCTGGAAGCTATCAACTCGCTGGTTCTTCACCTGTAGTTAAAACATAAACATGCAATATACCTCATTACTCATGGGTTACTATACTAACCTTAAACTCTAAATCCTTTAAAAAAAAGGTAAAAAACCATACCTGGTACTTCTCTTCAGAATGCCCAGAGAAGTGATAAGCAGACAAGACTTTCTTACTTGTGGACGAGAATCTTATAGATCATTCAGCCTTCTCAGTAGGTCCAAGAATGCAATTTAACTTTGTAGTTAGTCTGCTCAACCCTAAGATTCTTGAACAAGGTCTTCAAGTAAGTTTAAAGAAGTTCTTTTAAGTTCTTGTATTTGTTTTTAATATTTTCTTTGTAGAGTGTCTTTTTCTCAGGAACGAATTTAACTTGCGATGGAATCTTCACGTGAAAAGCCAGCATACGCGCTAAAATCCAAAACCGCGGGAAAAAATCACACACGCTTTTCTCCAAGTCGCGGGAAATTTGCACACGCGCTAAAAATCCAAATCGCGGGATAAAACACACGCGCTTTTCTCCAAGTCACGGGAAATACGCACACGCGCTGACAATCCAATTTGCGGGTAAAAAGCACTCGGGCTAAAGTCCAAGACACGATAAAAAATTACACGCGCTTTTCTCCAAATCGCGGGAAATACGCACACGCGCTGACAATCCCATTCGCGGGTAAAACGCACTTGTGCTAAAGTCCAAGACGCGCTAAAAATTACACGCGCTAAAGTCCAACTCACGAATAAATACGCACACGCGCAAAAAACCAAATCGCGAGAAAAAACACGCGCTTATTTTATCACGCAGAAAAAACCCTCGTGTAAACGAACAGTAAACGCGAGTCCAAAGTTCACGCTTGCGCTTCACTCTCACGCGCAGAGACACACGCGCGGGCTCAAAGTAACGGGAAAAAACTCACACGCTAGTTTGAATTGACACGTAGCGATAAAAACAAACGTACGCGCTTCAATCTTTTTAGTTACAGATTTGCGATTTCAATCCCTTAGATAAATATAACCTTTTAACAAAGTTCAACAAAACTGGAAAGTCACTTATCTTGTGAATGAGACTTGAAAACTTCTTTTCTCAGAAAATTGGAAGTTTTCTGACTCCTGTCCTGTGTCTCCACCAAAATCCAAACACGACTCCTGTTGTACTTTCAGATCTTCCGCTCAACTGCTAGAAACTTGTCACCCTTGACAAAGTAAGCAGGAGCTACAAGGCACACGACCTCTCAGCTGGGCAAGGACGATGAAAGGCAGTTTAGAATGTTCATTGTCCTCCCTATAAACAATCTCCAGCCAATCAGAATTTAGACTGAGAACCTCCATCTTGGTTTGGGGCAATCTCCATAGACTGCAATGAAGGTTAAGGGCAAAATTGGCTGTTTAAAAATATAACCCATAATAACTTCCTAAAACCTTTCTATACTAAATATGTGTCTCCCCTGACCCAATGTAAATGAGTATATGATACTGTATGTAAAGAATATGTCACTCCAACCTGACAGTACCTGACAGTACCCCCCCTCCTAACGCCCAGTCCCTGGGCCACTCTTCAATGGAAATTTTTTATGGAATCTTTCTACCAAACGAGGAGCATGCACATCACTTGCTTTCTCCCAAGTGCGCTCTTCAGGATCAAAGCCCTCCCAATCAATGAGATACTGTAGCTTTCCTCTTACTCTTCTAGAGTCCAGAATTCTCTTAACCAGAAATTCTTCGGAAGCATCTTCCTCAATCACAACTGCCGAAGGAGTAGGTGTTAATCTAGTTCCTTTAACCACAGGTTTTAATAAACTAACATGGAAAGTTGGACGAGTTTTCATATGACTGGGTAATTTAAGACGAACAGCCACTGGATTAATCACCTTTTCAACAACAAACGGTCCTACGAAACGAGGACAAAACTTATTTCTTCCTTTAATTCTCAAAAACTTGGTTGATAACCACACCAAATCTCCCTCACTATATTGAGGACTAATCTTTCTTTTACGGTCAGCAAACCCTTTGTATTTTTGTTTACCCTCCACCAACACCCCTTTTGCCTTTTCCAAATTTCTTTTCATAACTTCTAGTCTCCTTTCAACTTCTGGGTTTCCTGAATCATTATTAATCTCAATACTAAGAAAACGAGGATGGAAACCTCGTCCCAAATAAAACGGAGACATAGAGGTGGCATCCTTACTACAGTTGTTATATGCGAATTCTGCAACCCACAACAAATCTACCCACTCTTCACCTGTCTGCAGATAACACCTCAAATATTTTTCCAACTCCTGATTTATCCTTTCTACCTGCCCATTGGTTTCTGGATGGTAACCTGATGATAAACATACCTCCACTCCCAATCTCTTACAAAAAGCTCTCCAAAACTTAGAAATAAATTGAGAACCTCTATCTGAGATGACCTGACTGGGAATTCCATGTAATCTTACCACTTCTTGCAAGAAACTGTGAGCTAAACTATCAGCGGTAACCTCTCCCTTCATTGGAATGAAATGTGCTTCTTTAGTGAGTAAATCAACTACAACCAATACCGAAGTACACCCTTTATCTTGTGGAAGATCCGTGATGAAATCTAAAGACACTGAGTACCAAGGCTGCGGTGGAACTGGTAACGGCTCCAATAACCCAGAAGGCTTTCCGATGAGATTCTTAGATCTAGCACAAATTTCACAGGTCTTAACAAAATTAAGGGTATCTTGTCGAATTTGTTCCCACCAAAAATTTCTTCTGATCAACTGAAGAGTCTTCCGATACCCTGGATGTCCTGCCAAGACTGATTCGTGACACTCCTTCAACATTTTTTCTCTAAGTTCAATTGATGGTAAGTAGAGTCTGTCATCTAAATAAAGTAAACCATCTTTAATTTTGCGAGCTGGATCCAAACGAACCCAATCTTCAAGTTGTGTCGCAGAAATGGATTCCTGTACTTTCTTGAAGATTTCGTTCTCCTTTTCAACCCCAGCAAGAACAAAACGTTCTGGAGCGATCAATGGAAGAGGCTCACAGACCGATTTAACCTCACTTTCTGGAAACTGCCATGACAGAGCATCTGCCTTTTTATTTTTATTACCTGGTTTAAAAGTAACTATAAAGTCATAATCCGCAAAAAATAATGACCACCTAAGTTGTCGAGGTGTCAGAGTTTTTTCTGTCTTCAAAAAGAGTAAATTTCGGTGGTCAGTTAATACAGTCACAGTGTGACGTGCTCCTTTTAAAAAATGTCGCCATTCTTCAAATGCTGCTTTGATAGCAAGAAGCTCTTGGTCTGAAATGGTGTAATTTTCCTCCGCTGGTGAAAATCTCTTAGAAAAGTAGGCCACTGGATGCAATTGTCCTGTAACATTATGCCTCTGAGACAACACTGCTCCCATTGCCACATTGGAAGCATCAGCCTCTACAAAAAATGGTTTGGAAGTATCAGGGTGAATCAAAATAGGAGAGGTAATGAATTTCTCCTTCAAAATTTGAAAAGCCTCATCAGCCTTAGCTTCCCAAACAAATGGAACTCCTTTTCTTAAAAGTCGAGTAATTGGAGCTACTAAACTGGAGAAGCCTTCAATGAATCTTCGGTAAAAATTGGCAAATCCCAAAAAGCTCTGGATCTCCTTCACCTTAGTTGGAGTAGGCCAATCACGAACGGCTTCCACCTTTTTGGATTCATTTCCAGGCCACAAGGAGTGATCACAAATCCTAAAAATTCTACCGAATCCGTATGGAACTGACTCTTCTCCAATTTAGCGAAAAGATTATTCTCTCTCAATTTCCTCAAGACCTGTCGAACGTGAATTTTGTGTTTCTCCAAATTCTGGGAAAAAATCAAAATGTCGTCAATATAGACGATAACAAAAACATCAAGAAATTCCCGAAGAACCTCATCGATAAAAAATTGAAAAGCCGCTCGGGCATTGCAAAGACCGAAAGGCATCACTTGGTACTCGTACAGGCCAAATCTGGTTTTAAATGCCGTCTTCCACTCATCCCCCTCTTGGACCCTTACAAGATGATAAGCTCCACGTAAATCCAACTTAGAAAATATGGTTGCACCTTGGATTTGATTTAACATTTCTGAAATGAGAGGGAGAGGATACCGATTTTTCACTGTCATTCTATTTACTGCCCTGTAATCTATAGAAGTTCTGAGAGAACCGTCAGCTTTAGGCACAAAGAACAATGGTGAGGCTGCCGGCGATTGAGAGTGCCGAATAAATCCCTTAGCCAAATTTTCCTTTAAATATTCTTTCAAATAATCATTCTCTTTTTCAGTCTAGGCATAAACCCTACTGCTTGGTCAAATAGCTCCAGGCTCCAACTCTATCTTGCAGTCAAAAGGCCTATGAGGAGGCAACTCTCCAGCTTCCTTTTCATCAAAAACATCCCAAAAATCCTGATAACAAGTTTGAAGTTCACCCACAACTGCTCCAATGTCAAAACCTATTGCCCCTCTTTCTGCAAGCGAGAATGAAACGGAATACACAACTTTTTCTTTTGCTTCAAAAGATTTTCCTGAAAGACAATGTTCCTGACAAAAGGTTAATTCTAAGGATACAATTCTTGCACTCCAATCAATTCTGGGATTATGAAGTGTAAGCCAGGGCATACCCAAAATAATTTTCAAGATTGGAGTGTCAATTAACTCAAAAGAGATATTTTCTTTATGTCCTCCAGTCATCTCCATCTCAAGTAACTCTGTATTATGAGTGATTGGACCTGAAGAAAGAGATGTCCCATCAACTGCTCTGACCTGCTCCATTTCTTTCTTAGCAACTATAGGAACACCTAGAGTTTTAGCCAATCCTCTATCCATAAAATTACCCGTAGCTCCTGAATCAATAATAATTGGCCCAGAACCAAAAATACCTTTTCAAACATCAAGGATACGTTCACAGTTATGTGAGGAACCGCTGTCTGTATTGTGTTTGCCACTTGTTGTACTCTGCCTGAAGATTTGGAGATCTTCTTGGGGGTAAAAGGACAGGTTTCAAGAAAATGACCACTCCTACCACAGTATAAGCACAAATTATTCTCCCTTCTTCTTACCTTCTCTTCCTTGGACAACGGACCTCTCACCCGGCTCTGCTGGTCAATTATCTTTGACTTCACTTCTCTGTTCACCACCTCAACTTTAGGCTTCTCCATTCTTCCCGGAAACCTAACCTCTCCTTGAGTACGTCTACGCTCTAAACGTCTTTCAGTTAAACGAAAATCCAACTGAACCACCAAATCAATTAAGGCATCTAAAGTATTTGGTCGCTCCAAAACTCCAGCCAGAGCATCTTTTAACTCATCTTTTAAGCCCCTATAAAATAAGGAAGCCCTCTTCTCCTCTGGCCATTTACTTTCTAAAATTAAAGTTCTAAATTGAGTGATATAAAAAATCAACTCCTTTCCTCCCTGGCGCAGTTCCAGTAATTCTCCATCAACCTCTAAAGATAACTGTCTCTTATCAAACATTTTCTTAAATTCGGTCTGGAAAAGGGAATAATTATTCAAAGCCAAATTCTTTTGACTCACCAAAAGACTTCCCCATGCAGAAGCTTCTCCAGATAAATATGATAAGATGAATGTTACCTTTGAAGCATCTGTGGAAAACAACTCTGGACGACTTAAAAAATGCAATTCACACTGAGTCTGAAAAATTTGAAACTTTCTAGAATCTCCTAAGAAACGTTCTGGAGCTGCCAAAGGAACAGGCATAACTTAAGTGCCTAAACTTCCCTCTGCCCCTCTGGGAAGCCTAGGTTCTTGTTCTTCTCCTACTCTCACCAACTCAGGTGGGTTTCCTGCACCTTCCGAAACTTCAACTTCTCTTTCTTGTATTTGGGTTACCTTTAAATTTAACTCATCCATTCTTTGACAAAGACTTGAATACTCCTGATGAGCCACCCGTAACTCTTCTCTCATTTCCCTAACCATTACTCCCAATGCCTCCATGGTTGTCTCGTCGGGGTTCATAACAGCTTGGGCAGACACTTTTTTTTATTGGCCTTTCATACTGTCATGCTGAAAACCTGGTGTCTGCAGAAGTTGTTGAACCCCCGACAATCCACCCAAAATGTGGCACTCTGAGCTGACATATATATAACTGCTCAGTTTACCTCACTTTCAGGGGAAAGGGGGAAGGGATAAAGAAACAAACACCAGGCTGGAAGCTATCAACTCGCTGGTTCTTCACCTGTAGTTAAAACATAAACAGGCAATATACCTCATTACTCATGGGTTACTATACTAACCTTAAACTCTAAATCCTTTACCAAAATAGTTTAAAAACCATACCTGGTACTTCTCTTCAGAATGCCCAGAGAAGTGATAAGCAGACAAGACTTCCTTACTTGTGGACCAGAATCTTATAGATCATTCAGCCTTCTCAGTAGGCCCAAGAATGTAATTTAACTTTGTAGTTAGTCTGCTCAACCCTAAGATTCTTGAACAAGGTCTTCAAGTAAGTTTAAAGAAGTTCTTTTAAGTTCTTGTATTTGTTTTTAATATTTTCTTTGTAGAGTGTCTTTTTCTCAGGAACGAATTTAACTTGCGATGGAATCTTCACGTGAAAAGCCAGCATATGCGCTAAAATCCAAAACCGCGGGAAAAAATCACACGCGCTTTTCTCCAAGTGGCGGGAAATTCGCACATGCGCTGAAAATCCAAATCGCGGGAAAAAACACACGCGCTTTTCTCCAAGTCGCGGGAAATACGCACACGCGCCGACAATCCAATTCGCGGGTAAAAAGCACTCGCGCTAAAGTCCAAGACGCGATAAAAAATTACACGGGCTTTTCTCCAAATCGCGGGAAATACGCACACGCGCTGACAATCCAATTCGCGGGTAAAACGCACTTGCGCTAAAGTCCAAGACGCGATAAAAATTACACGCGCTAAAGTCCAACTCACGAATAAATACGCACACGCGCAAAAACCAAATCGCGAAAAAAAACACACGCGCTTATTTTATCACGCAGAAAAAACCCTCGCGTAAACGAACAGTAAACGCGAGTCCAAAGTTCACGCTCGCGCTTCACTCTCACGCGCAGAGACACACACGTGGGCTCAAAATAACGGGAAAAAACTCACGCGCTAGTTTGAATTGACACGTAGCGATAAAAACAAACGTATGCGCTTCAATCTTTTTAGTTACAGATTTGCAATTTCAATCCCTTAGATAAATATAACCTTTTAACAAAGTTCAACAAAACTGGAAAGTCCCTTATCTTGTGAATGAGACTTGAAAACTTCTTTTCTCAGAAAATTGGAAGTTTTCTGACTCCTGTCCTGTGTCTCCACCAAAATCCAAACACGACTCCTGTTGTACTTTCAGATCTTCCGCTCAACTGCTAGAAACTTGTCACCCTTGACAAAGTAAGCAGGAGTAACAAGGCACACGACCTCTCAGCTGGGCAAGGATGATGAAAGGCAGTTTAGAATGTTCATTGTCCTCCCTATAAACAATCTCCAGCCAATCAGAATTTAGACTGAGAACCTCCATCTTGGTTTGGGGCAATCTCCATAGACTGCAATGAATGTTAAGGGCAAAATTGGCTGTTTAAAAATATAACCCATAATAACTTCCTAAAACCTTTCTATACTAAATATGTGTCTCCCCTGACCCAATGTAAATGAGTATATGATACTGTATGTAAAGAATATGTCACTCCAACCTGACAGTACCTGACAGTGTGGCTGGATCCATGGCATTCATATGGACACATGATTGGGGGGAACATCACACTTCACTGTGCATTGTTTGATGCATACACTCACCTCCATCGGACGAAATGGGCACGCCATGCTCCATTTGTCCAACTCCCTCGATGGATTCCACCCCAATAGTTGATGCACACGTCTCCTCCCACTCAGTGAGCTTGATTGGCGATTCACTGCCTCCTCCTGTGCCCATAGCCAGGTTGCGGTTAACGGATAGAATGTTCTGCACACGGAGCCGGAGGTCATCCCACCTCTTTCGGCAGTCTTTAACTGTGCGGGTTGTGGTGCCTACCGCGCTGACATTATGGGCTACCTCTTCCCAGATGGCCTTCTTCTTCACAATGGTCTCCTGACGCATGTCGTTATTGAAGACCACCTGTGCATTTTCTGCTAGTGTCTGCGTGAGCATAAGGTAAGCATAAGCTCCTCCTTGCTAAATTTCTCCTTGCGTTGCCGCTCAGACGATTTTTTAACGGCCTTGGGCATCTTTACGGTGTCCTTGGTGTATTTTCCAACGTGGTTCCTGGTAAGGTGTCCTGGATAAGGAGGATGGCAATGGATTGTGTTTTTAAAGATGGCCGCCGTGCTCTTTCCCGTTCCGGTGCGATGACGCTATTTCCGGTTCCGCAAAATTACGGTAACCGCTATTAGCATGTGGCGGCAGGTCGGAAGTGCTAACAGCGCTTTCGACGATGCCGTTAAGGGACTTTTTGGGGACTTTTGCGGCATGGCGGTAGGCTCATTACCAGCATGGCGGTAGGCTTGTGCCCGCGATCTCGTAATGGCACGCAATTTGTGGCCTCTTGCGAGGGCGGACACGTTAATTACGCCATGCCGGTAATTGGCGATTTTTACCGCCTACCGTGTAATGAGGCCCTATGAAGCCCTAAGTGAACGGCTGCAGGACCAAGGTGCCCTGTTATCAAACTTAATCCAGAAAATGGAAGAAACTGAAAAGTCCAACACATATTTAAAAGACAAAATTCAGGCAGAAGCTGAACGAACAACAAAATGGCAACAAAGGCAGTACGACTTGGCTACTCGTAATAGCTGCCAACCTGAGAAACTGGTCGATAGTCTGATTGAAGCCTTAAATGTAAAATACAAGTGTCATTGTTATGTGACGCGAGAGGATAATATCTCAAACACTAGGTCGAAGTGTACGAATACTTCCACCACAATACACAAGGAAAACTCTGGAAACAATAGTCCAGCTACAACGGAGGCAGTGTGTGTGATACAATCGGACGGAAAGGGATGTCGACAAAATAACATCAATCCAACGACATCAGAAGAAATTAAGTCCCAGAATATCTGTCTGAACTTGGTGACCATAACTGGAAAAGCAAATTGCAACAGTGCCCATAGAAGCAAATCCAAGGATAACAGTACAAAAGATGTCATCATTGTACCGCATATGGACGACACACAAATAAAAGTAGCTTTACAGGGATGTAAACCTCATTCAGTATTTTTTCTGGTCCTGCAAAAACAACTTCAACCATCGCAACAGCAGATGTAATTAAATCACTTGACAAAAAAGCAAGTGGGAAAATAACAAACACTGCAAAAAATCCCAAAGAAACTGGCTCTTCCAAGACAAAAGCGTTTATAAGAAACCTATCAATGCCCCCACGACTGAGTCTCTTTAAATGCAAAAACAGCCAAACTAAGAAGAAACCAGATTCTGCGTCAAACTCAGCTACTCGTGTGCCCTCGAATGAAGATATTCATAAACCATCCTTGAAAGGTAGAAGAATCATTTCTGACTCTGAGACTAGTTCCACCACAACTGCATCCATCTCAACTGACCTATGTGATCTGTCCACATATTCGATCGGCGAGGATCAGATTGCTGAAGGCAGTCTACCTGAAAATGCAGCGTCTCCCCTTCAGTCACTTGCAACGGCTGCAATTAACCGAATTGCCAAAGAAGTGAAATCAGTGGCGCAGGTCAAGCAAGCATGCACTTTGGGCTCTGCCAAACCCACTCAGGTTCATACGGCGGAACAACAGCTGAATCCGAAATTCACATCTAAACAACGAAACCAACGTGTTCACTTCAAAAGTAAAGCACACGAGAAATCATTTACTGAAATCCCACGCAGATGTCGTAAATTACGTCTACAAAACATTCAAAGTGATGATGCTGAGGTTAACCTTAATAGGGCAAATATTATGAAACTATTCAAATGTGTGCCATCGCTACGTACAATCGTCTCTGATGACATACACATTGTTGAGTATGCGACCGAAAAAACCTCTGATCAGGTTTTATTACACATTAACTCAGCAAGCGTGCGCAATACACTTCTAAAGGCTGGAGATGAACTACTGTTCTTTGGTTTCGAAATCCTTCGTGAACCGGACCAAGATGAGGGCATTCGATCAGAAAGATCAGATGTGGGAAAAAATCCACACTCGAAACCAGTTGATGCGGATGCATTAAGACAATCAATGAGCATCACCATATCCTTAAGTCTGGTTCAGACTTCACAAAAAAAGGTTGCATCAAAAAAATAAAATTCCAACCAATCGAGAAAACAGCATTAGCCATGACTAACTAAAAGTGAACAGCCGACGGAATTTATATCCTGGAACACACGTGGCTACAAACATCTATTCAATGATTTTGAGACACCACTTGAAAATGTCTTCATCATATGTTTGCAAGAAACATGGCTATGCACACCGCCTATCTGCGATGGATTCACAGTTCTATTAAATACAGCAGTCAAAAACGCTAAAGGTCGCCCAAGTTCGGGTCTCATAACAATGGTGAGGATAACTCAATTTTGGTCATCTCCGATACAAATAAATCCAAATCCATTTGTGCAAGGAACCATCATACACACAAAGGAACAAAATCAGACAGAGCAACTTCACTTACTGATTATAAATATATACTGGAACCCATTGAAGATCAGCATAGATGAGCTTATTTCTGCAACCTCACACCTAATTGATGATGCGATGTTAGCCTATAACAACTTAGCAGTTATATGTTGTGGAGACATGAATTGTACGTGGTTCCAATATAATCAATCCTTGAAAAAATTACCAACATCTTAAAAATGAAGTGCTCGAGGAAAGAGCGATATGTTGACAAATTGCCATGGGTGTGCACGACCTTGTAATGTTAAATGGAAATGTAAAAGGAGATGTTCCTGCCAAACCAACTTGGAATCAAGATGCATCACATAGCATTCTCGACTACATATGGATCTCGAGAAACCTGATGCATAAGCTAGTGGACTTGCAAATTAAGAAAATGAATTACAGTGATCACAGCCTCCTTCATTTACGCCTTATGATAGACACGATCCTGCCAACGAATCCACTCAGGGTATACCTAGAAACAAATTGTCGCGGAAATCGTCTACGACTATGTGGCAACCAAATTCAGCGACTTGGGGCGATGCTAATGAATAAGCCAGCCAACCAAGGGTCTGATTATATACCACTGTTGACAGATTTCACCATCCCTAGTAAAACCTCACAAAATCTCGGAAGGACTCATCGTCATATATACGGCAAGGTGTTACATGATGCTAAAAAGGCCTTGCGGAAAGATCTGAGAGATATAAGGAAGCGTGCTTCTACGATTGACGTCCAAAAGCGACAAAGGAAAGGCGCACGATATATCGAAATTGGGCAAAGTCACATGCAGTCACAATTGAACAAGATCGTGCTGAGTACTTGCTGCACTTGATCATGACTAAGAACATACGCGACATCTGGAATATCCTGAATATGGATCTTTCAAACTGCACCAAAACTTAATAAACACCATAACAGGTGACGCTTGGAGCAGGCATTTCTCTGTGGTCTTTGAAAAACCGGAATCCGAGGCCCTGTCACTAGTCAGTTTCGCTGACACCCAGTGGGATGTGCAGGTGGAACATGATGAAATTGTTCGCGCAATCAATGCTCTCAAGCCTTCACATGCTGCCGGACCCGACTTGATCTCAAACATTGATCTAAAAAAACACCCAAGCGAGTGGGCAGACTTTATTGGTAATCTATTCCTAAACATCAGCCGGTCTAAAGAACTGCCGGAATCTTGGAGGACCGCGATCGTGGTGCCAATCCATAAGCGGGGCAGTTGGGACGATCCGAACAACTATCGCCCAATTGCCCTGCTCGACACGATTGGAAAAATCTTTGGGTCAAACTTGCGCCTTAAACTTGCAAATTGGGCTGAAAAGTCACAGATCAATCATATATGGCAAAACGGATTTACGAAAGGGACTGGAGTGGACGCAAATTTGCTCATCTTGACGATTCTAAAGTTGGAAACCCTAAAAAAGAACGGAAAGATTCACTTTGCTTTCATCGACATGAGACAAGCGTTCGATGGTGTGAACCAAAGCTTACTATGGGCAAAATTGTCAAAAGGGCATTGTCCGACATCTATTTTAGAGCCTATCATTGCTCTTCATGAACATACATCAATCAAAGTTCGGCTTAATAACAGTGGTTTGTTATCCAAAGCTATATTGACCCACAAGGGTGTTAAACAAGGATGCCCTCTAGCTGCAGAATTATTTAAACTATTCTTGGCAGATCTTCCAATTTATCTGAATAAAGTACCATGTTTCTCACCTAAAATAAATCAAATGCCAATTAATTGTATAGTCTATGCAGACGATTTGGTTCTGATAGACAAAACCCAAATTGGTTTACAGTGTCTCCTATCGAGTCTGAAATCATACATGGTTCTAAACCAATTGGCAATAAACACCCAAAAAACAAAGATTATGTCAATTGGGAATATCAGAAAAAACAAAGACAAAGGTTTCAGGTGGAAAATTGCTGAAATCACCTTAACTTCTATTGACTTGATAATATACCTGGGCATACAATTCAACAACTCCATTTGTGAACAACAATGGGTAGCAGAATTAACATCCAAAATGATGAAGCTAGCACTGCAAGCTGGAAAAAGTAACAAGAACTTTGGAAAATTTCCGTTGGAACCCGTATTAAAATTCTATTTACAAAAAGTGATCCCAATAATAATCTTTGGGGCCGAGGCGGGTTGGAATATAAGCGAGCAAACTTGGCATACCTTGCAAGGCCGCTTTTGGAGGAAAGTTCTGCGGCTGCCACAGGGAACGCTGATTACCATCTTGCGACAGGAACTAGTGATTAACTCTCTGCATATGAGAATGGTTTGGAACTCTATCGCAACAATGCGAAAAATGGCCATAGCATCACCAGCTCCGGCATACAAAATCTTTGCCAAAAATTATACTCCAAACAATAGTGATCTTGTTAGCCTATGGTTTTGCAAATTGTCAGCATTCCTTACGGCAGCAAAAATAAGCAATCAAGAACTGCTAAATCGCCCACAGCTTGCTAAAAAGAAATTTGACAACTGGGCATGGATTGTTAATAACGAAGCAAGGTTAAAATTAAAATCGACCAAAGAAATGGGAGGTGTTCACAGGACACTAAATGAACCAGCACGAAATTTATTGCACTGCCCATCTCGTCACCACCGAGATCAATTTCTAAGGTTTAGAGTTAACGCTTTAAAAACCAAAGAACTTCTTTAGCAAAGAAAGGACAAATCCATTGATGACAATCTTTGTCGCTTTTGTAGACAGTCGATTGAAACAGCCAAACACCTGTTAATTGAATGTACTCAAACGATTACTCAACGCTCATTACATATTGGAAAATGTGCACCTCTTGATGAGGATATGGAGAGGTGGTGGGGTCGGGTTATCTCAGGATACAATATAAGACTTGTATGTGCAACCGTGAATTATTTTGACTCGATCCTGAAAGTGGACATTGAAAAATAGAGTCATCAGTGGGAGGTTGCCATAGAAGATTGGTGGAGTCTGTTTTTGTTTGTCAATCTGCAATTTTTCCCTTCTTTCTTTTGTTTGGCTGCTCTCTTGTATTGTGAATTGCTTTGTTTTCTTTTTTCGTTTGAAACAAAAGTTTGTATTTCGAATTCAAACTGTAGTTTTTCAATAAAAAAAAAGAAATATTTTGTTTTTATAAACGGTCATGTTTGGTAAAGTGATTTGTGTACTTTGCAAGTCAGTTTTCTAAAATGAGATTGTTTTAGTTCATGATAAAAACTGGAAAAGAAAGCGTTCAAGTGCAGAAATTGCAGATTTGGCACAAATCCACTCCTTAACCAATGTGGGATCCTGGGCATCTCATGTATTCTTGTATTTCCTAACCTCTCAAAATTGCCAGTCCCTAAACTTTTCACAATTGTCAGCCCTTCAGAGTGATTTCCTTCGCAGGGTATGATCTGCATAAAAGCCTCACTCAAAGGTTCACTGGCTATAATGTTGCTTCCAATATAATAGTGAGCATTGATATATTGCCACCACAGCACTTGTTACTTTGATCTCTACTGGCAACACTATTTGAAAACCATATTCAAATTCTTATCTCAGTCTGTCTGGACAATGACACCAACCTGGTAGTTTATCTGCATCCACTATCCATGCCATGGTATGTGTAGATTTCTCCTTCCTTCCAATTGGTCTCCTCTATCCATGCTTGAGCACTTTTGCATTCTGTGAGGCAACTAATGGGAGTTCTCTGTCTATTCTGGGTTGCATGTACCTTTTACATATGGTCCTGCACTAATACTACAGGCTGCATACCTTCCTGGATGCTATTGATAACAAGTATCCTGTATCTATATTAAAACAGAAGTATCCGCTTCATAGACTGCTAATGTTGGCCTTCAAATGCTACTAGTTCATTATTCTGATTAGAGCAAGAATGAAGAGTATAAGGAGACTTAAAGGAAGTAAACATGCTTATTTTGAATGCTGCAAGTCATATCAACCTATAGGTTGTGATCAGGACGAGCGGATGGGTGGTGCGGCCAAATATTCTTGATCACTTACTCCTTTGGTTTGGTGGAGGGGGGCCCCAAAGATGTCCGTAACCAGGGCCCCAAAAATGGTTAAGATGGCACTGACTGTGGGGTGTACTCTGAGCATGAAAAGACAGTGAAGGGGGGTTTGCAGGAAAGAGCCTGTAATTTGCGTACTCTTCTTGCAGATGTAATTGTAAAGCAGAAAAATAATTTTCCCTGTGAGAAGCCTGAGCGGGCATGAATGAAACAGCTTAAAGGGTGCTTCCCTTTTGTTAAGTCAGGATGAGATTAGGTTCCACACTGGCACCATAAATGGGCTTGAGGGAAACATATTTGTAAGGCCCTCCAGAAACTGTAGCACAATTGGCACAGTGAAATATGAGCCTTGCTTTGACTTGTGCTTGAAAATGGAGAGCACAGCCACTTATCAATTAACCTTAGTCATCTGTTGTGGTGTAACAGGAAGAACAACACTGTCGACATGTTGCACAGAATCTCTTACAGAAACAGCGGCACAGAGCTTTAGTTGATGGTCTTTATACCGAAAGCAACATCTCAATGCTTCTGGGAGGTGCCAGCCTCTGTATTTTAACCTTTCCATAGCCAAGCATTAAGATTGATTTATTTATTTAATTTATTAGCCATTTGTATGGTGCCTTTTCACAAAAGTTTTCAGGCGCCACAAGACAAGATGGGGGGTGGGGTAAGACATAGGAATCTCAAAAGTAGAATAACAAAAATGGTTATATTGGCCTTGTGACAATCCTACCGTGCAAGTGCATGACAAGGCGATAAGTGTATGGGGGGGCAGAGGGAGAAGTGCAGGAGTAGGGTACCTCCACAGGTGGGGGCAAACAAGTGCTGGGCAGGCCAAGGCGGCAAGTGCCAGGGGGAAAGGAGGATGGGTGGATGAGTGCGGTGGACAGGGAGGACCAAGTTGGGCTAGTCCGAAAAGGGAGCCAGAGGGCAAGTGCTGGCAGAGAATGCCGGGGAGACTGTAAGACATTGAAGAAACCAAGCACCAGTCTCAGTGGCAGGTGGAGAGTTTAGCACGGGAGGGGGAAAGGGAAGGAAGAGGAGAAAAGGAAGGAAGTTCTTACAAAGTTTCCAGGGAATTTAAGAAGGTCCGGCTCAAGTCTGAGTGGGTGGGGAGAGGTTGTTCCAGATGGAGGAGCCTGCCTACGAAAGGGATCTACCTTCCACTCTCTGCTTGGAGAAACCTTTGACCTGCAGAGAGTTGGAGCCAGAACACAGAAGTACTCTGGCTGGGAGGTATTTCAGGAGAGAAAGCTGGATGTAAAGAGGTGCTAGGCCCCAGACAGCCTTGTGGATGATGCAAAGGGTCTTGACTTTGATCCTTGCGGTCACCTCGAACAAGTGGAGAGATTTTAGTGCTGGAGAGATGCAGTCCCTGTGCTTGAGGTCAAGGATAATCCTCGCAGTCCTATTTTGGAATAGTTTAAGAGGGCGCAGAGAGGAAAGAGACAGGTTGAGGAAAAGGCTATTGCAGTAGTCAAACCTAGAGAGAAACACAGTTCTGGAGACGTTGAGCTTCTGGGGGAAGGTGAGGAAAGGTAGAATGCCTCTGAGATGAAGCTGAAAATTTGACTTCTTGGCCCCAAGCAGTCTGGCCAGAGAGCGGGGGGAAGCAAGGAGCAGGTGTCCCAATGAGAAGGATCTCCGTCTTACTGGCCTTTAGGCAGACATCATTGGCAGAGCACCATGCTGGAATAGTAATCAGGCAGTCAGGTATGAGGGAGGAGGAAGAGATAGGGGAAGGCTGCTTGAAAAAGACCTGTGTGTCATCTGGATAACACTGGAAATGAGAGAAGAAAGTGGAAATCAGGTGGGCCAGAGGGGCCAGGTAGATGTTGAAGAGCCACGACGATAGGCTAGAGCTCTGGGGGATGCCACAGGTGGAGAGTGAGATGGAGGAGAGAAAAGGACGCATTTGATTTTGATTTTGAAGGATTTATAACGCGTTCGAAATGGACCAAACCGTATAATGGTAGATGGTATTTCTTACTTAGAGCAGCTAGCACAGAGTGTATTCATAAGCATATTCTAAAAAGAAATGGAACTCTAACTACTACCCAATAACCAGATTTTATTTAAACAGAAAGGTTTTAAGGGCCTTTCTGAATTTAAGCAGGGAATGCAATTTCCTCATTTCCCTGGGTAGGCTATTCCAAAGTTTGGGACCATATACTGAGAATCTTCTATCCAATCTGGATACAAATGTGGATGAGGGTATAGTTAACAATGCTTGGTCACTTGAACGTAGACATCTGGATGGTTGATAATGCCTAAACATGTCCTTTAGATAGTCCGGTGCCGTATTGTTCAAACATTTGAAAATCAGAAAGGCCATTTTGAATTTTATGCGGCCTTCAACTGATAGCCCATGAAGTTGTCGACGAATGGAAGAGACACGAGCAGATTCACTTAGCCCATAAATCAACCTGACCGCTGCATTCTATGCTCTTTGCAGTCTGCTAATTTGTTTTTGTGGAATGCCCACCAGTTGACTATTGCAGTAGTCCAGGTGGGCATTCATGATCTTCCTGTGGGATATAGGGAAGGGTTTGCCTTAAAAGCTGCAAAGAGTAAAAAGGGCTTTCACCTTGGCTCCAACCTGGCTTTCAGTACCCAAATTATCTTGCCAGATGCAGCCATGGTTTTTAACTTTAATAGTTTGGGAAGAGGTTGAGTTTTTATTGTGGTCATAAAATGCTCAGGACCAAACAGAAAAAACTCTGTGTTGGTAGCATTCAGTTGCAATTGATTGGAAGCCATCCACTCACTGATCTCATGAAGGCATTCAGCAATCTTGAGGATGGTTTCTCTGACCTTATCGATTGTGATGAAAATCTGAGTGTCGTCAGCATAAGCCTGGAAACTAATTCCATGATGTCTCAGAATTTCCATGACCAATCGAAGGTACAGATTAAAAAGGAATGGCGACAGTGAAGAGCCGTGTCGGTCCCCGCAATCCACCATACTAGGGACTGAGGTAAAGGCACCCAGTTTAACACACTGTTGACGCCCCTCCAGGAATGACCTAAACCGCTGAATGGCCTGCTCTGAGACTCTTCCAATCGTCCTCAATCTTTGCACGTGGAAAGGTCTGTTAGAGAGGAAGGAGGTCAGCCATGCCAGTGACCTGTCTGTGATGCCTAGAGTATCATGGAGACGGTTTATGAGGATGGAGTGTTTGACTGTGTCAAACGCAGAAGTAAGATCGAGGAGGATCAGAAGAGAGGGAGTGTTAGAGTTCAGGTTAGAGACTAGGTCTTCACAGTGTTCAGGAGAGCGGTTTCCGTGCCTCTGGCTACCCTGAAACCAAACTGGTGGTCATGGAGACAGCCAGCCATTTTTGATGAGGAGGGTCCTCCGTGAGTTTGCCCAAAAAAGGGGTGATAGAGATAGGGCGATAGTTAGCTGGGCAAGAAGGGTCAGCAGACGGATGACTTTTTTAGGAGACAAGGCACAAGAGAGTGCTTAAGGTGTTGAGGGAAGGAGCCTGTGGCAAAAGAGTGGTTGCAGAGGTCAGCCAAGGTTGGGGCGAGAGTGGTGATGTTGTCCTTGATGGTTCTGGAGGAGCAGGGGAGCACCTGTTTATAGGAGACTTTCATAGAGCGGAAAACTCTATGCATCTGGTGCAATGGGAGAGCAGGAGGAGAGTATGGGAGTGCAGGGTGGCCAAAGGAGGCAGGAGAAGGTGGGGATGGGGTTTAGCAGATGACAGAGAAGACAAGGTGCCCAGAGTTTTGGAGGAATAGTGGGCAGCCAGAGCAGAAGCCCTGGGAGGGAAGAGTACAGGAGGAAACTGCAGTAGGATTGGCAAGTTCCGTGCAGAATTGTTTTGATTTTAAAGAGTTCAGCTGTGTTATTGGTGGCTTCAGAGATGCAGGCTTAGGCATGAGCCCTCTTCTTGGGGCAGATGGAGAGATGCTATTGCCTTTGGAGTAGGCAGCATGCCAGTTTGTCAGGGGATTAGCTAGATGTCTGTCACTTCCGTTTTGCAGCTTTTCACTTGCATTGCAAAGCGGCCAAGTTGGAGTCATACCAAGAGTTGCATTTGGAGGCAGGTTTCATGCGAATCCTCATGACAGGGGCAAGGAAGTCAAGGGAGTTAGAGATAGAGGGATGGAGGTTTTTTAGAACAGAGTCAGAAGGAGAGTCCAATGAAGGAGGCGGAGGAGGGATGAAGGAAGAGGCAAATGCAGCGACTGACACACGCATCATCGGTCGAATGACGGAGAAGGAGACTGGCAGTGTGAGGGGCGGAGTCTGGGACAGGGGAGGTCCAGGAGGGAAGAGAGGAGAGAGTGGTCAGACCAGGAGAGAGGAGTAGTGAGAGGGTTGGAGAGAGGGATGTCTGTTGAGATGAGAGCATCCAAAGTGTGCCCGGCAGAGTGGGTTGGGCCAGAGGGAAGGATAGTGAGGGAAAGAGTATTGCAGAGGTTGTGGAAGAGAACAGTGGCCACATAGGGGGAGTCGAGATGGATGTTGAAGAAAGATAGTTTGAAGGAGGAGGTAAGAAGAGAGGAGGACAAGTAGGCCCATTCTGAGAGGAAGAGGGAGGTCAGTCCAGGGGGTTGGTAGATGGTAGCAAGCGTACGACAGAAATTAGGTGAGACAGACAGCCTGCAGACTAGGCTTTCAAGGATGAGTAGGTTTGAGTGGGGATGATGGAGGCAGGAACACACTCAGGGAAGATCAGAGCCACTCCACCACCCGGCCGGGAGGGTCTGGGATTGGACATGATCTTGTGGCCCTCAGGGGAAGTATGTCAAAAGCAATGATGCAGCTGGCCTTGAACCACATTTCAGTGACAGCAAGGACGTCAAGGTCAAGGACTTCAGGAGGTGACAGATGTTAGAGGAGTATTTGATAGCAGAGCGAGAATTTAGGGTAGCTAAGTGAAGCTTGTTGCCTCCTTTAAAAGATTTGAGAGGGGGCACAGGGGTGGGATCCCACCACTAGGGGGAGAGGAGAGAGGGGATGAGGGAAGGAGGGGTGGAAGGAGAGGGTGGGAAATTGAAGAGAGAAGGAAAATGTCTGTCAAGAAGGAGGAAGTTGCGCTGAGAGCCCTGGGCCATGATATTGCCATTTGTTAGACATTAATGGTGTATTGGGAAGATGCGAAGTGAGCCATGAGCACTTCCCATCTGGGGCCTCCAATAATGGGTGAGGAGGAGAAGGAGAAATTGCTTACCGTAATGTTCTTTCTATTGATTCTTCTCCTGCAAATTCCCCATCTGATAGATATTACCTCCATTTTAGCTGCTTTGGAACATTTTTGACAGGGGGCATAGAGGACCTCGATCAGGCCGTCAACCATTGATCCGCCTTGCTCGGTGTCTGGTCGTTGGCTCCGGACATGACGTCAGCCATAGTACAAATACCACGTTACTACGCCCCAACCTCAGTTCCCCTTTTTTCCCCGAGCACCACACACTGCATAGGAAAACAGAGAGAACCAACGGGCTAATGAGCCCCTAAAAAGAACGTAACTATAAACCTCCAAAGGAGGAATATTTGAGCAAACACTACAAATAGCGTTAGAAAAATCTTTGTTCTAAGAAACTGTGGCAGGAAGATAGAAAACGGACACAGCGGACCATCACCAAGTCAATGTGAAAGAGAAGATCCGCACCAACCACTGACTTTCTGAGCGGGGATGTATGAGAGGGGAGATGAGGAATCTGCGGGAGAAGACTACATAGAAAGAACATTACAGTAAGTAATTTCTCTTTCAATGGATTGCCTTTCTCCCGCAGATTCCTCACCTGATAGACTCCCAAAACAGTAACTTAAGGAGGCGGGCAGAGCGTTATACCAAGATATTTTGCAGCACTGCCCTGCCAAAATGCGCATCCGAAGTATGAGCCACATCCAGACTGTAATGCTTTGCAATGGTATGAAGGGATGACCATGTTGCAGCAAGACAAATTCCCCGGGCAGGAACTCCCCTCTGCAATGCTGTGGATGCTGACATCCACTTGTGGAATGGGCCCTAATACCTGCTGGTAATTCCTTCCCAGCGGCCTGGTAACGTTCATCTATGCAGAACATTATCCAATGGGATAAAGTCTGCTTGGTTATGGGCAGGCCCTTTCGGACAAAGGAAAAGGCTACAAAGAGCTGGTCAGCTCTCCTGAAATTAGCTGTTCTGGCAATATAATAACCCAACGCCATCTTCGGGTCTAGGCGATGTAACCACTCCTTCTGCTTAGAAGGGTGCTGAGGAGGATAGAAGACGGGAAGGTCGATGGACTGGAACAGGTGAAATTCTGAGACAACCTTGGGCTGGAAGCCAGGCATTACCCTGAGTGAAACGTTCTTCTGGAAAAAACGCAGGAAGGGTGGCCTAGAGCGCAAGGCCTGCAGTGCACTCACCCACCTAGCAGATCTATTAGCCACCAAGAAGGCTGTTTTGAAAGAGAGAAGCCATAAGGGACAAGAGTGCAAAGGCTCCAATCTAGCCGCCATCAGAAATGTCAGAAGCAGATTAAGGTCCCAATCTGGGACAACAAAGGGAGTAGGCAGAAATGTATTTACAAGGTCTTTCAGGAATTGTGACATTACCAGGATCGTAAAACACAAACCTTGATCCGGGGATCTCTTAAACACAGACAAGTCTGCCAAATATCCTTTGACTGTGGTGACCTGAAAGCCTGAAGGGGCCAGTGACAGAAGGAGCTCCATCACTTAAGTGCTGGAGCAAGAGATGGGGTCAATCTCACGTTCCCTGCACCAAGTCTCAAATCTTCTCCATCTGCATGCGTACCAATATCTTGTAGATGGTCTGCGTGCAGCCAGCAACACCTCAAGTACTTCCTCAGAGAAGTCCCAGTCGTCATATCTCATCCTCCCAAGAGCCACACATGTAGGTTGAGGGATTCCAGGGTCGGATGGATCATCCGACCTTCCGACTGGGTTAAGAGATCCGGACGTCAAGGCAAATGGTGAGGTGGACAGGTGGACAGATCCAAGAAGTTGGAGTACCACGTTCTCCTCGTCCAGTCCGGGTCGATCAAGATCATGGTCGCTCGAACCCATGGAATGACGGGAATCGAGGGAACGCGTAAATGAGAGGGAAGGTCCAATCTACCAGAAAAGCGTCCACCAGTGCACCGTTCTCTGGGAATTCCCTTGAACAGAAATGTTCGCATTTCTTGTTGGACTTTGTTGCAAACAGATCCACTGCTGGGATACCCCAGTTAGCAAAGACCTGCTCTAGGACTTCCTGGCACACTTCCTACTCGTGTGAGACTGTGAGGTGCCTGCTCAGAGCATCTGCCAGGTTGTTCTCTGTGCCCGCCAGATGAACTGCAGAGACCAAGATCCTGATCTCTAGCAACCAGAACTAAAGCATCAGAGCCTCCGTGCAGAGGGTGCGGTAGTGCTCACCACCTTGCTTGTTGAGTGCATCACCAGGTAGTTGTCTGTCAGAACGAGGACATGTTTCTCCTGCAGAGATGGGGTGAATGATTTCAGGGCTAGCGTGATAGCTCACAACGCCAGCCTGTTGATGTGCCACCTGGCTTCCGTCATTGAGCAGAGGCCACTAACCTACAAATACTCGCAGTGAGCACCCCAACCCTTTAAAGACGCATTCTTGACCACTCAGGTCTGAGGCCAAGGAGGCCAGAAGGGTTTCCCTGCCAAAACACTGTTGCGGTCCGCCCACCAGGACAGGTCGTTGACCACTGATGCAGACACCCTGAGGAGATCCGAGAGATCCGAGATACTGACACCATTGATCCCTTAGAAGCCATTGCAGAGATCTCATGCACAACCTGGCCTCTGGCATTAAAAAAATGCAGGAGGCCATGAGGCCTAGGAGGCGGAGCAAGGTAGCTACTAGAAGAGTGGCATGGTTCTAGAACAAGTTGACCATCTGTGTCAAGCTGATTACTCTCTCCTCTGGAGAGAAGGCCTTCCCACCTGGGTATCTACGACTGCTCCGATGAACTGGAGCCACTGGACTGGTGTCAAGTGGGACTTCTTTGAATTTAGGAAGTAGCCCAGCTTGTGCAGCAGCAAGCAGGTGTCCTCTAAATGAGACAAGACCTGCACTAAAGACTTCCCTCAGACCAGCCAGTCGTCCAGATACGGGAATACCTGGACACCGGAGCTCCTGCGGTGAGCCGCAACTACCGCCATCACCTTGGTGAAGACTCTTGGGGCAGAGGTAAGACCAAAGGGAAGCACCTTGAACCTTTGGAACTTCCTGTTCTTTTGATGGATTGGCACATGGAAATAGGTGTCCTGTAGGTCTTTCGACACCAGTCAGTCCTGTAGTTCGAGAGTGTGGAGAACCTCTCTCAACTTCACCATCCTCAATTTGTCTTTCCTCAAGAACTTGTTCAAGGCCCAGAGGTCCAGAATGGGACGGAGACCTCCTCCTTTTCTTGGGCACCAGGAAATACCGGGAATACCAACCCGATCCTCTCTGCTTGAACGGCACCCTTCAGCAACAGGGCTCTCAGTTCTTCCTGGAGCTCCTGTCCCAGTTGGTTTGGAGGTGGGGGCGGTCTGTCTGGCGGTTTTCTCACACACGGCAGACAATAACCCCACTGAATAAGCTGTAGAGCCCAGGCATCTGAAGTAATTCCCTGCCACTGGAGCAAATGCTCCATCAACCGTCCTCCAACCGGTCCGCTGTGAGAGAAGAAAATCAAAGCAGCTTCGGTGGCTGGGTCGACCCCGCCGCTGATGCTGCCTGTTGGCCTCTAGAAGCCCTGTTGCCCCTTCCTGTGCACAAGAAAGGCTTCTGCCCCTGCTTGGCTGGTGGGAGCTGCGCTCTCCTGCTGTAAGGATCATATCTCCTGTAAGCCTGTGCCATAGAGGCAAAGTTAAATGCAGGTTTGGCTGGCTGTGCAGATAGGCCTAAGGATTTGGTAGCGATCTTGGATTCTTTAAATTTCTCTGAGGAATCATAGGCTTTGTGGGCGAAAAGAAGATCGCCCTCGAAGGACATGTCCAGAAGCTTGACTTGCAGTTTCACAAAAACGTGATCATATCTTGATCATGTATACACACAAAGGATAGGAACCTTTGAATTGCAATTTATATGCTGAAATACTACGTCCAATCTTGCAATTTATATGCTGAATGTGATTTTTTTGTCCATGTTTTGAACAAAATCTCTCTCTTAGTATGTTTCAACGACTTACTTAGACAACTTTGGTTAATCCACCATGTATGTATTCAAAGAATTTACGTACAAAAATCTTTTATTGTATTGTTTAGAATTATTTTCTTTCATTTATGTTGTATTTTGGATATTTTAACCAATTTCCTTCTTGATTCATTAAAACTTATGATCAGTCTTGTACCAGTTGTTTGTCCTCAGCATTTTCCTATTTTCTGAACTCCTTAGGAGCAGAACGTACATTGGTTTGGTAAATTTAGCACAATTTAGACCTTAACTTTTGTGTCTATTTACAGTGCGAGTTATTTTTCTCTTTGTTTACCTTGTATTTTTGCCCCAAACCCACACTGAACACGCTGGGGGCTCCCCTATCTTTTCGTTAAATAGAAGCTTGACTTGGACATTAGGCGAAAAATCTGTGGTTTTTAAGTACGTCTGCCTTTTTAGTGTTCTAGCTGACGCCATAGATCGGCCCACACAGTGGAAGATGTCCAGGCCCGTTCGCAGTGACTGCCTGGGCACCTCTTTCCCACCCTCCACTAGCTGTAGGAAGCCCTCGTGCATTTCTCCTTACGGGACATACTGAGCAGCATTTCCCACTGCTGTCCATAGACCAAAGGAGTATTTGGCAAAACTGCTTGCCACATTTGTAGCTTTGAGGGCCATGCTATCCGAGGTCAATGTCTTCTTCGCCAAGGCATCTACTTTCCTTGCTTCCCTGACTGGCGGCAGAGTGGATGTAGAAGATGCAGGTCTAGAAGAGACTGTAGCAGCCTGCATAACAAGCCCTTCCGGGGAAGGGTGAGAGGAGAGGTATGATGGGTCTCCTCTAGCCAGCCGGTATTTCCCGGAAATGGTGAAGCTGACGGGAGGAAGGAAACAAGGGTTTTCCTAAATAACTGCTAAAGGATCGGCAATAAAAGGGTTTAAGGGAATACGTTCAGTGGTAAGGCCTTCATCTAGAATGTCAGTACGGTCGTAACCTTGTACAGGTGCCACTCATGAGTGCAATCCCAGGGTGTCAATAACCCTTTCTACCAGAGCCCTGAATTTAGGGGTATTGTGAAGAAAGGGCTGGGACTGCTGAAATTCGAGGTCTGACGAGGTTCCCAGACCGCTGGCGTCCTGGAGGCTTTGAGCCAGCTTTAAAAGCTGATTCTGTTTAGCAAAATAATTGACCCCTCCTGAACCCAAATAAATTGGGTCGACACCCTCCTGGTCATCGACGTCATGACCGCCAACCACACCTGCCATGGTATTGAAAAAAACGAACCTGTGTTGCAGAGTTAATGTTTTCTTGACATCCGTTGATGTCGATGTTAAGGGTTTGCTTTTCGGCACTGATATGGTGGATGTCGGTGTCAATCGGGTTCGAGACGCTGTAGTGTCGACATCCTTGGATGCATTGTGATAATCTGGCTTCCATTGGATTTCTTTCGACGTCAAAAGATTTATCGGCGCCGAAATCTTTCAGTAGTGGGGCACTAGAGGGGTCGGGTATACCGAGTGCCCCTCTCGGCTCCGAAGCATGCTGCGTGGGGGGTTAGCTGCACCGACTGCAGCATGTTGCTTTAACATTGCAAGCATCGAGGATTTGAAAACCTCCCAGTCTTGGTGGGTGGTAGGCCCAGGCAACGGCTTACCTTTATCCGTCGACGACTCGGAATCCATATGATTGTGGTGACGCCTTTCCTTCTTTTGGGACGAGGACGAGGAAGAGTGGCTACTCAAGTGGGACCGTTTCTCCTTCTGCCTGTGTTCTTTCTCGGGGGTGTGCCCCTCAGTTTCAGCCTCCGAAGACCGAACCGTCGGAGGCACCAAAGACACAACTCATGTGGGTCAGTGAACGACATCTTGGTGCCACAATCGGTACACCATTTGAAACCTGATACCCGAGCGCCCGACATCTCGCATCAAGGATTTAGTGAAAAAGTAAAACGTCAAGAGAGTCGATGCTCTGTGTTCCCAAGCAGTGTGTTAGCGCACAGGAAAAAGGAACAGAGGTTGGGGCGTAGTGGTCTGGTATTTATATGATGCCTGACGCCATGCCCGGAGCCGACGACCAGACGCCGAGCAAGACGGATCGATCGTCGACAGCCGAGTCAAGGTCCACTACGCCCCCTGTTGAACATTTTCCAAAGAAGCGAAGCTGGAGGGAATATTTATAAGATGAGGAATCTGCGGCAGAAAGGTAATCAATTGAAAGGGGAGAGGACAGAGACCATGTGAGGGGTCCAAAGGTTAGACGAGGAAACAGCAAAAAGAATGTAGTGATAGTCTGTATGGAGGAAGGGTTGATGTAGGTGTCTGCGATTGGCAGAACAGGGTTGGATCTCATGAGTGTCTTTTTTTGTTTCTTCCTTCCAGACTTTGTGAGAGAGGGAGGATAGGAGATGGAGAGCACCATGGGAGCAGAGACAAGAGTGGGGGGGGTCAGAGAATAGAAGGTGAGAGGGTCAGAAGCATTATGCAACACTAGAATCACACTAGGCAGCCAAGCAAACATAAATCAGTGAGTATGCTAGAAATGTCCGGATTTACAGAACATTAACAAACTTGTAAACACACCTAAATTCGAATTCAGCAGAAAGCACTCAAAAGCAGTGCCAAAAGATGGGTGCACAGTTGGAAGCCCACATGGATTCGATTTTATCCAGAAACCACTCACAAGAAGTACAAAAAGGTGGGTGCAGAGTTGAAGCACACATAAATTCGAATTTAGCCAGAAAGCACTCAAAAGCAGTACAAAAAGGTGGGTGCACAGTTGGAAGCACAGTGAATATACGGGTTAAACATTATTTGCTTTTCTTTTGAAACAGGGCATTTAGAGAGCAGTTGAGAAGCAATCAGTATGTGGCACATCACGATGTATAGTACTGTTGGTGTTGAGATTAGAGGTTACAGATAGGCAGGTAGGGAAAGGAGCAACCATCTATGTTATGGATATCTCCTACTTGCGAGAGCAAGTCCACTCTTTGAGCAATAGACCGTGGAGGGTAGATGGCCATGTCCAGGAGGCCTGGGTACCATGTCCTCCTTGCCCAAACTGAAGCAATTGGGCTAATGTCATTGCAAATCTCCTGATGACATGAGGGATGACAGGGTTGGCTGAGAACACATATAGAAGTGGAAAGATCCAGTCCACCACACACACATCCCCCAGTGCTGCACTCAGAGACATTTCTTGAAGCAGAACAACTTGCTCTTCCTGTTAGAACTGGAAGTGAACAGACCCACCCGAGGTGAAGATCTCAGAAAGATCCTTCTGGCACAACTCCCACTTGTAGGAGACCAAGCCCTGCCTGCTCAGGGCATCCGTTGTTGTATTTTCCATCCCTGCTATGTGGATTCCTGACAAGGAAATCCCATTCCGCTACACCCAAAACCAGCGCAGCATTGCATCCCTGCACAGAGGTAGTGGCCACATGCCTCCTATCTTGTTGAGGTAGTCCATGGCCACCATGATGTCATATAGGGATGGCAATGGCTGGGCGTTCTGAATCTTTGTGACCATCTGCTGAATGTGCAAAGCCCAGATCTCAGGAGGAAAATCCTTTCGAGAGGAGTCCAGGACTGCTCCAATGAAATGAGTGTTTATGAGGTTGTCACCTAGAACGCCTTGAAGTTGAGGGAGTTTGAAGATGAGGGAGAAGCCCAGTTTGTGCAGGAAGTAGCAGGTGTTGCTGAGATGTTTCTGTGCCTGTTCCAGGGAGTGGGCTTTGATCAGCCAATCGTCCAGCTGGGGAAATACGTGAATGCTCTCTCTCCTTAGACTGGCTGTCACCACCGACAGCACCTTTGTGAAGACCCTCTGGGAAAAGGGATTCCAAAAGGTAGACACCCGAAATTGATAGTGGGAACTGCCAATCATGAACCTCAGGTACTACCTGTGCTTGGGACATATGGGCACATGAAAGCAAGCATCCAAGAGGTCGAATAACACCAACCGATTCTAGAGCTGCAGGGCCTGGAGGAATTGTGAGGCAGCTACAAACTTGAATTTGTCTTTTATGAGGAACTTGTTCAAGTGCCTCAGGTCCAAGGTGGGTTGCAGTCCTCAGTACTTTTTCAGAACCAGGAAATACAGGGCATACAATTCCTGGTTCCGCTGCACTGAAGCCACTATCTCTACAGTGCCCTTCTCCAGTAGGGAAGCAAACTCCATCTGGAGAAGCAGATTTTGAGTCTGAAAAAGATATGAAGGTGGGGGCAATTTTGAGGGTACTGTAAAAATGGGAGACAGTAACTCTGGGTCATAGCGTGGCACACCCATGTATCCAAACTAATGCCTCAACAGTCTTCAGACTGCAGGACTAATGTCCTCCGAAATGAGAACATTTGAAGAATTTTCAAAGTGGTTTTGGTGTGGTTGCTGATCATAGTAATTGTATAGAGGATGCAGATGTCTGAGGATTTTCGACCTCTGCCTCTCGTTGGTCTTGCACATTTTCCTTGCCCCGGTCTGACTGAGGTTTGGCCTTTTCTTGATGTCTAAAAGAACTGAAATAACGAAAGGGCCTGCCTGTCCAGTTCTGTGTCATGGCATCCCTAATGTGCCTAATGATTTTGCTACAGCTTTTAAGACTGTAGCTTCTAAAAGGGTATTGTCAGCCTTTGGCACAAATAAATGTGTGCCATCAAAGGGCATGTCCAGAAGTTTCACTTGGTCATTCAGCGCAAGATAAGACAACCACAAAATCCTCTGTGATACTGAGCTAGTACACATAGCTCTACCCACACATGCTTCCAGTTCTGACTGGGGTGCTTGGCACACCCCTCCTTTCCCATCTGAAACTAAGTCCCTGAAACCAACTCTCATTTCCCCATAAGGGATGTGTTCTGCTGACATAGATGTTACACCACATTAAGTGTGGGTATATTTGGCTAAGGCACAAGATACATCTACTGCCTTTAAGGCCATGCTGCCAGAGGTGAAATCCTTCTTGGAAAGTGCATCGTATATCTTGTTGTCCCTGTCTGGAGGAACAGTTGGACAGACACTTGTTTTTTCACCTGAAGTGGCAGCATTCAGTTTGAAGACATCACACCGGACAGGTAAGTGATTCAAAACACAGTTTTATTAAGCTTTATGCAAGAGCCCCTGATCCAGGCTGTCCACCACTCTACTCAGGCCTCTGCTCCAGGCTGCCCAACCCTCTACACAGGCCATCAGTAATGAGCCTTCAACACTTCTTCTTTAGTTTTTGTCACTCCAATATGTCGCGTCCCATTCTTGTCTTCCAATGATTCCATGGTACGTGGTATACACCTGCTCATTTGACTCCATCATATATTCTCTCACCTTACCATCAACCCTTACTCTTAACAAGTGATCCGTGAAAACATTTCGTCTACCTACTGTCACTTCTCAGAAAGGTAGTGAAGCAACTCATGGCACACATCAATGGAAGATAAAGAAATATCGGGCGTTCCGCCCTCATCGTTAGGTGGCCTCGCCGTTCTTTCGGCATTGGTTGTCTACTTGGAGACGTGCATAGCAAAGCATTTCCCATATGTTGCATTCCGAGTAACGCTGTGTGCGTTGCTCTCACGTGATTCATCGCATGAATGCATCCCTATTGGCTGCGAGAGTTCTTTCTATAAAGCCCGCCTTCTCCTGTGACTCTCTGCTTCTGATTTAACTCAAGTATTACGTTTCGCTTGCAGTTCGCCCAGATTCCGACCGTGGATTTCCTGTTTCTGACTCCTTTTTGCCTGCCGATTCTGGATTGATTTTGACCGCACGTTAACTGAACTCTTCCTGCTTTTGGACTGCCTGGATTACGGACGGCTGTTTTCTTGCCTCAGAATCATCTGCAACACTTCCCGCTTGCTCTCCAGACCTCTGAGTTCCTTCTTATCCGAGTCCTACCTGAGTACAGAGACGTCCAGAAGGAGACGTGGAGGACTCTGCTGCGGACTCCATCTACGCACCTCCCGTGAGTAACTCCTATAACCTGCTCATCCAAAGAAGTCCTCTTATTTCCTCTTTGTCTCCGTGCACGCGACCAGGACGCTTTGCTGCTAGAAGTATGTGTACATCCCGATTCTAGTGCGGCCCTCGTTCCATTCGGGGTAGCACCTTCACTAACATTCCCTCCTTTTTTCATTTTAGCTTTTGGACTTCATTGAACTGACTGTTACCTATTACAAGAACTTGATAAGCTTCAGTATTTAGCGGGGTATCTTTGAGGGTAATTAGCTTGGCATCATAGTAAAAGATATTCCTCTTCTGTTTTCTTCAATTCTAATAAGGTACCTAATCCCAAAAGTGTGCATGAACATAAACCTTCAGAGAAATACAAAGCCCTGGAACATAGCCATATTAGGATCATCCAATGTAGGTGTTGTGTCCCATAAACTGATCAGTTAGGTGTTGTATTTATCATTTGGTTCTAACTTTCTCCCTCCTTCCATTTCAGCCCGGGTAACAGCAGATTGGTTCTTCCACTCTTTTGTTTGATTTATCCTTTTGTACTGTTATTCATTAAAACAGCAAAGGGGTGTATCTAAAGGAAGATCTCCCTCACTTCCAAGTGAAGAAGAGACCCCGGCAAGGACGGGCCACGGTCTGTCTCCCAGTACCCAGTCTGAAGGGTGCATTGATCACAGTCAGAGGGGCAACTAGGTGAATACTTGACACCTAGTACAACCTCTACCTCAAAATGTTGCCACTGCATATGCGTCACCCAACCTGAAAGTCTCCCAGATACCTTTTGCATACCTTTGTTTTCAAATACCGCTTTGAGTGGTTGGTAACCCACACAAAACATTGAAATCTTTCAACTCCCCCCATGGACTTCCTTTTCTATTACTGAGTACCCGCACTCTGCTCCATTCAACACTCTTGAAGTGTGTGCTATAATTACCTCTTTCCTATCTCTGTGTACTTGTGATAACACAGACCATAAGCCAGTGTCACTCGCATCTGAAGTGATTATTGTGTTTTTCCTCGTATCAAATTATTCCAACGGGCTGGCTAGATCTATTTCAGCCTTTATGGTCTCAGATTAATTTTCACATTTGTCACTTAAACTTCTTCCAATCTCATAACACCTCCCTCATACCTTATACTTTCTTTGAGAAATTCTTTATAAACTTCTGGTAGAATTCCAATAGACTTAAGAAGGATCAAAGTGTAACTTTAGACTTCAGCGCTTTAATCGCTTTTATAGTGTTCACCAGATCTTCTCTTGGTCTCACACCATCTCTGGATATCCTGTGCCTTAGTTATTTCACCTCTTCTCCCCTAAAGACACATTAACCTCTTTCACTTAGTATGCTCAGGACTTCCTCTAAAGTCTCATCATGTTCCGCTGCGTTGTTCCAAATAGCTAGTAAATCGTCCTGTAAACAGAACATGTTCCTTACATCTCTGAACAATTTGTACATCACTCTTGGAAATACTGATGCGGCCGACACCAGCCCAAAAGGCATGTGTCAAAATTGAAATGTTCTTTCATGAGATATGAACGCAGCGTATTTCCTTGATTTTGGATGTAATTCCACTTGATGGTATGAAGATATTAAATCTGATTTGGAAAACACCCGACCATCTCCAATATGACTTAACATTTCTCCCAAATTCGGCAATGGATGTCGTTCCATCACTACGCATTTGTTTACTTGATGCAAATCCACACATGGTCTCACATCCTCATTAGGTTTTCTTGCAACCGCTAATTGAAACAGCGACTCCACCGCTCCCGTACGTTCTATTTGTGGGATGTTTTTATCCACGCATCCAAGCCCTACCTCAAAACTGTGCAGTACTGACATGGAAAACATCATGATGGCCAGAGCTTCCCAGAAAATGCACAGGGAAATGCATGAAGAATAGGCTGCCACTCATTTTTGCCGATGTTATGGGCACAGAAGGACACTGCCTAAAACCACCAGTGGACTACCCACACAGTAGTCTGAAACCATTGGGAATGGCAATGCTGATTGCCAAAAGCAAACCCATAACTGTTGGGAATTCATTTTCTTAAATCCCAAAAAGGGGTGCAGTACCAGTACTCACCACTATCAGAAAGCCGGCGTTTTAAAACAACACCAGATTTTACTTTTTTGTGTAAAACTGAATAAATGAACCCAAAGCAGGCCAAAGAAAGACTTACTGAGAGGTGGATCCAATGTAAAGTTATATTCTGAAGTGACTTGAAGGTTTATAACAAGACTGGCTGAGCTGTGGATTCCAGCAGTTTAAGTAAATGTGGACTGAAAGACACTAACAATCTAAATGTTTAAAAGAAATGAGTGACCTACTTTTGAGTGTCACATAGGTTGCAATTGTTTAAATGTCATAGTTTTAAACTTAGAATCAGCATTCTAGCTGCATATGTAAAATGTTTAGTTTTATTTGAATGCAGGAAACTGGGGAACAGAAATGACATGTAGCTAAAAACTGGCTTAAAGAGATTCCAATTTTGCCTGGCAACTACCCCCCATCAGGAGTGAAACTTGAGTCACAGCTGTGTTCCCAGGCCTATCTGCCTTTTGCTGGCCACACTAAGGATATGCCATCTCTCTGATAATTGAATTAAGGGGAGCCCCCACAGAATACAGGAGCTCTGAACAAAGCCCTGTCCTGACTCAGGCAAATGTTTTATTGGCGGGAGTCGTAAATGGAGCTTCCTCCTGGAAGGACAGGGGAGGAGCACTGCCTGTGAGAGCAAGCTGGCTTGGCAGAACTGGAAAAACCAGAAATTCAACCTTGTGCTGGGGGGAAACCACACCCCTTTGGGGCCAGAACATAACTCCAAAAAGATGAATAACTCATAGTACGGACTTGTGAAAATTATTTAAATGACACCATAATTCTTGTGATTTTTCTGCCCACATTTTAAGACGTGTTAGGACCCGGTGGTATGTTCAGGGGGGTTTTAGCGGAAAAGAGGATATTACTCAAAATGTGTGCATGTGAAAAATCTGACACTTCATCAACTAATGTCCATACTCCTTGCGCACATGTGTGTAAATTTGGGTTAATGTCCGATATTGCAAAATCAGTTAAAAAGTGAAATATGTGCCATTTCTGAATGCAAGCTCCCAGGAAGAGCAGATTTGGACAAGGGTATACCTCCTGTGATATGTGAGGGGTGCGTGTAATTTTAAACAAATGTGTACCTGTGCAAATATGTTTTTTGAGCAAATATAGATTGTGTGTAAAGTTGACAGGGGTGGGTTCTCTGTATCATAAACAGACCTCATCATGATGACACTTCATTTCATTCCCCCAATCAAGTGGAAGCGGATGAAGTGGCCAATGACAAGTGGAGAGGGGTAGGGGCTAGTGATGCTGCACACACACCCATTTTAAAAACAGATAAAAGCAGACAGACAGGACAGATAGGGACCTTCAAATCCATTTGCAGCTGGAAGCTCTGCGGGAAAATCCATACTTTACCTGCATCAATCTCTAGAGAAAGCTGTGCAGAAAGATCCAGACTTCAAATCCATCAATCTCCAGAATCCAGAGAGGCTAGAGAGAGAGCTGACCCAGATCACTGTGAAGTGCAGAGACCAGAGTCCAGTCTAAAACCTGACCAGATCCGTGGCGAGGCCCATTTAATTCAAGAATATAGTGTGAGTACCTAGCAAACTGTGCAGAACCAATCTCTTAGTTAAAATAATATAATTCAATCTATTTAATCTAAGTAGAACTGCCTCCTAACTGTCACCTGTCATTTTCTAGTTGCAAGCTGCACTTGTCACTTTGAATTTTAACATTCCAAATCCGAAAAAACTACCTTTATTTAATCGCTCATATCTCCGTAACCGTTTGTGCTAGAGACTTGCAGTAACTTTCATCTGGAAGCTGAGATCCTAGGCTATCCTAGGACCCCAAAACGATATTGATGGTCCTTGTAATTCCTCTGTAATCGCGCCCGGCGCACTCGGAAAAATCTGCGGCGATTTGACATTTTGCCGCGATTTGCAAATTTCTCAACGTGTGAAAACAGAAGCTTCTTGCTTTCAGTTGCCAAAAATTCGTTTAACCTGCTAGTTACACCCTAGATCCTTGCTAAAGTGAGCCTGGACTAATATTAACTTGATACCACTCACCCTGAACCTCCTAGAGGGAATTAAAAGCATTTCAGCATATTCCTCACTTCATTGCCAGCACATATAAAAGCATTTTGGGCCTATGTTTCCAACTTCTGTAGTCTAAGCTTGCTGGGGTGAACTGAATTATAGTTGATTGCATTTCTGAGAACTGTGTGCTTTCCTTCCATTTCCTTGCATTGCATAAAGGGGGGAGGGGATTGCCAGAGAAAAGTGATTACATTGTTTTGTTGAACGCATATTGAGTATTTTCTGTACTGCATTTCATTCCACATTGCATCCATTTGAAACCACAAAAGTATTGTTGCTATCTTATCCATCCTATAACCACTCATCATTGATTATAAAGAAGTGTGCTAGTGCCAGACTATCCATTATTGATTACTGATCAGATTAAGTGTGATATTCAATTATTAATTTATTATAAAGCGTGATATATATATACATTGTTTAAATTCTCAAATAAACCTTTAACTTGCAAAACAGAACTACCTATTGGCTCAGTGGGGTCAGGAGGATTCCAAGAGAGGGGTGTTATATAGGGGTAGTCATCCAGAACGCATGAACTGGACATAAAGATATATCAATAAGGGTTTCCATTCAGTATCCCAGACTAGGCATTGACTTAGCTGTAGTGTTGAATTGAATCCTCTTACAAATTGGGGGCTCGTGCCGGACGTTTGGATTAGATCTATCACTTGTGCAGATTAATACAGCGTGCCAGCTGACCAGATACACATATCCGGTCGGATCACACGCTGTGTTACGCTGTAAAGCACTCCTCAAAGGAACGCTCTAAGAAAAAGGTCTGTTTTGCAAAAATAAAATACAAACTTCTGTAAGTCAGGACAGAGACCAATCTCTAGAATGACGACCTTAGTAGACATGAAAATAGCCAGAGAGCACTTCTTACATAAGTTATTTGTGAGAGGTGAGTGGACTCACCAGGACCGCATGGTCTGGTTGCAGGCCATCACTCAACAGGTCACTAAAACAGGGTCAGATATATGGGGAGATCAGGGTCCCCTACATGTGGCCCTGAGTGAACTATACATGGCTCCTAAAGCTAAGGATGAACAAGACAAGATGGTTAGGATAGCGGCATACCTGTACCTATATATGGGAGACATGCAGGATAAATGTACTGAAAGCCAAGATCTGGCGAATAAGCGACAGATGGCGTTAGAGAAGGTCCAGTCTGACCTGGTCTCTTCTGAGCAGAGGCTGCAGGGGAGCCAGGAGTCAGAAAATGAGAGTAGACAGCACATCATTAAAATAAAGAGGGATATGGACATCCTGCAACAGGAAAAGGCTGACCAGGATACCAGATTTCTGGCCTTGCAGAAGGAGTACCAAGAAGGTTTGGACTCCCTACTGCAGAGCCAGAAAAAGCTGGAGCAACAATTAGACTTTAACAGGGCATGCACGGAGCAGGTAGCCACCCTGCAAAGTCATCTAGACAGAGTGAAGGCAGAGAGCAACAAGCTGATTTTGAAAGACCTGGATACCCAGGCAGAGTTTGATGAAGAACGCCAGAAAGCTGGTGCCTTTCAAAGGCAGAGGGACGACCTGGCGGCACAAATGCAGGCTCTTAGCCAGGAAAGAGACGCCTTAGGCCAGGAAGTCTGCCATTTAAAAAGAAAAACAGAAGAAAATCACCTGGCCCACCAGGGACTGGGTGACCTCCAAAAAGAACACCAGGACTTGCTAGAGCACACCAGGAGGGTGGAGGAGGCTCTGGCAAGACAGGAGCAGGCCAATAGGGACACAGCTCAGGAGGTAACCCTCCTGCAGCAAAGACTGGCCCAGTGCTCCAGGACCAATCAGGAAGCACAGAGGGAAAATGAGGCCCTCTGCCAACACAATGATAGGCTCCAACAACAGGTAGCGATGCAGGAGAGACTGATAGAGTCTAGTAAGGCCTTAACTGAGGAACTGAAGGCACAAATGCAGGCTCTTGCATTGCAACAGGGAGCAGGGGCGGATAGAGATAAGGTTCGCTGGGAAAGGGAAACTCCGGAGCATAACCTCAGGAGCCCTAGTACCAGAGGCCCTCATACCTCTCAGTCCCTGGACTCTGCCACCCCCATGTCCTCTGGCGCACATGAGCACAGGGCCACAGGGATGGCAGATTACTATCCAGCCAGAAGCATGGGGCTCATAGTCCGGTACCACCCAGGAATGGAGGGGCGGGCATCCGGGTATGGGCACCCAAGCACAGTGCAATTTGATGGGGAACCCCAGGAGAGTAGGCCCATTAAGGGCATCCTGAAAACCTCTGCCCAGTTAGGTCAGTGGAGGGGGTACCCATCAAATCCTGGCAGCAAGGAGGGATCTGAAGACTCCTCTGAGCGGTACAGGACACAGGAGACCAGGTCCCCACATTCTGCCAGCCATTCCCAGGCTCGCAGAATCCGGGAAAACCTGGAAGAACAGACGGGAACCTCTGGGAGCAGTGCCTCTGAGTCAGAAGATGAATGGACAAGGGTTACCCGAACCAAAAAGGCCAATAAGGCAAAAAGGGCCTTGACTAAGGACCCATTGAAACAGATTAAGGCAATCAGGAGTGTCATCACGCCTTATCATAAGAACGCCAAGTACTCTGTTTGGGAACACTTGGAGCTCTATGAGCAAATGATGGAGACATTTCATTTGAAGGACAGCCAAAGCTGTATCCAATATGTAAAGTGGACCTTCTCCCCGGAATACTCCAGTTTCTTTGCGGGGCTGGAGGACCAAAATCATTTAAGATGGTCCACCTATAAGGCGGCCATCTTGAAACATTTTTCTACTCATAGAAATCCTCAAGAGGCTCGCAAGGCAGCCTACAATTTGCAGTGTGGGGAGGATCAGGCCCCACAAGAGTTTGTGCAAGAACTGAAACGTGCCTTTGCGCAGACCACCAGAAGGGTGCGCACAGACAGCAGAGAATTTGTTAATACTTTTTTCCATGCCTTGCCCAAATATATAATGACCCAGCTCGTGAGGGATTTTCACGAGAAAAGATCTTTAGACTGGGTCATTGAACAGGCTACCCGGATCTATGAGGTGCAGAAACCGGTAGATAGCAAAAGTAATGCCCAGAAAAACCCCAAAGCCAACAGCACCCCTGCTGCTGCCAAGGTGGCAGAGGTAAAGGTCACCCCCGTTTTGGATTTGGAGATGGGGGGGCCTAAAAACCTACCTGCACCTAATAATGTTAGGCCCAGAAGGTCCTCGGGCCAGCACAGACAGGGAGCCAGGGAGGCAGCCCCACAAATGGGGTCCCTCGCTCTCCTGATTATGTAAGTCCCCGTTACAAGGGAAATCGACCCATCCTGGGTTATGTGTGGACTCCTCCAGCCCAAGGGGGGGGATCCAGCCAAGCACCTAACTCAGGGAACTTCCCTCCTAACTTCCCACCGGAGGGCAGAAATTCTCCAAATCCTGGGCAGAACTTTTTCCCCAGGTATCCACCCAATTTCCAACCCCAAAATCATCCATCCTTCTTTCCCCAATTCCCTGAGCCCAGACAACCTAATCCGGGAGAGGGGAGGCCAAGGGTGGAGGGGTACCCAAATCTTCCCAACCAGGGGTACTACCAAAGAAGGGATAGCTACCCTTCCCGGGATCAGCCCAGGGGAGAAAACAGGGCCCAGTATCAGCCTGAGCGGGTTTCCCAGTTAGAGCGCCAGGTTCAAAACATGGCGAGGGATCTGGGTCACATACTGAGGGCTCAGCAGAACCCTCAGATCGGCATGCCGGCGCAGAACGCACCCAACTCTGGACCTGGTGCTCCAGAACAATGACGGGGGCAGCACCCCGATAATTCACCGGTTCCCAGGGAGGAGGCACAAGGGGAAGGGGGGTGTAAAGCCTTGGAGGAAGCTTCCTTCCTCACTTGTAAACAGCCCCTGGAAACCCAGGAACCGGAAACAAAATCTCTTGCCCCTGAAAGTCTGCCTCCTAAGGAGCAGAGGGGGGGTAGGAGAAACAAAAGACCCAAACAGACTCAGTTTGAGGAGGAGGTACAGATCTTCCAATTTGAGGGAGAGGGATCCTCAGAGGATCCTGGGAAAAGGATCTTCTCCTTCAGAGAGGGGGGAACTCCTCCCAAAGAAAAATGGGTCCCTAGGGATGCAAATCCAGACTGGGGAGATGTGGAGACTGAGCTACCGCCGCCCACCATCTCATCCCAGAACCAACAGCAAGAAAATCCCCTGGTTCAAACCCATCCTGGTGACTGCCTCCAAAAGGGGGGGGGGCGGCCCAGAACCGGAGCCAGGGGAACCCACAATGGCTCTGATCTCCAGTTGCCAAATTTTTCTTTCAGATTCCCAAGGCCCTCCACAGAATTCTGTCCAAATTTCTTCTCTTGCAATGTCCAAAACCAGAAAGTTAGCCCACCAGTTGTCCAAAAATGTGCATTATCTGTGCCCCCTTGAGGAGAAGGAGGGAAGATACTATGCCCCGGTACATGTACAGGGACAGGGTACAATTTTGGCACTGGTGGACACTGGATCTCAAGCTACCCTTCTGTCCAGAAGGGCCTTTGATGAACTGAATGCAGGAAGGGGAGAGAATTACCAAATTCCTCTCACCTCTCTTCCTGGACAACTGCAGAACTTTGACGGGAAGGAAATTCCCGTCGAGGGGACGGCAGATTTGGACATTAAGATCGGGCGACACAAGTTGAAACACCCGGTCATAGTTGTGACTCCAGAGGGCACCCCTTGTTTACTAGGGAATGACCTCCTGAGAAGGTTGTCACCCCTAATAGATTGCGTAAACAAGGTCCTCTGGACCCAGACTAGCCGACCCATAAAATTAAAACAGAGTGTCAACCATGTTAGTTTAAACGGCACCTGCCACATGGTTGAACAAAAATCTGACCAAGTAGAATTTCACTTCCAGAATATCCAAATTCCAGACGTGACAGTAATAGCAGTAGGACAACAGACTGGTGATGGGGAGTCCTCTCTATTTCTGAAAATAAACCTTCCTTCCAGTTTAAGGTGGTATTCCACACTGGAAGGAAACACCCTGAAATTCTTTACTAATCCAAAATCAGAATCTCCCACTCCTATAGTCCAGAAAGATGTGAAATCAGCTCAGAGCCTGGCTGATATTCAGCAAATTGGAGAGCCGTTGTTCATCCCAGTTCAGTTAAATGATGGGAAGGACTCTGTTCTCGCTCGAGTGTGCGTGAACAACGGTAAGAGCTTCATCAGCGAAGCCATGTTCCGCCAACTCCCAAAAGATCCAGCCATTCCCACATTCAAACTGATAGACAAATGGGAAATGGACCTGGAAGCAACTAATTCCAAACATCTCCTGCCAAGCAGGTGTATGCTCAAAATCTCCATTGGCAACAAGAGCATAGTCCATAATTGTTGGGTCGTGCGAGACGTCACTGCCGCCTTTTACTTAGGCAGTGACATTCTCAATCGCTTTGCCATTAGTTTGGACCTAATAAACTTCAAAGCTTGGTCCCGATTAGCGGATAATCCCATGGGCTTTGATGATCCAGAAAAAGCATTTAGGTCAGCTCAATTGCTACCTTATGCATTTGAAATTCAGATCAAAGAGGAAGTCACCATCCCAGAAAGGACCCGACAATTCCCCCTGGAAGTGAAAGTTAAAAGAGGACAACATTTGAAAAACCCTGATGCTTACATACATCTAAATGCTTCTCTCCAACAGCAAGGGTTAGGGGTAAACCCAACACCATTAGTCAACATCGAACAGGACACCATTCCAATAGAGGTGGATAACAGCGACTTAAAGAGTATTACTCTAGCCGCAGGCACCATTATTGGAATGGCGGTTGATGACCGACATTTTTCCATAGATTTAGGTAATGAACTGTTAGGGCCAGTCCCCAAGGACTGCTTTGACAGTGACAGTGATGACAATACAACACCAGACAGGATTTTTACCCGGCATGGGGGGAACTTCCTGGTGTACACTTCCTGCCCCTATGGTAAGGAAGATGTGACTTGTGACTTCAGGAGGGATGAGGTGAGTTTCCAGGTCCATGAGGGCTGCCTTTCCCACCTGAAGCCTCCAGTCCAAATCAGCACTCTGACCAGGGACTTCTCCACCCAGCTGGAGGAGGCCGCTGAAATAGCCAAACCAGAAGTCTTTCCAGGCTTCAGGCAGATGGTGGAAGAGAGAGTCAACCTAGCTGATGCCTGTGTGACTCTGGAACAAAAGCAAAAGTTGAAACAAGTTTTCTTGGATTTCCAAGATCTCTTTGCGGTAGACTCATATGACTTTGGTCGCACTGACATCCACACAACAACAATCCCCACAGACCCTGGCATGACTCCTGTGTTTGTGAAGCAATATCGCTTGCCTCTCGCATCAATGGAGTCCCTTACTGAAATAATTAAGAACCTTGAGTCCCGGGGAATAATCCGTCCAGTCCACAGCACCTTCAATAATCCGGTGCTGGGAATATTGAAGCCAAACGGCCAGTGGAGACTCTTCGCTGACCTCAGGGAGCTCAACAAACGGGTCCATACTTCCCGATGGCCTCTGCCCTACATTGACCAAGGGCTGGCCCAGATCCAGGGGTCACAGGTATTCACTGCAATAGACCTGACCAATGGATACTGGACCGTGCCTGTCAGTAGGGAGGACCAATACCTTTGGGGGCCAGCAATACACATGGACCCGGACTCCCTTCGGATACCTCAACTCTGGCAATGAATTCAACATTTTCCTACATAAGGCCATGCCCGACCTGGGTGCAAGGGGTAACGTGGCTTATGTAGATGATGTCCTCATCAAAAGTTCATCTGTGGAGGAACACATAGCGGAGATCCGTTATGTTCTGACCCAGTTGAGGGCCGCCGGAGCAAAACTTTCCTTTCAAAAAGCACAGTGGTGCAGAACCCGTGTTAATTTCTTGGGGCATGAGATTACTCCTCAGGGTCTCTGTCCCCAGGAAAAGAAAGTGGAAGCACTTCAGAAACTGAAAGACCCCACAACTCTGCGGGAACTAAGGAGCCTCCTTGGACTGACTAATTACAGCAGAAAGTTCATTGAGGGCTACGCAGAGATCACCAGACCCCTGATTCATCTCCTGAAGGGGGGGGTCAAGTGGGAATGGGGTCCAGAACAAGCCGAGGCGGTAAAACAACTCAAGAGAAGCCTCTCACAAGCGCCTTGCCTAGCTTACCCTGTCAGAAACAAGGAGTTCTTCCTGGAGACGGGGTTCTCTAATACGTGCTTGACGGCAGTATTATACCAAAAGCATGACAAGGTCAATAAAGTAATCTCCTATGCGAGCAAAACTTTATCCTCTGTGGAGGAAAAATTCAACGATTGTGAGAAGGCACTCCTGGCAACGGTGTGGGCATTGAAGAATTACCGCCCGTTTATCCAGGGGGAACACATCATAGTGGAGACTCCACACCAGCCTCTGCAATATCTCCAAAGTGACAGAGACCGGGCCGGAAATGTGAGTAATTCCCGAATTACTTCCTGGATTCTGTCAATGCAAGGCTTTCCTGTGGAGGTCAGTTATGGCCAAAACAAGAAGAGTCCCCTCGCGCAAGGTCTGGCTGACTTGCATGATTGTGCCAGAGAAAACTGTCTCGAGGACGAAAGTCTAAAGATAAAGGACAACATGGAGGCATACCTTAATTCCCCACACAAAGTCTTTGAAGAGGACAAGTGTGAGGGAATGCCCACTGTCTATGTGGATGGATGCTCTTACCATGTTGACAACAACGGGGAGAAAGAACTGGTGGCCGGCGTAGGGAATGCATGGGTGAATGAGTCCCCAGAACCCTCCGCTGGATACAAAATTGGTCCCCGAAGTAGTCAGGTGGCAGAATTGATGGCTGTGCATCAGGCCATCCTCACTGCTGTCCAGCATCAACTCCACAAACTGGTCATAATCACAGATTCGGATTATGTACGGAACGGGTTCGTGGAGCACCTGGTTCATTGGAAAACCAGAGGCATGTTATGTGCTAACAACAAACCCTTGAAACATGGGAAGTTGATCCAAAACATTGATGATCTGGTCACCTCGAATGAGATGACCATCTATTGGAAAAAGATCAAGGGTCATTCCAGAGTAGAGGGACCAGACAAAACTGGAAATGACTTAGCTGATCAGCTGGCCAAAACCGGGGCCATCCAAGGGGATCTAATTGAGATTGAGTCCCTGTTGGGGGAAATCCAGGTCACTGCTATCACTAGGTCCCAGACAAATGCTCACAACGACCTTTCAATTGCACAATGGAGCAAGGAGACCCCTGATGCTGATTTGATTACCGCTCAGAAGGGGGATCCCATAATTGGTCAATTTTACCAGCACATTGAGGACCCTGAGAACTTTCCCCTGACGGATACCGATTACATTGGGAAGGAGGACCTAAGAGTGTTGATGAAATGTCCAAAAATGTTCCGAATCCAAGACGGTTTGTTGGTAAGGAAATCCAAAGCTGGCCACGATCAGTGGGTGGTTCCTACCTCATTCCGAAGCCTGATGTTAAGTCACGCCCATGATGCGGCCACCGCCGGTCATAGGGGGTTTCACACAACACTGGAAATCTTAAGAGAGGTTGCATACTGGCCACACATGGGGCAGGACCTTGACCAATACTTGAAGGGGTGTCTTGTGTGTGCACAATTTCAGCCATCATCCCTCACACACCGTGCGCCTCTCCAAAAGAGGGGGATGACACTGCCATGGTCAGATTTACAAATCGACTTTGTAGGCCCCGTGATTCGCTCTGCTAGGGGGAATAAGTACATGTTGACTGTGACATGCTTGTTTACCAAGTGGGTGGAATGTCTCCCAGCCCCAAATTGCAAGGCAGAAACTGCAGCTGCCCTGATGATTAACCACATCTTTTCCCCTTTTGGTCTACCTCAAAGGATTGAGTCAGACAGGGGTAGCCACTTCACCAGTAAAGTGATGACAAAGATGTGGGAGATACTGGGGGTCAAAAGGAAGTTACATATTGCTTACAGGCCAGCTTCCTCTGGGGCAGTAGAGAGATACAACCGAACCATTGTGAGCATATTAAAGAAGTTTGTGGCAGATTCTGGGCCAAGTTGGGATATCCGATTACCTCTGGTCCTAATGGCCATCAGATCTACCCCTTCATCTGCAACCAAAATGTCACCATTTGAGTTGATGACTGGACGCAAGATGGTGCTTCCTCAGCATTTGCTCTAGAGGACCCAAGAGCAGACACTGATAAATGCCTCCACAACTCATGAGTATGTGGAGAATTTAAGGAAACACCTTCAACATGCTTTTGCTTACGCTCAGCGGAATCTAGAAAGATCGGCTGATAGCATGAAGACCCATTATGACCTGAAAACTTCCAGGAAGGAATATCAGGTGGGGGACCGGGTCTATCTATACAACTTCCAAAGAAGCCAGGCAAAACAGCGGAAATTCTTGCCTACATGGAAGGGACCCTTTGAGATCATTGACAAGATCTCCCCTGTGGCCTACAAAATCCACATCCCCAAAGGTCCTTTGGCAGCGGGGGAAGACAAGTGGGTCCACATAAACCAGTTGAAATGTTGCCATCCCAGGCACACTCTGCAACAACTGGAGGAATCCTCTGGAATCCTAGCGGGTACTGTCTCAGATTAATTCAGTTCCAACCATAAAACATACCACGTCTAGTCTCTAAAATATTGTGATTTGCATGAAACTGTCTCTTAGTTATACTGTTTTTTTTTAAAAATAAGAATGTAATGTTTCGTTATGATGAAATGCATATGCTGCCCCACTATCTCAACAGTGGTGGAAAAATGTCTATGAATAGGTATTGCCGCTCTTCCTTTGTCGTCCTAGGAGAAAGAAAACTGGGAGACGGGCCAAGGAGGACGATCCGGAGACCGGGAGCAGAGACGCAACGGGCCCAGGGTACCGCCCAATATTCCCATCAGGACCGGCGAGGAGAACCGATCGATCCGACCGGATGGAGAAAAAGATGCTGAACTGTGCCATCTATTGGAAGAAGATGAGGAAACATCCCAGGTCTTGCGAGTCCCATTAGTGAAATAGAATGGTCATCGCAAGAGGGGGGCTTGTGGGATGTTTTTATCCACGCATCCAAGCCCTACCTCAAAACTGTGCAGTACTGACATGAAAAACATCATGATGACCAGAGCTTCCCAGAAAATGCACAGGGAAATGCATGAAGAATAGGCTGCCACTCATTTTTGCTGATGTTATGGGCACAGAAGGACACTGCCTAAAACCACCAGTGGACTACCCACACAGTAGTCTGAAACCATTGGGAATGGCAATGCTGATTGCCAAAAGCAAACCCATAACTGTTGGGAATTCATTTTCTTAAATCCCAAAAAGGGGTGCAGTACCAGTACTCACCACTATCAGAAAGCCGGCGTTTTAAAACAACACCAGATTTTACTTTTTTGTGTAAAACTGAATGAATGAACCCAAAGCAGGCCAAAGAAAGACTTACTGAGAGGTGGATCCAATGTAAAGTTATATTCTGAAGTGACTTGAAGGTTTATAACAAGACTGGCTGAGCTGTGGATTTCAGCAGTTTAAGTAAATGTGGACTGAAAGACACTAAAAATCTAAATGTTTAAAAGAAATGAGTGACCTACTTTTGAGTGTCACATAGGTTGCAATTGTTTAAATGTCATAGTTTTAAACTTAGAATCAGCATTCTAGCTGCATATATAAAAATGTTTAGTTTTATTTGAATGCAGGAAACTGGGGAACAGAAATGACATGTAGCTAAAAACTGGCTTAAAGAGATTCCAATTTTGCCTGGCAACTACCCCCATCAGGAGTGAAGCTTGAGTCACAGCTGTGTTCCCAGGCCTATCTGCCTTTTGCTGGCCACACTAAGGATATGCCATCTCTCTGATAATTGAATTAAGGGGAGCCCCCACAGAATACAGGAGCTCTGAACAAAGCCCTGTCCTGACTCAGGCAAATGTTTTATTGGCGGGAGTCGTAAATGGAGCTTCCTCCTGGAAGGACAGGGGAGGAGCACTGCCTGTGAGAGCAAGCTGGCTTGGCAGAACTGGAAAAACCAGAAATTCAACCTTGTGCTGGGGGGAAACCACACCCCTTTGGGGCCAGAACATAACTCCAAAAAGATGAATAACTCATAGTACGGACTTGTGAAAATTATTTAAATGACACCATAATTCTTGTGATTTTTCTGCCCACATTTTAAGACGTGTTAGGACCCGGTGGTATGTTCAGGGGGGTTTTAGCGGAAAAGAGGATATTACTCAAAATGTGTGCATGTGAAAAATCTGACACTTCATCAACTAATGTCCATACTCCTTGCGCACATGTGTGTAAATTTGGGTTAATGTCCGATATTGCAAAATCAGTTAAAAAGTGAAATATGTGCCATTTCTGAATGCAAGCTCCCAGGAAGAGCAGATTTGGACAAGGGTATACCTCCTGTGATATGTGAGGGGTGCGTGTAATTTTAAACAAATGTGTACCTGTGCAAATATGTTTTTTGAGCAAATATAGATTGTGTTTAAAGTTGACAGGGGTGGGTTCTCTGTATCATAAACAGACCTCATCATGATGACACTTCATTTCATTCCCCCAATCAAGTGGAAGCGGATGAAGTGGCCAATGACAAGTGGAGAGGGGTAGGGGCTAGTGATGCTGCACACACACCCATTTTAAAAACAGATAAAAGCAGACAGACAGGACAGATAGGGACCTTCAAATCCATTTGCAGCTGGAAGCTCTGCGGGAAAATCCATACTTTACCTGCATCAATCTCTAGAGAAAGCTGTGCAGAAAGATCCAGACTTCAAATCCATCAATCTCCAGAATCCAGAGAGGCTAGAGAGAGAGCTGACCCAGATCACTGTGAAGTGCAGAGACCAGAGTCCAGTCTAAAACCTGACCAGATCCGTGGCGAGGCCCATTTAATTCAAGAATATAGTGTGAGTACCTAGCAAACTGTGCAGAACCAATCTCTTAGTTAAAATAATATAATTCAATCTATTTAATCTAAGTAGAACTGCCTCCTAACTGTCACCTGTCATTTTCTAGTTGCAAGCTGCACTTGTCACTTTGAATTTTAACATTCCAAATCCAAAAAACTACCTTTATTTAATCGCTCATATCTCCGTAACCGTTTGTGCTAGAGACTTGCAGTAACTTTCATCTGGAAGCTGAGATCCTAGGCTATCCTAGGACCCCAAAACGATATTGATGGTCCTTGTAATTCCTCTGTAATCGCGCCCGGCGCACTCGGAAAAATCTGCGGCGATTTGACATTTTGCCGCGATTTGCAAATTTCTCAACGTGTGAAAACAGAAGCTTCTTGCTTTCAGTTGCCAAAAATTCGTTTAACCTGCTAGTTACACCCTAGATCCTTGCTAAAGTGAGCCTGGACTAATATTAACTTGATACCACTCACCCTGAACCTCCTAGAGGGAATTAAAAGCATTTCAGCATATTCCTCACTTCATTGCCAGCACATATAAAAGCATTTTGGGCCTATGTTTCCAACTTCTGTAGTCTAAGCTTGCTGGGGTGAACTGAATTATAGTTGATTGCATTTCTGAGAACTGTGTGCTTTCCTTCCATTTCCTTGCATTGCATAAAGGGGGGAGGGGATTGCCAGAGAAAAGTGATTACATTGTTTTGTTGAACGCATATTGAGTATTTTCTGTACTGCATTTCATTCCACATTGCATCCATTTGAAACCATAAAAGTATTGTTGCTATCTTATCCATCCTATAACCACTCATCATTGATTATAAAGAAGTGTGCTAGTGCCAGACTATCCATTATTGATTACTGATCAGATTAAGTGTGATATTCAATTATTAATTTATTATAAAGCGTCATATATATATACATTGTTTAAATTCTCAAATAAACCTTTAACTTGCAAAACAGAACTACTTATTGGCTCAGTGGGGTCAGGAGGATTCCAAGAGAGGGGTGTTATATAGGGGTAGTCATCCAGAACGCATGAACTGGACATAAAGATATATCAATAAGGGTTTCCATTCAGTATCCCAGACTAGGCATTGACTTAGCTGTAGTGTTGAATTGAATCCTCTTACATATTATCCCATTATCACCTCGTTTTTTTTAGTTCTCTTCCCACAACTTCTCTCAGTGCCATTTTCCTTCATCATTGTTTTGTGTACCATCTCCTTTAGGTTTCCCACTACATTAGAAAATACTTTGGGACGTCTCAACACTTCCGGCCCATATGAACTTTCAGTGACAGCTAGTACTTGTTCACTCTTATTAGGATCTAGCCTAATTTTCAGTTTGCGCTGTTGTTTCCAGCTCCACAATGCAACTCCCTTCCTTGTCACATATACCTTTCAAATCGCTTCCCTCCACTTAAACTTTAACAACGACATGCAATAACCAAGTATTTCTATTTTATCCATGTTATAACCTCCTGGAATGATGTCCGAAGACATGAAAACTCCTTCTTTTCCTCTTAATGTCTTTTTCTACATGTCACACCCATTCACTTTTACTATTGCAATTGGAATCTCATCATCACTCTCACATCCCTCCTCCTCAACATTTACAGGGCATATATCTGACCCCACGCCCCAATCATTGTCATTCGATTCATCATTGGTATGTAGTACTTCATTCACCAAGTTAACACTTTTTTTTGTACATCTTAAAGTTCCTACAGTAACTTGCAAAGGTTCCCCAACAATTACATTGCTTGCAAATCACTTTCCCCCCAGGACAATTCGGTGCCCGAGAAAGATGTCCTTTGCTACCCCATCTATTACATGTTTTGTAGCATACATTTCCTACCCTGCCTTTCCATCCTCCTTTCTTGTTACTTTCTTTCTTTTGCTTCATCTTTTCGTGTTTCTTCTTCACGCGTGTACTCGTTTCTATCTTCATCACCTCTTTAATGTCTTCCTTTTCAGCACCTCTTTGAAATCTTCCTTTTCAGGCACTTTTTCCTTTGCCAGTTTTGCAAGGCAGTTCAACCCTCTTTTTCGGTTACACCGCACCATAAATTGATCCCTGATGTGCTCGTCAAATGTGTCTCCAAAATTACACGAACCAACTAGTTGCCCAAGTGATGTGACATATTCTTCAACTCCTTCACCAGGCATCTGTTCGTGCATTGCAAATTGTATCTTTCAAGTACAGTGCTCACTTTGGGCTTGAAGTGCTTCTCAAGCTTCTTTAATGATATGTTATGATATGATATTTTATTAATAGCACGCCATACACAAATGTTTCAAAGCGGGACAAGGCAGGGGGGGACAAAGGGGAGACAAGACAACGATCTTACTAGGCCCAGTGACATTGAGATCGGGCAAGTGCAGGGGAGAGGAAGGGGGGAAGTGCAGAGGGAAGGGGAACTGCAGAGGGAAGGGGAGGAGGAGTAGTGCAGGACATAGGATCATAACATCAGAGAAGTGCGGCCAACAGGTGGTAGTGTAAGGTTAAGTGCAGAAAGATAGGTGATAGATCAGGTAGGGGGAAAGTAGGGTTACAGATACAGCCCCAAGTGCAGGGTTGCCAGGAGGCCGTGCAGGTGTGCAGAGGGTAGCCAGTGCAGTGACAGAGAGGCGATCAGCAGGGGAAAGGAAGAGATAAGGCAGAAGTCTTGAGCTGCTTCCAGAACCGGAGATGATTCTGCTCAAGTTTCCAAGAGGAAGGGAGGCAGTTCCAGAGGGAGGCGCCCGCAGAAGAAAGGGTTCTGCCTTCAGCTCGATTTTTGGAAAAACGCTTGACCCTCGAGAAGTTGGCCCAGAAGGCCTTGTGGACAATGCAAAGGGTCTTGAATTCTATCCTTGCAGCCAATGGAGAGATTTCAGTGCTGGAGAGATAAGATCCCTGGGCTTGAGGCCAAGGACAAGTCTCACAGTCCTGCTCTAGTTGAGCTGCAGAGGGCAGAGAGTAGAGGCAGGCAGATTTAAAAAGAGGCTATTACAATAGTCAAGCCTAGAGAGAACCAGGGCTCTAGAGACAGTGAGCTTCTGGGTGGAGGAGAGGGAGAATACCCCTGAGGAGGTACAGCTGGTAGTTTGACTTCTTAGAGACATCAGCGATGTGAGAAGAGAATGAGAGTGTGGAGTCGAAGATAACCCAAAGGTTCTTAGCCTCGCAGGTGGGAACAAGTGGGGGGGGCAAGGGAGGCCGGCCAGAGAGTGAGGGGAAAGAAGGGTTCTGGTGTGACAATGAGGAGGATCTCTGTCTTGCTGGCATTCAGGCAGAGATAATTGGCGGCGCACCACGCTTGGATTGCAGAGAGACAGTCAGGGATGAGAGAAGGACAAAAGGTGGCAGTGGGGAGTTTGAAAGCTAGTTGGGTACTCCAATTAACTTCCTACCTCACTCACACCTTCACTTTCTTCAAGTTCTGTTAGTGTATCAGACACGCTTTGCTCTTGATACCCCAGACAGTGTATAAGTAGCAATACTTTCCTGTCCACTCCATACATTTCCTCCACAAGTGGCTCTCAAATAGTGTAAAAAAAACATTTTCCAGGCTCCCCATTTTACTTTTGGCTGTCCTGGATGTGCCATGTACATAGTGGGAGCATGTACATTTTGCATGATGAAATGATATCTGGAGTATTTTTAATTTATGGGCAAATTACTTTTTATCCTCTAGTCACATTGTCACTGTTATGCTGTGTAATGCTCCTTTTGTGTGCAATATGCTTGTGCCCATGTTTATTTCCCTCTTGTTCAGCCTCATCTTTTCCATTCAGTGTTTCACCCGTGACATGCAGCCGTTCCCTTAGTTACACCCGAGGCTTGCACACATCATTAGGTCCTTTTCTTTTACGTTCTGCAGAACGGGAGGTGTTGTGAACTTGTGTGCGCACACCTTGGGAAAGTGAGTGTAGCAAACTGCTCGCGCTCCAGTTGCTGCAATGGTACAGTACCGCAGACTCGCGCGTGCTTGGGGAAATTACAGTGCAGCTCGTGCCAAATAGGCCACAGGATGGCCTCGTGCAATGGGGCCCAATCTGTCTTTCCTCTCTGCACTCACTGCTCGTATGCAGTCCCGGTGTCTTTGAAAGTCTCGATTCACTGCTGAGTACTTCTTCCGGTAGCAGCACACAGCCGTGGAGACCCAGCCAAGCAGTTCTGCATGCAGTAGTCTTTGAGGTAGCAGGGGCCCAGTCACCCGTCACCATTTGCTGTAGACATCAAACTGGACAGGTAAGTGATAAAAAAACGGATTTATTAAGCTTGATGCAAGAGCCCCTCGCTCCAGGCTGCCCACCAGAGACATTTTTATGGGAGGGCAAAAGGGGAACTTGCCCAGGGCCCCCACCTTGGAGGGGGCCACACAATGCTGCCTGATCTACAGAAGTAAGATTCCATTGTTCACCAGACTTTAATAGCACGTGTCAGGATATTTTATGGCATGTTGCTGAGGTTCTCAGCCCATTGCCTGTCTGTTTTGACAAGTACATTCTGTCTTGAACAATTATGCATGTAATGCCTTCTGTGTTCACTGTGGTAGGCATAGTTTGTGTGTTCCTAACGGCATAACTGTGTGGCATTCTTTCCTTCCTGTGGAAAATATGTTTATCATGTGCAATAGCTAAAGTTGAAATGCATATTGATAAATTGAATGACACACTCGTTTAGAAGTTAGCTCAGTGTGTCAAGCACTCATTGCAGAGATATGTGTTCATATGGAAGATTAGAATACCACATTCCAGCAAAGCTGGCTGAGCCTTTCCTATATTTGAAGTTATAAACCTACCTGCATATGTACTTTGCTGATAATAGCACATGCTGTGCTATAAAACAATGTACCTACACCAGATAGGGGTTGCTATAAAAATGAACATTTCATCTGTATGGTGAAAGTCTAGACATTGGTTTGTTCAGATGGGGTGTTGTAAAACCTAGGCAATCACTTCCAACGATGAGCGTAAACTGTTAGTCCAAGAGGTGAATATGTATCCAAATTCAAGACTGTGGAACAAAAGCATGCATGCTTGTATCCTGGCTTTGTCAGCAGACGATGCAGTGATCCTGGTCAAATCATCTAATATCTTTTATGTTTTATGTGAGGTTTGCCTTCTTGCATGCAGTGGCATTTTTTAGCCCATTACTTGATCTTTCTTCTCATGTAGGCCTTTTGACTGGAAGGGAAGGGGTGGTAGACTGAAGAGAGCAGACCAGATGTTGCAGGGCTCGGGCAAGCATTTTTAAGGTCTGCTCTGTTGACACAAAAAACGGTTTGCTTTTTTGTAAAAGTCAAAGGTTTTTATGCACGTTTAGAAATGACAATGTCACAGGCCATTGTTTTGGAAGTATTTAAAGCTTTAAAATATGAAAGAAAAACCCAGATTTAATGTGTTAAATAAATCACACCGATTGGTATGCTGGTATTTATGTACCTCTCGTGATGATGGAGAGAATGAAGCTAGAATCATTCCCATTTTGTGTAATACCCTTCTATAATATTTTGTTTTTATAAATGGTCATGTTTGGTAAAGTGATTTGTGTACTTTGCAAGTCAGTTTTATAAAATGAGATTGTTTTAGTTCATGATAAGAACTGGAAAAGAAAGTGTTCAAGTGCAGAAATTGCAGATTTGGCACAAATCCACTCCTTAACCAATGTGGGATCCTGGGCATCTCATTTATTTTTGTATTGCCTAACCTCTCAAAATTGCCAGTCCCTAAACCTTTCACAATTGTCAGCCCTTCAGAGTGATTTCCTTCGCAGGGTATGATCTGCATAAAAGCCTCACTCAAAGGTTCACTGGCTATAATGTTGCTTCCACTATAATAGTGAGCATTGATATATTGCCACCACAGCACTTGCTACTTTGATCTCTAATGCCAACACTATTTGAAAACCATATTCAAATGCTTATCTCAGTCTGTCTGGACACAGACACCTTCCTGGTAGCTTATCTGCATCCACTATCCATGCCATGGTATGTGTAGATTTCTCATTCCTTCCAATTGGTCTCCTCTATCCATGCTTGAGCACTTTTGCATTCTGTGAGGCAACTAATGGGAGTTCTCTGTCTATTCTGGGTTGCATGTACCTTTTACATATGGTCCTGCACTAATGCTACAGGCTGCATACCTTCCTGGATGCTATTGATAACAAGTATCCTGTATCTATACTAAAACAGAAGTATCCGCTTCATAGACTGCTAATGTTGGCCTTCAAATGCTACTAGTTCATTATTCTGATTAGAGCAAGAATGAAGAGTATAAGGGGACTTAAAGGAAGTAAACATGCTTATTTTGAATGCTGAAAGGCATTTCAACCTATAGGTTGTGATCAGGGTGAGGGGATGGGTGGTGCGGCCAGATATTCTTGATCACTTAATTCCTTTGGTTTGGTGGAGGGGGGCCCCAAAGATGTCCGTGCCCAGGGCCCCAAAAATGGTTAAGATGGCACTGCTGCCCACTGCTCTCTCTCTCTCTCTCAACCGCTGTCGCTAGAACCTCCAGTGACACATTCTACCCCAAACATTCTGTGTAACAATGAAGCAGGGTCAGACAACATCTTCTTCTTAAAATGCGATAACAGACAACGGACTAAGACCAGAGCCGTTTACCTGACATGTCCCAACACACGGGTCAGGAAAAAAGGCAGAGCACAAAAGCACACTTCGAGCAAGGCCAAATGCATGAGGAAACAGAGACACTGGACTGGCAGTTCAAACAGAGGAGAAAGGCGGCGAGATCTGGTAGGATGACGAAGGGGGAACTGCGCCATGGCTGCCTCCAAAATCGTTCCGACTCCGGTCTGGTGGATGGAGCAATTATCGGTCCATTCCAAGGTCGGCGGGACCGGTAATTCCCCATTCACCAGAGCCGTTCCCCATTCCCATTTGAGCCCCCATAGTGCTCAATGGGAAGGGGGAAGGTGACAATAACGGACCCGCAAAGGGAACTCGTAGTAGGGTGGTAAGGGATTACCGGCACTGGTGCCCTTACCGATGCCGGTAATTCCTTACCGCCCACCTCGTAATGAGGCCCATTGATTCAATATACAGTGTCAACTGAATCTGTTGCAACCTCGCATTCCTGGAAACTTTTTTATGATACCCTTGTACTCTAATCCATAACCCACCCCCCATTGCTTCTCTCACCTCCTCCTCCCAGTCCCGTCTCGTCTGGACCACCTTCTTCCCCACTTTGGACATCAGCAGCTCGTATATCCGGGAGACCCCTTCAGATACATCATATAATGTTTCTACAATGGCCTCAGGCTGTAGGGTCAGTGCCGCTTCAGGCCACGTTCCTCTAATACATTTCAGCAACCTAACCAAGTGTTGAGGGCGCATGAGCGTTGAGGGCGCATGAGTGTTGAGGGCGAATGCGTGTTGAGGGCGAATGCGTGTTGAGGGCGCATGAGTGTTGAGGGCCCATGAGTGTTGAGGGCCCATGAGTGTTGAGGGCCCATGAGTGTTGAGGGGAGGGCCCATGAGTGTGGAGGGCGGCCGGGTGTGGAGAGCGGCCGGGTGTGGAGGGTGGCCGGGTGTGCAGGGCGGCCTGGTGTGGAGGGCGGCCGGGTGTAGTGAGTGAAGACATGTGTGGAGAGAAGACGTGTGTGGAGAGAAGACGTGTGTGGAGAGAAGACGTGTGTGGAGAGAAGACGTGTGTGGAGAGAAGACGTGTGTGAGAGAAGACGTGTGTGGCGAGAGGACGTGTTGTGGCGAGAGGACGCGTTGTGACGAGAGGACGTGTGTAGCGAGAAGACGTGTGTAGCGAGAGGACGTGTGTGGCGAGAGGACGTGGGTGGCGAGAGGACGTGGGTGGCGAGAGGACGTGGGTGGCGAAGTGTACCCAATTTCATTTAGAAGTGTTCCCAACTGCATTTAGAGGACGTGGGTGGCAAAAGGACATGTGGTGGCAAAAGGACGTGTTGTGGCGAGAGGACGTGTTGTGGCGAGAGGACGTGTGTGGCGTGAGGACGTGTGTGGTGAAAGGACATGTGTAGCGAGAGGACGTGTGTGGCGAGAGGACGGGTGGAGGGCCGACGAATGTGCAGAACGCACAAATTGCTTAACTGCATGAGGTCCATATTATACCTAGAATGCATGGATCCTTTAAAAGATCATACCTCATATCACACCCCACGCTTACTCTCTCCTTACACCACCACCCAACTAGAACACAGAGATACTATGACACCATTCGGTATATCTGTTCTCATATCAACATCTGACGCCGCTCACTCCACATCACTCTATGTAATCACTGCTGGTCTCGAAGACGTGTGTGAGAGAAGACGTGTGTGGCGAGAGGACGTGTTGTGGCGAGAGGACGTGTTGTGGCGAGAGGACGCGTGTAGCGAGAAGACGTGTGTGGCGAGAGGACGTGTGTGGCGAGAGGACGTGGGTGGCGAGAGGACGTGGGTGGCGAGAGGACGTGGGTGGCAAAAGGACATGTGGTGGCAAAAGGACGTGTTGTGGCGAGAGGACGTGTTGTGGCGAGAGGACGTGTGTGGCGTGAGGACGTGTGTAGCGAAAGGACATGTGTAGCGAGAGGACGTGTGTGGCGAGAGGACGGGTGGAGGGCCGACAAATGTGCAGAACGCACGAATTGCTTAACTGCATGAGGTCCATATTATACCTAGAATGCATGGATCCTTTAAAAGATCATACCTCATATCACACCCCACGCTTACTCTCTCCTTACACCACCACCCAACTAGAACACAGAGATACTATGACACCATTCGGTATAACTGTTCTCATATCAACATCTGACGCCACTCCACATCACTCTATGTAATCACTGCTGGTCTCGCACCCCCAGCCAGGCGTTCTCCTCAGGCCTTACGCTGCCACTCTCGGTCTGGATAATTCCTGCCAGATTCGAACACATACTCCTGACCTCTCAGCCACCACACCTACCGCTATGAAGCAGCTTCCACAGGAATTTTAGCACCAGCTGCACACATACCAGATGCGCACTCGCACCTATTGGACCCTCTCTCCTTCCTCTACTGACAAGAACTTCGGTTCCCAAGGGCGTTCAACCTACCAGCGCCTTCAGACCATACCAATGGTATATAAGGCGCTATATAAGTGCAAAATAACATAACATAACATAACATGTGATGTATTGTCCTCGGTGTAGTCCAGAGTCCTCCACCAGTACATTAAACTCTATTACCTTCCCCTCTTGCCAGACATCCCCCAAGGTCGCTAATCTGTGCGGTTCCCATTGTCTCTGTATGTGCTCTCTCGTTTGCCCATCTACTCCCTCTAGTGCCACCAGCGGCATCTGTGGGAAGCACATGTGTGGGTTCCCAAGCAGCTGGCAGGCTCTCCGCCACATTTTCCCCCCTGGGTCCAACAATCTCATCCATCCTCCCCACTATGCTTCTGACACCCACATCCACTCGTTCAAAAATGAGGGGACACATTCGGCTCTCAACAATTTAGACTCGGATGTGGGATCTTCTGATAACCACCTGGTCACATATTGTAGTTGACTAGCCATATAGTATACTTCAAAGTTGGGCAATCTGATGCCCCCATGTTTGTACAAGTTTTGAAGCTTCCATAGCGCTATTTGATTCCTGGAATTATGCCATATGAACCCTCTACACATGCTTTGTACCTTGGCGAAGAATCGTTTGGGTATCATGCACGGTATGTTCCCGAAATAGTGTAACAGCCTAGGTAGCACCACCATCTTCAGCAGTGCTGCCCCCCCATCATAGTCAGAGGTAGCTTGGCCCAAAAAACCATGCTGTTCTTGATTTTGGATACTGCCTTGTCTGTGTTTTGTTCGTGTTCCTCTGAAACCTTATGCTATATATCAACTCTGAGATATCTAAATGTCCTAGTTTTCCACTTTATTTGTATTACCGGCAGTTCCTGTTGTGACATTCCTACATACCTGCCTAGGGGGAATATGCTTGACTTTTTAGGCTTAACTGTTATGCCAGACAGCATTGCATACCTCTTCATAACCTCCATGATATATTTTAGATTCTCCTCTGGGTACTTCAGGTATAGCAACATGTCATCTGCATACATCGATATCAGGTGTGGCCCACCCTTAGTGTTGATTCCTATCTCCCCGTATTGTTGCCTTAAGTACGCCGCCAAGGGCTCCAGCACCAAAATCAAAAGCATCAGTGACCACGGACATCCCTGCCTCGTGCCTCTTCCCAGTTGCCATTGTTCTGATGTGGTCGCCCCCCCGTCCAATCCCGTGCCATTGGTTTGCTATATAGCAATTGTACCCACTTCAGGTGAGCAGGCCCAATGCCATACTCCTTCAAAACCGCCAACAGCCAGGGCCACTTCACCGTATCAAAGGCTTTCACTGCATCTAGTGAAACGCATCCAGTTAAAATATTTCCATCTCCTGGGAGCTTCCTTCTGTCCGTTCTATGATATGATGGAGCCTTCTAAGGTTGTCTGAGATATTCCTACAGGGGACATACCCACTCTGGTCCGGATGTATGAGTTCACCTATGATTGGTTTTAGCCTTTTCGCCATTAGCTGTAAGTATTTTATGATCCTGATTGAGCATAGAGAGCGGTCTGTAAGACCCACAGTCCATGCTTGGTTTATTGGGTTTAAGGAGCGGGATGATGATCGCCTCCCTGAGGGACTCCGGCAATGTGCCTGTATTAAAGGCGACATTCAGCATCACCAGCAGCGGGGGGAGTAGATCCATGGTATATATTTTGTAGAACTCGGGGCCTTGCAGGTAGGTAAAAGCTTGATAACGTATTCTAGCTCTTCAATCGTGATTGGAGCCTCTACATTTTCTCTCTCAGCAGCTTCGAGTTTGGGGAGGGTAATCTACTTTAATGCTTCCTGTATCCAGTGGTATCTTGATTTTGAGCATAAATGTTAATGATGCTTACTTCCTTATCTTCCACCATCCCTCTTATTAACACCATTCTCCCGTCTGTGCCTATGATGGACTGTAACAACTTAAATGGGACATGTGGCGCTATCCATGTTATTACCCCGCTGGCGTATGCCGAGTACGCTGCCCCTAGAGTAGTGCATTTCCATTTCTTAGCTACCACCTCTTGCTTCCCTTTCGTCAGGTGAGTTTCCTGTAACAGAAAAAGTATCCACAATATTGGAACCTAGTTGGGGGATCTGGAACTCAAATCGTCCCTATCATCATATCGCAATTTGATTTGAGTCAATTCTATTCGAGTATTGCTTCTTTTTATGGGGATTTTATCCACACTGTTGGATTCCTGTTTTGCTTTATCCTTCAAGGTTACGCACATGGTATGTTGTTTCCCAAATAAACATTACATTTTAATTCGTTTTTTTTGGAATGCAACCTTTTAAAAAATTAGAGGTGTTGATCTAACGTCTCTCAGCTGAAGAAAGGATTATATAAGTCGAGAGGCAAAACTCATACATTTATTTCACAAGTAATATTTGTTAAAAAACATCATTTGGAGGGTTGGACCAAGAATAGTCGAAGACAACTCCTATTTCTTTTGGTTTGGAGGTGTATTTCTTAGTGTGAACTCCGTTCCTAGGGTTTAAAAAAAAAACAAATGTTTAAAGAAAATGATATACACGATCCCTTTATGGGATCAGAATTATGGCCTGATTTGGGGATATCTCTGATCCTTAGTTTTTCCAATCAGGTCACATGGAACTGTAACAGAGCCACGTCTATTTTCTGTCTCTTCAGGTACATCATAACCTTATTTTGTTTAATATAATTATTTAGTCTCCTGACATTCCAGGTCACTATCTTCAGGTCTCCCATCCTATCCGAATCCCACTCTGCCCGCCTCCATTCCCATCCTCCTCTTCTTCACTCGTGGCTTGTGATTGTTGGCCGGTTCCCCTTTCTGCACCCTCCACCCCCCACCCTTCCTCTCCCCCTCTCCCTAGCCCTCCCAAACTGTCCCTTAGCCCAATCCCATCCAACGCCCCCAACTCCTGCCTCCCCATCTCCTCTAACTACCCCAACCCCCGCCCCCCCAACTTCCCCAAACTGTTGCCCAGCTCCATCCCTGGATCTCAGGCTACCCCACAACTAGCCCTTTTCTCGTTACCACCGATACTCAGTACTCAGCAGGGGGATACCGCTCTACCAGTATCCCAACTAAACTACCTCCGGGGGGGGGTGATAGCATGTCTCCTGATGCCGCTAACCTAAAGACACACCTGCGTCTCCTATTTTAAGCTGATAGCCTGATGCGGTGTGAGTACACTTAAGCTCTTGTGCTAATCCTTCTGCACAATCTCTATATATTCTTCTTCATAATCTAGTCCCAAGATCAACACATATGCTCTACTTATCTCTCGTAGTATCTACTTGTCCAACAGTATGGTACGGAAAAAGTGCTGGTTCACTTATCCGTTCCACTCTCCGTCTGGTTATCGACCCCTTGACGGACAGTTTCTCACGTCCAGCCATGCAGTCACATCCTCTGGTCATTTAAAAAAAAGAGCCTTATTCTTATGAAGCACTTTCATCTTTGCCGGACACAGCAGCATATATTTGTAGCCCGCCTCCCATAGCCTCCTCTTGACCGCCACATAATTCAGGCGCTGCCTCTGCACCAGGAAAGTGTAGTCCGGGTAAGCGGTGATGGTCGCAGATGACCTGCTTATCGTCCAAGACCTTCTCTCTGTCCTTGTAATTCAATATCTTGGCGATGATTGGCGGCGGGGGGCCCCGGGTGGCGGCTTCCTGACCAAGGCTCTATGCTCTCTTTCTACTGCGAACCCCTGGCTGAGTGCTCCAACCGTTATCTCTTGCAATAGCATGTTCTCCATGTAATTTGTCGGGTCCGCTCCTTCTTCGCCTTCCGGAAGCCCCACGATACGTACGTTATTTCTTCGCGCCCACCCTTCTGCTTCTTCAGCTCTGCTCTCAAGATTGCGCACCTGCTGTTGCAACGTGTTGACCTCCTTTGCATTAGTCGAGCAAGTGCCTGTCTTAGCTTTCACCTCCTTCTCTAGGCTTCCTGTGCGCTCGGCTAGCACACTGACATCTTATCGCAGTAGATTCACATCCACACTCACTGCGTCAATTTTGAATTCAAGTGAAGTCCTCAAATCCGAGATGGCTTTGTCAATCTTGCTCTCCCAAGATACTTTTAATTCAGCTACAGCATCTAGTATCTGTTGGTCGTTACGTGCTGGGGTCCCTTCATCTTGCGTGCACTTACCCTTACCTTTGGCCCCTTCCATTGCCGGTGTTGATTTGGCAAACTTCTCTATGGTTGGCTGTTTCCCTTTGACTTTGGGCAGCTTAGATGCCACATTCGTGAGTGTAAAGGCAGTCCTGTGAGATGCTGCGTTACTATAGGCCCCCTATCCTGTGTTGGGGGCTATTAGCTCTGGCCCCAGGGGCTTCCCTGTTCCTTTTACTCCATGTTCATGCTCAGTGCAGTTGTAGCACCGAGCAATGCCGTCATGCTTTAGCTGCTCTACGTCCATGGTATCGGGGTTGCTTCCCACCTTGTCGTGTTTTCCTTCTTGGGCCTTTTGTCCGGTATCAGCTCCTCTTGATTAGATGGCCTCACAAAGTGGGAGGCATCTGCCGTCTCCCCTCCTGTAGTTCAGTAGGGGCCCCTCTGCCGTGGCGACTCTCCTACTGCCGCTTCACTTTCCTTGTGCAGTAGCGATACTCCTACCTAGTGTGTCCAGTCTGACTGTTGCTCTCATATCTTTCTAGGATTAGGGCCTGCAGCAATGCCAGTGAACACATCCACAGCAGCCGGTTCCTCTGGTTGTGGGGCTTGATTTAGATGCTCACTGTGGCCGTTCCGCCAATGCCAACTCCCACAGCTGCCACGATCTATGAGGCCCTGTACGCAGTCGTGTGGGGAGGTAGTGGGGTCCACTTATTCTTCTTCAACTATTCAATGGTGTGCACCGCCCTTTCTAGCCACAAGCTGCTGCATTTTGATGCGATCGAGTCTGCCACCTTAGTTGTGCTGCTTCTTGTCTTACATTGGGGGCAGCGCCCCCAGCCACGGAGCTTGTCTCCACTAAATATCCACTGGCATGCCAGTCTCCTAGTCCTGTCCCACAAGCTGCTCCGTTGGTGCCCCATATATCATTGCCTGCCCCTCTTGGCATTTTACTGGTCCTCAGTCTTGCATCAGCCCACTGGTTATCGGACCCAGAAAAGTTCCTCTTTCACGCGTGCTGTTATCTTCAGTATTACAAATCCGCTATATCCATTATTTCGTAATGCACTGTTGACTTGTTTCCAGCATGCCACTTTGCACGCAGTCCCTTTATTGTCCTCCGCTCTATGTTCGCTCTGTGCCGGTGTGTTGCTTCGTTAGCAGCAACCGTATCAATTCCAAGAGGGAGTTCAATTCAGGATGCCACACTGTTGTCACAATGTTGCCGCTCTATGTGTTATGTCCCGGCGCTCCTGGTCTGGGCTCAGCCCAATGCTCCAGCTGTACGAGCGTTCCTTCGCTCAGCTGCTCCGGGGAGACAGTCTTGCGCACGGCTGTCTGTCCTCTGTCTGCCTCGCTAGCAGTGGTTTTCAGGCATCAATGTGCTCTGCAAACCCTGACTGCTGCGTTAGGGTCCTCTGTCGGCAGCACCTCCCGCAGGGTGGACCCTGTCAGCATGCGGTGGGACCCAGGTCCTATCCGCTCAAATTAGGTGTCTTGCTCCGTGATTGCTGGCTGTCACGCTTCACTTCATCTTCCCCATGTTTACCCACTGCTTTTCTCTCTTTAAATTGATCTCTGGTTTTGCCGCTTGCCCAAAGGTATCAGTTCAGTAAGCGCCAGCTAACTCTGCTAACAGCTGTGCAATCCTGCTGCAGTCTTCCCTTTGTTCGTGCAGCGCCATCTTTTTTCCATCTGCGCTCCGGGGCACATTCAGCTTCTTGCACTCATATCTCCGTCACTTCACCTCGTTGTCCAAGGAGCCTGCATTCGTTATATCCTCTGCACATTCCCACGTCCTTGGGTATTCTTTAGGACTTGGTAGATTATTGCAGCTGCACTGTCTTGCTAGGATTATATTCGGATCATCAGGGGCACCCAGGAATCGCAGCCTACTCCGTGGCAATGTAGCCACGCCCCCCCAGCGGAATTACTGTTACTGTCATGCCCAGTGGCTGAATTTTCATCGTGGAATTTCCGCGAATGGAATTTCCATCGGCAGAAGTTCGTCGAAGCATGTAAAGGAAGCATTGCAGCAGCCATTTTGGAAATCACAATCCATCCAAAATCAGCAAAATGGAGTGCCATCCAGGAAAATTGACAAGTGGAATCGTGTCGGGGTTAATGGGAAATCCAGGGTGCCGGATGTGAAGCAAGGGTACAGAGCCTGCTTGCAATACAACGCAGGGAGACAGTTGCCACTGGAGGCAGCACTGTAGAACTACTACAGCTCACACCCTGGGAGGAGATGGTCGACGGCATCATCCACATGGGTGGTATCGAGGGCGTGGGCAGTGCAGAGTTTGAAGCCAGCGGCCAGGCAGAATCTGGTGAGGACCTGTGCAAAATGTGTGTGCATACATGGACAAGCCTGCATGCATGCTGCAAAAAATAGAAATCCATCCAAGTGAGATGAGCCCCAGCCAGAATACACAATCCATTCAACGTCCAAGTCCACAGTGAATCCAGTCAACAAGCAATGACCGCCATACAAGGAAGCCAGCCAGGAAGTGCTGGGGATGACCTCCAACTATCAACATTGCCATGCATGCCTGAAGGCTCAATGCCCACCCATGCACATGCAACACATATTACATGCATCCATTTGACAATAGCATATACATGGATGTTAGATACACAGCCCACCTGCAGCAATGTGTCATGGAGATACTCATTGCACACTCTGTGCCCGTCATCACGTCCACACAATTCAATGCAAGGACACCAGCACCAACCAGAGCCAGGAAGCACACATTGCCAGCCAGTTCTGTGAGTGGGAAAGTGCCACCCAAAATAAAGGCACCTTGTGAGTGCGCAATCTACAGGGCCAACAGGCATTGGGAAGGACACAGCCATGGTGCATCGGCAGGAAACCGTCCCAAAACAGCACCACTGGCTACAGGGCAACATGCAACCACCGCTGGGGCGACTGTGGCCCCTCATGTGAGACACAGTGTTGATGATAGAACACAATCCCAGCCGGCCAATTCCCCCACATTCCCCTGCTTGCTAGATCTCCCCAGAATCCTCTTACCTGCGTAGCCTCTCCGCATTGCACACCCTGCCTTTCCATCGGGAATTATTCCGTAACCTCCAGTATCGTCATGAGTCCTCCTCTGATGGCCATGCAGAGGCAGGCCGCCGTTCACCCCATCCACTGCAGCAGCCGACCATGGCAGCAGCCATTGCCTGGCCCCACAATACAGGCCATCTGGGACTGTCTCGACAGGATGGAGCAGAGGCAGGCTGAGATGCACTCCATGACCCAGGAACAATTGGGTAATTCTCAGGCCATGCAGGACTGTATCCAGGGGTCTTCCAGGTGGTTATCCAAATCCATCGGCAGCTCTGAAGGAGCACGGAGCGCAACAATGCAAGCCACTGTCTGATGAGCCAGAGGGTGCGTGAACTGGCTGAACAGTTGTCATCCTCCCATGAGACCATGACTAGGGCCATCCACCTCACCATGGACACTGTCCGTGGAGCCACACAGGGGAGTTCACAATCCACTACCCCTACAGGGGGCTCATTAGTGAGCATCCCACCAAAGCGCTCACAGCACCGTGCAGCACATGCCGCAATGGCTGTGACAAGTTTTGCATGTGGATTAATGTCTAGGGGTAGGTTGTGGGGTGGGTGGTGGTGTTGGGGATCAGGGTGTGGGGTGGGTGGTGGAGCTGGGGATCAGCACATGTTAGGTTCAGAATAAATCACAGTTTGAAGTTATTGTTCGTGTAAGGTGTTTATTCTATGGTTGAGTACGTTGTGTATTCATTGACTCATCATTGACCTCAGTGTTGCATTAGTGCAGTCACAGGTAATTGTCCCTGAGGTCCTTGTGGACCATCAGTCCTTCCATCACATCCCAAAGTATGTCATGTGCTGACCTGTGTACACCTTCAGAGGTATCCTCATCCGAGCTAGGTTGTGATTGGGCCTCATCTGGTGGCATTTAAATGTACCTTCAAGTGCACAAGTAGTGCATCATTGCAGTGATGTATACTATCTTGCCTACTTCATCCGGTTGGTACATGGGGGCCCCACCTGTGGGACATAGGCACCTGAATCTAGCTTTCAGTAATCCAAATGTGCACTCAATGCATGCCCTTGTCCTCCTCTGTGCCTCACTGTATGCTTCCTACTGTGGTTTGCCAGGGTTCCTCACCGGCATCCTCAGCCATGGTGACCGCGGATGGCCAGCTTTGCATGTAAGACATTAGACTGTACATTTCTTCGGAATATTAAGGTGGTTCATGTGCTAGCTACCGAAAACAACGAACAATTGTGTAAGCCAGTAAAAAATAAAGCTGCTGTAACTCCTCCTGTTACTGAAATTAGAGACGCTCTAACTGATAAAGAGAGTGCGGAGCACGAAATTCCAACTGAACTGCTAAATATGTCAATTTATGACGACCCTGAATACGAGGATGTCGTTGAGTCCACTACAATGACTAGTGAAAACATACAAATCGGTGCCGACACACCCGTGGACATAAAATTAGTAAGTGATCAGGCTGTGGGAAGACTTGTTGTCATTGGGAAAGAAGTGCTAACACGAGACACAGAAGTATCTAACCAGATGGAATCAGAGTCTTCTCTTGAACAGTCTAGTTCCAACAATGACAAGATGGTCGTAACACCGCCTGCGATAGTGCAGTCGAAGAGTCCCATTTTTCTGACAATGCAGGCAAAACGACAAGAGATAAATAGAAGTTACTACACACAAATTACAAAGACTGTGGATTATGATCACAGCGATGGGGTGCTGTGGGTCAGCCAAGACCAAGGCTGCGTGGAAAGGGTCACACCTCATCACCCAAAGCAGCCCGATAAACAAAACAAGGGTCAATCAATAAGAAATTATAAAGGTGACCCCACACGGAGAAGGAGCAATCTAACCGGGGGTACATTGCAACAAACTTTGGTCAGATTACTGGTTGAGGGGTTACAGTCTTCTGACAACTTGATTCTAAATCGTAGTAATATTATAAAATTACTACATCACGTGCCTGGATCACGTGCTATCACCTCTGAAGATTTGCACATCGTTGAATTTCCAGATGAGCGACGTAACGATAAAGTGGTGCTTCATATAACCTCCCCTTTAATAGCCTCAACCATCCTGGATGCTAATGTATCGCTTTTTTCCTTGGGCTTTGATGACTATAAGGTGCAAGACGGACAGCATGCAGCACCAATAAACGACCGAGAGGTGCTATCACATTCTCCACAACGTGTCTCTCTCATAAACCATCTATGGGACTGATTACAGTAGCATCTAATCGGTCTGTAGGACCATCTATGCCATCTTGTAACATTCCTAGAGACGATGCCTCAAAAAAAGCTTGGTGTCCACTGGAAAGAAACAAGTCTCGTTTGCAGAAGTTTGATGCCCAGAACCAGGGGGCGAGAGCAAACAAATACGTATAACTTTACAAGGTCAAATGAAATCAGACAGATTAATGGTCAACCCTCACACAAGCAGCATTAATCAAGAAACAGCGCAAAACTGGCAATGGTTGGCGACAACGTTAAACAGCAACCAACCGCAATAATGCCAGAAGGAGCCCGCCTCGCAGTTATACCCATTAGGGTCTTGGAACACGCGAGGCTTTATTCATCTGTTCAATAGTGAGTGGTTGGGTGACTTGTCTATTGCCTGTCTACGGGAGACTTGGCTAAGTGACATTCCGACAGTATTGGATTTTCAAATTGCATTAAATCCTGCCATACAACCCGAAAAGGGGCGTCCCATGGCTGGCCTCATAACTTTGGTAAGACGCTCATCAATTCAGTAAATCACTCTCCATTCATCCAGGAGTCAACGATTGCAAAACTGGACTCCATGTCACAAATAATTGAACAAATGACTATTATAAATGTATATTGGAACCATGGAAGAGCAGGGAAAGAAGAGTTTATTGATGAAATTTCCACCATTATTGATTGCTTACTTGTAGATCAAAAGGGTTCTAATATAATACTTTGTGGCTTCTTGAATATCGATTATTTCAACTTGAAGACGTCCCAGACTAAAAACTTATCATCAAAATGGATGAAAGAAATGAGTGTAAGAAACTTATAAATGCTGAATGGACACACTCAAGGTGACATACCGCCGGCCCTGCGTGGAATAGGGCGAATCACGATTCCGCAATCGATTATATATTTGTATCAGTAGACCTCCATCAACGGGTGAAAACACTAAAAGTGTCTCCAAAGGAAAGTAGCGATCATGATATGCTAATCATGGAATTCACAAACATTGTGAGAAATGTCAAAACAAAATGGTCACAGAAGATTGAAAGTGGAATCAATCAGAGTGAGGCTAAGGTTAGCTGAAGAAGAGGTTGTTCAAATATCAAAACCATACTGTGTGGGGGGAACCTCGCTCGAAGGTTTATTGGTCGATTTCAAAACAAACAACGGTGGCTCAAAACATTTGAACATGAAACGCCTTCACTGTTTTGATTTAGATATACTAAAACAAAAAAGGTTAATGAGACGCATAATTCGTCAAGCTCGGATAGCTGACAGAGGCACATGGACAGTGAAGATAAAGGCTGTCAAACAGCGGTACAAAAATTGGATTAAAACACACAGATGTTTAATGTTACAAAGAGATTCAGAGAGAATGGTAGAAAGCCTTCAAAATAGGAACACCAGAGAATTTTGGAACATCATTAATGACACACAAGCTCCCCAGGCTGCTCTACAAACATCTATGGTTTCAGAAGCAGTGTGGATAGCCCACTTTAATGAGTTATATAAAGAGAACACAAGACCAACAAAGTTGTATGTTCCAGCTAATACAAAATGGGCTTTAACATTTTCCAAAGATGACATTGTAAGAATAATCATCAAAGCAAATAACTCACGTGCACCTGGGCCAGATGGCTTGACAAATTTCACGATTAAACAACACCCAGAGTTATGGGCAGATATCTGTGTGACTCTCTTTCAGAGAGTAAATGACCAGTGTCAGACGCCAAACTCATGGAAATCTGCCGTGATTGTGCCGGTGTTTAAAAAGGGCGACAGGACGTGCCCGAAAAATTATCGACCGGTCGCTTTACTTGATGTTTTGGGGAAGATTTATGCAACCATGTTACAACTCAAATTAGTAAAATGGGCCACATTGTCGAATCATGTAGATATTAGACAGACTGGATTTGTTAAGCAGGTTGGCTGTTTGCTGAACCTGTTGCTGCTGAACATATTGAAAATGGAGGTTATAAGATCACAAACAACGGTATATCTCGCCTTCATTGTCTTTTCCTACGCATTAGCTACGATTGATCGGGGATTGCTATGGAATAAAATGAGTGCATGGGGTTGCCTAGAAGGTCTATTGGCTGCAATAAAAGAACTGCACACTGGAACCTCAATTAGAGTACGACTGGATCAAACTGTCATCCTATCATCATTGATTAAAACATTTAAGGGAGTTAAACAGGATTGTCCCTTGGCAGCTGCGATATTTAGCCTGTTTATATCAGACATTAGTAATTCGATCGAGGCAGTAAAGTCCTTCCCCCCAAAGATGCACAGATCCCATCTAAGTTGGCTTCTTTACGCAGACAACCTCATATTGCTGGACTTAACACCAATTGGTCTGCAAAGAAAAATCAATGCAGTGCAACAATATGTGGCCGAAAATCGTCCGCTCATCAACACAAAGAAATGTGAAATTCTTGTCCTGAAAAATCTTAAAGGTGGTAGGACAAGAAAACAAAGAGCTGTTCCTGGTTTATGGGGCATGAAAAACTACTGATATCATCTAGTGTAAAATATCTTGGCATGACTATTAGTTCCTGTCTCAATGACGGCCCATAGATAACGGTGATAAAACGCAAATGCAAACAACTAGCAAATCAAGCTCTAGTGTTAAAGAAGAGATTTGGAAGGTTTTCTCTTAAAGTGGTTTTGCGATTTTATCAACAAAAGGTAATACCAATACTAACGTACGGGGCAGAAAATGCCCTGGGATGTTCATGGGAGGTGTGGTCCATGCTCGAGAACATTTTTTGGACAAAAGTACTGGGAATATCAAAAGGAATATCGACGGCTTCAATTCGTTATGAACTATCGCTAATTTCTATCCACGCTCAAGTATGTTGGAGTATGTTATCGCTATATCGGAAAACAAAAGTATGCAAACAAATTCCGCAATTTGAAATTTTCCATAATGCGACCTCGTCAGCCCCAGGTGTAATGGCAATGTGGCTGAAACGATGCGAACATTTTATGGCAAGTTATGACATTAATCCAGAGTTGCTTCAAGGCAATCCGGAAGCAGCGAAAATAAAAATTTGGCGTGTGGATTGGGAGCTGACATGCTCTGAACGGGGGGCATCTAAGATGTTGAGTGATGTTCCACCGCAGGCTCGGGCATTTAAAAGCATGCAAAAATACATTGAACGATTCCAGAACGTCTTCCGCTTAACATGTTCGAAACCAAAGAACGTTTGAGAGTATGGTCAGTCAATGCGAACTTGAATCCCATGTGTCAATGCTGTACACAGGAAATTGAAACCTTAAAACACTTGGTGTTATTTTGTAACAATTTACGAACAAAAAAAAGAACCCGATATCTGGGCTCTTGGGGCGAGTCTCATTCGTCTATTAATGCAGATGAGTGGTGGCAACAAATGTTTAACGGAACAGACATGAAATTGATACTGCCATTGACACACTTTTTGGCAATAATTGAAAATCGGCTATTGGACTAAGTGTTTCATATTTGTGGTGTGTCACTCGAAACTGTGTTTAGAGTTTAAGAACATGAGAATGTAAAAAGACCCTGAACAAAAATGCTGTTTGGTAAAGAAGTAGACTGCAAAGAGATGTAATGAGTAATAATGAATGGTTTTATTTTAAAGGTTTGTATGTAAACCAATTAAAAAAAAATAGACTGTGTGAGGTTGATGTGAATCTTCAAACATGTTACAATTGCAGTCAGTCACATTGCAGGATTCAGCAGTAATCAATGGTTTGTCAGTGTCATGTCATCCGCAAAGCACTTTTCACTTATGGTGTTGCATGACATTTTTCCTATGTGTGTGGTGGATGACCTGAATGCATTGTGCTGTCGTGCATGGCAGGATACCATGTGTCATCACATGAGTACCGCCTGTGTACCGGGGTGGGTCAGTGTACTATGTCTGTTCTGTTCACATATGTCATCGTATCATGGGACTTGTAGTTGTTACACTTTGCTGAACATCATGTACCCCAGGTGTGTGAAGGTGATCCTGTGAGTCAGGTATGCCTATTTCTTACCCATGAGCCAGGTGAGCTGTTCTCTGTGTCTCTGCATGGATGCTGGCAGGGTGCTTTGCCTCAGTATCATGTCATCATGTGTGACCCCAGGGTATCGTGCGCAGAAGTGGGCGATTGTGAGGTCTGTGTCACATGGCATTTGCACATTCATTGATTGGTACTGTTTCCTGTTCCTGTATGCCTGCTCAGTTGCCTTGGGATGGGGGGGAGGGATGCCAATGCCACATGCGCAATCCAATGCCGCTATGGTATTTGTAAAATGGGCAATGTTGTTGAAACGTGTCTTTGCTGCATGCTGTGACAGGTTGTTGTGACTCTTCAAACATGGTACAAATGCAGTCAGTTACATTGCAGGATTCAGCAGTAATCAAGTATTTGTCAGTGTCATGTGATCCGCAAAGCACTTTTCAGTTATGGTGTTGCAGTACACTTTTCCTATGGGTGGGGTGGATGGCCTGAATGCGTTGTGCTGCCTTGCATGGCAGGATACCCTGTGTCGTCACATGAGTACTGTATGTGTACCGGGTGGGTCAGTCAGTGTAATAGGTCTGTTCTGTGCACTTCTATCATTGCATCATGGGACTTGTAGTTGCTACACTCTGCTGAACATTATGTACCCCAGGTGTGTGACGGTGATCCTGTCAGTCAGGTATGCCTATTTCTTACACACAAGCTAGGTGAGCTGTCCTCTGGGTCTCTGCATGGACGCTGGCAAGGTGCTTTTCCTCAGTATCATGCCATCATGTGTGACCTCAGGGTATTTTGTGCAGCAGTGGGTGATTGTGAGGTCTGTGTCACATGGCAACTGCACATTCATTGATTGGTACTGTTTCCTATTTCTGCATGCCTGCTCAGTTGCCTTAGGGGAGTGGGGGTTATCAATGCCACATGTGTGCAATCCAATGCTGCTATGGTATTGGTGAAATGGACAATGTTGTTGAAACGTGTCTTTGCTGCATGCACCTGCGCCAGGGTGATGTGCATGCTGCATTAGCATATACAGGACTTGGCCCAGCACCTGAGCAAATGTGGGCTGTCAAATCCCATGCTGCATAGACACAATGTGCTGGGATTCACCCATGGCACAGATATGTAGGGGTGATGCCAACTTCAGCAGGGGGGGGTGGCAGTTCTGATGCCAAGGGCACTCTGGATAGATCGCATGGATCAGGGTGAGCAGGTCTGTGATGGTTAGGCAGTCCAAACGGTAGAGGGTCACTGATTTGCTAACCGTCGATGTACATGGGGGTGGGCAGACATGTGTTATGGGTGCCCTCCACGGCATGCATCTCCTGCGCCTTTGTGGTGCCTGTCTCCTTCTCTGCTGGGGTCTTGCATGCTTCCGTAGCTGGATGTAGAGTAGGGGGTTGTGGAGCCCATAATCAACCTCTGCTTGTGGATGCATGTTGGCTGGATGTGTGTTGGTTGGAAGTTGTGGCTCTTATATACACCTCCTGAGGTGATCTGGTGCATCATGCGTCTTGATTTTAATGACCTGTCTGCATTTACTCCACCATTTTTGGTGGAGTTATATGCACTGTGTTTTTGGCTGTATTTCCTCCAATTTCTGCAAGGAATTCCGGCGATTCCCAACTTGTAATTTTGCAGAAATAGGTTGATTTTTTTGGTGGTAATTCTGCCGATGGGATTGGCCCCAGGGCTAATTCCAACAATTGTTGGAGGATTTACCAATGGAGCTAATCCGCCGGATGTATTTCCACCAGTGGAATTTACGCCAACTTTGTGTGAATCTGAAATTGGCATAGTGGTAAAGTTGGCGGTAACAGAAATACATCCAATTATACCGCTTACAGCCATACTCGCATTGAGGCCCATAGTGCTTTCACAGGAAAATCCAACATCTACTTTTTGTTGCTCTGCCGGTAAATTAGAAAACTTTGGGTGATATGACGGACAATGGTGTGTAAGATGTCTTAAACTTCCACATATACAACATTCCATATCTAAAGAATGGTAATTTCCAAAAGGGTCTGATTCCTCTCAATATGAGATATTGGTTTCTTTATTTTCAGGTTCTATAGTTCTTTGAGAAGACCCTTCCAAGTATGTTGTTAAATTAAAAGGTTTGACTTCTCTCCCCAAGGTTTTCCTTTAATTAATTTGCAATCTGTTTCTTTTATCATAGAATAGGGAAAACAAAGTCATGGGATGTTATTTTTCAAATGATTACTAGGTTTGTCTTTGGTAGATGGTTCCCAGGAAATCTTATACACAATGTTTCCTACTATTTTACCCCTACTAATTTTAATGGGAATGGAGAAAGATTCAATTAAATCAACTTTAATTCTTCTCCACAAGAAAGGAGGGGCAACATTTTCAATCTCCCATCTTTACAGGGGTTAACAAAGAGGGACACACTGCCAGGGAAATCTACCCTCCACTGCAAAGGACATATCATTTTATCTTTTCCAGATATCACGCAGTCCTGGGGACAGAATAGATGGTAAATGTTACCCTCTACAGTTTTCCTAATAGGCAGAATGGCTTGAATGGATACCTATTGGAAGACCACCCCTACATTAGAATGGAAAATAAATATTTCCCCATGGTCTTCTATTAAACATCCCATTGCACTAGTAGAGAAAATAACTTGTTTAGATTTCTCTCCAGATATAGATGTTAAGGAAATGGAATCAGTTTCAATTTCTTGGTGATGGGACCCATTAGCTGGCGAAGTGTTGTTATTCCGCTCTTCGCCGGATGTAACGCATGTGGGGCTAGGATCTATTATACTCATGTGGGATCCCCAGTTATTGTCAACTGAATCTGATCCCACCCCTGACACCACATGTGAGGGATCAGAAATGAGCGGCGGACACAAAGTTGTAATGTTTTAAACATTAGACATTTTATTAAAATAAAAGTGTTTGGATAAAGTCCTTTCTGTCCCTATCCTAAAGAGAGTTTCCCTACCTATGAAAAAAAGACTAAAGATGTGTCTCTGTAAGGATTTGTGGGGGTACTAACACCTGTGGACGCAGCCATCAGAGTATGGAAAACAAACCTTGGCGTTGTGGGTCTCCAGGCCCACGTACTACAATCCCCATGATGCCCGGCGGCGACGTGCCTACTGCACATGTTGCTGCATCCTTGGAAAACTCTGCACCTGTCGCCGAACGAGGACACTATCACGGATTTGTGGGAAAGGATGCCAGAAGCATGAACCCACAGGCTGAACGGTAGTGAGAACCTGCAGGCTGGCTTTCAACAGAGCTCTGGGAAAGGGTGTATCCGTGAGCGCGTGCAAGCTGTAGCTTGAAAGCAGCAGATGCTGCTAATTGACACGCCTTCAGCAACCCGCTCAGGGATGCCTTGGAAGGCTCCTTGAGCCAAGGATAAGTACTGCTCCATTATGGAGTTTGCATATGAATCTTTGTATGAATAATGGAATAACGCTTTCTGGTAGGGTGTTAATTTCTCAATAACTGTTACGCACGGCATGCAGTTAGCGCTATATCCACCCTCTGTCCCCTGGTCCCAGATCACCCTGCCACCCTCCTGCACTGCCACCTGGCCACCCCTTGAAATGGGAACTGTATCTGTACCCATACAGTCCCCCACGTTCCCCCCATTTTCTTCCTTTTATGCACTTTTTTAGACTTACCCAGTCTGCTGCCGTAAACACTGCACTTGCCACTTGCTGGCTGCACTACCAATGTTTATTGCCTCTATTATCTATTTATTTGTATTTTTTGTTATTTATCTGTTCTCCTCTGCTCTGCACTCTCCTCTCTCCCACTTCCTTGCACTTTCTCCCCTTTCCATTTCCCATGCCTTGTGCGTTCTCAATGTCACTGGGCCTAGTAAGATCACTGATGTATTCTCCCCTCTTCCCCCCCCTCCCTTGCCTTGTCACGGTCTGATAAACATGTGTATGAGCGCGATACAAATACAATATCATGTCATATATGTGAGGTAACAGGACGGTGTTGTGAAGGACTTGGTACACCTGCATGAATTCAGGTGCTGAGATCATATGCCCAGCAGTGGTCAAAGTGAGCGGGAGCGGTGCTCCTATAATTTTTTTAATTACCTTGTACAGCTCCTATACTTTTATTTTAAAAAAGAAACCGTTCTGGAATGGTTTTGTTTTAAAATAAAAGTGTAGGAAGAAGTTGAAACCTTGCACTGCACGTGCACTGCACTGAACGTTCCCTTAAACAGCAGGTGCAAGTGTTTGGGGGGGGTGTATTGTGTGTGGGAGGGGGTGAGGTAATGGGGTTTGTGGGGAGTGGGGACAGTCCAGCAGGGAACATAGTTCCACTACGTCTTTACGTACACTTCGACCACTGATGCCCGGGGGCATCAGGGAAGCACTTCTCTGTAGGCAATCCAAAAAGCCATCATTGTGTGTAGACATCATTGTTAATTGTTTACATGTGTCCACATTGAGACATTGAGTTTATGTGCATTCCACCGTGTACTTGTGTTTTCACCAACATGCATGTATGGTCTTTCATCTGTGAATGCAGTGGCAATTAAGCCTTTCAGGTGCAGGAGATCAGGTATTAAGATAATCCGGTTATTGATCTATAGGAGGGCAGTTATTGGTGGTTCTATGTGATTACAGAGAATACATACCAGAAATGCTTTTTAATTGAAAACAATAACAGTAAAAAAATATTGAATTCCCCCCCACATTTCTCTATGTGCTTAAAACAACCTCACCCCATTTCCACCTGTTTTGAAAAAATATCATTTTTTTCTGTTTTTGTTTCTCTGTTATAGCATTCTCTGTAATTGTATTCTCTATCGTCACTGGATACCGTATTGGTACAGCAGGTGTGGTAAAAACCGATCAATCAAGCTCAAAGCAAGAGAGTGTTGGGTTATGGGAGGGGACAGTAATGCGAGGCGGACATCTGATTGTGGTGTTCTCAGAATTAAACATTTTATTAATGATTAAAAAAGCAAATAGATCCTCACTAAACGTACTCTATCAGGGAGTTCACTACCCAGTCTAAGAGCTAAGGGGACTACTCCTACCATAAACAACATAAATTTGTAATACCAAACAACCAGTAATTCGGATGCCCTTCACCTGTCCTGGGGAAATCCCTCTCTCAGGATTGTTCAAAGTCAATTTCTCCAAATGTCCAAAAAGAAAATTAAGAGTCTTGAACCATGTTCCAACTGAAACAAAAGTACACCAAACAAAAATCCACTGGTGACAATTCTTTGACTTTCTGTTGAAAGGTTCCCCTTCAATTCCAGCCAGGAAAATAGCACAAATGCTGGATGTCTTCCTTCCAAGACTGCTTTGCCACAGTACAAAAGAATAGATTGGCAACTTCTCCTTCTACTACTCTACAAGTGTCCATTACCTTTCCGGGACATTTGGTATGAATGTCAGGATGCTTCTTCTTGGGTTGTTGTTTTCCTCTTGAGAACCACCCTTTTACTACTGTTACTGTGGAGGCAGACTCATTGGTTCCACAGTATACCTCTACTTCAACCAACTTCAATGTGACATCCACTGACAGTATTATAGACAACCACAGTTGGCATTATTTCAACTTTTTCGACAGGATAGTTAGGCATTTTCAAAGACAAGACACTTCAATCTCTACAGGTAGGCAGGGCACTCTTCTTTTCCCAGGTTCGAAGAAAAGGACAGCCTCTTTGCCTCTTCGGTCTGCTTTTACTGCCCAAAGATAACCTGCCTCTGCTTCCAGACTGATTTCCTCTCCACTTCAACAGTCTCAACATTACAGATTATTTGTCCACTCTTTTTTCAAGTTTCCAACTCCCTTCCACAGCTTTGTTCACACCTTCTTGGTTTAGCTACCTTAAAGCTGAATTGCCACACTTTCAACTTAATATAGCAATGTCACACTTGTATCAGAGGACACTGAACTTTAACAAATTCATCAGCTCGGTGGATATGTTTAAACAGGCTTTTCTTCACTATAGAAAGGATTCGGCTCTTGGCTTGGGTAATGCTTGTTCTTGTTAATACCATACTTCTGAGTTCAAAGAATACTTGTTCTTAATGTTACAAAGTTCTATCTTCAAAGGAGAAATAGATTTAGGTACATTCGACTGCTCTTAAGGTAGCTCTTGAACCTTAAGTGTTTGTAAATGTTTCTATTCCCACCTATTAGTACAGAGATACTTTCACACTCCTATTGGAAATCACAATTGGTCACTTGCAACCTTCCTTTGATGCCATAAGATCTTGTAACAATTGTGAAAGTCTGCGTTAGGGTTTTCCAAGAAATTTAGAAAAGCGCTGTACCTTCAATTAGAGACATGCAACCACTCCGGCAACATTAGGACTTCAACAATGGAAATGAAATACTTTTCTTTATACTTTCTACTAGAAGCGCACATTATACATTTCAATTGAAAAGAAAAGCTTTCACAATGACAAACAGTTTATACTCGCTTTTCTTTATACGCGACCCTCTTTAGAGCTGGTTACAGATAACGGCAAGGGTTTTCGAGTGAACCTAAACACCCAGTCTCACTCACTGGCTCCAGGAACACTGCGGTTGCTGGCTGTTTTCACTTCCCATGTGCTCCTTCTTCTACTACCACTTTAGGCACACTTGGGACCCACACCCCTCTGCAGCATGGTTGCCTCTTGTCCGGGCTCATCAACGGGGAGTCTCCTCTACTCCTCTGTCCCTCTGCTTGTTTCTTTACACGGGCCTCGGGTTGCAGCACGATTACAGCTCTGCAATCGCAGCCACTAGGCACACCTGGGAAGACCTTCACTCACAGCATGTTTCTCTCAATGCAGCCCCGGCAAGGCAGGGTTTGTGAACACAGGACCCACTCAGAACTTGCTGGTGAAATCTGCTTTCCTCGTGTCCCAGCATCCTTTAAATGATCACACTTCCTCATGAACTGCCAGCCTTATGCTCTTCTACTACTACTTCCAGCCTTTCAGCTTCTGCTCCAGCTTCTTTCCCTTTTCCTCTCCTGCTGCAGCCTTTTATGCCGCTTATGTGGGGCAAATGTGTTCAGGTGCTGTCAATTACCTGACCTTTGCAAGAGCTGTTAGACCTACTTGCATGTCCTCCACTTCTCTATGCCTCATCAGCCCTCTTCTTCGTCTCAGTCCCTATGGGCTTCTGGGACAAGTAGTTCACTTTAGCAAAACTAGGTTTGTCCACTTCTAGTATAGTGTTGAAGGTATATTTAATTCCATTAGTCATTTTAGCAGAGGGATTGAAAGTTTCAACCTTATTAGAGGAAGAAGGTGTAGGGAAGGCCGTACCTTTGTTATTCCTTGTAGTATACCTTTTGTATTGAGGAGGGCACTTGATTTTAGGGATGACAAATATTAGTTTGTTTGGTATAATAGGTTCAGATGTTACAACCTTAGGTTTTACCACATTAGTTTTGACAGGAGGTTGAGAGATATTAAAATGATAGTCAGCCATAACCTCTTCTGGCATAGTGGTAAAAATATCTCCTTAGGAGGAAAAATGCTGTGTCTCATCCCACGGAATCTCCTCACTACCCTGGGCCCTGTCTCCTGCCAGGTGATCCTCCTGCAGTACCCCCCACTCCGGGTTGGGAACAGGAAGCGTCTGCCCTCCTCATGCCACCTGGGAAGAGAATTTAGGCAGGGTTTTAGTGAGGAAGCCGCAGGATTTATCACAGCTACCAAGTGTTAATGCATGTAGGTTGTACGACTTTTTCCCCACTTCCCCTTACCCATCCACGTATGTCTCCCTAACCCTCTTTCCGGTGACCCTTGCTCACCTTACTTATCCACAATCTCTCCCTAACCCTCTTCCCCCCCCTTGGCTGCCTCGTGGCAACCTGTATAATAAACATCAGGAACCCGCGCCAACCCGGCCGGTAGGGTTGTACTCCGTTCAGCTGCTGTAGTTAGGGAAGCGTTGTGGATACCCCTCCGTGTGTGACAGTATTGTCATCAAAAGTAGGCAAATTGTCCCTGTGTCCAAAACAAATCAGACCCTCACACTAAAAATGAACAACAAAATGTGCAAGGTAAATGTCTGTGCTTTAAATTCAGTAAAATGTTTGCAACAACCCAATATGTAAATCCAACAAAACAATCCTTGTATTTAGGGAATTATTCCCTTCCACTGAACTGTTCCAGGTACAATATTAAAAGGGTTCAGTTCAAACAATAGTTATTTAGAGTGATGTCTCTTTTCACAGAATACTTCCTTAAAATGATGAAAAGTAACAAAGTTACTCACCATAGTGACTATCTTACTCCCAACCCATAGTCCCCTTTCCTCCATACTTTTGGGACATTCCGTCCAGTGGGACGGGACCGGAGCACTTTTTAAAAAAAAGCATCAAATTGAAAAATGTGTCCTTCTCTTTTTACACGGGGTACCGCACGTGGCCTTAACACCGTCCTCCTTAGCTCTGCCCCACGCATCGCCCTTCAGCCCTTTTCTATCGCCAGGTCTGAGACCTTTAAGCAATAATAGATGATACTTATTAGAGGGGAAGGCGGGTGGGCGTATGGAGGAAAGGGGATTATGGACTAGGAGTAAGATAGCCACTATGGTGAGTAACTTTGTTATACTCCTATGTCCCGTCCCCTTTTCTCCATACTTTTGGAAGATTACCAAGCACTCCTCACAGGAAAAACGGGTGGATGGAACTCCCTTACTGAAAGTGGTTCTTAAGAACAGCCTGACAGAAATGAGCATTGGCTCTGGAGCTCATGTCTAAGCAGTAATGCATACAAAAAGATGATGGGGAAGCCCACGTAGCTGCTCTGGCAATGGTTTCCCCAGGGATCATATTTCGGGAAGGCAACGGCAGCCACCTTGCCCCGCACAAGATGGGCATGAATTCCTTTTGGAGGCTGAAGGGCCTGAATGGTATACTCCTCTGATATACAGGAAGCAATCCATCGGGAGATAGTTGCTTTTGAGGCCGGCTTTCCTTTCGTATCTCTGAAGGTCACAAAAAGCTGGGAAGAGTTTCTAAGTTTAGATGTTCTGTCCAAATAAAACTTAAGAGCTCGTCTGACATCCAAATTGTGCAATACCCTCTCGGCGTCTGATGCCGGGTCTGCAAAGAAGTCGGGTAAACAAATAGACTGGTTCAAATGAAAATCTGATTCCACCTTTGGAAGGAAAGAAGGATTAGTCCGGAGGACAACCTTATCCTTGTGAAAGGTGAGGAATGGATGTTCTACAGAAAAGCTCACTTACACACCTTGTCGGAACAGCAATCAGAAAAGCCATTTTCCACGACAGGAACTTCAAGTCCACCGTAGCCATGGGCTCAAAAGGCTTATGGCATAAGGCAGTGAGGACCACATTCAACTCCCACTTAGGGTGGGGGTTACGAACAGGTGGATAAAGATGCAATAGACCTGCAAAAGTGCCTTTCAATGACAGGGTTTGTCAATGAAAAAGAGCAAGTGTCCGTGGACGGGTAAGTGGCGATAGCCGACAAATAAGTCCTACAAGACAAGACATATATGCGTGAAGTTGCCAGATGAGAAACGAAACACAGAACCGTGTCAATGGTAGCAACTCTTGAGTCCAGCTGCTTAGCTAAACACCAGTGACAGAGCCAAAGCCATTTGCTCCTATACTGAGACCTTGTCGAAGGTTTCCGAGCCACCTGGATAATAGGCATATTATCCATAGATAAGTTGAGACTTTCTAAGGATTTGAACTCAGGCACCAGGGGGCCAAGCTGAATGATTGTGGGGAGGGGTGCCACATCTGCTGATCGCTCTTGTGAAGCAGTTCGGGAATCAGAGGTAGCCTATTCGGGGAGCACACTGACAGATGCTGAAGCTCCGAAAACCAGAATCTGGCCACCCACCAAGGGGCTATGAACAGGAAAGTGCAATTTGTCGTGTTCCTGAGCTTGCATAGCACCCGGTGAATCAGAGGAAGAGGCAGGAAGGCGTAGGCCCTCATGTTGTGCCACAGAATTTCGAGAGCGTCCCTATGGAAGAAGCTCTGAGTTTGTTCCTGGAAGCATAAAGAGGAAGTTTCCTATTTGACAACGTCACAAAGAGGTCCACTTCTGGAGTGCCCCAATGACAGAAAATGTCAGAGAGGATCTCTGTGTTCAGTTCCCACTCGTAGCTGACCCCCACTCGTCGGATGAGAGTGTCTGCAGTCACATTCAGTTGACCCGGAATGTGTAATGCCAGCAGCCAAACACCATGCTGAATGGCCCATTCCCAAATCTGAATGGCTGTGGGATAAATTAACCCACTGAGCTATGCTTTACTACATCACTTTGCTCCAGTGGTGCAAGAAACAGCAAAATGGCGACGCTGACTCCTGTGCGCGCCAGGGTCTCTAAACTGCTGCGTTTCTGCAACAACCAGAAAATGGCTGCACCACCCTGCCACACATATTTCAGGTGGGGTAGACCAGAGTACTCACTGGAGGAATGTGCCAGTGTGCTCTGCAACATTTAACATGGAGTGAAGTGAAAGAGGCAGCATTGCTTTGCTGAAAACCCGAACTGCCTCTTTAAAATGACACCTCTTTCAACCTTTAAAAGTGCTGCTTGGCGCTAAACTCATCCAGTCCTTATGAACCAATGGGCCTCATTACGACCCTGGCGGTAAGTACCGAACATTACCGCCATGGCGTAATTAACGTTTACGCCGTGGTCCGATGGCGTAAAGTGCGGCATATTCCGACCCATCGGGCACGTGCATTATGCCATGGCGTTAATGTAAAGTACCGCATGGCGTAAATGGCCCAAAAACGGCCCTTACCGTCATCGCACGCTGCGCAAGGAGCACTACCGCCACACACACCATAGCGGCGACCGCAATTAGCGGTCACCGTAATTAGCGGTCACCGTAAATAGGCGGAACCGGAAATAGCGTCATCGCGGCGGAACGGGAAACTGCACGGCGGCCATCTTTAAAAACACAATCCATTGCCATCCTCCACAACCATACCTGATCCAACCCTGACACCTATCCACACCCATCACCCACCCAATTACCCAAGTAAAAATGCCCAAAGTCGTAAAAAAAGCATGTGACCGGCAGCGCCAAGACCGTTTCTCAAAGGAGGAACTAACCATGCTCGCAGAGACCCTGCAAGATAATGCTGCAGCTGTATTCTCAACGCAGATGACAAGGACGGCAATAGCGAAAAAGAGGGCCATATGGGCCCTAGTGGCACAGCGTGTGAGTGCAGTGGGGGCCGTACCCCGCACTGCCCAGCAGTTCAGAAAGCGCTGGGACGACTTGAGGCTCCGTGTCCGAAGCATAATCTCAGCTAACCGGAACCTAGCCACGTCAACTGGGGGTGGATCCGAATCGCCCATAAAGCTGCAAGCATGGGAGGAAATATGTGCATCCACCATCGGGATGGAGAGCATCCAAGGTGTCGGAGGGATGGAGAGAGGAGTGCCGACCTCAGGAGATGCAGGTAGGTGGCCAGAGCAAGCCATGCTAAACTCAACAAAGTCCTATCATGTGAAGTACCATGTAGCCCCATAGTGCATATGCAACACATCGGCAGGTGAATGTCCGCAGACACATCCAGACTCCACCCTGTACACATGCAGCATACCACCATGCTACCTCCACACAAAAGGCACAAAACCTGTATGCCCCTGCCTGAAATGTGCTGCATGTACCCACTGTATAGATGTCATCCCTCACAATGCACGGCCAATGTCCGCGGACCCATCAATAACACTATCCCTCCTTTGCTCCACTCACAGGACAACACTGCATCCAGATCCACCAAGAGGGCCAGGCCACAGGCATCCACCTCAGCCGTCCTAAAGGAAACACACCAGCAGCCACAAACCCTGCCTGGGGAAGAGGACAGGCAAGTGCCAGCCCCCACAACAGCAAACACAGACCCAGCAGCAGCACCGCACATGTCACTAGTCGTGCCCACTGAAGGGACAGGCTCTGCTGCAAGCAGCACCCTGGGTGAAATCACTGCCATAGCGGCAACCTCCGACAATGAGGCAGGCAGCATCGAGGTCATCGATGAGGAAAGGCCCACTGCCCAGCCACATTCCCCCTGCACATCCCTAAGCCCCCTGTAGGCGGATGCCACACAGGGGCAGTCGGAGGCCGAGGATTGGCCAGCCACCCCATCCCCCCAGCCTGAGGTGAGCAGCCCAATGGACATGCAAATGCCACTGGGCATGGCCCAGCAGAACCAGCAGACCCTTGAAGATATAGTTACCCGCCAGCAGCAGCTATCCGCCCTCCTCAACGAACATGTTGCACAGTGTGGGGGGGCAAGGGATGCCACGGAGAGGTCGGCAGACCGAGTCACAGCTGCCATTGAGTCCTCCACAAAGGGCATATGCACGGAACTTGCGGCTGTGCGCAATGTCCTCACAGAACTTGTTCAGACCATCAGGGACATGCGTCCAGATGTGCAGGCCGGACCCTCCTCATCAACCAGCTCGGCACAGAGCAGCCCCATCCGCAGATCAGGGCGCAATCTACGCAGCACGGGTAGGGGTGCCCCGGGGGCCAGGGGAGGGGATTCACATTAGTGGCTTGACAGTTGAGCAGGAATACTGCACACCCTGCTGCACAGACACTACCGCACCTTTGTAGGGATTCCAGGGGGGAGGGGGAAGGGGGTGTGTTGGGGTGTTCAGGGGGGAGTGGGCAGGGGGAAGGGGGTGTGTTGGGGTGTTCAGGGGGGAGGGGGAGGGGGTGTGTCACAAGAATTCACTATTGAAATACACATTTTCTTTTTGCCACTAATTAAATGTGTGGACATTTTTATTGCGTATATGTGCTTCATTGTTGTACAGTCCACAGTGTGCATGTCCCGCACACACACAGTGCCCCAAGTGCCGTCTCCATGTTACACGCACGCGCCGTGTGTGCTAGAAGCATTGGTCAATGAGATTCTGACGCATTACACGCCCCTCCTGTGCATCGCTGCCTCCTTGAGGTGCTGCCCCATCCCCACCCTCATCATCCTCATCGTCAGGTGGTTGCAGTTCTGCGTCAGCGGGCAGGAGCACATTTCTCCTGACGCACATATTGTGTAGCATGACACATGCCATGAAGATCTTCGCAACCTTCTCATGGCGGTACAGGAGTGCCCCGCCAGACCTGCTGATGCAGCGGAAACGTGCCTTCAGTAGGCCAAAAGCTTGCTCGATCAACACACGCGTACGGGCATGGGCACGGTTGAAGTCCTCCTCATGCTGGTTCTGTGGGTTCCGGACTGGTGTAAGGTGCCACCTCTTCAGGGGATAGCCTGTATCACCTGTATGTGGGCAAGAATGTATGTGTCAGGGATGAGATTGATTGACGAACATGATGTGCCACCATGACTTGCATTCAACAGTTACTTTGCACCACTTTCATTGGCGCTACTGGATTCACACTATGCAACCGCTATATGTCCATGGCTTTCATGTGCTGTTTTGAATGCCAAGACACAATGTATGCAGGGGTGACAAGTGCCTTGTGAGTGCCCATCCACTGTGTCCGTTCAGGCTGTTTCTGTAGGTGACCTGGCACGTGTCCTGTGAGGGTTACACTCACATGATAGCAACATTGCTGTCTGCTTCATTATGTCCCCAGTGAACAGGACTGTTGACAATAGGGACAGTTTGTGGGCCTTGCTGCCTGTGTTATGGTGCATTGATGTTCCAGTCCATCATGTGCCTCCTTTGGGCACAGTCATGGGGGACAGGCCTTTCAGTAGAGCTGTTGGTGACGTGCATGTACGTGCATTTCGTTGTAGTCAATGTGGTCACAGTATGGTCAATGCACTTGCAGATGGTTGTGTCATGGTTGGGAGACACCTTCATTCACATGTTAGGGCTGCTTAGGTCAGGCCTCACGTATACAGGTGTCAGATGACGTAAGTGCTGCCTCAGGGTATGTTCTGGCTACTGCTAGTCGCAGCCAGATGAAGTATGCATCATTCCCCCCCTGCATTGGTATGTCAATCACCCACCCACTTCACATTTCAATGCTCATGACATGTGACTCACCGAGTAGCCAGGATCTGGGCCCTGCATGTTGCTCCATGTAGCGTGGTATTGTGGAGTTACGCAGGAACATTGAATCATGGGTTCCTCCAGGGAATCGGGCACAACAATGTGTGAAGATCCTGTTGGGGTCACAGACCATTTGCACGTTGATTGAGTGAAATAGTTTACGGTTGCGGTACGGTACCTCCAGGGCATGTGGGACCGTCAATTCCACATGGGTGCAGTCGATGGCACCAATGCAACCAGGTATGCCAGCTAGTGCATGGAAACCCACTTTGGTGTTAGCAATCTCCTGGGCAGACCGTGGTAATGAGATGTGGTCATCTGTGTGCTTGAGGAGGGCATCCAGCACTTGCATCAGTGTACGCGAAAATAATGGTTGTGATATGCCATGCAAGTGCCCCACTGTGTGCTGGTAGCTGCATGTGGCCAGGAAGTGGAGCATGGACACTACCTTCAGTAGGGGGGGGTGGCGGTGGGTGTTTCAATCATGCTGACGATGTCGTTGTGTATCATGTCCACAATGGTGGTGATGGTTTCCCGGTCCAGTCGGTACAGGGTGTGGATCTGCTCAGCGGTGAGGTTGAATGGACTGGCTCTGATGCGTGGGATTGGGGGCTGCCTGCGTGGTGGCACTGGCTGTGCTGTTGGGGCTTGCTGGGCCTGCCTTGCCCTCCTTCTCCTCCTGCGTCTCCTCTGTGCAGCCTGTTGTTGTTGTTGTTGTAGTAGCACTTGCATTGCTATCAGGTCCTCCAGCCCCAACATTGCTAGTCCAATTGGTAACATTGTGGAGTGTGACTGGGTGTGGGAAGGGTTTGGGTGTGCTCTTTTTGTACTTCCTGGTCTGTTCTGCCTCCACCTGTGCTGATTCTGTGCACCTGTGGCAGCTGGATTCACTTAACATGTCCCTTTACGGTTGGTTCGCGATGGCCTAATTAGCACCATGGCGGTAAGGTACTTAACGGGCTGGGTGATGGCGTTAGGTGCATGTCCGCTTGGGTCGGGATTCGCGTACCTTTCTGCCATGGTGGTAATTACGGTGTGGGTGGTCGCGTGTGCGCGTCCTTGGTGCAGTTAGCAGCGGCGTTAACTACGATGCCGCTGATGGCATCGTAGTTAACGGTCACAGGTCGTAATCGGCCCTAGCGGAAAACGATGGCGGTAATCGTTTACCGCCATCCTTTTTCACTTTGCGCCAGGGTCGTAATGAGGCCCAATGTGATTAAAAAGGCCCTGCAATGCCCAGGATCATCCATTGTGTCTCAGAGGAACCAGGCCTCATTTGAATGACAGCTTCTGTCAAAAGTATCTTTGAAAAATCAACCAGGGGCTTTGGTTTCATTTACACGGGAAACACGTCTATTTTTTTTGCAAAAGTATCTAAATCAGCTGTTCAGAGAAAGACTCTAAATAGATGCCTGTGTAAATGTATCCATGCTGCAAAACAAATCCAGCACTCAAGAAAAGAACTATAGCTGCATAAAGTGTGTATTTACTGGAGATGAAAACCGAATTTAAAGAAATAGTAAAATTAATTTTTCTGATTGAAGAGAGAAAATCGCCTATGTAAAAGTATATTGTGTGAGGGCCTGTTAACTTAGCAATGTAAAAGGATTTGTTGCTGGTACAAGTACACCTATAAACTGTTTTGATTCCACGGTTTTAAGCCAAGATGTAAAACTCACAGGCTAAGTTGGCAAGCTAAAAAAAAAAAACTTGCTCTGCCAGTTGCTATCCTTGAGAAAGGGTGACACATCATAAACTTCTGGCACAGGAAAGCGCTAATAGCCAGCTTGAAAGACTTTGAATGCACCAGGACAAAGAAACTTCACAAGCTCATCAGACATTCGTCTTTACTCCAGGCTGGGAAATAGCAGGCTGCGACTCTCACCTGTCAAGTGTGAGGGGCAATAAAACCTTCAATCAAGAGAGCGGCCTCTCATCCTGCTTCAAAGGAAGTGACAATTGACAGCAGTTGGGAAAAAAAGAAAAAAAAACGGATCAAGTGACACTGGATTTCCTTTTGGTTTTAAAGTCTATTTTGTAACTGACATTTAAAGACGTTTAACTTTACAGCAAAAATTTGGAAAAATATGAAAAGTTTGCAGTTCTAAATCTAATTGTATGCTCTTTCTTTGAAAACTTGGTAGAACTCATTAGTGCATAAGGAACATAAGTTATAAAAAAAATGACAGATTACGGGGAAAGTATTGATGTTGCGAACATAACATTTTGTACATACATCCCTGGGGTAAATGTGCATCTATGTACAGAATTGGGGAATTTTAGGCTAAATCCTTCATTTTTACAATTACCAAAATGTGTCAGAAAGGAGAAACCAGGTCCCACAGACTTGGAGTTTGGATTGAAATATGACGCACCAAATATGTAACCTGCGTATCTGATTTTCTCAGAGGTTGCAACTGCATAAATATGTGATTGTGGCAAAATTAGATTTTGGTTCTAATAGCTAGGGGAGGTTTCTAGACATTGTAAAAATCACCCCATAAGCATGACATCCTTTTGCTGTGATCCAATCAGCAAAGAGCTAGGAGGAGACTTCTACCTTACCAAATCCTGTTATTAGAGGCAGGAGTAGTAAGCCTGCCCTGGTCATATACTTTAATGATGTCATCTGGCATGATAAATAAGGGCCCTTACAGCACACAGGACACACACTGATTCCTGACTTTCTTCCTGAATTACTGTGTGGAGTCTGGTTCCTCATTTCTTCATCCTGTTTGATTCTGATAACAGATTTATTTTCGTAGCAAAGCCAAGGCCTATGCATTGCTGACACCATTTTCAGCTAGGCCTCAAATTCTAAAACAAAAATAAATCCCAAAAACCCAAGGGAAGCATCCTGATCCAGCCTGGTGTGCTACTACTAGATGCATGCCTGCTGCAAACTTAGTATCCAGTAACCAGAAGTGTCAGCCCAGTGCAGTCCGGTGACCAGAACGGCCCAGCTGATCCTGTCCCGCCAGATTTGCCCAGCTGTCCTGTGTTAGACCAGATCTGTGTGGCGACTAGAACCCTTGACTGTCCAAAATCCAAATTAAAGTGGACTGTAAGTATTAATAGGAACCATAGAAAACCATAACATGCCTTGCCTTGTCCTATCCAAATCTCTAAAACATTCTATCCTTACCTTAATAACTTGTAACATTGTCAGAATCCTTATTGCAATCCTGTCCTTGATTTATCTTGTGAAGCGCCATTTCTTTAGTCATTTTTATCTTGTGTGAATCCTAAACTTTCAATCCTATTTCGAGTGATCCGACTGGTTCCGCCAGGACGGGCGCTTTGGGATCTGGAGTTGAAGTCATGAATCAAGTCTAGAGCTTACTCTGTCCCTCTTTGGTATTCTAGTCAGAATGCTCTATTATAGAGTAAAACTTAGAGTTAAACCTATTCTTGTCCAAACTGAGATTCTTTCCTGTTTTCACTACCCGATTTTTGTAAAAACGTCTCTCATTCTACATTGCATATCTCCCAAAGTTAAAAAGCTAGAGACCTCATTTTACTTCTTGATTATACCTAAGACCTATAGCTACACTACTCGAAATCAGTGAATTTAACCTGTTTTTATTGAAAACCATTTGGTTAATTTTAGGCGGGGATCAACATTTTTGCAAAGTTTTACACGTGTTATTTTTATTCTAAATTATTTTCAACCTTCCATTCAAATTCAAATTGTTTACTTTTGCTCAAACTATTGCTTATGACTGCCAGTATCTTTCCAATGTTGCTCCCATAGAAATCTGTACTGATTTATGGATTTTTGCACACTTTCAGTGTTTTATTCAGCCATTTTCGAGTGTCAGTTTATACTTGTAAGGTTTCAAATCTGTTTTTCTCTCTTGTTTGAGGAGGTAAGGTTGGAATCGAATTTTGTTTATTGTTCCTCCTTCCTGATGACTTGCTGCTTCCTTATATCTCTTTAGAATTGATTATTTGTGGATTGAGGGATATTGAAGAGGGAAATTCTAACTTGAGTGCTATCTTTCCGAAAATTGAAAGTGTTCCTATTTCACTGTTGTTTTCTATTTTGTGTTGCGAAAGAGTGAATTTAAGTGCAACACATACCTTCTTATTTGTTATTGTCACCACATTGGTGATTGCTGCCCCATATCTTTAAAAATGTATGTTCGATTTGAATTTTGAATAAATAAATGAATATTACCTTTACCAACCAGCCTGGTTCCTGGTCTATCGTGACCCGGGGAATTAGAAAAAGGTGTGATATGAGCGGTGTATCTCTCAAATATTGAACCTACATATAACAAAATAAGCATTTCAGTTGTGCGCTGCATACTAGGCTGAGACCAGCGTGTATCGCCTGATTGAAATCCTTAACAAATTTGGGGGCTCGAGTCCGGGGATTGAGTTTTGGTTGCCACCCATGAAAGTCTAACACAGCAGACTAACCTGCAGAGTAGTAATACTGTGTGTGGTTGGAATACTATGCAACACTGTACAAGCGCCTCCCAAAACAAATACTCCAAAACCAGGCCTGTCTATACAAGTAAAATTAAATCAACCCTGAAATAATTAATAAAGAAAGAACATCTGCAAAATGGCTGCTCCTGTAGAAATCAGTATGGCTAGGGAGCACCTCCTGCACAAGCTTTTTGTCAGAGGTGAGTGGCCAGAACAGGATGAACATGTCTGGCTACAGGAAATCACACAACAGGTCACTGCCATGAACATGGATGCATGGCAGGACAATGGCCTATTACACCAAGCTCTTAGTGAATTATATATGGCCCCAAAAGTTAAAGAGGAGCAAAGCAAAATTGCCAGAATTGCTGCCTACCTATACCTCCACCTAGGAGTGATACGGGAAAAGCATGCTGAAAACACAGTTCTGGCACAGAATCAATTTGAATTATTAGGAAAAATCCAGAATGATCTAGACTTAGCAGAACAAAGGTTACTGAAGAGCCAAGAATTGCAGGCAGAATCTAGAGATTATGTCACAAAATTAAAAGAGGAGTTTGCTCGCCAACAGCACGATAATGCAGAGCAAGACACCAGTTTAGGACGAAATTATCGTAAAAAATTGTCGCAAAGACCAAAAGTTCTAAAAATGCTACCACCAAAAGTTCGATCCTTTGGTGGTAGCATTGTAAAACAAAAGAAAAACGGGGGCTGCGGGGGTGTCCTCCGCATTGCCCAGCTCACTATACTTTATGGTATAGTGAGAAGGAGTTGCGGGGGACACCACCGCAGCCTTCCGTTTAAAAAAAAAAATGGGGGCTGCAGGGGTGTCCCCCGCTTTGCCCCGCTCACTATACTTTATGGCCTTCCGTTAAAAAAAAAAAGAAAGAAAAGGACCCTGCAGCGCCAGTTCCCGATCACGGAAGTGAAAGGGAACTGGCGCTGCAGGAACCAGCGTGAAGATGAAGGTAAGTGGGGTTTGTTTATGTTGGGGGTGTGGGTGGGGGTATGCTGAGAGGGTCAGTGGGGGGTGTTATGTGGGTGTGAGTTTATATGTGTGTTAGCATGAGAAAGGTGCAAACTTTTGGTAGTTTGCACCTTTCTCATGCGAACGATTTGCCCGTGCTAAATTCAGCCGCGGGCAAATCACTTGGATTCAAGACACCCAAGTACAGGCATTGAAAGATGAGTATAGGGAAAGGGTTGACTCTCTGCAGGAGAGTCACCAGAAGTTAAATCAACAGATAAAATATAATAGGGTCTGCACAGAGCACATAGTTACTCTAAAAGATCAGATAAAGAAATTGGAAGAGGAAAATAACCAATTAATTATGAGAGACCTACACTGTCAGACAGAATTTGATGAGGAGCGCCAGAAATCCAATGCATTAAAAAACAAAGAGATGACCTGGCAGAGCAGAGGGCACCCTAAATCAAGAGAAAGACGCTCTAGGCCAGGAAATAAGTGAGTTACAAGCCAAGTTACAGGAAAGTAAGTTGGCCCTCCAGGAGATAAAAGAACTAAGAACTGAGCATGGGAAGCTGCTAGAGCACACCAGACGGGTAGAAGGAGCTCTGAAAGGGAACACCCAAGCCAAAGACACACAAACCCAGGAGATGAATCACTTGCAACAGAGAATGTCCCAGTACTCCCAAAACATGCAGGAAGCGCAGAGGGACAATGAAGCCCTCTGTGAAAAGATTGATGACTCCACCAACAAGTAGCAGTGCAAGAGCGAATCATTGAGACCAGTAAGGCCTTGATAGATGAACAAAAGGCTCTGATTTTTGATTATCACCAGGAAATAGGGGCTGAAAAAGAAAAGGTAGCAAGATTGGAGAAAGAGGGTGCTAGACTAAATTCTAACTGGAGGGACCCTGAACAGGTAGAGATGGACAGAGCAACCCCTGATCATAACATAAGGACCCCTGTACGCAGGGACTCCAACCTATTCAATACCATGAACACTGCCAGCTTCATGTCTACTGGCTCATATGAACCAGGGGCCATGGGGATGGCAGAATTCAATAGGGTTGGTAAAATGGGACCGACAGATCAGCGTCCCCCAGAAATTGATGAACGGGTGACCCTGTACAGATATCCAAATGTTAGGGCTGATATCTCTGACAAGGAAGACTCCTGTGAGGGGAGGGTCAGGGAATTAGATCCACTAAAATACCAACTTCCAAGGGACCAGTTTGTGGAATTTGGTGGGGAACTCAAGGAAATAAAGCCCAAAAAGAGCATCCTTAAGACCTCTACCCAGTTAGGGCAGTGGGTGGGGGGGATACTCTACCAACCCTGGGTGCAGGGGAGAGTCGAAGACTATTCTGAGCACCACAGGAGTAGAGAAACTAGACCCCAACATTCTGTGAGCCCTTCTCAAGCTCACAGAATCCGGGAGTGCCTAGAGGATCAAGAAGGGACCTCCAGTACGAGTGAGGACGAGTGGACTCAGGTGACTAGGACCAAGAAGGCAAACAAAATTAAAAGAGCTATGCAAAAAGATCCCATTAGGCAGATCAAGGCCATTAGAAGTGTGTTAACGCCATATCATAAAAATGCCAAGCATTCTGTCTGAGAACACCTAGAATTATATGAACAAATGATGGACACTTGTCATATGAAGGACAGCCAGAATTGCATACACTATGTGAAATGGACATTGTCCCCTGAATACTCCAGTTTCTTTGCAGGACTGGAGGATCAGAACCACTCTTAAAACATTTCTCTGCACACAGAAACCCCCAAGAGGCCCGCAAGGCGGCCTACAATTTACAGTGCAGGGAAGATCAGGCCCCACAAGAATTTGTGCAGGAGCTCAAACGCGCCTTTGCGCAGACCACCAGGAGAATATGCACACATAATCAGGAGTTTATCACCACCTTCTTTCATGCACTCCCCAAATATATACTGACCCAGCTGGTGAGGGACTTTCATGAGAAGAGATCACTGGACTGGGTCATAGAACAGGCGACCCACATTTATGAGGTACAAAAACCGGCAGATAACAAAAACACAAACAAAAACCCCAAACCAGCCAACACCCCTGCTGCTGCTAAGGTGGCAGAGGTGAAGGTAGGTTGCCCCCATTTTAGATCTGGAGATGGGGGCCTAAAAATATACCTGTACAAAATCCATCCAATCAAAGAACCAGAAGGCCCTCAGGCCAATCCCAGACAGGCGGTAGTAAGGGAGGTAATGCCACAAATGGGACCCCTAACTCCCCTGATTACATCAGCCCCCAATACAAGGGTAACAGACCTATCCTGGGGTATGTGTGGACTCCCCCTGCCCAAGGGGGGGATCCAACCAGGTAGGTACCACCCCAGGAAGCTTCCCCCGTAACTTTCCCCAGGAGGGCAGTAATCCCCCAAATGCTGTGTTGCGTTTCTTTCCACGGTACCCACAAAACCCCAACCTACAGAGCCACCCTCCTTTCTTTCCCCACTTTCAAGAGCCCAGACAGCCAAATCCGGGAGAGGGGAGGCCAAGGGTGGAGGGTTACCAAAATTCTCCAAACCCAGGGTACTATGGGAGAGGGGATAGTTACCCTTCCAGTGATTCACCAAGGATTGACCAGAGACCCCTGTACCAGCCGGAACGGGTGTCCCAACTGAAGCGCCAGGGCCAGAACCTGTCCCAGTCATCCCGATTGGAGGCCAGATAGTGGGAAATTGTCGTAACCGGTTTGTGTTCTCTTTTATAGATTTGTACTGGTTGCGCCTACCTAACAACCAAGGAGGACTGCCCCGGCAACCTGGAAGGGAGAAACCAAAGGAGATCTGGAAGTGTCGCTCCACACTATGAAAGGAAGATCCCAGGGAAAGCGAGGAAGGGTCGTTCCACGTTCCGTCCAGAGACAACAGGAGGAGCAGGACGCACCGTTCTGTGATGGAAGAGGGACTCAGCACTGCCGGACCCTGCTGTGACCCATGGAAGAAATCCCACTTGCCCGACTCCCCCACGACTGGAAGTCCAGAAGAAGTCGGGGGGGGAATCTGAGGGATAAATTAACCCACTCAGATGTGCTTTACCCTGGCTTGCTGCTACTAGATGCATGCCTGCTGCAAACTTAGTATCCAGTTACCAGAAGTTTCAGCCCAGTGCAGGCCGGTAACCAGAACGGCCCAGCTGACCCTGTCCCTCCAGATTTGCCCAGCTGTCCTGTGTTAGACCAGAACCGTGTGGCGACCAGAACCCTTGACTGTCCAAAATCCAAATTAAAGTGGACTGTAAGTATTAATAGGAACCATAGAAAACCATAGCATACCTTGCCTTGCCTTGTCCTACCCCAATCTCTGAACCATCCTATCCTTACCTTAATAACATTGTCAGAATCCTTATTGCAATCCTGTCCTTGATTTATCTTGCTAAGCGCCAATTCTTTAGTCATTTTTATCTTGTGTGAATCCTAAACTATCAATCCTATTTCGAGTGATCCGACTGGTTCCGCCAGGGCAGGCACTGGGAATCCTGGTCATGAATCAACTCTAGAGCTTACTGTGTCCCTCTTTGGTATTCTAGCCGGAATGCTCTAGTATAGAGTAAAACTTAGAGTAAAATTATTCTTGTCCAAACTGAGATTCTTTTCTATTTTCAGTACCCGATTTTTCTAAAAACGCCTCTCATTCTACATTGCATATCTCCCTCAGTTTAATAGCTAGAGACCTCATTTCAATTCTTGATTATACCTACGATCTATAGCTTTCACCCGTTTTTATTGAAAACCGTTTGGTTAATTTTAGGCAGGAATCAACATTTTTGCAAAGTTTTACACATGTTATTTTTATTGTACATTATTTTTAACCTTCCATTCAAATTCAAATTGTTTACTTTTGCTCAACCTATTGCTCATCTTTCCAATGTTGCTCCCATAGAAATTTGTACTGATTTAGGGATTTTTGCACACTTTCAGTGTTTTATTCAGCCATTTTCGAGTGTCAGTTTATCGTTGTACGGTTTCAAATCCATTTTTCTCTCTTGTTTGGGGAGAGAAGGTTGGATTCGAATTTTATTTATTGTTACTCCTTCCTGATTACCTGCTGCTTCCTTATATTTCTTTAGAATTGATTATTTGTGGGTTGAGGAATATTGCAGGGGGAAATTCTAACTTGAGTGCTATCTTTCCAAAAATTCAAAGTGTTCCTATTTCTCTGGTGTTTCTATTTTGTGTTGCTAAAGAGTGAATTTAAGGGCATAACATACCTTCTTATTTGTTATTGTCACCACATTGATGATTGCTGCCCCATATATTAAAAAGTATATGTTCGATTTGAATTTTAAAATAAATAAATAAATTAATATTACCTTTAGCAACCAGCCTGGTTCCTGGTCCATCGTGACCCAGGGTATTTGAAAAAGGGGTGTGATATGAATGGTCTACCTCTCAAATATTGAACCTATAGATAACAAAATAAGCATTTCAGTTGTGCGCTGCATACTAGGCTGAGACCAGGGTGTATAGCCTGATTGAAATCCTTAACATGGCTAGGTCTACAAGCGGAGGTGACCTGGTACGCCCCTGCTTGTTGATGTAAAACACGGGTACTGCAGTGTCTGTGCTGATGCAGACCACTTTGTTCACAATAACCAGCTTGAAAGATTTGAGAGGAGGAAAATCGCCAGAAGCTCCAGATAATTTATGTGAAATTGTCTGTCATGTGGTGAAATTGTCTGTTATGTCATCGCACCCCACCCAAAAAGGGAGGCGTCTGTCATTATGGTCGTTTGGGGGCAGAGCTCCTAAAAAGGAGCACCACCGACAGATTGCTGGAAGATGACCGCCATAGGAGATCTATCATCATGTAGGGCGGAACCGGAATCATCTTTCCGTCCGGGTCCAATGCCTGAAGCCAGGAGCTCCGAAGAGCCATCTGCGTGCGTCTCATCTTGAGACGCGCAAGGGGAAGAGCAAGCAAGCATGACGCCATGAGGCCTAGAAGCCTCTGGAACCACCAGGCCGACATGCTCTCTGACATGCTCTCTGACTGAATGAAAACCTGGCACGTGTCTAACAGATCCGCCATTCTGTCCACAGACAGGTACACCCTGCAGTCGATCGTGCCCCAACGGAAAACCAGGAATATCAGGTCCTGAGAGATCGTCATGGAGGATTTTCACAAGTTCACCGACAGCCCAAGGCAGAACAGGAGCTGGAGGAGAGACTGAAGGTTGCTCAAGGCTTTCACTGGACAAGGACTGTGCAGAAGCCAGTTGTCCAAATAAGGATACACATGAATACCCTGTAGCCGAAGAAAAGCTGCGATGACTGACATCATCTTCGTGAAGACACGTGGAGCTGAGACCAAAAGGGAGCACTCGGAATTGGAAATGCTCCTCTGCCAGGGAGAACTGGAGATATTTCCGATGCGGGCTCCAAATCAGGATATGCATATATGCGTCCTGAAAGTCCACAATGCTGAGCCAGTCGCCCTTGCGGAGAGATGACTTTATTTGGCAGGGCATGATCATCTTGAATTTCTCTGCGTGAAGAAAAGGTTGAACTGGGAAAGGTTGAGGATGGTGCACAGGCCAGCCTGGTTGCATTTAGGCACAGTGAACAGACAAGAGTAGAAGCCCTCCCCTTGTTCCGCTAGAGAAACAGGTTCCACCGCTTTGAGGTCTAGAAGCTTCTGGACCTCGGCTCTGAAAGAGGGCATTCCAGACTGCTGAAAAGGAGGATTGAAGGGTGGGGTGGTGGGGAAAGCGGAAGCCTGCCCGAGCGATGGACAAAACCCACCGGTCTTCAGTGATGGCCTGCCACGCCTCCAGATGAGACGAAATCCGTCCTCCAACCGTGTCTCATGCGAGCGCCAAAAAATATCATTTTGCAGACTTTGCAGACTACCTGTCCCTGAAGAGGAGGCTGAAGACCCAGAGTAAAATCAACCCCGTTGCTGTCTCCGACGGGAGCTACCTGTCGGAGGATCAGCTCTGCGTGACCTGCGGCCCTGGACTCCTCTGAAGCCTGAGGAGTACCGAGACTGGGATCCAGATCTCTGAGCTTTGACTGAGGCCTTTACTAGCACCGACAGAGACTTGGCAGTTTGAGTGCTCGCCTTAGTCTTTGTGAGCTCATCATCCGTTGAGGAATTAAATAACTCTTTGCTGTCAAAAAGCAGGTCCAGCACTTTATCTTGGACCTCCTTCGAGAATTTTGTTGCATGAAGCCAAGCTTGACGAGAGGTGTCTACCGCCAACATAAGACCTCGAGGTGAGGTATCAACATGGTGCGCAGCAGCCTCCAGAATATCATGCGCCAATACCCTGGCGTCTGGCAAACCGCCCTTAAAGTCTTCCAGCCTGTCCACAGGAATGAACTCCTGGAAATCAGCCAAATCCCTCCAAAGTTCCATATTCACCGCGGCCAAAATGAGCTCTGTGTTAGCCTGACGCAATTGCAATTACAGCGCCGACGTGGCAAAAATCTGCTTGCCCAAGGAATATAGCCATTTATCTTCCTTGGCCAGAACTTGAGCGGCAGCTGCAGAGGTCGCAGAGGCCGGCTTGGATCGCAGAGTGGCGGCCGCTACCACTGTCAAGGAAGGAAGCGGACATGACGCCAAGGCCACTTCCTCAGAGATGTGAAGCCTATAACAGGCTTCAATTCTCTTATTGATATGCAGCCCAGAGTGGGGTTTATCCCAGACCTTGGGGGCCTCGGCCAGAACGTCCTTCTGAAGGAACAGGACGGGGCACTCCTGCGGAGAAAAGGTGAGCGCCCCTGAAAGCACCACTTCCTGCGGAGCGGGTGCCTCTGGAACTGGTATGTCAAGGAGAGACATCATGTCCAGGACCCGGTCACTATCCTGATCTGCTTGAGGGTCATCCAGTGTGTCAGGATCAGACGGTTGAGATGCAACCAGCATCAAATTGGCGTTTCGCTCTGCTGGAGGCAGAGGCAGTAGAGGTGGAGGTCGGCCGGTAGGAAGAGGCAGTACCGCTGTAGGGGTGACCGGTGCCGTAGCTGCAACCGTAAGGGCAGGATGCGGCACTGGAGGGCAGAGTTCCCTAAAAAGACCCTTAAAGTACTCCCTCATGGGATCAGAGTTCATAAGACTCTGAAACTTCCCAAAAAAGCCATTCTCTGCCGAAGTTTTAGGCACTGCAGTGGGCAGAGGCCGCATTCCCCTACAAATGTATTGAGGAAGGCTGCCAAGAGGACCCGCCACCAACCGGGTCTACATAGACAAATGGGGCAGAAGCAGGAGGAAGCGACATTGTATGCAGTAGTGGCATCCGAGTGCGCCAGTCATAAGAGAGGCGGAACAGATTCACACTGTCCTGTGGAAAAGGTTGTCCACCAAACGGAAGGTTCCCAGCACCCGCCGTCGATAGCGTGGGTGTAAGGGAAGACTCTAAAATGGCCACCGTAGACCACGCGGGAAGGCCCGTCATTTTGTTAACATCTGAGGAGAACTGCGTCACATGTTTGGATGAGGCAGGCATCTCCACAGACTGGTCAGGGGCCTTGATCGAAACTTTAGCCTTGACGCAAGGATCCTTGACAGAGCCGGTACTATGGGGCCTCAGATGTTTAATGGACATCCTGACGTGGCCCCTTGAATTAGCCTCCAAGAGAGGAACCTCGGCAAAGCCGGTAATGGAGGAGTTTATGGTCAGAGACCTCTCCCTTTGCCCCCTCAACAGAACTGCTATCACCGCGAGCGTGGGAATGTTAAGGAATACACCTCAGAGACAAGACCCTAACAGGTCTCTCAGTTCTGTCAGTACACACCTTAGCCTCAAAGAGAGGAACCTCAGAACGGAGTCCAGTCTGAACAGCTCCCCCGAGAGGGGCCTCGAACTGTGGTTCAGTACAGAAAGCCTCAACAGAGGCCTCACGGCGCACCCCGGTGTCTGTATGGGAAGCTCCAGACAAGGAGACCTCAGAGTGAACTCTGGTACCCAACGCCTCAGAAGGACTGGGCTGACTATTAGCTCCTGATTGGTGAACCTCGGATCGTAATCCGGTGTCGGCAGGCCCCTCGCGAGAATCCTTGGAGAAAACCCTGGTACACCTATTGGGCCTGCGAGGCACCTCAGGGGAAACCCTGATAGCAGAGCTCTTGAAGCGCCTCCTGGACCTGTAAGAACCGGGAAGGAGTCCCCCGGCCGAGGTGCCCCAAAAAGTAAAGAACTTACCGGGCGTCTCTTCTTACCGTCGATGAAGAGTTGAAAATGCGGTGGAGAAACGCGCTGGAAGACTTCCTCCCACCGACGAAGACGAAGCTGACCCAGACCGAAAGGGAGTCGCAGTAGAAACACGAGTCCCAACGGTGATCCGGTGCCAGACACTTAAAACAGAGAGAATGGGGATCCACCCTAGCGAAACGACGTTCGCAAGAGGAACAAGAGACAAATCCCAAACGATCCGGCATAGATGGAGGACAACGCGACTGCAGAACTGGAGCAGGAGAGAAGGACAATGGAAAGAAGAAAAATGTATTTCCGGTGATGCAAGTGCGTCCAGCCCCGGACGTGCAGAGAAAAGGACTGAATGGCCATGCACGGGGCAGAGCTAAGAAGGGCAGGGTTACGGCCACGTGCGGTACCCCGCATAAAAAGAGAAGAAGGAAACATTTTTCAATTTGATGCAAGTGCTCCGGTCCCATGCCACTGGATGGAATGTCCCAAAAGTATGGAGGAAAGGTGACGGGACGTAGAAGTATATTTTTTTTCCAAACAATGGTGTTTTAAGAATGGCAAATTATTTCTTGGGAGCTTCCAAAATTATGTTTGAACACTTTCTTAGGGATGATGAGAAAACTGTCTTTTTCAAACAATGGCTCCCCAAGAGTAATAGAAATGTCTCTTTTGCACAGCACCTTCTTAAGAATAACAGAGTATCTTTTCAAAGTATTGTTGATTTTTATAAGAATGGTAAAAAGCTTGTCTTCTACTCAGCACTTTAATAAAGAAGGTATCTTGGTATACTCTTTTGCCAGCAACATGTTTCACAATGTCAATGTCTTTTCCTTTCAAACAACTTATATAGTTGGTCTCCTGGTATACTCTCCTGCTAGGAACCCCTTCCACAATGTCTCTTCTCTTCACAAACTCTCGATGGATTTCCTGGTGTACTCCCTTACCAGTAATTCCCCCTCTGGGTTTAGTAGATCCCCTGCTATACTCTCCTGCCAGGAATCTATCCCCCAAAGGCTCACTGCCTGGTGCACTTCTTCCACCAGGTCTTCTAACAATCTTTCAGTATCGCTTGTTCCAACTTCCCCCATATTGGCATCCCTTATATGGAGACTTGTTCAAGGTTTGATTGTTATCTTCATGGCTAATATTCATTGCTTTGTGGCAATGGAGGTGACTATCCTAACATGACACTCTTCACCAAGGAGACTGTTGTTCCCCGTGGAGGAAACTTCTCTTCCATGATCTTGTCTCCCATGAATGAGGCTGCCCTTCCATTATATTGGAACTCATATAGGTGAAAGTCCTCCCGTGATATTTCCCTCCTGTGCAGCTTACAACTCTCTTAGATATTCTTCCCCATTCTGGAGATTTCTCTCCTGTGCCATTGTCACCAATGGAGGAATCTGCTCCCTGGTAATACTACCCCCATAGAATAGTCTCCACCATAATATTTTCACCCAAGGAGGAGACTGCCCCCCCATAATAGTTCACCCCATGGCGGAGGTTGCTCTCCCTTGATTTTGTCCACTGTTGAGCAGATTCATGCATGCAAAAAATGTCATTCGAATGCACTGATCTCTCATGGTTTTGTCCCGCATGAAGGAGATATCTCTACAAAGGTATTTTCCCTGATGCTCCATAGAGGAGGCTGCCCTTCCTTGATGTTGTCTTCCATCGAGGAGATTATGCTTATTATTTATTTCCCTCAAGGAGGAGACTGTGCTTCCATGGTATTGTACTTCATCAAGTAGATGATTCTTCCCTGATATTATACCTCATGATGAAAAAAGGCCCTTCCTTGATATTGTGCCCATGTATGAGACAACTCTCCCAATAAAAAATCCCTATTGGAGAAGACTGCCATATGATGTATGTTTTTAATCTCCCGCTCAGCAGTAGAACAGGGATGAGCAGCAGATGAAACTTCTATTCAACTCTACACTGCTACTAAACCTGCATTGATCCCAATCATAAAGGTGAAACTGGCATAGCCCGACAGGGAGACCTCCTTCGCCTGTTAACGGTAGCATGGGCCACAGACATGCTTTATTGATCAGGAGCAATGTGCGCCAGCCCAGAAGCAGTCTGTTAGGGAGAATTCTCCAGAATGGCTAATTTCCCTTACCTATGCCTCCTCCAACTCCAACACAGTCCCAGACAGTCTAAAGGAAGCATGGGTACGCCCCCTGCTAAAAAAAACACTCTCGACCCAAAAATTGCCAACAACTACCGACCCATAACCACAGTGACATTCTTGCTCAAGATCCTGGACAAAGTCGCCTCTATGCAAATCCAGGAATATCTAGAAACAAACCACATCTTAGGCAAAAGACAATCAAGATTCCGACCAGGTCACAGAACTGAGTCAGCCCTACTCGACTTAAAAATACAACTCAGGGACATCCTGGACAAAAGCAAACCGGCGCTTCTCCTCCTACTGGATCTGTCTGCCGCCTTTGACCTCGTCAACCACGATATCCTAGGCATGCACCTCAAAAAAGAAGCTCACTTTTCCCCAGAAGCTATCGCCTGGGTGGCCTCATTCCTAAATAGTAGACTCATGAACGTCTTCTCTGACACAGCGTCTGCATCCCCTACCATCATCCACTGCGGCATTCCTCAGGGCTCCTGCACCGCCCCCACACAACATTTTCACCCTCCCGCTCTTCAATGATCTTGACTGTCGAAACATAGCATACACCAACTATGCTGACGCCACACAGGTTCTACTCCCACTAACTGGGACCTATGAAGAAGACGCAACAGCCCTAACCAAAATCTACACAGCCATTCAAACATGGATGGCTGCCAACGGCCTCTGCCTCAACGGGGATAAAACTGAGATCCTCCTAGTAGACACTAGTGAAACACTCAATAAACTCCCACCCCAGTACAAAACCTTCAACATAGACAACTCCATCATCACAGTCTCCAAGACTGTCAAAACATTAGGTGTCTACTTAGACGCCTCATTATCCATGTCCCGCCAGGTCAACGCCATAGCCTCGTCAGCAGCGCTTACCATCAAGGTGATTAACACAGTCAAGCCCTTTTTATCCACCAAAAACTGCCTATCCATCGCCAGAGCCACAGTAGGCACAAAATTGGACTACTGCAATGCCCTATTCCTAGGCACTTCTGTCACACAACCTAAAAAAACTTCAAGTCACGCAGAACAACGCGCTCCGGGCAGCGCTGACCATTCCTAAACGGGAACACATCTCTCAGGCTAGGAAAGAGGCCCACTGGCTACCGGTAAAAGAACACATACTCTTTAAAGCCATGGACATCACACACAGATGTCTTTCCTCAGATGCCCCGCCTTACCTCACCGAAAGAATCACTTTCCACTCCTCTAACAGACCCACTAGATCTCACCGCGCCAACCAAATCGATGTACCATCTTTTAAAAGAACCAAAGCCGGAGGGTCCAACTTCCAACACCTTGCACCCAAGAATTGGACTGCCCTGCCCACCTCACTTAGGAATGAAAAATCGTACACCACCTTCCGAAAAAACCTAAACAGCCTATTGTTCCGATAATGTACTTAACCTGCCTGCTTAGTGATGTTAATGCACGCACAAAGTACATATTCTTGTGTATACTGCTATACGACTATCCTTCTGCCTCCCATGTTAATATATGCTGATACAACCGTCTATGTTTTCTGCTCTCTTATGTTAAGCTCAAGCTCTCTGTAACAGCGCCACAATGCCCCAGGGCAGGCTGTGCGCTCTATAAATGCAAATAAATACAAATAAAATACTAGTCCCTCAGCAGCTTTGCTGGATTACTGGGATTTATTTTTTCACCTGGTAAGAGTGTGAGCCTTTTTTCCCACTCTTTCATGTGTTTTGCTGTGTGTGTTTAACATTTTTGTGTTCATAGACTGTGGAGCCTCACCTACTCCATAGGCATAATCGTTTTACTGTGTGTTACACAACACCTTCAGTGCATTGACAGAGGGATGTCTTTTAGACTTCCCAACTCAGACTCCATTTTCTGGGACTGACTACTGTCTCCCAGAACATGTAAAGTTGCCATTGACTTTATTAGTCTTTTAAAATCGACAGACCCAGTACAAACCATCTAACATGGAGTACTGGAAAGGGTTAATACTTATCCCTTTTTGTCTGTTTCTCTTGGAGCACGATTTCACTCCCTTTTCATCAAGTCTTGGCTGGTGGCAGTGGTAACTACCCTATTTTTCCTACCGCGGTTATCTTAAATAACTTTGGTATTGTTTTAGGCTATCTTGGTAGCCTCGAACTTAAACCCGCTAGACCATATACGTTTTTATATGGTTCCGGCTGGGTTTATTCGCCATTTCTTTTTGAAAATGTCTTTCGTGTTTTTCTCTGTGCGCCAAACCAGGTTTGATTCCTTTGTTCACCGTCTTTTCGCGGGCTTCTACGCAGAAGCCCTCCTTAGGTGCCTGAAAGTCTGGTTAGGTAGGATGTGAGGGAGGGGTTTTAGGACCCCTGCCATGGATTCCCTTGGTAACCCAAGTCGCACTCCTGTTTGATTGGCTAGGTGAATGTCCCGCCGGGACTGCCACCCTGCTGTGTGATTGACAGCCAGGCTGTGTGAATGGGGAAAACTGCATAAAAAGCAGGTCTCTGGGTCTGGAAAGGCAGAGTCACCACTGGAACGAAAAAAGAACCGATGAGGAGCTGACAGAAGAGGACCCCTACAACGAGTGAACCACCCGGTGAAGCCCTGCTGCAGGTCCGAATCTTCAGACTCCAACGACAGAAAAGATCCTCCAGGAATCTTGTTCCCATGAGTTGGTGGGACCAACCAGTTCGCTCAAACTGCAAGCCAGGACTCCCCCCCTCTGGTCGAATTCGCTGTACAGAGCTACAGTGGGCCGGATAGCCAGGAAGGTCGGACCCTGCTTGTGTTTTAAGGAGCGCACCTTTTATTCGTTGCTTTGCTCTGCTGCTGGTTTCTTCCCTGGGCAGTCAGGACCAGGGCTTTAAGTGGGCCGGGGCCTGCCGGGGCCGGGCCCCGGCAGTCTCCAAAAAGTGGGACTGAGCCGGGGCCCTGCCGGGGCCCCCGTCCCACCACACGCAACATTGGCGGGATGCATTATCCCGTCGCGGCGGCAGCCGCGACGGGAGATGCGCCTGCCATGAAGTCAGGCGATCTGACAGAAGTGGCAGCCAACCACAGCGATGCTGTGCCTGGCTGCCACTTCTGTAAATCATAGTAACTGCCTCTGGTGACCTCTCGCGCGAGGGGTCACCAGACGCAGTTACTGTCCCTTTGTTTCCCCAGGTCGCCGAGGCGTCTTTAACCCTCGGCGAACCTGGGGATTCCTTGACATTTTTCGAGGTTTATGAAAGAAGGCTTGAAAAGTACACAATTCAAGCCATCTTTTATAAAGCTTTGCCGACGGACAATTTTGTCCGTAGTCAAAGCTTTATAAAAGATGGCTTGAATTGTGTACTTTCAAAGCCATCTTTTATAAAACCGAAATGTTTTAATAAAAAAATGGCCTGAAAAGTAGGCAAACCGTAAGGTATGCACACACACATATATATGCATGTTATATATCTGTGTGCGTACCTTACTATGGTTTGTGTACTTTGCAAGCCATCTTTTCTAAAAATAGAAATACATATTTCTATGTTTAGAAAAGATGGCTTGCAAAGTACACAAACCATAGTAAGGTATGCACACAGATATATAACATGCATATATATGTGTGTGCATACCTTACGATTTGCGTACGTTTTAGGCCACGCCCCCGCAAGCCACGTCCCCAAATGAGGGCCCCCCCTCGATTTCTTACCCCACTTAAAGCCCTGGTCAGGACCCTCCAGTCTTCATACTTCGTGTCAGTCCGACAGTCACTTCAGGAACCGTGAGCCTGCAGGACCTGCCAGGAACATCCGCCTCAGCTACATCTTTTTCTCCATTTAAAGGTACTGTGCAAATCCGGTTGTTCGTTTCGTTCAGCCGCGGTGAAGGTGTGTGAAACCTTTCGCCAATCCGAGAGCTTGTCCTTCTCTACTCTTTAAACTAACTTTTCTACTGACCAACTTCGTCTGGAACTCTTGGCAAAGACTTAACCGCGAACTACCCTGAACTGTGTGATCTTGAGCAAAAGACTTTTGTCCTATTGACTTTGGCCTAAGCTTTTTTGATTTGATTCCATCACTATAGTTCCTCTTTCTAGATTGCACTGCTTACTTACCTGTTGGTGCTGCTCAATGTATAACTAACTTTGTCTTTCCCTCCCTTTTTAAATTATTGGAGTGCCATTTTGCTCACACTTCATTTTGAGCTTAACTTGTCCAGAATGTATTGGGAGTGATGTGGTGCATTAAGAGTGTGATTTTTCAACTGCTTTACCTTAGTCAGATGTTATACAACTGATGTGTAAATAAATGTATATTCTTTTACTCAGAAACTTTGAGTCATTGTTTGTTTGAATCATAGTAATTGCTGTCCTTTGTGTAACTATTGCTACTGCTCACTTGCTCTTGAGATATGTCTGGCTGCGCAGCCATCGCTACCACTTTTACTGTGTAGTACAGGCTTGTACCAAAGGTGAATTTGTACTGTCACTTGTATTCTTAATGGTGTGTGGTGTTCCCAAAGCAACACCTGCATATAATTCTGCCTAACACTGGTGTACAGTGGTGAGGATCAAGTATAGTAATTACACTTAGAGTGCTGCTATTACCTTGGATTAACTAACCACAAGGCTAACATCAGCAATATTAATCATGTCTGATATGGAAAGCTACAGTCAGGAGACCCTCCTTAGTTACACTGTGGATTATCTAAAAAATATGTGTAGAGAAAGGAATCTCTGTGCCAAAGACAAAAAGTCTGAATTGATTGAAAAGTTGTTAAAGAACCAAAATCTGGGGAGTGGATCTGAAAAGCCTGACTCTCCAGCAACTGTGGAAAATAATGAGGATGATAATATGTCTATTATTTGTGAATTGGAGGAAGTAGATGTGTCTCCAAATGTAGGTCTCACTGCTCCCTTATCTGCTCAGCAACCTCAACCTTTGTCCACTGGGACCCCATCAGGTCCTACATTCAGTCCTGAATTCATTGCTCTAGAAAATATGATGCTTGAATTGGAATTCAAACGTGTAAATGCTCAAACTGAACAAAAACACCAAGAACTTAAGCTCAGAGAAATGTAGTTGAATCACGAACTAGAAATGAAAAAGGTTATCTCTTGAAAATGCTTCTCTCCCAGTCTTCTAGGTCTTTCAGTCCTAAGAGACCCTGTATGCCTAAAGAAATCGTGGGTATGTATGAGGTTGAGTTTGATATTCTGGATTGGTTGGCAATGTTTGAGTATAACCATGGGATTCAAGGTCTTACAGGGAATCAGTTGCTTCCCTGGCTCTTCTCTAGGCTACCCACTGTTGCATCTGATATTGTGATGGAGTTTGGGGACGTGGATAGGATGGATTATGAGTGTGTAAAGCTAGCTTTAATTGCTAGATTTGGGAAGACCCCTTCCCAGTAGCTTAAGAGGTTTATGACCCTAAAAAAGCATTATGGTACCCCTTGGGCTACGTGGGTATGTGAATGAAAAACTTAGATGGTTGGGTTAAGGGTTCCAGAGTGAACACTTATGAAGGTATGAGAAATCTTGTTATGTTGAAGTCAATTTATGATGCCTGCTCTCCTAAGTTCAGACAGTACTTGGCTGATTCTAAGGAGATAGATCCCAAGAAGTTAGCTAAGGCTGCTGACTTGTGGGTTGCCAACGGGGTTACTGGCAAGGATTCTGGGGCCACTCAGAAGAAGGATGAGGGAAAGCAGCCAAAGAAAGATAACAAGGATAATTCTAATACCTCCAATCCAAAAGAGGACCACAAACTCCAACATAATGTTAAATCACAAGGGAAACCAAATCAGGCTAGTGCACCATCTGTACCCAAACTAGATGGAGGTCAGAACAAATCCCCATTCATCAAGACATTTGGGAAATGCTATGTTTGTGGGTCAACTGACCATGTGAAAGGGGATCCCAGATGTAAAGGTAAGCCTTCAGGTGTCCACACTGTCTCCTTAGCCTTCTTGTTACACTCACCTGGTCTCCACAGGGGTGTGGAACGAAGCTGAGCGGTGACTGTCTCCACCAGCGTCACACGAAGCGGAGTGGTGAATGGCTGCACATGTTCTCTCTGTTTTACCCTTCCGTCACGAATGCAGGTTTGCCTGGAATGTTGAAACGAAATATTAACTAGCCGTAAGGAGGAGGAATGGCTCCCACCTCCCGTGACCTCCTTGTGCACCCCTCTACTATGTGTCAACTTACAGTTATGAATGGCAAACTGTCCGTCTTGCGGCTGTATGCAGGGGTACCTTGCTGTTCATAGGATCTAGTTATATCACATATCCTGCGGGCTGCTGTAGAGTCTGGAACAACTGTGACTCTGCAGGTATGTCTTTATGCCAATAGTTTCTTGGTTTAGTTTGCTTAAAGTTCAAGTTGCTAAAATCCTCACTACTGTGCTTGTTTCTTTTCAGATGCGGTTTCGATGTGCCCAATGAAGAGTGCCTCCTCTCCATAATGATGAGCAGAATTCCAGAGGTGAATTTTAACGCTAACGCGAAGTGACAATGTCTAAAGAATGGTACTTGTCCCTCTGCGTGACTAACCTGCTGTTCCTTTTCTGTTCTGCAGGTGCGGTGACTCCAGAGCAGCGATAGCGTGAAGGTGTCTCGATGGATCGCAAGAGTGAGCAGCCTTCGGGTGAGTATTAGCGCTGGCGTAATGTTGAAATGTCTTTAATTTGGCCTTTTTCCTCTTCGCGGCTAACCTGATGTTTCTTTACTGTTCGGCAGGTGCGGCGGCTCTGGAGCAACTGAAGATGGAGCGTCAGGTAAGAACTTAACTGCTGTCTTTGTTCTTGTTTTCTCTCTCTCCTCCTTTCTTTCTCCACAGGTGATGATTCGTGAATCTCAGGACGGGCGTGGCTGAAGACCGGTTGACTGAAGCTAGCAGACACGGTGAGCGATACGCTGCAGGAGTGCAGAATAACACGAAGCGTGTTCTGTCCTTAGGATGTGGTTTATATAGCCTCATACAAGTAGTCCCAAGTGAAGTAGTCCCTCCAACCACACCCTGCACAAGTAGTCCCAGGTAAAGTAGTCCCTCCAGCATGCCTCAGACTGGGATGAATGTGATTCCTCTTCCCCTGCAACCTGCCTTCCTTGAAAGAATATTATGAGCCTGGTGCCAACGGTGCCAGGACAGAGTCCAGGAAGTCTTGAGGCAACCTTTTGGGGCCTTAAAGGTCTCCGTAGGTGCTAGTACCTGGGGCAGGCTGGTCTGCTCCTGATGCCTGGGGGCAAGCACTGTGACAGCACTCCTTCCCAACCCCCTCCTAAGGTGGTTTGCCCCACTGGTCCAGGCTTGGTTGGATGGTTTCGATGGAACCGTTTTACTAAACGTGGCGCATGAATGTGGTCACTTGGCTCCCATGTTCTTTCTTGTGGTCCATAGCCTTTCCAGTCAATTAGATAGAATAGTTTTGATTTGACAAGTTTGGTGTCCAGAATATCTTTAACCTCGAATTCAGGTTCACCGTCTACCAAGATTGGTTTTGGTGGTTTCGTTACCCGAGTTCCAGGTTGCACTGGTTTCAAAAGAGAGACATGGGTGGACTTGCCTATTCGGAGGTAACTCCAATTCTACCGCCACTGGATTAATGATGGCCTTAATGGTGTATGGTCCCAAATATCTGGGATTAAATGTATGGGTTCCTTTTATTGGTATGTGTTTCGAGGCTAGCCAGACCTCATCCCCAACCTGGTACTTTGGAGCTTCACTCCTATGTTGATATGCGGATCTCTTGTATTTTTCCTTAGCTTGCCTTACATGTTCTGTCGCTCTCTTGAAGGCTTGTGTAAAGGTAGTGTGCAAACTACTTACGGCTGGCATTTCCAAATGTTGAGGTGGATCGAGCTCAGAGGTTTGTGGATGCATCCCATATATTGTATATAACGGACTCTGCCCAGTGCTGGAGTGTAAGGAGTTGTTATAGGCATACTCGGTTATCCATAAAATGTCCTTCCAGCTACTTTCTGTTTGGTGTAACATGCATCTCAGGTACTGTTCCAGTGTTTGGTTGGTTCTCTCGGTTTGACCATCCATTTGAGGATGGTGACTGGTGGAAAGTCTTACATCGATTTGGGCTAACTTGCAACATTTTCTCCAAAACTGTGAGATAAACTGACTGCCCCGATCTGAAACTAGAACGGAGGGGAATCTGTGTATCCGGACAATCTGTTCTAGGAACTCCTTCGCCAGATTCGAAGCTGAGGCTAAACGTTTTAGAAGAATGAAGTAGGCCATTTTGGAAAACAAGTCTATTACCACTAAAATGGTGTTAAATCCATTACAAGGGGTAAGATCAGTGATAAAATCAAGAGACAGTGTATGTCAGGGTGTAGGTGGAACGTCCAGAGGTTGTAGTAGACCCGATGGTTTCTTTTTCTGGGCTTTGGTTTGTGCACAAATGCCGCATGATAGCACAAATAGCTTGATGTCTTTACGCCATGTTGGCCACCAGAAATGTCTCTTGACCTTGGCTTCGGGTTTTGCAATTCCAGGATGACCTTCTAGCAACGATTCGTGGTAATTTGAGATTACTTTTTCCTGAAATTCCTTACTAGGTAAATAAAGGCGCTCTGGGCTCCCTTAATTGAAGTTGGAGAGGGCCACTTGAGGATGGCGTCTACTTTCCGTGAATCCATACGAACACCACGAGGGGTCAGAACAAACCCAAAAAACTCGACTTCATAAACATAGAAGAAGCATTTTTCTAATTTAGCATATAGCTTATGTTGACAGAGTTTTTCAAGTACAGCACAGACGTGTTTCACATGGTCCTGCTGGGAAGAGGAGTACACCAGGATGTCGTCAATAAATACGACGACACAGACATCAATTAGCTCTCGAAGGACGTTGTTCATAAAATAATGAAATGCCGCCAAGGCGTTAGAAAGCCCAAAGGGCATCACCTGATATTCAAATAGCCCATACTTGGTGCGGAAGGCAGTCTTCCATTCGTCCCCCTTTTTGACTCGTACGAGATGGTACGCCCCTCTATCCAACTTAGTGTAAATTCGAGCATCCTTCACTTGGTCCAGCAGTTCTGGGATTAGAGGCAAGGGGTAACGTTTTTTTACAGTCACTTGGTTTAATGCGCGGTAGTCGATACAAGTCCTTAGATCTCCTTCCTTTTTAGGGACGAAGAATAAGGGCGAGGGCGCCGGGGACTTGGACGGGCAAATGTAGCCATTAGCCAGGTATTGATCTAAATATTGTTTTAGATGAAGATTCTCGGGTTCCGTGAGGGTGTAGATCCGACTGCATGGAATATGAGCGCCAGGTATAAGATCGATCTGGCAGTCGTATGGTCTATGAGGCGGAAAAGTATTGGCTTGGTTGTTCTGGAAAACATCCTGGAAATCCTGATATTCCTGAGGTAGCAGATTTGTCAGACTCATGACTGTTGCAATTTTTTTGGTCAGGGGTTCTTCTGCTCGATAACAAGTATGAGCACATTCTGAGAAGGTCAACCTCTTATCACGCCAGTCTATGCAAGAATTGTGTGTCTCTAACCACGGCATTCCCAGAATTATTTGGAATTGTGGAGCCTTCATTAAGTCGAACACAATGGTTTCTCGATGCCCGTCTTGGCACAACAGTATCATCTCTGTCATCGAGTGTGTTACAGGACCAGAAGAGATCTCTGTTCCGTCGACAGTGGTGACCAAATCAGTTGTTGCCTTTTCGCAAAGAGGAAGACTCATCCTTGAAGCCAATTCTCGATCCATGTAGTTACCTATGGCTCCGCTGTCGATGTAAGCTCTGACCGCATGCATACGAGACGGTTGCTGGTGACTGATGAGGATCATTGGTAAGGCTAGGTGCGAGGTCCGAGAGTCCTTCTTCTCGCTCGACAAGCGGACCTCTACGCTTGTCGGGCGGGGTCATTTTCCAGCTCTGGTTCAGCGCTGACCTGGTCAGCGGCCCGACTGCCTTCTTGGGTGGTTTCACTGGACAGTCTCGAAGGAAATGACCGGCTGTCCCACAATATAAGCACAACTGTTGTTGCCTTCTTTTGTCTCTTTCTGCCTTGCATAGCTGCCCCCGTACTCCTCCAATTTGCATGGGTTCGGCGATGTCAGTGGTTTTGGAAGTGTTGTCTCTCGGACACACAAACACCCTATTCTCCAATCTAGCTCGGTCAGCTCTCCAGTTCTGTAGTCTGTGGTCCAGCTGTACCACCAAGTCAATGATTTCCTCACAGTCTCTTGCTGGATTGACCACTTGAGCCAAAACGTCTTTTAACTCGCCTCTCAACCCACGAGGAAACAATGTAGTTCTTTTGTCTTCAGGCCAACTGGTTTCCATCACCAGTCTATTGAAGGTTGCAATATATGTTAACTGATCCTGGTTCCCTTGACGTAGAGACAGAAGTTCGTTATCTAAAGCTTGGCTTTGGGAATTTCAGGCAAACAACTTCTCCATATTCTGCTGAAACCCCTGGAAATCTTGGAGAAGGGGATTGTCTTGATTAACTAGTGGTACTGACCAGTGTGCGGCCCTGCCACTGAGGTATGAAAGTACAAAGGCCACTTTTGATTGATTGTTCGGAAAGGCTCCAGGCCTGTATAGGAAATGAAGGCGGCACTGGTTCATAAAAACTGTGAACCGTTTTGGGTCTCCTGCAAAGCGTTCTGGTGGAGCCAAAGGTATAGCTACCTGAAGGACTACCTGCACTGGGTTGCTTGACTGAGTTGGGACTGATGCCCCCATTGCAGGTAACGGTATGTGGCCAGCCTGTGATTGGAGTAATTGTCTGGCTAGGTCACCTGTACGCTCCTTGGCCACAATCAGTTCTCTCCTTAAAGCGTTGGTTTCTTGCCGAGCTGAATGCACCTCTGCCCTGAGTTCCCCCAAAAGCTGGGCTAATTGGTCAGTCTCTGAAGTTTCCATGGCGTCCATGTAGAGATTTGTGTGAAGGCTTTGCGTTCTGTAACGTTCACCTGGTCTCCACAGGGGCGTCGAACGAAGCTGAGAGGTGACTGTCTCCACCAGCGTCACACGAAGCGGAGTGGTGAATGGCTGCACGTGTTCCCTCTGTTTTACCCTTCCGTCATGAATGCAGGTTTGCCTGGAATGTTGAAATTAAATATTAACTAGCCGTAAGGAGGAGGATCGGCCCGCACCTCCTTGTGCACCCCTCTACTATGTCTCACCTTAGAGTTATGAATGGCAGACACTCCGTCCTGCAGCTGTATGCAGTGGTGCTTTGCTGTTCATAGGATCTAGTTACATCACTGATCCTGCGGGCTGCTGTAGAGTCTTGAACAACTTTAACTCTGTAGGTAAGTCTTTATGCCAATCGTTTCTTGGTATAGTTTGCTTAGAGTTCAAGTTGCCAAAATCCTCACTACTGTGCTTGTTTCTTTGCAGATGCGGTTTCGATGTGCCCGATGAAGAGTGCCTCCTCTCCACAATGATGAGCAGAATTCCAGAGGTGAGTTTTAAAGCTTACACGAAGTGACAATGTCTAAAATATGGTACTTGTCCCTCTGCGCGTCTAACTTGCTGTTCCTTTTCTATTCTGCAGGTGCGGTGACTCTGGAGCGGCGATCGCATGAAGGTGTCTCGATGGATCGCAAGAGTGTGCAGCCTTTGGGTGAGTATTAGCGCTGGCGTGATGTTGAAATTTCTTTAATTTGCCCTTTTTCCTCTGCGCGGCTAACCTGATGTTTCTATACTGTTCGGCAGGTGCGGCGGCTCCGGAGCGACTGAAGATGGAGCGTCAGGTAAGAACTTAACTGCTGTCTTTGTTCTTGTTTTCTCTCTCTCCTTCTTTCTTTCTCCACAGGTGATGGTTCGTGAATCTCAGGACGGGCGTGGCTGAAGACCGGGTTGACTGAAGCTAGCAGACACGGTGAGCGATACGCTGCAGGAGTGCAGAATAACACGAAGCGTGTTCTGTCCTTAGGGTGTGGTTTATATAGCCTCATACAAGTAGTTCCAAGTGAAGTAGTCCCTCCAACCACACCCTGCACAAGTGGTCCCAGGTAAAGTAGTCCCTCCAGCATGCCTCAGACTGGGCTGAATGTGTTTCCTCTTCCCCTGCAACCTGCCTTCCTTGAAAGAATATAATGAGCCTTGCGCCAACAGTGCCAGGACAGAGTCCAGGAAGTCTTGAGGCAACCTTTTGGGGCTTTAAAGGTCCAGATTGGTGCTAGTATCTGGGGCAGGCTGGTCTGCTCCTGATGTCTGGGGGCAAGCACTGTGACACTCTCCCCAGGGGAAGAAGTACCTATGGCAAGTGGAAACTTTCACCTACTGGCTGATGAACCCATGAGAGTCTCAGCTAGTGTTTCTTTAGTGTCCCTGGGCTTGTGGGAACAACAGAATTTAGATGTCTATAATTACATTCCAGATAATACTAAAGAGTATTATAAAGATAGTGTTCTTGTGAATGGCCAGGAGACTCCTGCCTTCAGAGACAATGGAGCCAGCATAACTGTGGTGGATGAATCATTTTGCAAGGTGGAGGATGTTGCTAAGGCACCCAAATGCCTCACCAAGTTAGCTGGAGGCCCTCTGCAAATTCTTCCCCAGTTACCAGCTCTCATCCAGTGTAATGATATGACTGTCAAAATACCTGTTAGTGTGCAGAGTGAAGTGCCTGGGAGAGTCCTGTTGGGTAATGACCTGAAAACTCTTGGAGTTGTGTCCAGCACCCCCAGGACTCCCATAAAGAGGAGACAGGAGCTCACTAGGCCTGCAAGGGAGACCTTGAGAGGCTTTCCAGAGGAGCTGATAGAATAGAGGAAACTATCACTCCCACTCCACAGGAGTTGCTCGCTGCTATTTCTAGCAAGAAATAGGCAAAGGGGAAACACAAGACCTCTAGGAAAAAGTCAGACAGCACCCCTGTGCTACCAACAAGGACATCCGCAAGATTGTCCAAGATCACACCTGTGATCCCTCCACTTGCTGAGACAGAGTGTGAGGTACAACCTTGCGTGGTTGAGCCAGTTTCTGAAGAGTCAGATCTGGAAAAAGACACTATTTTAGTTGAAGATCTTGACCCTGTTGACCATCCTGAGCTGCAGTCCTTACTGGCAGAAGGTGGACCCAACAGGGCAGACTTCAGCAGAGGACATAGAGAGTGTCCTACTCTCAAAGGCCTTCGACAACAGGCTGCTAACCAACTTGATGGCCAAGAAGTTGGAAAGCATAGGTTAAGCTGGGAAGATGGCCTCTTCTACAGTGAACCGGCTGAGTCTATCCCTGGGGACTGCAAAAAAATGGTAGTGCCCCTTGCCAACAGACTCCAGTTCCTACAGTTGGCCCATGAGACACCTTTGCCTGGTCATTTGAGTTTCAAAAAGACCAAGGAAAGGCTCTCCTTATAATTCTACTGGCCTAAGATGGGTTCAGAAGTTGACAAATTTTGTAGGCTCTGTCACACTTGCCAAACCTCTGGCAAGAGTGGTGCAAGAATGTGGCACCCCTGGTGCCTCTCCCAGTGGTGGAAGTTCCTTTTGAGAGGGTGGGCATCAACATTGTTGGTCCCCTTGACCCTCCCACATCTTCAGGGAACAGGTTTATCCTGGTTGTAGTAGACCATGCTACAAGATACCTAGAAGCCATACCTATGAGAACTGTTACGGCTCTGGCTGTGGCTAAGGCTCCACTTGGTATTTTTACCAGAGTAGGGTTTCCTAAGGAAGCGATATCCGACAGGGGGTCCAATTTTATGTCCCACTACATGCAAGCCATGTGGAAAAACTGTGGTGTCACTTACAAGTTCTCTACAGCCTACCATCCACAGACAAATGGACTGGTAGAGAGGTTTAATCGTACTATGAAGAGCATGATAGGTGCTTTAGAGGAACCCCTTAAAAGAAAGTGGGACCCTCTACTGCCATGCCTTCTCTTTGCTTATAGAGAAGTCCCTCAGGAGGGAGTTGGATACAGTCCCTTTGAACTTCTCTATGGCTATCCAGTCAAAGGTCCAATGGCCCTGATTAAGGAGGGGTTGGAGAGTGCTCCTTCCCCCAAGCCAGTCAGAGTGACTATGTGATAGGTCTCCAGAGGAGAATGTCCCACATGATGGCAGAAGCTAGTGGTAACTTAAAAGCAGGTCAGGCTTTGGTCAAACATTGGAATGACCAGAAGGCCAGCATGGTTGAGTTTACTCAAGACCCGCTTGTATTAGTTATGGTGCCAACAAGGCAGAGGGCCTTGCAGGACAAATGGATAGGACCCTTCAAGGTTGTGGGCAAACTTGGAGAGGTGAACTATTTGGTGGACTTAGGCAGACCTAAGGAGGCTCCCAGAGTCTTTCACACCAACCGTTTGAAGGCATATGTCTCGAGACCAGAAGTGGGAGCTTTGCGTCTAGCTTCAGCTCAAGAGGAAGAGGAGAGTGAACCTCTATCTGACCTCCTCAGAGGCCAACCTTTGGATGAGAAAATAGAAGGAGTCAATCTCTCTTCTCAACTGACATCTGAACAACAGGAGGAGTGCAAAGTTCTGTTAAATCAGTTTGCCTCCCTGTTTTCACTTTCACCAGGTTTGACCCCTTGGGGCCAGCATGATGTTCTCACTGGTGATTGCTTACCTGTGAAAAGCAGAGGTTACAGAATGTCGGAACATGTGAGATCCCACATCAACAAGATGCTTGATCTCGGGGTTATAGAGCCATCTACAAGTCCATGGTCTAGTCCAGTTGTTCTAGTACCAAAGGCAGGATCCAAGGAGTTGAGATTCTATTTGGACTATAGAGCTCTAAATGCAGTCACTAAGACTGATGCACATCCTTTGCCAAGGACAGATGAACTGGTGGATAGACTTGGTTCAGCCAAGTACCTCAGTAAATTTGATCTGACGTCAGGCTATTGGCAAATAGCCCTGACAGACCATGCCAAGGAGAAAACTGCATTCTCCACCCCAGTAGGCCTTTACCAGTTTAAGGTTATGCCTTTTGGACTAAAGAATGCACCTGCTACATTCCAAAGTATGGTCCATAAAGTTCTGAATGGGATGGAGGACTTCTGCATGGCATACTTGGATGACATTGCAGTGTTCAGCCTTACATGGAAAGAACATATTGATCACTTAGGATATGTTTTGCAAGCTCTTGAGCAGGCCCATCTGACCATAAAGGCAAGCAAATGTCAAATTAGTCAGAGCAAAGTGGTCTACCTTGGTCATGTGGTAGGAGGTGAAATAAGGCCATTACCTAGCTAGGTACAAGCTGTACAAAACTGGCCCATCCCTACTACTCAAACCCAAGTGAGAGCTTTCCTAGATCTCACTGGGTACTACAGGAAATTCATAGAGAACTATGGGACCATAGCGTCACCCTTGAACATGATATCCTCTCCAAAATTCCCTAAAAGGGTTAGATGGAATGAGGAGTGCACTCAAGCCTTTGAAACCCTGAAGAAAGCCCTCCTGATTATCACCAACCCTTCATTGTGCAGACAGATGCCTCCAATACAGGTATAGTTGCAGCCCTTAGTCAACTGGATGCGAAAGGTAGGGAGCACCCCATTTGCTTCATCAGTAGGAAACTGAAGGAACCAGAATCAAGGTGGGCAACCATAGAGCGTGAATGTTTTGCCATTGTGTGGTCTCTGAAGACGTTTAGACCATACTTGTATGGATCTTCTTTTAGGATTCAGACAGACCACCAACCCTCGAGATGGTTAATGCAAATGAAAGGGGAAACCCCAAAACTTCTGAGATGGTCAATCTGCCTGCAAGGGTTTGATTTCACCATTGAGCACAGAGCAGGATGTCACCATCAAAATGCTGATGGTCTCTCTAGGATGTTTTTAACCGACTAGAGGTAGAGATTCATCCAGGAGTGGATTCAATCATCCTATCCCTTAGTCTGGGGAAGGGTGGGGGGTGTTAGGGAGAATTCTCCAGAATGGCTAATTTCCCTTACCTACTGAGTCCCTCAGCAGCGTTGCTGGATTTCTGGGATTTATTTTTTACCTGGTAAGAGTGTGAGTCTTTTTTCCCACTCTTACATGTGTTTTGCTGTGTGTGTTTAACATGTTTGTGTTCATAGACTGTAGAGCCTCACCTATTCCATAGGCATCATCTTTTTACTGTGTCTTACACAGCACCTTCAGTGCAGTGACAAAGGGTTGTCTTTTAGACGTCCAAACTCAGACTCCATTTTCTGGGACAGAGTACTGTCTCCCAGAACATGTAATGTTGCCATTGACATTATTAGTCTTTTATAATCCACAGACCCAATACAAACCATCTTACATGGAGTACTGGAAAGGGTTAATACTTATCCCTTTTTTTCTGTTTCTCTTGGACCACTGTTACGCTCCCTTTTCATCAAGACTTGGCTGGTGGCAGTGGTAATTACCCTATTTTTCCTACCGCGGTTATCTTAAATTACCTTGGTATTGTTTTAGGCTATCTTGGTAGCCTCGAACTTAAACCCATCTGTTTTTATACTGTTCCGGCTGGGTTTATTCACCATTTCTTTTGGAAAATGTGTTTCTCGTGTTTTTCTCTGCTCGCCAAACCAGGTTTGATTCCTTTGTTCACCGTTTTTTTCGCAGGCTTCTATGCAGAAGCCCTCTTTAGGCGCCTGAAAGTCTGGGTAGGTAGGATCTGAGGGAGGGGTTTTAGGACCCCTGCCATGGATTCCCTTGGTAACCCAAGTTGCACTCCTGTTTGATTGGCTAGGTGACTGTCCCGCCGGGACAGCCACCCTGCTGTGTGATTGACAGCCAGGCTGTGTGAATGGGGGAAAACTGCATAAAAAGCAGGTCTCTGGGTCTGGAAAGGCAGAGTCGCCACTGGAACGAAAGAACCGACGAGGAGCTGACAGAAGAGGACCCCTACAACGACTGAACCACCCGGTGAAGCCCTGCTGCAGGTCTGAATCTTCAGACTCCAACGACAGAGAAGATCCTCCAGGAATCTTCTTCCCCTGAGTTGGTGGGACCAACCAGTTCGCTCAAACTGCAAGCCAGGACTCCCCCCCTCTGGTCGAATTCGCTGTACAGAGCTACAGTGGGCCGGATAGCCAGGAAGGTCGGACCCCGCTTTGGTTTTAAGGAGCGCACCTTTTATTTGTTGCTTTGCTCTGCCGCTGGTTTCTTCCCTGGGCATTGCAGGACCCTCCAGTTTTCCTAATTCGTGTCAATCCGACAGTCGCTTCAGGAACCGTGAGCCTGCAGGACCTGCCAAGAACGTCCACCTCAGCTCCAGCTTCTTCTCCATTTAAAGGTACTGTGCAAATCCGGTTGTTTGTTTCGTTCAGCTGCGGTGAAGGTGTGTAAAACCTTTCGCCAATCCGAGGGCTTGTCCTTCTCTACTCTTTAAACTAACTTTTCTACCAACCTACTTCGTCCGGAATCTATTGGGAGTGGTGTGGTGTATTAAGAGTATGATTTTTCAACTGCTTTACTTTACTTATACAACTGATGTGTAAATAAATGTATATTCTTTTACTCAGAAACCTTGAGTCAGTGTTTGTTGAATCATAGTAATTGTCCTTTGTGTAACTATTGATACTGCTCACTTGCTCTTGAGATAAGTCTGGCTGCTCAGCCATCGCTACTACTTTTACTGTGTAGTACAGGCTTGTGCCAAAGGTGAATTTGTACTGTCCCTTGTAGTGTTAATTGTGTGTGGTGTTCCCAAAGGGTACTGCCTATAATGTCTACTCCTGTCCTCTCAAAAGGACCTCCAACAACTGGTAGGGGAATTAACGGGGCCTTTGTCGCCATGCCCGACTTGACAGAAGTTTGGCAAGTATGGTAGGAACACACACATTCCTTGGTTTTTCCACTCATCTGAAGCCAGTAAAAATGGGCAGACACGACAGCTGTCTTGGTCACTCGTTAGTGACCTGACAGTGGAATGTCTTGAAGCTACATCCGTCAGGAACCGCCTGTGGCTTTTGGAAACTACCAATATCTGGCCGCCTCTCTCCTCATTTCTTAGGTTCAGTGTACAGGAGACCATTCTATCAGTACACCTTGACAACGCTGGGACCTCACTCTGAGCCTGGTGTTCTGCCTGCTTCCACAAACCTGCCAGGGGGCAGTCTCTCTGTGCCTTGCAAATATCAGTCTGACTGGGGCCGCCAGCTGAGGACAACTCGCTCTGTTCTGGCAGGAACAGGGGTCTGAAAGTACTGTGTTCTCCATCTCAGGTTCCTTGTCTACGCCAGTAGGCCCCCTGAGATCATTGAATCCTGTGCTACTGCAGTGGGAACACCAGTGACCACTAAGCCCTCTCGCTCCACTGGGAAGCTGGTGCCTCAATGGATTTATGAACTAGAATAGGTGCTAACAGGGCCCCCGGTCTCTCACTCTCCAGCCGGAAGTACCTCAGGCCCTTACTCTTGCTGCTTCGCTAGCCTTGGATCCACTAACCGCCATGATTATTTTGGGATTGGGAAGGCCATTCTCTAACAGACAATCAACTGAAACAGAGCATTTTACTGCTACGCAGAGATTGGAGGTTCCCCCTCCAGTAAAATCTACCATTGCCAGCGGGCATTGGCTGAGGCCATCACACCTTTTGAGGCTGCAATCTGGGCCTTGGACATACTGCTCATCTTGCATCCATCGTTGCATCAAAGCGGTGTAAATAGCTGCTGTGCCATGAAGCACAGGTGCTTTGTTCCCATTGATGAAGACATGCTCCCAAAAGTTTTCAGGAATTAGGTTCTTCTTCGGAGGATCCAGTACCTTCCCCACTCAGATTCACTAGGGAACATTCAGAAATTCCGTGGACTATTGGGAATTCCACTGTTTGGATGCCCATACTGATGATATCCTTCTCCATGAGGCCAGCACTGACTATGGCCTGTTTGGTTCTATCCTTACAGGCTAGATCTCTCTTACTTTGGGTCAGCTCCACACACAGAAAACAGCCTTTGTGTGTTGATGGTGTTGGTATTGTTAGGGGTACCATCACTCTCTTTTCTGTAGGTGCTGATGAGACATCTGGCTGCAATTTCCCATCAGATATTTGGGGGGTCTTTCTTGGAAGAAGGTGACAACCCTCCTTTTGTTTATTTTTATCAGAAGTATTTTCCTCTGCTCTGGGTTTATTCCCCTGAACCCATTTTCTGGACACAGAATGGGGGCAGCATTGCAAGCTCTCTAGGGCCTGCGATATTCTTGTCCACAAGATTTGGTGTAACCCTGTCTCACATATTTTAGGCACCTGCTAGCATGTGCCCAAACTATACATTCCCTTAATATGTGTGGGCTTTGTTACCAGAAACACACCCACACAGTTACTTCAAGGGAAAATGTATAAATGCCTCAAAGGTTTTGTTGCCCGGTTTAGTGAGCTCTCTAAAACTACCTGGAGTCTTGCAAAGCTTCCTGAGGGTGGCAGTCTTCATTTTGGAACAGATGGGCCTCTCCACTGGGGCTAATGGATAGATTTTATCATTGCCCTCTGCAGGTAAGTGGCTCATTGGTGGTGCACCCACAATCCCCACCAACTTCCAAAGCCTGAAGTGCTTCAAATCAGTCACATTGTCTTTCCCCACCTCGTATGGCTAGGATCTTGTGGGTGTGGCACTGGGACTTTCCTTGGGCGCCATTGATTGAAACCCTGCTCCCCCTCCCCCCACCTCAGATGCCTGCCTGGAGGTTTCTCTTTTCCCTCAAGATCTAGGTTGTGCAGCCTTCGCATCACCCTCCTTCTGTTCTGCTTGGGCTGCTAAATCCCAGTTTCTTCTCCACTAGGGCCCCCTCCTTTTATCCAGGAGGGGATTCTAGCTGCCAATTCGGCTCCAGTGTGACTACGCTGGGACCTGGCTGAGACTTGGACCTAACAGAATCTTGGGACCTCACTTAAATGTAGGCTCTTTGGGACGCCATGCCACCTACTCTTTGGGAGAAGGGCAGGAATAGCTATCACTATGACTGTCCCCTTGGCTCTCCTCTGCCACTCTTGTTTCCTCAAAAGCTTTAGGATGTTCAGCATTTCAGGTTTGCTAACCTTACTGCTCCAAGAGAGTCTGCTTTCCTGCCATAAATCATGAAGGGCACTAGATTTGAAGCCCTTCGCAGAGTCCATGTATAGTTCCATTAGGCAACAAACGTTACCTGGCAGTGTTTCTAACGATACCTGTACAGCCTTTATTTTTTACTACTGCTCCACAGGAGTACAGGGATTAGTAGAGTAGAAAACTCCTACTTAGCCCTACAATACCACTAAAACAGCTCAACAGATATACATCCTTTGCCTATTGAAGGTAGAAGGGTAGAGGATGGGCAGTACTCTTCAAGAGTGATGTGCACTAGCAGAGAAGCAGTCCAAACAACAATAGTACTATGGGAGCAAAATAAAAGAATGTCCTACCAAGGTTCTATAAAAGTAGGATACTTAAAACTAAAAATACAAACACACTAATCTAAAACACTATATCAAAGCCCTAAAAGCAGACACAGAGTATGTATATTTTGTAATGAAAGGGGGCACTCTGGGTCTAAAGACAGGAGTAGCCGGGAAACAGTTTTTGCAGCAAATGTTCCAATTCAAGGACTTGTCTTAAAAAAACTAAGGAGTCGGTTCTTAAATATCACTCAAACCCGTTAAAGCAGTACCTTAATTCTTGATTTGCAGGCTTTAAGCTGTTAAACATCTGTCGAGTCGGGGAGCGCGTTGATGGAATCCAACAGCACTGTGTCTTCTGGCAGCAGTGACGGTTTGCAAGCCAAAGATGCTGGGAAATGGCAGGCTGTGTCGGGAAAGCGGAAAAGAAAGACTTGGGGGCTTCTGATGTGGCGAAGGGAAGGCTTCCCATTGGAGGTGAGCAGGCTCAACTGGATCAATGCAGCATTGCATCACTGCAGCGTAACACCTTGGGGGCCAAAACAATATCATAACTGCACAGATAGTATTGAGTTGGGGACGGAGGTAGGTCTTGGATGTGACAACAACAGGGTTTTCAACAGCGCCATCGAGCAAAACTCAGAGGTGCATGAGGCAGTCACGCATCACGGTTGAAAATGTCTGCTGTGGTTCCCTTGCAGCAGCTTGGACGGAGATTTGGGGATTGGCAGGGGTCACTTCCTTGATTCTGTACTTGCTGGGGGCCCTGTCAAGTGTGTCAAGGGGCAAGTACAGCCTTGGGGCTGCACTTCCCGTCTACAAAGGTTGCTTGGGGTTGCCACTTCCAGTGAGCCGGCTCTGGGATACCAGTCATTTCAGTTTCAGTAGGCTTTATCCAGCCAGCAGGTCATCATACATCTTTCTCTGGGATAGATTGGGAAAAAGGCTTGCCCTTTTCTTGAAACCTTTGTCTTCATCCCTATGGAAGAGCACTTTGCATACTGTACTCCCAACAAAGTTCCAGGTGGAATCCGCCGTCTTCAGTAGTCCAAAGATGATTCATAGGGGGGTGGTCTTGCCCTCATAAATAAGCAGTTTTCTACAGAGGATTGGTTCCCTTCTAGAGGTCCAATCCTAGGGGCTTTTTCAGAATATTCTGCTGCTGAAGACATACCTAGAGTGCTTTGACTCAAGGAAGTATGGAGGGACACAGGAAGGTTGGGATTTCCTTTGGCCTGGCAGAACCTGCCCTTTGAAGCACTAGACCTTTTCCTGCCCCCTGGAGATGGCTCCTGTCTTCTTGGTAGGTGACAAACCTTTCTCCAAGAAGACAAAGGCTTTTGCTGGAGCTAACCACTAATGGTAGCTTTGGGTGAAACTGAGTCACACACCGGAGGCCCTGTCAGGAAGGTCACTGTATACCAAGTTGGCAATACAATTATTTCAAAAACGGTTTAGGTCAGTATAATGGTGAATTCCCAGAAATCACCATGTCCTAACAAGACTTGAACTCAGATGTATCTGCAACCAGGTTCCGTGAGCACACAATTGTATGATTTCATTTAGTTTCAGGCCTGCTCACAGGTAACGTGGGATCCTGGTTTTGAGCTTTCTGCTCTATCTCTCTGATGGCAGGAATGCACATGTCACTTTGTACTGCCATGTTGCCTAGCTGCAAGGTAGCTGCTGTGTGGTGCCAGTAGACATGCCCAGCAGAGTTTCATGCTTAGACTGTGCTTTTCAGCATGCAGCATTATGAAAGAGGGGTCTGATCAGCAAACTGACCTTTCAAAGACCTGCACCATTTTATTATTAAAAATCAAAAAAGCTCAGGCTATTCCACCCACACAGGTGGCATTCTGGAGCACTCTATAGAGGGTACTGCTCCCCCATGATACTGTATCTTTTTTAGGAGACAACCTCCACCCTGATTCTGTCCCTCAAGGAGGAGACAGATTTACAATGATAATGTCCACATGGAGGATTGAACAGTCCCATGATATTGACCCCATTTAGGACAATGTCTTTCCTCGATTTTGTCTCCCATGGAGGAGACATGCTTTTGTCCCAATTTATGAGACTGCCCTCTCATGATATTGTCCCCCAAGGAGGTGGATACTCTCACATGAAATGTCTCTCTATATTTGAGACTGTTCTTCTGAAATACCATCTGCTACAGGAACGATTCCCCTCCCATATTGGCTCTTGTACAGGGGACTGCTCTCTCATGCCACACAACTCTCCCATAATATTGTCTTTGATGCCCCATGGATCATACTGCCCTCCCATGAAGTCGTCCCATGAAGATTATCCTCTCATGATATTGTCCTTCATGGAGGAGATTGCTTTTCCATTAGAAAATTATATTATCCACCATGGAGGAGACAGCCCTTCCCTGGCATCACAAATAAAGGGGAGTGCATGCCCATGATATTGCACCAATGGATGAGACCACTCTCTCATAAAACGTTTCCTCGTGCAGGAAAGTGCCCCCAAATAACTATCTCTTATGAAGGAGAATTACCTCCCATTATAAAGTCCTTCATGAAGGACATTGCTGTTCCATGAAATTACACTCCCATGATATTGTCTTTCATGGTGGTTAATAAAGCTATGGTGTTAAACCAGTGTTCTGCACTTACCAAACATTTATGAATACAGAAATGTAAAACAATTTTCCAATCAGATCAATAAGAATGATACAATTTAATTGATGAGTTTTCAAAAAGTCAATTTTAATTGACATAACCACAGTCCAGCTGACACATGTTTCAACCACTGGCCTTTCTCACAGCAATAATTATTTGTATGGAAGCTTCAATGTTTATGCATCTATCATGTCTTATGATTAGCATAAATGCTCATTCTAGTTCTCATTTGGCTGTCATGTGGCCCCTATAGTGTTCTGGTTACATTCAGATAGTTCGAGGTGACTGGTTGGTATTTTCTCCCTCCAGGATGGTGTGATCACTTGCTTTCTCTTTTAAGAGACATTGTAAATGGAGGAGAATGCTCTTTCAATGTGTGTCACCCATGCAAGAAACTGCTCTCCCATAATATCATTGTATTAGCCCTTTGGATAAGACTCTCCTCCCCTGATATTAATTGTTATGGAAGAGGATGCTCTCCCATGAAATGTTATGCCATGGAGGAGAATGATCTTCCAAGGCATTGTCCACCATGGAGGATACAACTCCACCATAATATTGGAGGAGCATGGTCTTCCATGACATTGGGCCTCATTACAAGTTTGGCGGTAGCCTTGCCGGTAAAACCGGAAGGCTGCCGCCAAACTTGCAATATTTCCGGCACCCCTGAATGGGCAATTACCGGGTCATTACGGCCCTGCCGGAGCCGGTAATTGCCCATTTGCGAGTGCCAGAAAAAAGATGCTCCCCATTCCCATTCGGCCACATAAGGCCGAATGGGAATGGGGAAGTCGGATGCACCATCCGACATTCTGTGCTCATGGGTGCCTTTCTGCCCGACAGGTCCGACCTGGCGGGCAGAAAGGCACCCGCGAGACAACTCGTAATTTGCCGGTCCGGGAACTATGGTACCTGCTTGCTTACCGGTACCGTAGTACCCAGACCGGCAAACTTATAATGAGGCCCATTGTCCTGCTCTTCCATGACATTGCCATCCATTGGGGAGACTGCTCTCTCATAATATTGTCCCTCATGGAGGAAATGGTTCTCTGGTAATATTAAACCTTAAGAGAAGACTGTATTTCTATTATATTGCATTTCATTCAAAAGACTGCTCTCCCATGATATTCCCCTGCCCTGAGGAGACAACTCTCCAAAGTAATTGCCCATTATGCCCGAAGGAGAAGAAAACTGCCCCATCATGATTTTGATGAATTCCGCTCCAGGGCCTTGAAGCACTTTTGATCTTCAAGGTGGTGGGGGTACGGGGGAGGGGCTGCATTCTTATGACATTATTGTATTATCCACCATGGAGAAGACAGCCTTTTTCTGATATTAGCCATTGTGACCATAGACGGGGCCACTCTTCCATAAAACGATTAATCATGAAGGAGACTGCCCTCCCATAATTTATCTCTAAGGGAGGAGACTGTGCTACCAAGTGTCCTTCATTGAGGAGATTGTTATCCCTTGATATTATCCCTGTTGGTTGGGGCACTCATCTCATGATATTATCCCTTATGGAGGAGGCTGTACTCCCATTATAGTGTCCCTCATTGAGGAGGCTGCCTTCTCATGATATTGTTCTCCTTGGAGGTGACTGCTATGCCATGATATTATGCCCCATGCAGAAGAATTATCCTCGATGGAACATCGTCCACCTTGGATGAAACACCACACCCATGATGCTGTTCCATGTGCAGGAGACTGCTCTTCTGAGATATTGTTCCATGTGAATTAGATTGCCCCCCTATGATCGTGTGCACCATGCATGAGAATGATCTCCCTTGACTTTGTCTTCCATTTAGGAGACATCTCACCCATGATTTTGTCTATTATAATGGAGGAGACTGTTCTCCTATGATATTGTGACACGTGGAGGAGATTGCCCGCCCATGACATTGCCCCTCATGGAGGAGACTGTTCTCCTATGATATTGTGACACGTGGAGGAGATTGCCCTCCCATGACATTGCCCCTCATGGAGGAGGCTGTTCTCCTATGATATTGTGACACGTGGAGGAGATTGCCCTCCCATGACACTTCCCCTCATGGAGGAGGCTGTTCTCCTATGATATTGTGACACGTGGAGGAGATTGCCCGCCCATGACATTGCCCCTCATGGAGGAGACTGTTCTCCTATGATATTGTGACACGTGGAGGAGATTGCCCTCCCATGACATTGCCCCTCATGGAGGAGGCTGTTCTCCTATGATATTGTGACACGTGGAGGAGATTGCCCTCCCATGACACTTCCCCTCATGGAGGAGGCTGTTCTCCTATGATATTGTGACACGTGGAGGAGATTGCCCTCCCATGACACTTCCCCTCATGGAGGAGGCTGTTCTCCTATGATATTGTGACACGTGGAGGAGATTGCCCTCCCATGACACTTCCCCTCATGGAGGAGGCTGTTCTCCCATGATATTGTGACACGTGGAAACTACTCTTGTGATATTTTGCCACGTAGAGGAGACTGCTCTCCCATGTTTCGTCTTTCATCAATGACGTACATGCCAAAATGTTTTCCTCATGAGGACGTCTGGCCCCATAATGAGATGATCTCTCCTGATGTTAGTCTGAATACTGTATTTATGAACCTCGTTGGGCTAATTAAAGGTTTTCTCTCTGGTACATTATGTGCTCAAATTCCAAAAGCCACTGCCAGGTTAAACACTTCCCAGTCTTCCCTCAACCCATCACATTGCACACTGCACCTTCAGGCTCTCTTTTTCAAAGGTGTTTTTTATTTTAATTAAATGAATTTTGCTTCATACAAAATGTGAATTGTAGAAACAAGCTCGGGATTCAAAGTTTTGGCTGATAAACGTCACCCAGGCAGCAAACTCTTCTTTCTCGTACTCTTTTTTTTAGCATTTTTTATATCTCCAGTAGTGTTGCGAGGGATAGACTTTGCATCAATTTTCAACACTGTTTTTAATATAAACTTTTGCAACAAACTCCCAATTTATATCAAATATAATTAAAAATTAACAACTCATGAATACATCGTATCAAAAATGTACGTAGAGAAACATGTTCCATGCACATACGCTGGGATTCCTGTTTTTTGAATATGTATATATGTATATATTTTACATGCAAACATTTATTTAATTCAGAGGATTTCTGAGCCACTACGAGGGCTGAATTCAGATGCTCAAAAGCAGTCGGTGCATTTTCAAGTTTAGCAACGCAGGGAGGTGGCCATGGGTGCGCAGGGTTAGACATACCATCTGGAAACTTCTCCGTGGACAAAAGAGGGAAAAGACAGAGAAGCTCAGGGCAGAAAGGGCATGGTTAAGAAGACATAAACAAATTCAGTTCAACAAATAAATCCTTGAAGCCCCTTACCCTGAATAAACAAGAATAGTTTGATAATAACCTTACAAACTGCTTTTGCATATATTGGCAGTTTAGCCCACCCTTAACCTGTTTTTGTGAGCAATTGTTAATATGCCGCAAAATCCCTTGATATGCGCCCAAATCCTGCTACTTAAGGAAAGATTTAGGCAGTTGAGCTAAAACGAAAACAACATTAATGTCGAACTTCTTGAAAATCCAGCTCCATTTTAGTTCATATAACACTTCTGTGTCACTACAGTTGCCATCAGTTTTGGTATCTTTTTTCCAGAATGCTATAAACTGTGACATGGCAGGCACAAGGGTCGTGAAAGGTGCTGTTAGAAATGATAAGTGGCTTATTGAGAGAATAATATCACATGATTGACTACAAATGACAACCTGTGTTAAAAAGTGTTCGGAAGTTGGTATGTTTGCTTGCAACAGCACAGTATGACTGGCATTCTGGGAAAGTGAAGATCTTTGGATTCTCAAGACAAAAAAAACAGAGCAGGACTTTCAATACATGCAACTAGAACCAAGTCAGAAAAAAGTCAATTCTGTATACATGCTGCACAGTTTTATAAAGCTTGCATGACCTATCAGGGGGTGAGGGCCTCCATGTGGAAAGTGAGCACCTCTCTGGAATTTTGAACGTCCAGAACTGGCATTGAGATCCAGGGCTGCCCGAACCAAATCCCATCAACCAATTGTTGCCCTATGATGAGCGAGGGTTTCCTTTTGTTGAACCCCCGCCTCCTTGGAAGGTTATAAGTGACACCTAGGCTGAGAGGTATTGAATGTTTATGATTTTGACACCATGTGTCAGGAAGGTGGTTTAAGGAGGCTGACCATTCATCCCTGTGTATGCTACAAGCACTGCATGCCCTTTAGTACTCTCCCACGTACCCCTCCGTCCCTCCCTACTCAAAGGCCTTGAACTGTGAACTTAGAAGCCAAGTCATCCCGTTTCACAGGACAATGGCTTTCTATCCTTAAAAAGGCGAGAGCTCGGCGGAGGACGTCCAGGAGGAATAATACCACAAATATTTCAATACAATTAAAAAACAATTCAATTTATAACTTTCGATGTGGCTACAATGTTTGCATGCAACTAGTAAAAGTAATTTTTTTATTTTTTGTTCTTCTTGCAATAAAGTATCCTATTTTCTTTAAAATGTCTGTGAAACATTGTGCCTTCATACATTGAAAAGGTATAAAACACTTGGTTGCAGCCGCCATGGTGTCTGCAACAGGAAAATCCAGAAGGTAAAGCTACCGAATCAATCAGTGTCTTACTTCTTTGTGTGATTTCATTTGTCATACGTGTCATGTGGTTGCATAGTCCTACTTATAAGAATCCATCCATTACTTAAGGCAGAGGAATGATGGTGGATTTGGAGAGCGGGTAGGAAAAGGCTGGCTGCAAGAGCCCCACGCCTTCCCCTATACAAAAAAAGCTACGTCTTCCCTTCCTGTGTTTGTGCACCTATAGTTGAGTTGGTATTCCAGCTTTGAAATGAGCTTATTTACGAAAACGTTTGGGTATCACAATTTATTTAGACCTGCCAGGCGCATTGACCACTGCTGGGAGAGAAATGTCTGCATTATTTTGAACTCAGTGGCTTTGTGTGGTCATTCCACTGGGACAAGGAAATGAACACACACCTTCCAAAAGTGCTAATCTCCAAAGACAAGACAATATCTTTTCATCCTGCTGGACCCCGTAGGAAAGAGAGGATCAACCACTTTGTTATTGAAAAGCGGATGCTTCTATCATGTGGGGCTCCAATGGAGTCATATGAGTTATCAGTCACAGTAAAAACAAGAATTTTCTTTTGGGATGCCTACTCAACACCCACTGTGATGGACAATACGATGAACACACACTGTTTGACTGACCTCGCTGTCACAGGTGTACACGAAAAAGGTATTGTGATCACTAAGGGAAACTTGCATGATCAAAAGGTTGCTACAGGAATGTGACATTAAACAACTATGATGAGCACCCAATGTAGCATTGGTAGAATCCACGGGGTTTTACCACCATGGCAAGCATGGGACAGACAGTCAGAACATTCTACTCCTCAGAGGGTGGATGAAACTCTTTCAGTTTTATACCATTTTGGGAGCATGGAATCTTTCTTTTGGGTAAAGAAGAGACCTTCCTACTGTACTTTACTTCCTACCTCCTACAAGGATCTTGAGATCCCTCGACTGTACTCTTCTCAAGAGGAAGCATAGAGCTTCCCTAGTTTGCTTTGCTCAGGAACATTCACAAACACTCTATAGGTGGTGTCAGGTGCTTTAGAAGCAACCTAACATACATGCAATTCATTTAGAAGTTGCTACTACTAGAACTATCATGAACTCGCCTAAACATGAAATAAAATTCCTGTTAGTACCACTGAAATCCCAATGTGTTGTTCTAGTTTATCATCAGTGTTCAGTCAGTCCAGCATTAACACCAGCCAGCACTGTATGTTGCTCGTACAATATTTGTCTTTTGAATGTCTCAATCACTAAAAGTGCATGTTTTTCCTTTTGGAGAATTCTATTTTTGAAAGAGTTAAAGCCAGGCATTCTTCAAATATCAAAATGTATATCATGAATATATTCCATCTGCCAGTATGAGCGCATGCACGCGCGTGCACGCACACGCACACACACACACACACACACACACACCTGGTTATAGGTTACCTCTCAATATGAGTCTTTTGATATTCACAACCATAATCTTCCAGCTAACCCATAACCGGATGGGTGATTTCTCATCTCTGTTTTCGTAGTGAAACCCTTGGTTGCTGTTTTCAGGAAGTACTATATGTGTTTCTCTATCCTTTAAGTCACAGGCTTGCATTAAGAAAAATGTACTCCCAAACAAAGAGACAGAGAGAAGGAGAAAGACAGAGAGATACGCAGAAGTTGTGTCTTCCAAGATAAGCCAACTATTTCTCACATTCAAACGTACATATACATACCTACAATCGTACAAAATCAGGAACACTTACATATGCATACAAACACATAGAGGGACACACGTGTATGCAAATGCACCAATGGATGCATATGTCCAACCATAAACACACACTAATACAAAAGCTTACATACACATTTACCCATGTGTACATACATACAAACGCATGCATATAAAACACACACAAGCGTGCATGCACACGCACAAAAACATATGCACACAAATCTATGCAAACACACATGCATTCATGCACACACACACATATGATTGACCATGCGTTCCTGCATAGATGCGCACACACACACACAACTAGGCATATGTGCATACCCATTAAAATAACGTATGCAGAAAAATAATTCACGTCCACACACACATTTATAGGAAGACAGCAGAGAAACCACCAGCCACCAAAAACTCTCTCAAACATGCAGCGTGTTCTGACACACACACACAGACACAAATGCACACATGGATTTATTCAGAAATTTTAAAACCAAGACGAGTTCCCACATACAAAAATATATCTGTTCATACCTTGTCAAAACATGCTTTAGTCTATATACTACCCGTACATACACTCATACACATCCAGACACACATTTCAAACCATAGATATGCTCCACTAAGTTATCCACAAAGGAACACACCAGGACTAGGACTGGCACATGCAGCTCAACACATAACAAAGCATTAATATGCTCAACATAGAAAGATACTTTAACATAACAATGCTTAACACACACCAACTAAAATGTACAAATGGAGAAAAATAGAAATATGTAAATTATTAAAGATGCAATGAATGGTTGGTTACTTGTGATAGCAGGTAGCACACACCGGTTTAGAATGTCAACTTCCATGAGGTTAAGCCCACCTTTCCAGTGATACTCAGTCTAATCTCATCCAGGTCAATTCACCTCTTTTATCTATAATTAAATAAACTGTCGGATTGATATGGTGTGCATTTTGGCTCTGCCTCTCTGAAGAGTGAATGAGCATACTTTTATGCTTTGATACAAACTGATAGCGCACAACTTCGACTCATGATGGTACAATCCCACACTGTAGCGCCTGTAGCGCACGGCGCACACACTGTCCTATGCCCGCACACACACACACACACACAATCACCTACACACACACCCACACTCAGGTATCAACACCAGAATACAAAGACGAATTTACAATTACCGAACCTACCCACAAATACATGAAGACAAGCACATTAAGGAAGTATACCAACAGACATCCGCACACCCGTATGCATGTAGAACACACTAACGATTCAGAGATACACCATCAGATTTACAGCCACCTCGGCATACATACACAAACAAATGTATTGAAGGCCATGTTGAGAAATCGTAAGTACATTGCACTCGGAATCCCTGGTCCCTTGAAACTGCACCTGGTTCTAACCATCTTTCAAACTGCAAGGTCTCAGAGCTTCCTCATGCCAGGACTCCCTAAATACCTTTGCCAGTACTGAGTGAATACTTCGGTCACTGCTCACTGCTGATTCTGGTTATATGGGCCATAGGTTTACACTTGACTTTAGCAGTGCCAACATTCGTTACTCAGTGAGATGTTTTTTTTTTTAGAATAAAATGTGTAATAGATACAGCTTTTGCAATTTCTTTATATTCTACCCTGTAAGACTGGGAAAACATTTCTGAACATACCCTTCTCCTTTAAGTATTGTCCCCTCAGTCTTGACACACCACCACCACTACCACCAACTCATTGTGTACAGATGTAGCTCTGTAAACTATTTCATATATGAGGCACTTGACGGTGAACATCTGCAGAAGCTGAGAGCTGCCCACCTCTGCTGGAAACTTCTATGAAGTAAGCACCCATTTTACAGTATGCCATTCAAGCTCTTGTGTGAAGGTCATGGATTTTTTTCTGCGTTTGCTTTTTCTTCCCTTTCGGCTTTGGCACAGTCTTGGGCCTTCTGCTTGGGGCGTCTTCAGCAAGCAGGTAATAAGCTTCCTCTAGGTTCTCGCATTGCGGCAGAATACATTATCACTGTGACAGGGCACAGTGTGACAAAATACTGTTAGAGGGCACAGTGTCGCACAATGCAATGTGATAGGACACGCAGAGACAAGGCGTGGTGTCACAACATGTCCTGCAACAAGCCATATAGTTTTACTGTGACAGAAAGCATTATGCCACGATGCACTATAACAGAACACACTCCGAGACATGACAGTGTTAGACAATGCAGACTACAGTGTGAACGATTGCAGTATGACTGTACATGCATTGCAAAATTACTTGACCGCTCGCATAGTCAAGTAGTTTCCATAAAGGACAAGTAACATCTGCATAGTACTCGACCTTGCTGTGAAATGTTGTGATGCTTGAAACTTTTCAAACATCCCAAAATGTAATTCTACATGAAATGGGCTTATGGTGACATCTTAAGGAAAGCGCTGGTAAACATGTGTATCACCCGTCGCCACAGGTCAAGGGCATTTCTCTTAGGTCAATTAGATACACTAAGTTTCTCAACTGGAGTTTAAAGAATTTGCTAAGCCTGCTCTAACAGGTGCAGTGTAACCAAAGCACAGTGACAGAGCACACTATGGCACCATAAACTGTGCAGGTTATCCTATGGGACAACACGATAACAGGGCCCACTTAGACTGAGCACATTACCACTGTGATAGAGCAGAGTGAGACACAATACACTTTGACAGATCACACTGAGGCAGTGCATATTGCAAAATGACAAACTATGACAGAGTACACAGAGGCAAGGCACACTGTAACAAGACGCACCAACAGAATACATCCTGATTGTGACAATGCCCTCTGACACAATATACTGTGCATGCATACACTATGGCAGCATATACTGTGACAGGGCCCATTGTGGCACAAGACACTATTGTAAAACACACTAAGAAAGAGTAAACTGAAGCAGAGCACGCTGTCTTTCTGGCACTGGTCGAGGCTAACGGTTTGGCGGTGTGAGGCCCACATGCTGAAGAAGCATATATAAAAGTACACAATAGTCCTAGTGTTACAATATTTGTATAATTGGAGATTTCAGTCATCTGTTTTTCTCTATTGGACTCTGTAATGTGGGCGATCTTCTGATGGGTGAATGGGCAATTCCATAAGGAAACTTTAAAGACTTTTACAATAACAAATGGGTAAATTAGCTGCATCATCTATGGAGAGATTATCTGCAAATATCAACTATGCAGATCGTTTTGCTTCATAGTTGACGTGAGGACTTCATTCCTTTTGTGGGTGAAACACGAGTAGCCAGGAAGAAACACAGTGACACATAAATACTATTGATCTACACTTAGTCATGCTGATCAATTGTATCTTTACTGACAGAATTGAACAGAGCCATGGAACAATCACTTGGGAAAATTAATGCATATATATTGTGAATCTCTCTGTAACTTGGCTGAATGATACGTTGGGAAGAATCAATAAGGGTCCATAGCAGCTAAATAAAGGGTCTGGTGCTTTGATGCAGAAATGTTTGCAAAGAGTAGGACATTCATACCCTCACCAACGGTTTTCCATTATGTGGAAAATATACTCGATATACTATGACCAATAAGGTGAATCAAAGGATCCTATTGAATTACACTCATTTTAAAACTATGACGATTAATGATTGCGCTTATGGCATAGATTTGAATTCCACTTGGCCTCTTGTAAAAGAGGTTCTAATGCCATGTATGACTCTCACTGTGATTTAGGTACAATACATAAATGGTCACCGTATCTTCAGGATTTGTAAAAACCATCTCTTGATGATAATATATGTTTGGATCTTGTTTCTGTCGATTGTACATGTGCCAACACAACTAATTATTGTTGTTCGATTGCTAGCAGACTGTCATTGGGAGCACTGGGGCTTATCTATTTTCCAACCATAAATCCACACACTAGTTTCAGATTTTGCATTCTCAGCAATTAAATGATTTTTGTCTAGAGCATGGGAAGAGAGCAAATAAACCATGGAAAGATACATTTTTCTTAATCTAGTTAGGTATATACAACGATTTTATTTAGTCGAAAGTGACAAGTGCCAACACATGTTTTGCCTATCCAGGATATGCTGTATTTATCTATCTCACCCCCCGCCCCTTATATTTCCTCTCTCCTCTCGTTCTACACTCCCTCCTGTGCCCTCAGATCTGCTGATCTCTTCCTACTCACTGTTCCCCGTCTCCGTGTGCCCCTTCTCGTTTCTGATCCTTTCAGCTCCTTGCCCCCCTACACTGGAACTCTCTACCTCTCTCTATCCGCTGCCCCATTTCCTCTTGCCCTCCTTCCGCTGCTCCTTGAAATCTTATCTTCTTCATCCCCCGTCATGTTAACCTCCTCACTTCCCTCCCACTCTTCCTCTGCTCTGCCTCTCTTCCACAGTCCTCAGTAAATTGTTCTTCATGTTGTTATTGATGGTTTGTCTCATGTTTTGCATTTATGCTTCCAATTTTTTCTAATGTATTCCGTTGTTGTAATGTTAAGCGCTTTGGCGTAAAGCGCTCTATACATTTAATAAATAAATAATAATAATACATTTAGGTTTCAGGTATCTAAAGTCAGTATTGGTTCACTCAGGTTGTCCCAATGATTTTAAGTAATCCTTTTGGTAAAATGGTGCGACACTTAAGCAGCTGTGCAAGCTACCAGACCTGAAGTTTATCATTTTAAGACAAAGTTTCAACCTAATTGTGTCCAAGGTAGCTGACATACAATAATAAGAAATGACAACCTACTAAGGACTGCTGCAAAATACCTATCTCTAACAAAGCCTTCAGATCTGCGTTAAAGAGAAGGGGAAACGTTTGTATTGTTCTATTTGCTGTGAAAAAGCCTGGATAGGTCTAATACTCTTGCCACTTCGCACTTTATTTTGTCTAAATAAAATAGTTGTATATATCCAACTAGGTTAATTTAAAAAATTGTATTAAAGTTTATTTCTACATAGGAAGTGTGGTTAATTATCCAGTAAAAAATGTGGGCAGTTAACTTATCTAAACACAGTGAAAGGTTGCTTACTTATGGATTAATATACCCAGCATGATATTTTCACACATTTGTCATGAGCATAATGTAAGTCCAGGCACAATAGAGTATTAAGGCCTTACCTTTTTTGTATTGTGAGCAGAAAGGCATCCAGATAACTATGTAAAATGCACTGCTGGATGTTACAGGGGAGATTTGTGCAAAGATAAATCTTCAGCAATGAGACTGCATTATTATATGGAGTAATGTGGTTTCAAGAAAGCCTCATCAACCGCAGTAAACTGGTTGATCAAAGCATTACGTGCCACTAAGGCTATACGCCGGATTCAGGGCATCTTATGACTCAGTGGATAGGGACAGGCTATGGACAAAGGTGGATAGTTAATGCTCCTTGATGCTCCTGCTTTTCAATTTGCACATTGTTGGTTTTGCTCTAGCATCGATGGCCCCAAACTTGATCACAGTTGGGGTTTCTCTATCTTCATGCTTGAATAATTCCCTTGAAGACTACAATGCGAGAGAAAAATCAATAAAACGCAAAGATCATGAAGTTAGGGGATTTTTTTAGCCTAGTTTAGTTGGTGAATCTGGGGTCTGAACCTGGAAGTGATTGCTCCTGTTTGAGTATTATAATCTAAAATGGAGGCTTCCCTTTGCCCTATTACGACCTAAGGTTTAGACTAAAAAATATGTCATATAAGAAATGTGAAGACAATTTGATCTCTCGGCTAATGCCTGCAATTATATACACATTTTATACAGCACTTTAGTAAAATGGTAGACAGCTCTGTTGAAAAGTCTATGCAGAAGGTAAATGTTAGCATTTGGGCCTTAAAGTGCACTACCATTTATTTCTCAATGGAGGACTAATTGTGATGGGGGTGCCGCTGTATGTTTATTTCAATTACATTTTCTATCCATATAATTTAAGTTGTGGTCTGATTAACTTCTTCACCTTTGTTAATGAAGAATACTGAAGCAGTAAAGCACCTTATGTTCAACTTCTTTAGTTGCGGTAACATGGTATAGTGGATATATTAAATGTACCCTCTGGGTGGATAGAATTTTGGGGGTTCAACTTTACAATGAACAGCGGCCTCCGGAAACGTCATTCGGATAAATTTCTAAATTGACCTACGATCTTTTTTTAAAAGTAGACAGACATAGACTATTATATATTAGGAACCCTCCACTTATATCAACCAGTGTTCGAAATTGAGGCATGCAGGACGCTATTTAGCTCCTACTTGTAGGGAAGAGCCTGGCTAGCTTGACACTAACAGCTATCAGGAGCTACTTTTGGCTCCCCAGGCCAACTGATGCCGAACAATCTCACCTATGTGAATTTAACTCTGTGCATTTGGGATAATCTATAAATAAACATTAGGATACAACTATACAACATTTAAGGCATATGAGGTTATAAATATTGGAAAAAATGAAAAGCTTGCATCTAATGCGGAAGTTAGATTTGCAGAACTTTATGTACTAGATCCTCGTTCCCCAGAGGTAACCCCTGGTTACTGCTTAATGGTGGATACACAGGAGCAGATTGTAGCTCCTGCTTATCCAATCTTAATTTTGATCCCTGCCAATTGAAGTTACCTTCGTATATAGCAAGCAGAATATTTATGGTATGCAAATGTGTTCCGTTAGAAGTATTCATTATTCAAAGAGATTGGGCAGGTTTACCCATTAAAGAAATAATCTGTCCTTTAGTCATTGTGTTCAGGTGACTATTCATGGCTTATTGTAGGCCTACCCAAAATGGAAGAGTCTTGGAAAGTTACAGCCGAGAAATATACCCTAGAGCAATGGTAGCCAACCTGTCACCCACCAGAAGTTTTGGCCTACAACTCCCATGATCCCTCAACTCTGACTATGCAGGCTTGGGCTGTTAGCTTTTTTAGACCAAGACAACAGGGTTCTACGTTATTTCGCTGCGGTATTTTTAATCGCTGGTTTTTTCATCGCCATTTTTTTTTCTCGAAAAACGTTTTTTTTTGGGGGGGTTAACCCCTCAAGCCCCCCCTTTTTTTATTCCCTTACACACACAACCATATATTTAATTTTTAACCCCCCCCCCAAAAAAAACGATTATTTTTTTTCGAAATAAAAACGGCGATGAAAAAACACGCGATGAAAAATACCGCAGTGAAATGCGTGTATACCGACATCAGAGGATGACGGAATAGGATGAAATTACAGAGGTAGGAAAGTTCGACCACCAAAAGTCTGACCCCCATGTATTCGCATATGTATATGTGGGGGGGAGTTAATAAAAATGTATAAGTGTAAGGTGGAGGGTCTTCTCCACACATATATATGCAAAAAAATGGAGGAAAAAAGAAAAGAAAACAGAGTTTTGGTGTTCAAACTTTTTATCTCGGTCATTTCACGCAGATCCGAGGATGACAAGTTAGCTACTCGTATACTACAGCATTTGATAATCGAAATAAGTGCTTGCTGGGAGACATTTGTTCATCCTGCTGCCACATGTTGAGTTGCAGCAAGTCCGACTCAGCGGGTCATGCCTCTAAGCCTTAGAGTCTGAGGTCCCTAAACGGAGAGCCATTGAGTGGGGCAATAATAACAGCTTCTGTCTCTTTAGAAGTGCCCATCATTGAGTATGTAGTGTTATACCAAAATGAAATGTTGCTGTACAAATTGCATTAATACATGCATGGCAAGAACAGCATGTTTAACAAATGGAGTTAAAAAGGAAGATCTACTGTATTGATTTCAAATGAAAATCGCTCTTTCAATGACTTCAGGTTTACTTTTTCATTTCTTTTGTAAGTTTGTTAAAATGTATTCAACAGGTCATGAAATGTAGGTCCGTAAACCGTCTGGAATTCAACAGCAGATAAAGGACAACCGGGCATCTTTAGTCTGCCATCTATCCTGCATGCTGCGAAAGTGCATAATATCTATATTCCTTAGCTTTGCCTTGGCTTAGTTTTTGATGACATTCAGAAAAGTGCCATCTCGCCAAAATCGCAGGAAAAAAGTAACATTTTCTTGAAAGCCTGTGCTTCCCCTAAAACGCTAATTGAAGGCCTGTGATGCATGTAACAATCCCCAGTTCCTTTCCGGCGATTGAAATTCAATGGGGTTTTTCAAATTTCAATTCTGTTTTTTAACTAGCTATGAAGAAACTTACACATTTAAAATACAGCACACCCAGAAGGTGGTGGAACATGCGTTTGCAAATTTGGAATGGATGCAGTCTTGATTTTAGGAATGAGTTCAATATGTTATATTGTTTGTCTAATGCCAAAAGACATTCCAAAACGTTATGTCCAGGTAACAGGGTAACCTCTTCTGGATGACATGAATGAAATGACATTCACAAAGCGCATAACTTGTCTACAACTTGTCTGCGCTTGAAGGTGCTGCAGAACCTGTCATCATTCAAGCACGATACTCTACTGTCCAATCAGCGTGGTGAGAGGTGAAACCAGTCCAACATAGACTATAAGACACAGAGGCATTACACACACGCACACAAACACACATACATATACTGTGGGACGGCACTTCGAAAACAAACCCACAACAGATACAGCATTCCGGACACACATCTGTACTTCCCAAACATCCCCTGAGCAGAGCATGGATTCCTGAACATGGCTCGGAACCTGGAATGATCGAGGTCCACTCCCACCCTAAATAAAAACGCCCCCTCTTTTTTTCTGTACAATTTTAGAAATAGGAATATAGACAGAAAAATGTCTTCAAATTTCTAGCAAAGAGACCAGTATTAAAAACCAGCTCTGTTCGATGTCGGACCAAGTCAGGACAGGGTTGCAAACAAGTCGAACATGGAAGGGCATCTTGGTTGCTAAAGCAGAGAGGATGTAATGTGCATAGAAGCAGTCTCACGTGAGATAGCACTTTCCCTCTGTGTGTATTTTACAAATTCATCCCTTTTGAATTATTTAGTCCATAACCAGTGGGTTAAAATCGATTAATGTAGAGTTTAATGTAGGTTTAAGTGTTTTTCATTGTTACTTTTGCGGGGATCCTGGATTTGCCCTACCCCTTTCCTTTTCAGTCCTGTCTGACTAAATCTCTCCTATTACATGGCACCCTTGAGGGTGCTATGGTTTTTCTAGATCACAGCAGTTGACATCTTGAAAACCCTTCCCTGTGGATAGCCCACGCCAATTCAAACGAGCAGCATAAGGGTACAATGAATGTGTCTTTGGCACCCTGTGTGCCTCTGGTATTGCTGCTCTCCACACATCCTTGAGTCCCTGTCAAGGCGGCAGGGTGCCTGGCTCCTTTTTGCTAGTACTTCCTGATTGTTACGTCGGAACAGCAGACGAGAGATAAAGCATGCAGCCGGAGTACACACCAATGGCGACCCTGTACATGCACCCGATAAGGTTCAGTGTTCCTTACCGGCTTCATTTCAACATTGTCACTGTTCTGAAAAGGAGGAAAACATTTGACATCTGGAATACTTGTTGCCACCTTTCCACATCTTCTGACTTCTCTTGCTCGACTCAGCACAAGGAAAACAGATCAAAACCCCTCACCTTTCCACCCCCTGCCCTTCCTCGCCGCCGACACTTTGGAACCCAGCCACTTCCCATTAAAAAGCAGGTTATAACATTTCTGCAGAGCACTGGCTGCATTTCCGGTGGGCCCTTCAGATATCGGGCATTATCCATCTGTAACCTTACAGTGTTGAAAGAAATGTCTCGGAACAGCTCCACAGTCATCGATGTCGGCACCCCAGAAAGAGTCCAGAGAACAGCCCTCAGCGCTTCACAGGTTTTGGCATCGGTGGTACGAGGCAAGACACTGACGGGAAGCATAGGGGAGATGGGTGAGAGACAGAGGGAAAGGGAGGGCAAGGGGAGAGAGATAGGAAGAGGACCAACACAACAGCAACAAAAGGATTTTTATTCATCCCATTTCCTGTCCAGTGCAAAAAACAGGTCAAAGGAGACGAAGCAGAGACGGTCGCTCCCCTACACAGCGCTAGTGCTGCACACAGCTCGGTCCTTCGGCATCCTTGCGCTTGGAGGCCTCGTGCGCCGACACGCTAGGGCAGACGGATGATAAAACTCATCGATTGCCAATGCAGATTTAGGCTCAAGTCAGCCACGCCTCGTGCTAGCACCAGTCGTCCTGGCCGTCCTCGTGGTAGTAACTGCGCCCCCTGCCACCTGTCCCGGGCCCACTGCTGAGGCCTAAGGTATAGTGGTAGCCATTCGGGACCCGGCGGGCGTGAGAGGGCTGCGACGTCATAGAAGAGACGTACGAAGTCCTCGAGGACCTCCCCGAATTTGTAGCCAGTGCTTCCTCGAAGGTGAGTGCATCCTCTGGCAGTGCTCGGCCTGAACTGTCACACTCCTCACGGCGGCCCAAGTACGGGTCGGAGCCGGTGCGTGCCCCGGTGAAGCCTGCCTGGCCCTGGGACTCGCTGTGCAGCAGGGCGTTGTGTTCCGACAGGCCGCGGCTCAGACGTCCTGGGGAAAAGGTGGGCAGGCCTGTCTGAAAATGGGAGAAGTGAACCGGCGAGGAGTTGGCAGTCTTGTAGGTGACGTTGGGCCGAGGGGTTAGAGGCGTCTGCGGGAGCTGCCTCCGGACACCGCGGCACGGCGTGCTAGCACCAGATGTCGACAGCAGAGGGCTCCTGTTAACTGAACCACTGCCCTACATGAAAATTAGAACAAAGCAAATGAAAAAAATAAAAAACCAGACGGACACAATGGGCACAGACGAACACGGAATGCACGGAGAGCAACAGCAGGGATACAGCAGAGCCACGAGAAAGGGGCAGCGAAAGAAGGGAAGGAATCAGACAACCACAAGGGAAGAAGGGGGGAAAAAGGGAAGAAAAGATTTAAAAAGAGGCAAAAAGAAGGAAAACCAAGTAATTGTGAGAGTAATCAGATTACAACAGGTACATTCAATGCAGACCACATATTTCTGAGGATCTTCGGCAGAGCGTCACTACATCATAGTTGCCTGAAGTGTGTTTGCATACCCGACCCATCAGCCTATGTATGATGTCTTGCAGCACCTAGTTCTGACGCAGTCGTACTCGTTCACCGAAACACTATTTTATACTGCATGTATTCAGTCAAAGAGTACACCCTTAATGGTCTCACTTAAAAAAAGAAACGTCCATACTAGGATTAAACCTGTCCCCAAAATGAAGTTATGGCTCTCAACACAATTGGTACTTCATTTAGGAGAGACGGTATTATTTTATTTCACGAAATACGGTTTCCGGCACAGTATTTTTGAGATATTCTTTGTCTTAAAATTATATCGGCATTACTTTCTAACATTGCGTTATTATCAGGCATAACATTCTGGTGTCATTATTTTCTGGCCAGTATCGCGTGATCAATTTAAAATGGCAGGGCCATTATTTACTTGTATAGTTTCTGGGCCATTATAGTTTTCCAACAATAGCCAGCGACCTATTCTCGAAGCAGAGGGGATATGTTCACAGGTATACGTTTTGGGGGGAACCACTCAATATTCTCGGACATTATTCGGTGGTCTACTAATTTTATGGCATGTTTTCTTTGATAACCAGTCTACACTTACCTGAAACATAGACAATATGACACACATGGGTTAATTGCACCATTATGAATCCACTAAATATTTAGATACAGTTATCTAAATGGTTTCTTTCCCTACAATGAAAGCCCTTCACTAAGCAATACAATTGGAATTACTGTATTTATGTCCGTTTTTCAGTCAACTCGTTGTTTAACGCGAGCATCAAGAGCGCCAGTTGCCTTCTGGCAGCTAGCTTTGGGGCCCTTCTAGCAGTTCGGGTGGAAACTGAAGGCTACACGTGATAATAAGAACACCTTGTATCTTATAGCGCACGGAGCGTTTTCGGGTATTCACCTATAGCAAACAGCAGGTGCCACTACAGGGAATCAGTTAATCAGCTGAATGGTCATTCTTTTATTGAACTTGGAAGGTGAAAGATTGGGTTGCCTTTGCCAGGATTCCAAACATCAACTTGCATGCCATCCCTGTAGCAGGCACAGTACTGTATTGAGATGGGGGCTATGATTGTTTCAATGTCTTGCAAGTGGAGCAATATTGGATGTTTTACTGCAAAGAGGACTGTGCTTCGTCCTAGTCTATAACACCTGGAAACTGAGAGCACAACAAGACAACCTAATTTGCTTTGTGTATCCTCCACTTGTGAAATCAGGGGGTGGCAAATTGTGCAATTCTATTTTGTTAGTTATTACAGTGTGCATCAGTTGAAATTCAATTTTTCACACTAAATCATAGACATGAATATATGATATGGCATTTGTAACGCGCCTATACACATAATCATACATTAGCATAAACAACATAAACAACCATTTGCATATTAATCACATAACTAGTAATCACATTACGTCACTACATTCTTTTAAAACAGCCCATTACCGTTCCCAATACATTCTTAATATATGTGATTAATTACAATGAGATACTTGAGTATTCGTCAAACATCTTCTCCAAAATGCCTTCATTTTAATAGTTTATAATCTACGTGTAAAGTGACCAAGATACATTCTATTAATTGAAGACCAATTTCTCCTTTCAAGAAATCCCATAAAGCACCCTCACTACCTCATTATTGCGCCTCCTGCTTTGGTGCCTTGGTACCCACACCTGGCATTCTGTAACCCCCCTGGTTAATGCTCTATTTAGTGAGCCACTGCACAGGAACACTAGTGCCAGTAGCCTGCAATGTCGCATTTGCCTTCATTCCCTCCTATCAGTGCACATTTCTCGAGAATGTGCCTGCTGCTCTCTGCAGTCTCACAGCTCATCACCTTGTTTTAGAGTCTTTCTCCAATAGGTGTGTCTGATGCACAGACGGGAGGTGCATTTGCCATTTTCCAATCCCTTACAGTGAACATATTCTGAATCATAAGCTACGCCTTGTAGAGGATTTTATGGAACATGTTTGTCGTGTTTGCCTAGAAAGCTACAGTTCTGCACCTTGGTTTCCTTTCATCGTTCACACGAAGGGATCATGTCTCTGTTTGCCATGCTGGTCCTTTCTGAACAAGGCTTATGGCCATATCCTCCCGTCTGCGCTTCTCATTATCACATTTTTGGGTCATTTTCACTATCCAATGGCATGCAAACATACACATTCAGTCTCTTCCTATTGCCTAGCCTGTTGCTTTCACCATTCTTTATTAAATGACCATGGTGCTGTATATTATTACAGTTATGTAAAGTTCTGGTTTGTTGGGGGTGTAATCTGCCAAAGTGAGAGTGTGCATGTTCACTATTTTAAGAGGCACCACATTCCTGCCTCACCTTTGTCTTCTGACGCAATACATGACATTTCTGGAAGCCATTGGTGATTTTTCCACTTCTATATATGAAAGTTCAGGTATGCAAACACACATGGGCACTACTTACTGTATTGCACATACACATCAATGACAACTTTGCCGACTGCCTCTGGCCCTCTACATTAAGTGATACAAGTGTCCTGCACAGAGTAACACTGCATGGCAGAAGAAACCACAGTACGTCACATGATGCCACAACACCACTAAGGATATATGGGTATGCAACACATGCTGCCAGTATATATCACTGCATATGATTATATACTATATCAAGTGTATTTATAAATATCTGCAACGATATATTTCAAGACAATATACCAAATCATAACAGTGGTGCTTCGCATGGTTGCTATACTCATGTATAACACAATATCATGCTGCAGAACATTTGAACACATCAACATATTATTGTATATAAGAAAATATATTTAAAATCACAGTATATGTTGAATTATACAAATAAACACTGTGTGATCAAACAAAATGTACCGCATTGTATAGTGTTAGAGCGCAAGATATTGCATGTCATTGCACAGAACATCTAATAATAGTACAGTATTGTGTTCCGTATTATAACAAGGGGTGCTCGAGGCTATGCTACATATCAAAAGATTTTCCATATACAAAAGGATACCACCATAAAAGGCAACAAAACCTATAGTACACAATACTACAATTTATTTTGATGGATCACAATATATTGTCATGTAAAATTATGTTCTCATGTTACATAGACACATGTATTGCAATATAATATTGCATAACATGGTCATTCCAAGTTTATCATGAGAAAGCACTGAATGTTACACTATACTGCAAGTTATCACTATGTATCGTATGATATCACACAATTTCGTTTAACATTAACTACAATGTGTTACAGAATATTATGATATATCACTACATGACAATTGTTACTTACCAGTAATAGTTTTTGTGATGCTTGTATCCATTTTACAGTAACCTGCTTTGCTTGGTCTGCCATCTAGTGGTTGGCAAGGAGTATTGGCACTTGTTTAATGAAAACTGAAAAGAAGGCATCACCAGTGGCTTCCCTTTAATATCACCCTTGTACTTCATGAACAGGCTACCCATGAAGCTACTCCAATTCAACATTCTCAGTGTATTCTTTTCCTGGCTACGTGAGGTTAAATGGGTACATATAGATGTATAAATGCTGAAAAACTAAACAAAATTTTAATCATCACAGTAAACAAAAAACAAACTTGCTTTAATGAACAGGAAAGCTGTACACCCAAATTCCAAATGTAAGCAACAGACAGACTATTGCTGGTAGGTTACATTTGCCTTCTGGCTCTTGTGAATTTGTTTTAGATTCAGATAACTATACAGAAATGTCAACAGCCACTGATGTAGCACGGTCCGACACAGCCTCACCTTCTTGAAGGAGGGCGCAAAAAGTCGTCTTTTTTATCTGATAGAAAATTCAGGATGGGCGCCTCTTGTACTACAACTCCCTGTCACAGTGGAACAGAATGGCCATGAAACTGGCCACCTTAATTGTGGTTGCTGCAGTGGAGATGATCACCCTTCCTTGTCGGGCGGTACTGTGTGCTTTGTGGCTGTGTGCGCAGACACTAGGGGATGGAATCCGGAGCCTTATACTTTTTCTGATACCTATTCTTCCTGGGAGGGGCAGAGAAAGGATATTTTATGGTCAAAAGATCGTCTTCCCAAATGTCCTGGACGACTGTTATGGTAACCATTGATTTTCTAGTGTGCTCTCTTCGTTGACATAAGAACACTTCTTTCTTCTGTTCCTCTGGTATCAGGTCAAGCCCTAGAGATGATGGCGTAGAAGGAACCAATCTCATCAGGGGATAATCTCTGAGCAGAGGGTCCTCTGGTTCGCCAACCTCTGGTATAAAATCATTAAAATCGTCAGTGGTATTTGTGTGAGTAGACACACAACCCTGAGAGATGCCATCATCAGATTCAGTAGCCGTCAGATTGGTAGGAGGTGGAAGAGCAGCCATGAGGACGTGTGAGGGGCATCCTGTCGGAGGTGGAGGAGAAAGTGATGGGCCAGCAGGAAAACCTTGATGAGGAGGAAGAGACGGAGCAGGCAGTCTATGTTTAAATTAAGAAACCAAAGTCTGCAGCATAGACACAATGTACATGCAGCTGGAGCATTCTCAATTGTGTGTTTTCCAATTGTCATACATATTAACAAATAACCAATATGTGCCAAGAAAATGTTAACTGCCAACCCGAATGTCACAGAACGAGCGAATTGGTATGAATGGTATGAGTGAGATATGATAAAGCCTATTTAAGTGTATATATTTTCCTACCAACTTTTATTCTTAACAATTAAAGAGAGTTTTTGATACAAGTATTACGGTTTCTGTATATTTACTGTTTCTCCCAAAAGGCAATAGCTGTAGATTTATATGCCAGCTTCTCAGCACCTGCACCTGTTGTGTCGTCTGACCTAGAGAGAGGGGTAGTCAGTCTGCCTCTTTCGTTTCTATTCGCATGAGCAATGTGGCCATTGTTAACTCTCTTCTCACAGGAAGAATTGTCGGGATGCCTCAAACCCTTTGAAGAGGGAGTACCGTCTAGGGATCTGCTCTGTCATAGTGCAGCATGACTCTGGATAGAGGCCGAGTCAGAGGATCCAGCATCATCGTCTAACCAGGCCACTAACCCTCTGTGATGGTCCCTGAGTATCTTGTTGGAGAAAAACTGGCAAATGGAGCAGCCTTTGATCTCATGGTCAGAGTGGGTAAAGACAAAGACAGTCATTGTGAAGATCCTAGATATACATATTCTTCAGATGACTGGTGGAACAGGCCTTGAAAATACCCTTCTTTCTAGTGACAGCCATGGTGTCAGCGGACATCTATGGGGCCTAACCGACGGGAGCTGAAAAGCCCATCGAAGGCGATGAGAAGCTTGAACTGAACCACTGATGGGGCAAGGAAGCACATAACTTCTCAAAATGCAGAATTTGCAGTCGAAAAAATGAAAAAATAGATATTAAATCGTCAAAAGTATGAAGAGATTTTTTGAGGACTCCCAACACTGAACATGCAGTAAAACAATCCGAAGATGTCCTCCAGGGGTGGAGCTAAAGGAGACCTGTCTATTGGCTGCGGGGTAATATGACCCAAAGGACCCAAATAGAACACTAAAGTGACAGCAGTTTTTAAATGTAAATGTACACTGCTTTAATGTACCAGAGGATTTCAGCCTGACGCAGGGAATATTTAAACAGCATGTGAATCTATGAAAGATCCAGTTCTGGAGAAAGTCTTGCCTATTGATCCTTTGTTTGGAAACCTGGATGCAAAGTTTTGGAATTTTGCATTTGTACTTGTTGCAAATAAGTCCATGTGCTATGTTCCCCATCTAATGATTATGCATTTGATTCTATGCATACTAAATTCACACGCATGCTTCTGTAACATGTCGCACCTGAAATTGCCCGCTAGGCAATTGATGATCACTGGCATGTTTTGGACCACTGCTGTTACCTCTCTCTCCTTATGCATCCATGCCAAATTAACTGAGTGCTTCCCTACTTGTTGGCATAAATCTTTATGCTTTAGTATTGTTTGTTTTTATCAGCACATGCTTCCCCTTATCTGTGATTGGAATCTGTGTAATGCCACGCATATTTAAAGTCGGTCCAAGACAGTGATGAGCAATGCCTTTTGCCACACCCTCTATATCATGTAGGATTGGAGATGATTTTCCAAACCTATCAATGTGGTCAGGCTTTATTGGTAATCTGTATCTATGGATTTCTGAAATGACACACCTTTGTAGGTTCGGTTTATTCTGCCATTGGAGAAACTGTATGTCATCTTGTGTATCAAGCACTATATTATCCCAATCCCCTTTCACCTGTGCCCGTTGTGCACTGAAACACCCTTAAAATGACCGTGAGTATTGTCCCAAGCGGTGAATGATGCTGCCATTCTCAATAGTTTCATCATTGTTCTCAGACTGAAATTCTTCCTGAAACATTGGACACAGGCCTCTAGAGACAAATCATGTAAGACAATTACCGAGGAGGAGAATGTTCTTTCTATGGATTCTTCTTCCACAGATTCCTCATCTGTTAGAGATCCTGATCCAGCTCTACTGCTTCGGAATATTTTGGTGCTCAATCGGCTCCAGACAGGACTTCAGGCGTCATATATATACTTTGTCACTATGCCCCACACTTCAGTTCCCCCTTAAGTTCTTGAGCTTGCCACAATGCATAGGAAAACATAGAGAATAAAGGGCTAATTAGCCCATAAGAGGTCAAAACAACCATAAACTTCCAATGGAAGAAAAAACCTTGTGAAAGACACCACAACCCGTAACGTCATAAAATATGTATTTTTTTTTTAGCAACATGTGGCATGAAAGAAAGAAAATGGTCATACAAGGACCATCGCCAAGCCTCAACCCAAGAGGAGATGTGCACCAACCATCAACTTTATGAGCTGGGACAGAAGGGAGAGGAGATGAGGAATCTGTGGGAGAAGAATCCATAGAAAGAACATTACAGTTAGTAATTTCTCCTTCAGTGGATTGCCTTTCTCCCGCAAATTCTTCATCTGATAGACTTCCAAAGCAGCAGGGCAAAGGAGGTGAGCACAAAGTTATACTAGCAGATTTTACAGCACCGCCCTGCCAAAATGCGCATCAGCTATGAAGGCAACCTCTAGGCTGTAGTGTCTAGTGAAGGTATGAAGTGAGGACCATGTTGCCACACGACAAATATCCCTAACCTGGACCCTCCTTTGTAGGGTAGTTGACGCAGAGACCCCTCTAGTCGAGTGTGCCCTGATGCCAGAAGGCAGCCCCCTGTCTGCAGACTTGTAACCCTTCCGCTATGAAGAAAATGATCAAGTGGGATAAAGTCTGTTTCGTTACTGCTAAACCTTTACGGGCTAAAGAGAAGGCTACAAAGAGTTGGTCAATTTGCCGGAATGCAAACATCCTTGTGATGTAGAAACATAGGGCTCTTTTGGGATCCAGCAGATGGAAACGCCCCTCTTCCATAGAAGGTGGCGGGTAGAAGACTAGAAGGACTATGGACTACGACAGATGGAACTCGGACACCACATTTGGAAGAAATCCAGGTCTTACTTTGAGTGAGACCTTATCCAGAAAAAAAACACAGAAAATTGGGGTTTGCAGCACAAGGACTGCAATTCACAAACCCACCTAGTGGATATTATCGACACTAAGAAAGCTGTCTTCAAAGAGAGTAGCCACAAGGAACAAGTGTGCATAGGCATATGCTCGGAAGGAGCCACCATCTGAAATGTCAAAACCAGATTAAGATCCCAATCGGGGAAAACAAAGGGAGTTGGCGGAAACGTATTTACAAGGCCCTTCAGGAATTGTGCCATCACCGGGATAAAAAAATATGAACCTTGATCCGGGGACCTCTTAAACACAGACAAGGCCACAAAATATTATTTGACTGTGGTGACATTCAGGCCTGCTGAGGCCATTGACAGTAGGAACTCCATCACTGTAGTGGTGGGGCAAGATATAGGGTCAATCTCGAGTTCCCTGCATCACGCCCCAAATCCTCTCTGCCTGCACACGTACAAGGATCTTGTAGAGGGTCTGCGTGCAGCCAGCAACACCTCATGCACCTCCTCACAGAGGTCCGAGTCATCATATCGCATCCTCTAGAGAGCCACGCATGTAGGTTGAGACACTCCGGACTTGGGTGAAGCACCCGGCCTTCCGACTAGGTTAGGAGATCTGGCCGCCGAGGCAACCAAAGATGTGGGCAGATGGTTAGATCCAGAAGGTCCGAGTATCACGTCCTCCTCACCCAGTCCGGGGTGATTAGGATCATGGTTGCTCGAAATCTCCTGAGCCTCCTGAGAGCCCAAGGGATGAAGGGAATCGGGGGAAGGCTTAGTGGAGAGGGAAGTTCCAATCCACCAGAAACAGCTCCCCTAGCGCACTATTCGCTGGGAATTCCCTTGAGCAAAAGTGTCTGCACCTCCTGTTGGACTCGGTGGCAAACAGAACCTCTGTTGGGCACTCGAGAGAGAGAAGACCTCCTCTAGGACTTCTTGGCACACCTCCCACTCGTGCCAGACCGTGCTCTGCCTTCTCAGAGCATCCGCCAAACCGTTCTCTGCCCCCGCCATGTGAGCTGCAGAGACTGTGACCTGGTTCTCAAACAGCCAGAACCACAATTGCATCGCCTCTCTGCAAAGTGAGAGGGCGCAAAAGCCACCTTGCTTGTACAAGTAGTGCATGGCCACCATATTGCCTGTTAAGATCAGGACATGCTTCCCCTTCAGAGACGGGGAAAATTCCTTCAGGCCTAGCCTGATGGCTCGCCACTCCAACCTGTTGATGTGCTACCTGGCTTCCTTTGCTGATCACCTGCAAGTCCTCGCAGTGAACGCCCCAACCGTTCAAGGATGCATCCATGACTAACCGGACCTGACGCCACAGAGGCCAGAAGGGTTCCCCCGCTAGTAAGTAAGCTAAGATAGTAAGTTTCTGCTGTCGGCCCTCCAAAGAAGGTTGTTGACCACTGATCTGGACACCCTGAGGGGGATCCTTGAGGGTTACGAGGTATTGGGACCACTGGCCTCGTAGGAGCCACTGTAAAGATCTAATTTGCAGCGTGACGTCTGGCACTAGAACAATCTAGGACTGCCCCGATGAACTGGAGCCTCTGACCTGGGGTTGTGTGAGAATTCAGGGAGTGAAAAAACATGCTCTGCTGACTTCGCTCAGATCAGCCAGTCGTCCAAGTATGGGAATACGTGGACACCGGATCTCCAGTTGTGAGCCACGACTACCGCCATGAGCTTGTTGAAGACCCTTGGAGCGGAGGTCAACCCAAAGGGAAGCACCTTGAACTGATAGTGCTTGTCCCCTATGATGAACCTTAAGAACTTCCTGTGTGTGCCTGTGATGTATCGGCACAGGGAAGTAAGCCTCCTGAAGGTCTATGGACACCAGCCAGTCCTGCAACTCGAGAGCATGGAGAAACTCTCTCAACGTCACAATCCTGATTTTGTCTTTCCCCAGGAACTTCTTCAAGGCCCTTAGGTCCAAGATGGGATGGAGACCTCCTGCCTTCTTGGTTACCAGGAAATACCGGCAATACCAGCCCGACCCTCTCTGCTCGGGAGGTACCTCTTCCATGACACCCTTTAACAACAGGGCTCTCAGTTCTTCCTGGAGCTCCTGTTCGAGGTGGCATGGAGGTGGTGGGGGTCCTTAAGAAAGGCAGACAATAACCCCACTGCACAAGCTCCAGGTGATCTCCCGCCATTAGGGCCAATGCTCTGACAGCTGTCCACCATCTGGTGAGTTGTGGGAGGAGAAAATCAAAGTGGCTTTGAGGACAGAGCCGCTCCTGCCGCTGCTGCCGGCTGACCTCTGGAAGCCCCCTGGCCCTTTCCGGAGCACGAGAAACACTTCAGCCTCTGCCTGACATGCGGGAGCTGCGCCTTCCTGCTGGAAGGCATGTAACGCCTGTAGCCCTTGCCCCTAAAGGCAAAGCTAAAGGCAGGCTTGGCCGGCTGTGTAACTAGGCCCATCGATTTTGCGGCAAGCTTTGACTCCTGTCATCGGCCTTCGGACTGAAAAGGAATTCTTCCTCAAAAGGCATGTCCAGCAACCTATTCTGGATGTTAGGTGAAAAACCTGAGGAGCAGAGATAGGCCTGTCTCCTGAGTACCACAGCTGAACCCATTTACTGGCCAATGCAGCCTGCCACGTCCAGGTGAGTCTGCAGTGACTGCCTAGCCACCTCCTTCCCATCATCCACCAGCTGAATAAAACCATCTTGCAGCTCTCCTTCATTGATGTATTGGGCTGAATGTTCCACCACTTTCCAGAGGCCAAAGGAATACTTGGCAAACCCACAGGACACATTAGTTGCCTTCAAGGCCATGCTGGCAGAGGTGAAAATCTTTTCGCAACAGCATTCAGCCTCTTGCCCTCCCTGTCAGGCGGCAGGTTTGAGGTGGAGGAAGCTACCCTGGTGGAAACAGTGGCCGCCTGAACTAGACCTTCCGGGGAAAGGTGAGAGGACAAAAAGGACAGACCCCCCCTTGCCAGCCAGTATTTACTTGTTGCTTTGGAGCTGACAGGAAGAATAGAACAGGGCCGTTGCCACAAGGAGGCGACTGGGTCGGCTATATCCGGATTCAGTGGCATGTGTCGTTCCGTAGTGGGGCATGGGCATGAGTGTACAGCTGAGTTTGTTGTAATTCAACATCTGGGGTGGTATCCAGCCCACTGGCATCATGCAGCCCCTGTGCCAAAGTCAGGAGGTCTGCCTGGTCATCAAAATTTTATCAACACCATCAGCCCCTGAATATATAGGGTCGACGTCTCCCTGATCGCCCCACTGTCACACCAAAAATGTGCACCATGGAGCCGAAGAAATCGGATCGGGAAAGTGGGACGAAGGAACGATCGCCGATGGTCGGCGTCGAGGACTTATCTTTTGACATCGGAGGGGTGGCTGTCGGCCGAGGCTTAGGCACCAAGGGCACGTTGAGAATGCTCAAACCCTGAGACTCACGGGAAGGGCCTGGCTTCGAGGGTTTAATTGCCTTCTTCAGCGCCGAACCCAAAGGCTCTCCCGATGCTGATGGCGTCGGGACGATAGAGCGCCACTGAATCCACCAGGGCCTGCTGTTTTGGGGGTGCACCCGCACCTACAGCTGCCTTTTCAGCATCTGCGATTTGAATTCCTCACATTCCTGATAAGTTGTCGGCCCGCTGACAACTTACTTCGTACTGAGTCAGAGTCACGTCGGTGCTGATGACACCTCTTCTTTTTAAGAGAGGATGATGAAGAACAGTGGCTCTATGAGTGAGATCACTTCTTCGTCTTGTGCCGATGTCTTTTCTCATTCTCGGGGTAGGCCCCTCCGTCTCGGCCTCTGAGGACCAAACGGTCGACCACGCAGGGGACTTTGACTGCGGTTGACCCACCGCGAGCTTGGCTGAATGCTCCCAAATGAACTTAGGGTTCATCTTCCCACACAACTCGGCCACCGACATCTTGGAGTCGCAGTCAGTGCATGAGTGCAGCATTTAAACCCTGAAAACCGAGGCACGGGCATCTCGCGGTCAAGAAAAATAAAAATTCTGACTAGAAATTTGCAGAATATAGTCGAGTAACTCGAAGTAAGCATTATGTTTCTCAAGAGCAGAGTGTCAAGCACATGGAAAACGGAACTGAAGTACAGGGCCTAGTGACGCAGTATATATGACTCCCGACGTCATGTTGGGAGCTGACGATCGAGCAAGATGAATCAAGGTCCACTACGCCCTGTCAACATTTTTTCCGAGCAGCAGAGCTGGATGAGGATATCTATATGCTGAAGAATCTGTGAGACAAAAGCAATCAATTGAAACAATGCAAATCACGGACTGAGCACTGGGCAGCCTAGGCTTCCTGATTCTACGAGATTGCAAGATTTCAGAGGTAAAGGAAGCAGGTTGCTCTTGCCATTGCTTAGGGGAAAACCTTGTTCACCAAGGCCGCATCCAGCTACCCATCAGTTTGCTCCATGACCTGACACCAAGAGCGGTCCATATGCATGTGGTTGTGTGCTGCCTGGGGGACTCTGCGTCAGGTCTGGAGGTTAAGGACCCTTAGTGGCATTACACCACACACCCTTAACTGTCTCTCTGCCGGTCCTGGCTTCTCAGAATGTTCCCAGTGAAAACAGTTAAGCAACTGTGCTGTGTGTACCCCAGAGGCTGTTCCCAAGAACTGTCTGCTACCCCGTACCCCTTCCAATCAAGGAGGCAATTTAGGATTCTCTTTATGGTTTTGAAGGCCAGGATAGTACGCACCTCTTATTTGGACTCCCCATTAATCAGTTCCGGTGGTGGAGCGCAGTGTGGAACAAATTGATTCTAGTAATGATATGTAGAACACAGGTGTGCAGGGAGGTCGAGTCAGACCGTGGCTGTACCAACCAGGGCTCTAATGACATAAGGACCAATATACCTGGAAACAAACGTCCAGTGGCCTTTCAGGTAAACATCTGTGGTGGCTAACCATACCTTGTCTCCCACTTGGTAATTAGAGGCTGCCCTACAAGCCCGGTTGGCAAAGTGCTAATATATGTCCTTGGCGTGATGGAGATTAGCCTTGGCTTGGGCTAGTGTCCAGTGGATGGCCATTTGCAGGGTCTGGACTGCTCGCATTTGGGATATAAATAGAGTTCTGTGGATGTCACCCATGCAGTAGGTAATACAGGGTGTACCCTGTTCACGTGTTAGGGGTGTTATTATAGGCATATTCTGCCACCAACAAGATGCCTACCCACGCTGATTCAATCTGGAAAAGCATCCACTGGTGGTACTGCTCGAGGCACTAGTTCACCCTCTCTGTCTGCCCATTGGTTTGTGGGTGATAGCTTGTGGAGAGGCGGACGTCTATTTGGGACAGGGATCAGCAACGAGGCCAGACGTGGGAGAGAAACTGGCATGACAGATGGGAAACATGGGGGCAGACTATTTGCTGTAGGAAGATTTGTGCAGAGGTGGTGGCATTGGGCACCCCTTTTAGGGGGACGAAGTGAGCCATCTTGGATAAATGGTCTACTACCACGAGTATGGTATCAAATCCCTGACAGATTTATAGGTCTGTGACGAAATACATTGAACGTGTGTGACATGGAGATGGGGGTATCGACAGGGGTTGCAAGAGCCCTTGAGGTATATGCTGGTGATGCTTAAACTGGGTACAGGTGGAACAGGCGGAAACATATTGTGTGATGTCCCTGGTGAGTGTGGGCCTCTGGTGATTTCCCAGAAGGCCTCTGCGCCCTGGGCCTCTTTTGTGTGGCATTTCCAAATGTTCCCATAGAAGAAGGGGTGGGTTTGTTGAAAATGTGTAATATGGGGCCACTTTGAAAAGTATTTTCAGGGCCACTTTTGGGTCCCAGTCCACCCCTGGCCAACAATAACCTTGTTGGATATTTGCTAGTGTCTACCGGTGGCCTGCCAGGAGGGTGTCATGATAGCTTCATATTACCCATTCTTGGAAGTCCGCATTGGGCAGGTACACAGAGCCAAGATGATAGGGCAACCCATCTTTTATGCTACCTCATGGTTGTGCATTAACTCATAGGTCCAGGCCCTTGGAGGACACAAGGTTGTTGATTTACTGGTGGAGGATGTTCACATCCTTCTCCTTCTCAAGACCTCCCACAATTCGTTCAGCAGGAATTATGGGAGGTGTTTCTGGGGGTTTATGAATCCATTCCTCTTCTTCGTTGCTCAGACCTAACCGGGAGAGGGTATCCGCCTTGCCGTTGCAGGCACCTAGGCGATTTGTGATAATAAAATCAAAATCTGAAAAGAAGATCATCCAACATAGCTGGCGTGTCGAAAGAGCTCTGCGTGACTTCAGGAAATGCAGGTTACGATGGTCGGTCAGGACACTAACAATGATTTTTGTCTCCAAGCAGATGGTTCCTCCATTCTTTGAAGGCCGCCTTGATGACCAGCAGTTCCTAATCCATTATGGAATAATACTTTAACTCCGGAGGTGAATAGGTCTTGGACCAGAAGGCTACGGGCTTGAGGTCTCCCGTTTCTGGGTTGCGTTGAGACACCACCACCCCATAGCAAAGTATGAAGCATTCGTTTCTACTACGAAGGGCTGCTCAGGATTGCAGTGAAGCAGTACAGGAGCGGCCATGAAACGTGCCTTTAAGCTGTTCAAAGAGTGTTAAGCTTCAGGTTCCAGGCAAATGTCTTATTCTTTCGTAACAGCGAGGTGATGGGGTGAACCACCTCAGAGAATCCTGGAATAAAACACCTATAAAAGTTGGTGAAGCCCAGGAAGTTTTGGATGGCCTTGACTGACAAAGGTGATGGCCATTGAAGGATGGCTTCCACCTTCCTCTTATACACGATGATGCCCTTTGGATGTCAGGAAGAAGCCTAGAAATTCCAAATTGCGTATGTGGAATGAACACTTCTCCAACTTAGCAAAGAGACAATGTAGCCTTTCCATCACTGCTCTGTTTTGTGCTTACGGACAGTTTTGGAATAGACTAAGATGTCACCAGGGTGAGAATATCAGCTGCCTGAAATGGACCCTGACTAGCGGGGGAGAAAATAGCGGGGGAGAAAAATACCCATTATTTTAAGAGTGTTATGCTGTGAAAACCAAAGGTTGTTGGAGAGACCTGAAAAGTGTGAGAGAAGAACAAATTATATGATATGATATGATAGTTTATTTATATAGCGCCTATACACAATGTGTTTCAAAGCGCTTCAAGGCAAGGGAGGGAACAAGGGAAAAAACAATGACATTCTTACATGCCATGAACAGTAAGGATGTGAAATTAACTATCGTACTCGGACTGACGACATTTCAGATAGTGCAAGAGCTAAAACATAGATAAGGAAGGGAGGGGGAGAGTGGGAAGGAAATGGAAACAGACAGGCGACTACCGTACTAGGCCTGACGACATTTCTGGTAGAGCCGGAAAAAAAACAAGAGGTGAGGGAGAGGGGTGCAGAAAGGTAGGGGAGGAACAAAACAAGCGACTATCATATTAGGCCTGACGACATTTCAGATAGTGCTGGAGGGGGGTTGGGGAGGAAAAAACCAGTAAGGGGAGGGAGGAGGAGACAGATGAGGTTGCTATCATACTAGGTCCAGGGACAATTCTGATAGGGTAAGTGCATAGAAGAAGTAAGGAGAGGAGATAGGAAAAGGGAGAAGGGAAAGGAGGAGAGAACAGAGAGTTAGCAGTCAAAAGAGTGGAGAAGCAAGAGGGGAGAGTGAATACAATTGCAGAAGTCAGTAGTAACACATAATGTGCAAAGTCAGGATACAAGATGAAGATGGGAACAGCATGATTCAGGGCCACCATGAGTACAAGATGCAAAAGAAGTTCAGCATGAGAGTTGGGAAAGGGTGACGCACCATGAATGAATGAAGTCCATAAAAGTCAAATCCAGCATTGTCCACAAGACGGTGATGTTGAAACCAGAAAGTATCAGGACAGACTCCTGCAGAAATAGGCTTGAGTGGGGTGAGGGGGAAGCAGGGTAGAAGAATCAAGCAAAACAGGCAACACCTGTGTGCGAGAATGCGGGGCACAAGGGAACATCACGGGGGGACCAGAGGGAGTAACACATGTTGGTGCATGCCTACCTGCTGTCTGAGCAGGGGGTTGGGCCCTGGGTCCTCCTGGTCTGAACAGGTCCAAACAGGAATTTCCCTTTTCTTCGCTTAGGACGCCCGGGCGAGACACACCCTTGATCTAATAGTTAGGAGCAGGAAGGAAGAGGCAGGGCTAACAACGGATAGGACAATATTCTTGAGTCCCATCTGAATGATCTATGCAGTTCCCAACTATGCGGCCCGCCGGGTTTGTAACATTAGAATCCGGAGGGCAGAACAGTTCCGTGTGCAGCAGGTAGCCAACATGCAGTCACTGCAGCATCAACCAATCAAGGCGTATAAAGTCTATATGATCTGCACTAATGGCAGTGGGCCAATGGGGTAAGGTGATTATGTTCCCTGGACTGTGATACTGAAGACCCCCCCAACAGTGAGTGGTGCGGAGAGTGCAGCTCCCGTTACACTACCATATGGTGGAGGCGAAGTTCCCGCCGATAGCAACAGGGGGTCACAAATCAATGTCAGTCGTCGGTCGGTGAGTTGTCCTCCAGCCTGGTCCTTCCACCACATGCGTTCAAATTAGGACAGTGAATCCCCGACCCAGCCTCCAATGAGGTAACACATGCGGCAGGGCCATGATTAACAGGGCGCAGAGTACACACAGGCCCCAGATGATATGTTAACAGCAGGTGTGGGTGTCAAATCGCTGGCGGGTGTGGGCGCCAAGTCCAACAAGGAGGGGGTCAAAATCACCCGAGGAGCTGAGGGGCTGTGGAGCATACTGGCACCTAGCAGCACCATGTAGGGAAGGCCCAGGTATCTCCTCCATGGCAGCACATGGCCTTGTGGCGTCAGTTGAGGCCTCGTCACTGCTCCCCACCTCCGTTGTGCCATTCAGCCACATGCGGATATCTAGTCAGCCCGGGGCAGCATTCGGCCTGACTCATGGGTCGGGCTCCCAGCGCAGTGTCTAGTGAACCTTGGTGCCATGTATGATGCAGCTCCAGGCGGGTAGGAATGAGTGCTCAGCGCACGCCTCACCCCCACAATAGGTGTCGGGGTAATCCATGAGCAGGTCCCCCCTCTCGCGGACCCACCTCGGTACCAATATCCAGATCTTCCTCGGCTGCTGTCCTCTCGGCAATGTAGAGAGATTTCCGCAATAACGTTCAGCCACTTTCCCCCTGGTTTGATGGCTTCCGTGGATCACACTGCACATAGACTTGAAGGTGCAGTGCAAGGAGCGAACTCTACGCCACTCTGCCGGCTTCGGATGAGGAGACACCAGCAGTCCCAGCCAGGAGGCCCCGCGGTTAGGGCCAGTAAGTGCGGGCCTCACACCTGGCTGCTCGCCCAGCTTACAGCCTTTGTCCGCCACGGGACAGTCCTGCCCGGTTACCACTACGTCGCCGCTGCAGGGCAGCCATCACCAGCTCAGGTGCGCTTTCCCTTGCAGCGATGGCGCTGTATCAAAGTTTCTCTCCAGAACTGCTGCAACAGGGTTCCCCAGCTCCGTTTTCAACCGGGAAAGCTGGAGTGGATAGCTTCAGCCTTCGGAATCAATGAATCCGTTGATGAATATTCGTTGAAAAGTCAAATAGATGGCATATTTCATGCGAATTGCGCGGGTCTGAGCGGAGCGATGCCGGTTTAGACCTTCATCAGCTTGCTGCTCAACAGCGCCTCCCCTGCTTGGCTTCATTTGTGACCAGTGTAGCCAATAAATAGTTGATCATCCTGTCTGATGGCTGACGTTCTCGAAATATAAAAACTAAGAGCCCTTTTTGGGTCAAACCAGTGTAACCTCTCTTCAATCATAGAAGGGTGGGGAGGAAGATAGAAAGCTGGTAGTGTGATCTTCTGTGTCAGATGATATTCAGACACCATCTTAGGAAGGCAGGAGGGACGAACTTTCAAAACGACCTTCTTCTTGGACAATACTGTGAATGGTGGCTTGCAAGATAGAGCTTGTAGATCACTAACCATGCAAGCAGAAGTGATGTCCTCTAAAAGGATGGTTTTCCAGGTTGACAACCTCAGAGGACAGGACTGCAGCGGCTCAAAAGGCACACCCATTAAGAAAGTAAGTACCACATTTAAATCCAAGGATGGAACCAGAAAAGAGACCATTGGAAATGTATTTGTCAGTCCTTTCGAGAATTGCATCACATCGGCATCTTAAAGTAAGAGCCTTGTTCTGGCATGCATTTAAAAATGCCAAGTATCACTTGATGATAGCCACCTGCAGTCCCTGATGAGTTAGGTGCAGTAAAAAAGATAGTACTGCAGGTGTATTGCAAGAGAAAGGATATATATCTTTAGCTCTAAACCAGTTGCACAACTTGTTCCAACTGCAGCGGTATAGTGCTTTTGTTGCTGTTCTTCTAGCCAAAAGCAACACCTCCATAACGTCTTCTGGGAGGTCACAATCTTTGTATTTTAGCCTCTCAGAAACCAGGCATGAAGGTTCAGTGCTCTGATTCCTGGGTGAAGAAGACAGCCTCCCTCCTGTGACAGTAGATCTACTCTCTGGGGAAGACGGAATGGCGGGAACATGGACATGTCTACAAGGTCCAGGTACCACATCCTCCTGGCCCAATCCGGGGCAATCAGGATCATGGATTTCCCTCTTTCCTCCTCAACCTCCCGATGATGTGAGGTATGACAAGGACTGGTCAGAATGCATACAGGAGTGGAAATTCCAAGTTCACTACAAACACGTCTCCCAGAGCTCCTCTCTGATGAAATTCGCTGGAGTAGAACAGGTCGCATTTCCTGTTGATACTGGACGCGAACAGATCCACGTGAGGGGTTCCCCAAAGGGCAAAGATCTCTAGAAGGGACTCCCTGAGCTAACGCCAACTGCTTAGAGTGTCTGCCATTTCACTCTTCCCCGGCTAGGTGAACAGCTGGCATAGAAATCCCATTTTATAGAAGCCAAAACCAGAGCTTCGTTGCATCCTAGAACAGTGGTAGGGACCATACACCTCCTCTCTTGTTGATGTAATGCACGGTCACAGTATTGTCCGTTATTGTCAGGACATTGTTTGCCTGGATGGAAAGCAAAAAGGCCGTCAGTCCCAGTCCGATCGCCCACAGCTCTAAAAGGTTTATGTGTAATCTTAATTCTGCAGGGGACCAAAGTCCACTCATTGTCTAATTGCTCATATGAGCTCTCCATCCTTTGAGGGAAGCGTCCTTGAATACAGTTATCTCCAGGCAATGTTGCAATAAAGGTTCCACAATCATCATCTTCTCCTTGCTGGCACACCAGTGTCTTGGGAGGATAGTTCAGCAGCAACGTGCTTGCCTTGCAAGCAAGACAACACAGAGCCACACAGGTTCGATCCCCGGGTCCGTGCTTAGAAACCTCTGGGTATTAAGCGCGTTATAAATAACCTATCATATCATATCATATCATACCACAGGAGATCCTGGGTACCTTGTTCGGGACCCGAAGAAGGTCTGTCATCCTGCTTGAGAACTGTGACCGTTGGGATCTGAGGGCCCACTGGAGAGACCTCTTCCTTAGGCAGACTTCTGACACCAGGAAAAGTAAGGATTCCATGACCCACAGCAACCTCAGAAAGTCGAATGCTGGTAGATATTGGGAGTTCTGACATCTTGTTACCATCTGAAAGATATGTTTAGCTCTCAACTTGGGAGGCAAAGCCTTCCCTGAGGAAGAATCCAGGACCGCTCTAATAAATTGAAGCTTCTGAGAAAGTGTCACTTGGTACTGCTTGAAATTGAGGGAGACGCCCAATTTGTGAAGGTAGTGGCAGGCGCTGCTCAGATGTTCTACAGCCTGTTTAGGAGAACAAGCTCTGACCAGCTAGTCGTCTAGGCACCAAAAGATGTGAATCCCTCCCCTCCTTAGATTTGCTGCCACCACCACCATCAACTTAGTGAAGACCCTTGGGTTGGAGGTGAGCCCGAAAAGGCAGAACTCGAAATTGATAGTGAGAACTGCCAATGGCGAACCTTAGTTACTTCCTGTGTCTGGGATGCATAGTCATATGAAAGGAAACATCCTGAAGATTGAGTGACACCATCCAGTCTTGGAGCTGAAGGGCCTGGAGGGTCTGCAAAAGAGTGACCATCTTGAACGTGTGCTTCCTGAGGAACTTGTTCAGGTGCCTCAGTTCTAGGATGGGTCTGCTGTCTTTCTTGGGAACCAGGAAATAGGTGGTGTACCAACCCTGGTTTTGTTCCGCTACAGTTACCTTCGCCGCAGCAAGTTTCTCCAACAGGGATAGAATCTCCTGAAGGAGGAACGATCTGGATCTCAAAGAGATTGTTTGCTTGTGGGACAATCTGGGGGTCTTGGCTGAAATGGGAGATAGTGCCCATGGGCTACTGTCAGTAGTTCCCATGCATCTGAAGTAATAAGATGGCATTCTTACAGATTCTGGGTCAACCTGCCTCCTACTGGGGTTCTCTGAGCAAAGTGCTCAGAGAGGTTTTGGAGCTGTGTCAGAGGGCAAGGAGGAGGTTGCTGCCTGAGGAGTTTTTCCTCTACAATCTCTAGCGGCTCGTGTAAACCTTCTTTGCCCTTTTTCTGGCATGTCTGACCTCTTCCCCTTTGGCCAAAGGAGGAGTAATAGCAAAAGGACTGTCCTCTCCAGGTCTGTGAAGGTGGTTATTGTTGCGGCGGATGAATGGCGGCTCCCAAAGATTTTGCTGCAGCATTTGAAGCCTGTAGCTTCTCTAGATTGTTGTCCGCCTTGGAGCCAAATAGATTGGATCCATCAATGGGCATATTTAGGAGCCTTGGCTGAACATCGGGTGCAAACTCAGACTTATGCAGCCAAGCCCCTTATTACTGCGCTAGATCCCATGCATCTGCCGACACATTCTGACACGCCTTGGCCTGACTGAAGGGATTGGCAGGAACCCTCTTTTCCATCATTAATAAGGTTATTAAAACCTTCTCACACCTCACCTTCAGGAGTGTTTTCTGCAGCTTGGGCAATTACATTCCATAAAGTTAACCTCTATTTTGCAATGTACAAAATGCTTTAATGGCCTTTAATGCCAGCAGAAAAAACCCTTTTTGCGTCACCATCATATCGCTTATCGTCCCTCTCCGGAGGGATGGTTGGATAACCTGCAGCTTTTGAAGTTGAAGTTGCCCCCTGTACAACTAAGCTCTCTGGTGTTGGTTGCCTAGAGAGAAAATCAGAGTCCACAGAAGAAGGTCTGACTTCTTCACCAACTCTTTATTAACATCCAGAGCGGGGCCTGGTTTTTGACATATTTCCATAATTGGGTTCTTTAGTGCTGTATGGAAAGGCAGCACAGGCTCCTTAGGAGGGTGTCTGTTCAAAATGTCTGTCAGATCATCTTGGCTAATGTCCTTTGCAGGATGACCCCATCCCAAATATTCAATCACCTTGTTTGTGACAGTCCTATAGGCTGTTTTTGGATGAGCGCACATCTTGTGTGTCCAATTCAAACTCTGGGGGAGGTATCCAAACCACTGGCATTCTTTAAACATGAAGCCAAGTTTTCAAGACGAGACTGATCCGAAATCAAATCCTCTGGAAAATGGTGTTTTCCAAAACATTCATATCCTAAGGGTATGATGTTATCTTCCTCCTCATCTTCCTTTAAAATGGCCCCAAAGGATTAGTCGAAATCCGTCTTTGGGGTTTGAATCTCAAAGTTGACTCTGAGGTTGACATCGAAGTTCCCTTCGACTTCGACTCCTTTGTGGAGGAAGTCACTGAAGTTTTTGGCTTTGATGTGATCTCAGTGATTGACTCTGTCGTCGCCACTCAAGAAGACATCTCTGAGGCCTTCCAACGATGACTTTGGTGCACGTGGGTGGAAGCCTTATTTCATTCCCTGCCAGTCTTGGAGGTCATGGTGGGATCAATAGCCTTTTTTGTCTCTTCCATCATTTTCTTATGGAAGCTATTCCATTTGGCAGATGAGGCAGTCTTTTGGGGAAAACTTACCTGACGTCTGTCGGGCGAGGAATCCGAAAAAGTTTCTTATTCTTTCGTGATGACGAAGAAGAGGAGTGACAGGAATCATTGCTGGATCTTGAACGCTTTGAATGTATGAAGCATTTTTTTAATGGAGGCTTGCCTCTGACTGAAATCCTACCTTCTGAAGTTTTTCTTTTCGAAGATGTAGAAGACAGAGATTTTGAAACCGACCTAGGGTGTTGTGAGGGAGAATTCTCAGAAATCTGCTAATTTCCTCTACCTTAGAGAACCCCAGCAACTTTGCTGAATTTTGAGGGGTTGATTATGTTAACCTGCAGAGAGTGAGAACCTTTTTTTCCACTCTCTCATGTATTTTAATGTGACTTTGATCTCTGTGTTTCTTTTGGTTATGGAGTCTCACAGACTCCATAGGCATCATCTTTTACATTGTGTCACACAGCACATTCAGTGCAGTGGCCCAAGGAAGTCTTTCAGATTTCCCCACGGTTTAAACACCTTCTCTGGGATAAACTACTGTTTCCCAGAGCAGTAAAGTGAAATTGACTTTACTTACATTTGTAACTTTCTAGACCCAGCACACACTATTTTACAATATGGTGTTGGAGGGGTTACTTAGTATCCCCTTTGTCTAGCTTCTCATGTAACAATTTTATGTTACCCTTTCCTCACTGAATGGCAGGTGGCAGTGGTTTACTTTTAACTACCACTGTGTGTTTTTATCGCGGGCTGCGTTCGCAGCCACAGCAAAGCACCCATGTGTGCCATTTTTGTCAAAATGGCCCGATCTTCTTTTTTTGCCATCTCTTTGTGGAAAGGTCCTTCTTGGGATTTACTCTGCGCGCCAAACCAGGTTTGGTCCCTTTGTTCATTTTGCCTTTGGCTGGATTCAGGAGTGAAACCCGCCTCTGGCTCCAGGGTGTCTGGCGGGGGCAGGAAGCGAGGGAGGTGCCCGAAACTCCCTGCGATTAGTCTCCTAGGAGACAGGAATGCACTCTTAGGTGATTGGCTGGCTGGCTGTCTGGCAAGGACAGCCACCCCACTGGGTGACTGACAGCTAGGCTGGAATGAATGGGAGAAACCTGCATAAAAGGCAAGGCTTTTTGGCTTGGAAGGCAGAGTCGACCACTGGACGAAGGAATCTGTAGAAGAACTTGAAGAGGATGCCTGCTGCAACTCCTGGACCGTTGGTTTGCCTGGTGAAGCCCTGTTGCTGTGGTGAAACTCCAAATTCATATCGACAGAGAAGCCCCTGCAAGGACGACTTCTCCCTTTGAGTTGGTGGGACCAATCAACTCCAAAGTAAGCCACCTGGACATCCTCTCGGTGCTGGTTGAAATTCCACTGTAGTTGCTGCTGGAACCGTATAGCCAGGGAGAGGAACACCAAATTGTGTGTGTTGCTTTTAAGCTGGCCAAGAGCTCCAGGAAGATCCTCCGGACTCCCAAGAAGCAGGACTGACCAAGCCTGAGCCCCCCCAACAGAGTGTGGGACCCAGATGCAAGGAAAGCCCATCTCGACAGCCAGGAACCACAGTGTTGCTATTTGCAGTAGACGCGAGGAGCTGAAACACTGAAGTGCCACTTGTTTGAAGATTGCCGGTTGCGAGCAGTGACCATCCCATTGTAGTGCAGGAGTCCCCAGAAGTCCTCCCTCTTGTCCCCACGACTGAGGCCCAGGAACACCAGGATATGCAGAGCTGCACAGGAACAGAAGTCATCTGCTGTACTTTTCTTCAACCTAAAGGTACTGTAAAGTCTGAGAGAATTTACCGCCTGTTGTGCTACCTTGCTTGTCCTTGTTGAAGACTTGTCTCGGTTGCTCTTGTAGAGTTGCTTACAGCTTCTTTACCTCACAAGCCTAACCAGCTTGTGGCCCTACTTTGGTTTCTTCTATTCTACCGAGACCTTTTAAACATTGGAAAATACTTTCTACCTACCTGCAAGATGTGCTTCAGTTCATCTTGACTTTTGCTAACTTAACATTGGCTGGCCTGGCTCCCTGAATGACTCTTCTCTCTTCTGCTTATATGTTTTGCCTTCCTTCCAGGAAAGGGTTAACAGACTTTGCATTTGGGGGTTGTTTTGAAAGTACTTGCCTACTTAAGAATAACTGTGTGAATACTTGTTTTATTCTGAACTCTCTTCTCTTTAACACTACTCCCAAGAATATTCTGAATGCAACAGTAAGATAATAATGCCAACAGCACCCTAGCTATTGAAGTCAGTTGAGGGTGTAGGTGGTGCCTGTGTGTCATCCTAAACGGGTAATTGCTGATTTCGAAAACTAAGAGTGTGTATTTTTGAAGTGTATTTGTGTGTTGCTTTATATTGCTCCCTTCTGAAGAAGGCTTATTCTAATTGATAAATAAATTAATAATTGTTTAATCAAGAAACCTTGTGTGTAAGAGTTTACTTGTCACTGTGAATCTCTATGTAACTCCCCTACAGCCCTCTTGAGATAAGCCTGGCTGCTCAACACACTACCAACCTGTGTAGTACAGAATTATACCAAAGGTTGGGTTCTTATAGCCAGGAGGTCAGGGTTGTTTTAGTGCACCCAAAGGGTACTGCATACAATCTTGCCTAACAGGCCTGCTTCGACCTTCTCTGCTTCCAGGCCTTACTGGTCAACGATTGAAAGGAGCCGCATTCGACAACTTCATAATCTTCTGTGAGGTACTAGAGGCAAATCCTGTTTGGAACACTGATCACATCTTCTAATCACAGTCCGCACATTTCTTGAAGAATGTCTTCAAGATAGACATTGGGCCTCATTACGACATTGCCGCTATTTGCGGCATGGCTACCTCCATTCCGGGTACCGGGTCTGGGTTCCCTGAATGGGGAAATACCGGGCCATTCCGACCTTGGAGGGCCCAGTATCTCCCCATTCAGGGAACCCGGACCCGGTACATTCCCATTCCCATTCGAGCCCCATATGGCTAAATGGGAATGGGGAGCATGCTAACAACGGGCCCATTGTTAGCATGCTGGTCCGCTAGCGGGACCCGCTAAGGATGTCTGGTAAAACCAGGCGTCCTTAGCGGGTCGCACGAGGAGACCTCGTAATGAGGCGGTAGGGGGTTAACGGGGCCGGCAGCTCTACCGGCCCCGTTAATCCCCTACCGCCTGCCTCGTAATGAGGCCCATTGTGATTGAATCACAAAAAGGTATTACAATGTTAGTCAAAAAGAATCGCTGAGGCGAGTCAAACCATTCCTAGAGCATGCTGTGCATGCAGAAAAAGGGAACTGAGGCAACAGGCACGGTGCGTGTTATTTATAAATCATCTACGTCACTTCCGGACGAGGGAATGGTAACCGAAGCGGGACGTCAATGTCAATGATGCACAGCGCCTCCTGCGGTTGAAAGAAACTTTATTTTCCCAGAGACTGCAAAGCAGGATACAAATATATCTAAGATGAGGAATCGGTGGGAGGACGCAATCCATTAGAAACAAAGGTTATGGAGAGACCAAAGAGAAGTGATTTGACCGATTTGATTTTTGAATGTATAATGCGCATATTACTCAAATCTAAGTAGAATCTGCATCTGTGCGCAGGTGGTAGATAAATGATAACAGAGGTCGTTATAAAGCTTTTATGCAAAAAGGTACGTTTTTAGTTTTTTCCTGATGATGGATAAGGAGTCAATATTACGCAGATCAAGTGGTAGCAAATTCCAGGACCGTGGCCCTAAGTAAGAAACATTTCTGTTGCCCCCAGGTAGCTGACCTGGATGAAGGAACCGCCAGCAGACATTTTCCAGTAGCGCGAAGAGACCGATTGGGACAATAGGTAACCATTTTTCAGGATAATTAGGTTGGGGCCAGGCCGTGGATACACTTGAAAACCAAGCAAAGTGTCGTGAAAAAAACATCTGCTGCACTGGAAGCCAATGAAGAGCCCTGTGAAACTGTGAGACAGTTGATTTTCCTAGGCAGTGAGAAAACCAGTCTGTCAGCAGAGATCTGAGTGACCTGAAGTTGCTGTAGTTGGTATTTTAGAATGCCCATGAGTAGGGCGTTGCAATAATCTAACCTTGAGTTAAAAAGTGCTCCAACAGCCATTCAGCTGTCCTTTTCCACAATATAGGGTAGTAAAGGCTTCAACAAGTTAAGTTGACCATACACCGATTTGACAATTTGATTAACATGTCAATTACAGTTCAAATCTGATTGCCAAATGCATCCTATGTTCTTCACCATTAGAGAGAACTTTGTAGGTACCCCAAAAAGCACAGGACATCAAACAGTTTGTGCAAGATTTGCAAGCTTTTTCTTTGAACCCACTACAATCACTTCCATTTTGGAGGGATTCAACTGCAGCTTGTTTTCAAACATCCCACTTTTTATTTTATCTAAACAGCATACAACTCGATCTAATGCTTCCACCGGTTGATTTAGCCAGACATATATTTGAATGGCGTATAAATAATATTGTAGATTAAAATGGTCAAAGATACTTAAAAGCAGACAAATATAAACATTAAACAAACATGGAGACAGGGAAGAGCACTGGGGCACCCCACAGCCAACTGGTAGTGGATCAGACATGTACAAACCTAACTTGACCTGCTCAGACCCAATTTTGAGATAAGAATATCATAATCAACTGTGTCGATAATTCCCACAGTGGGGCCATGAGCTATGGGGAGAGGCAATTACTCACTGCGATATTACATGAACTGTCACAGAATTAACCCAAAGTATGGGGCCAGAATTTAGCATATTGACGGAGGCAGGAATTTAAAGAAATTAGCCCAAGAGTGGAGCACACTGGTAAACAAAGAATTATAATTTTTCATGACTACAAGAGTATACCCACTGAAAGAATCCAACAATGGTCATGGTATCAACAGCCACCATGAGGACAACTATTTATGCCTTAGTCGAAGCTGAAAAAGATAAATGTTCTTGAATATATATTAGTTATCCTCCAAAATATGATGTCTGCATAGTGTGACAAAGTACAATGCCTGACCATGGAGACTGTCAGTGGGGTGGTCACAGGGGCTGGTGGCCGCCCTGAGATAGTGGATGCTGGACCCCAAGAGGTATACAGAGGACTCCAGACCACCCCAACCTGATCCATGCACTAAGGCAGGGTGGAGTGAGGGGAGTGCTTACATCCTTACCACTCCTACAGACACCCATGACCACCTACTGGATGTTCTTAGGCGCAGTTAGAAGCCCACCTCCTCTACAGATCCCATAACCACCTAGAGGGTAGTCACAGAGCCTTTTACAAATCAAATGCAAAATGCGACATGCAGGACCCACCAAGGGGTATTTAGTGGGGCACAAACATTCCCACAGCCCCTACCCATACCAGTGACTGCCACAAGGAGAGGGGGGCCCAACCCTCTTAAAGAGCCTATCTCAAAAGGTTTGCACCATTAGAGAGGCATTACATCTTCCTTTCCTGACCTAAACATTCAGTGTAGGAAATAAAGCCTTTTCTCATAAGGGAACAACACTGCAACATTTCAAAGTTACTGTCGAGCAAAGAAATACATTAATAAATGAATTCCTTCAGTACCAATGCTAAAGGAAACATTTCTCATTAGGCCTCATCCTCACGCATATCCTCATCAGAAAGATATCCTCAACCAGCTCCGCTGTTCTGAAAACGTTTTTCGATGAGGCGCAAGGGTCCTCGACTCCACCGTCGATCCGTCTTGCTCTGTGCTCAATCGTCGGCTCCGGACGTGATATCGGGCATCGTATATATACTGCGTCACTACGCCCCGTACTTCAGTTCCCGTCTTTTTTTCCCCCAGCTCGGCTGCTGCAGAGGAAAATAGCAAGGGAAGAAGGCCAAATAGCCAATAGAGGGTTAAAAACAAGGATCCCATAGGGATATGCAGAACAGTAGAAAAGCCCCTACTAATATGATTTTTTTTTGTTGCTGTTGAAAAACAGAAACTGAGAAAGACATGCAGCTTGCTAGGCAGGATGCAATCCACTCCAGGACCATCACTAAGCGTTGCCTCTCCCGAGACAGGCATGCACCAACTGCTAACGCTTTCTGAGCGGGGTTGGATGGGAGGGGTGATGAGAAATCTGCAGGAGAAGAATCCACAGAAAGAACATTAGAATGAGTAATTTCTCTTTCAATGGATTCCCTTTCTCCCACAGATTCCTCATCAGATAGACTCCAAAAGCAGTGGAACAATGGAGGAAGGCAGAAAGCTCACGGTAAAAGGTTTTCTAACACCACCTTACCAAAGCATGCACCAGCCCCGCGGGTGACATCCAAGCTATAGTGCCTCGTAAAAGTATGGAGTGAAGATCAGGTTGCCGTCTGGCAGATGTCCCTAACTGGGACCCCCCCTTTGCAAGGCTGTAGATGCAGAGACCCCTCTAGTGGAATGGGCTCTGATGCCAGGAGGCAGTTCCTTGTGTGCGGATTGGGAGCATTCTGCAATACATAAAATGATCCATCGTGAAAGAGTCTGCTTGTTACAGCTAGATCTTTCCTGGCTAATGAGTTGCCACATAGAAACTTAAGGCCCTTTTGGGGTCCAACCGGTGGAAGCGCTCCTCCTCCTTGGAGGGGTGCAGAGTTGGGTAGAATACAGGCAGATCTATACCCTGCGAAAGATCAAATTCTGACACTACCTTTGGAAGGAAACCCCATCTCACCTTAAGCAAAACCTTTTTGTGAAAAAAAAACTTAAGAATTGAGGTTTACAGCAAAGAACCTGCAACTCGCTGACCCACTTGGCGGAAGTAATGGCAACCAAAAAAGCTGTTTTCAGCGTAAGCAGCCATAAAGAACAAGAGTTCAAGGGCTCAGAGAGAGCCGCCATTAGAAAAGTAAGAACCAGATTAAAATCCCAATCTGGGACAACAAAAGGGACCAGCAGAAATTTATTCACAGGGCCCTTCAGAAATTGGGCCATAACCAGGATTGTGAAAAAAGAACATTGATCCAGAGACCTCTTGAACACAGACAAAGCCGCCAAGTATCTTTTAACTGTGGTAACCTGAAGGCCTGGTGAGGCCAGTGACAGAACGAACTCCATCACTGTAGTAGTGGGGAAAGAGATGGGGTCAATCTTGCGTTCCTTGCAACATGCCTCATATCTACACCACCTGCATGCATATAGAGAGCTTGTAGATGGTCTTTGTGCAGCCAGAAATACCTCGAGCACCTCCTGAGAGAGGGCCCCGTCATCATAACTCATCCTCTCAAGAGCCATGCATGTAGGTTGAGGTGTTCTGGGTTCGGATTAAGCACCCAACCTTCCGACTAGGTTAGGAGATACGGGCAGCGAGGCAACCGGAGAGGTGGGCAGGTGGTCAGATCCAGAAAGTCTGAGTACCATATTCTCCTCGCTCAATGCGGGGCGATCAAGATCAAGGTTGCTTGAAACCTCCTCAACCTCCTGAGAACCCAAGGGATGACGGGAATCGTAGGGAAGGTATAGTGGAGAGGGAACGTGCAATCCACCAGAAACCTACTGCACCGTTCGCTGGGAATTCCCTCAAGCAAAACTGTCTGCACTTCCAGTTGGACTTTGTGGCAAACAGATCCACTGCTGGTTACTCTCTCCTCGGGTGGAAAAAGCCTTCCTTGCCCCAGTGTCTAGGACTGCCTGATGAATTGGAGCCTCTGGACTGGTGTCATGTGGGACTTCTGTAAGTTCGGGGAGAAGCCCAGCCTGTGGAGTAGTGAGCAGGTGTCCTCTAGGTGGGACAAGACCTGCTTCGCTGACTTCCCTCGGATCAGCTAGTCGTCCAAGTATGGGAATACGTGGAACCCGGATCTCCTGAGGTGAGCCGTCACTACCGCTATTAGCTTGGTGAAGACCCTTGGAGCGGAGGTCAACCCAAAGGGAAGCACCTTGAACTGATAGTGCTTGTCCCCTATGAGGAACCTCGGGAATTTCCTGGGCTTGTAAATTATCGGCACATGGAAGTAAGCATTCTGAAGGTCTATGGACACCAGCCAGTCCTGCAACTCAAGAGCGTGGAGAATCTTTCTCAACGTCACCATCCTGAATTTGTCTTTCCTTAGAACTTGTTCAAGGCCGTGGGCACCAGGAAATACTGGGAATACCAGCCTGACCCTCCCTGCTCGGGCAGTACCTCTTCCATGGCACCCTTCAACAATAGGGCTCTCAGTTCTTCCTGGAGCGCCTGTTCTGGTTGGCATGGAGGTGGTGGGGTCTGCTCAGACGTTTTGATAACATGGACAGACAATAACCCCACCTCACAAGCTCCAGGGCCCAGGCGTCAGAGGCACTCTCCCGCCATTGTTGCCAATGCTAGGACAGCCATCCTCCAACTGGTGAGTTGTGGGAGGGGAAAAACAAATCAGCTTAGAGGACGGAGCCACCCCCACTGCTGCTGCCTGCAGGCCTCTGGAAGCCCCCTACCCCATCTCAAGCGCAAGAAATGCTTCTTCCCCAGTCTGGTTTGTGGGAGATGTGCCTTCCTGCCGTAAGGGACGTAACATCTGTAGCCCCTGCTCGAACAGGCAAAGCTAAAGGCAGGCTTGGCCGGCTGGGCCGAGCGATTTTCCAGTAAGCTTCGACTCCTTGAACATTTCCAGGGAGTCATCGGTCTTTGGACCAAAGAGATTTTCCCCATTAAAGGGTATGTCCAGTAACCTATTATAGACATAAGGGGAAAACCTGGAGGAGCGCAGGTAGGCTTGTCTCTTAAGTACCACGGCTGACCCACATAGACAGGCCAATGCAGTCCGCCAGATCCAGTCCCCTCTGAAGGGACTACCTGGCCACCTCCTTCCCATTATCCACTAGTTGCATGAAGCCATGTCACAACTCCCCCTCAGGGATCTACTGGGCTGCTTGTTCAACTGCCTTCCAAAGGCCGAAGAAATATTTGGCAAACCCACACAAGAGATTGCTTGCTTTCAAGGTCATGCTCCCGGTGGTGAAGAACTTCTTTGCAACTGCATCCAAATGTTTGCCCTCCCTGTTAGGAGGCAGATTTGAGGTGGATGAAGCTGCCCTGGTGGATACCGTGGCTGCCTGAACCACGAGACCCTGCGGGGAAGGGTGAGAGGACAAAAAGGACGGATCCCCTCTCACCGGCCTGTACTTGCTGGTCAAGTTGGAGTTGACTGGAGTAATAGGGCCGGCCAGTTGCCACAAGGAGGCAACTGGGTCGGCTATAGCCGGGTTCTTTGGCATTTGTCTCTCCGTGATCGAACCTTCGTCCAAAATATCAGTTAACTCATAATTTTGGTGTACATGCTTTGTATCATGAGCTATTGATGAAAGCTTCTGAGTTCTGTTTTCTAGTAAGACTGCTGACCAAAATACAGAGAGCCCATTTGTTCTTTGCTCCAGGCCTCAATAAGAAAGTGGGGCAAAAGAGAAGGCTAGTGGCTGTTATGCTCTCTAAATTGTTCCATTGCGATTAATACATGAATAGGTTGATTTGAAAACCAGTCATGAAAACTAAGATTGTTTTATATTTTGCAAATAAGCTGCAGCTAAGCAACACGCAGATATAGCTGTGAACAAAAAAATGTCTTCTTCTGCATCAATCGCTAACATTGCAATATTTTGTGTAGTGATGCGCTTGCTGAAGCGCAAGTAAGTCCTAGTGTTTACACAGACGGTTAATTGACCCATCTGCTAAAAGGCATTGTGTGACAGGCATAACGTTTTTAGTTGCATGAACAATTGTTGCTAGTAGTGATTGTCCAAGGACGGTGATCCTGGGATTTTGTTCTGGTACTAGAGAATTATTGTGCAGATTATTCCGGAAGCATGTTGAAAAGCTGCACTGCACATGATCATGAATTAGCAGTTAAGTTTTTCTTGTTTGTACAGGTCCTCTTGATGGTATGTTTTTCTTGACAGGTGTGCCAGCTGTCCGGTACTCTTACTACCGCTTGTGCTATTTACACAAGAAGCTTGGATAATCTGAAACTGAGTATTCCAAAATCCAGCCAATCCCAGTTGTCTGTTTAAGCCTTTTCTGCAGCTGCTCTGTCAGCTTGGAATTCTCTTCCTGTTTCCATTCGTCTTCCTTCTTTATTTGCCTTTCAAAAAGCTTTTTTTAATTTATTGTGTATATTTAGATAAGGTTTTGATGAATGTTTGAGACGCTACATGGTATTTTTCTGTAAACTGCTGTATTTCATTGTACTGATATACAGCGTCACGAAACGTTAGGATTATGCTTTATATATTTAAAAATTAAAACCGATAATAACAACATGCTTGTTGTTTCTGGCGCAGGGTGGGCTCAGTGCTAGCATTCGGATGATCCATTTGACTCCAGTCATCCTTCTACAATACACAGTTTTCAAATACTCCACCCAAGAATAGATTGAAAGAATGTTGAAAGAAAAGTCACTTAACTAACATGTGCCATGGCGAGAGAAGTACAAATCACTTACCCCAGGTAATTTTCTTTCTGATGGATGTTTCTCTCGCAGATTCCTCATGTTGGATATATTCTGTGGCAGCAACAAAATTTGGACATTTTTCTCCACCAGGAGGTGCTGTGAGGCATCAGCGTCGAGAGTCCTTTGACACTCATTGGCCTCGGGTCTGGACGTGACTTTGATACAAATAGCACCGCGACCCGAGACCTCAGTTTACAAATTTTTCTTCCCTTGCTCAGAATCGTGTTTTTGTACTCCTCCAAGAAAAATACCTGCACACTGACACAAGCCTTACGGCAGAGAAGGAGAGACTTGTAGCGAGCCATTTAACTCTCTGAATGGAGGGGTAGGTTGGGAGGGCGATGAGAAATCCATGTGAGGAACATCCAACAGAAATAACTTTACCAGGGCTAAGTCATTTGTTCTTTGAATGGGTTGTGTCCTCCCACGGATTCCTCATCTTAGAGTGACTACCATAGCAGTGCTTGTTCTTTTATTTTTTAGAGGAGGTAAAGAGAGCTACTCCCATTGCAATCCCCTCAAAAAGCATTTTGTAGGACTGCTCTGCCAAATCGGGAATCCTGACCATCCCAGGTGTCCAGGCATTAATACTTGGCAAACTTGTGGAGGGGTGACCACATCGCTGCTTGGCACATCCCGGTGGTTGTGACTCCCCTTTGCAGAGCTGAGGAAGTTGCCACTCCTCTAGTCGAGTGTGCCCGCAGGCCTTCCGGGACAGATTTGCCCACCATATTGTGACATTCTGAGATTGCCAGTAAAATCCATCTGGAAATGGTTTGTTTAGTAATTGCCTTCACCATCTGAGGCTCTGCGTACCCTACAAAAAGCTTTTCCTCCACTCTGAAGCTCTTTGTCCTAGCTACATAAAAACTCAGAGCTCTTTTTATGGTCCAATCTGTGTAGCCTCTCCTCCTTCTTACAAGGATCGGGGGAGGGTAAACAGCCGGTAGAATGATCTTTTATTTCAAGTTAATTCCCGACACCACTTTAGGAAAGACGGACGAACTCTAAGGGTCACCTTGTCCCTATTAAAGATGGTGAAAGGTGGTTTTATAAGAAAAGGCTTGGAGCTTGCTCACTTTGCACACTGATGTGATAGCAACCAAAAAGGCTATCTTCCAGGTTAGAAGCCTGAGCGGGCAAGAGTGCACTGGTTCAAATGGTGTGCCCATTAAGAATGTTAACACCAGATTTATGTCCCATGCCAGCTAACAAAGAGTGTTGGAGGAAACATTTTTATCAGCCCCTTGAGGAATTGTATGATCAGAGGCACTGTAAAGTTAAAGTCTTGATTTGGTGTTCTCTTAAAAATAAAAACTGCTACCAAGCACCCTTTGGCTGTAGCCACCTAGACTCTGTGCCTCGCAAGGAGTAAAAGAAAAGCAAGTACTGCAGCAATGTCACATGGGAAAGGATCCAATTCCTTTGCTCTACATCAGCCGCACTATTACTTCCATCGGCTGCGGTAGAGAGCTTTTGTTGCTGGCGTTCGCGCGAGAAAACCTCCATGATGTCTTCCAAAAGATCCCAATCTCTGTACCTCATCCTCTAAGTATCCATGCGTGGACATTGAGGGTACTGACCTTAGGGTGGAGGCTCAGACCTCCTTCTTGCGAGATTAGTTCTGCTCTCTTTGGGAGACAATGTGGAGGATGGGATAGCCAAGTCCAGAAGTTCTGGATATTCCGTTCTCCTGGCCCAGTCCGAAGCTATCAGGATCATGGTCGCGCCGAACTTCCTTAACCTCCTGATGACATGTGGTATGATGGGAATCATTGGAAACGCATGTATCAGTGGATAATTCCAGTCCACTATGAACGTGTCCCCCAGTGCTCCTCTTGGGGGAAATTCCCTAGAGCAGAACAGCTCTCTCTTCCTGTTTGAGCTGGATGAGAACAGATCTACTTTACGGGTTCCCCAGAGGGTGAAGATCTCTGTAAGGATTGCCTGCTCAAGGTGTCCGCCATTGTGTTCGCTTTCCCACCCAGATGAATTGCTGCCAAGGAGATTTGTCTTTGCAGCACCCCAAACCAAAGTTGCATTGCATCCCTGCACAGTGGTAGCGACCCTACACTGCCTCGCTTGTTCGGGTAGTGTATGGCCACTGTGTTGTCCTTCATGATCAGCCCTCAGCTCCAATAATTTGATGTAGAGCTTTGCTTCTGCTGGGGACCGTAACCCACTCACCATGAATTTGTTCAGGTGTGAGCCCCAGCCCTGCAATGAGGCATTCGTCACTATTGTCATTTCTGGCCAAGGCTCCCAAAATGGTTCTCCTGCCATCATATTCTCCTTGCTGGATGACCACAGTAGGTCCCGTGAGACCCTAGTCGGGACCAGAAACAGATTTGTCATGTTGCCCAAGATCTATTATCACTGGGATTTGAAAGGCCATTGAAGGGATCTCATTCTCAGTCTGGCCTCTAGCACCAGTAAATTGCAGGATGCCATGAGACCCAGCAACCTTAGAAAGTCCATGGTATGCAAAGCTTGGGTGCTCTGGAGTTTTTGAGACCATCTGCTGATTGTTGGAAGCTCTGTTCTCGGAGGGGTTTGCCGTCCCCTTGAACGAGACTGATTTTCCTGCCCCCCTTCTGCTTCTCTAAGGGCTAGGGAATTTCCTTTTCCTTGTAGTACACTGACCTCTCCCGCAATAATGAAAGTGCCTGCTGTCGAACTGCTGCACTCAAGGACTTTGCATCAGCCTTAGAAGATTGCAGCTTCTAAAGGCTGTCGCCAGCTTTTGCACCAAAAAGGCAAATCCAGTAATCTGGCCTGAACTTCAGGTGCAAAACCAGGCCTTCACAGCCAAGAAAATTGGCTCATCACCGAACTGGTGCCCATTGCTCTCCCCACACAATCCAAGGTGCCAAAGCCAGATTTTAGAGCCTGGCACATCGCTTCCTTCCGATCTGCAATAATATTTAGGAAGTCGTCCCTTATTTTCCCCCTCTGGGATGACCTCTGTGGCTTGTTCTATGACCGCCCACAAACTGTGGGTACATTTGGCCAAAGCGCAGGAGGAGTTCACCGCTTTAAGGGCCATGCTCCATGAAGCAAAGGTATTTCTGCCCAGGCATCTATTTTGTTATCTTCCCAATCTCGGGTCAAGGATGGGTAGGCAGACAATGTGGCTCCTGATGTGGCAGTGTGGACCACTAGGCTCTCAGGGCTACATTGCTTTGTTAGAAAATCAGGGCCTGAGAATGCAGGTCTGTACTTTTCAGATGGATGGAGAAATTACTTACCGGTAATGTTCTTTCTATGGATTCTTCTCTCGCAGATTCCTCATCAGATAGATATCCCTTACAGCATCAGCTGCTCAGAAACTTTTTGACGGGGGACGTAGTGCACCTCAATTCGGCCGTCGATCCCTTTTGACTCGATGCAGCGGTTGTTGATACTGGACGTGATGTCGGTCGTTATGCATATACCATGTCACTACACCCCCGTACCTCAGTTCCCCACTTTTTTTCCCCTAAGCTCAGCTGCTGCGGAGGAAAAGTCTAACGATTCGGCTGTAAACAACCACAATTCAAAGCTGGATTAATACAAATAGTGTTTGTTTCCCTTTCTTTTTTTTGGGCGAGGAATGGAACCATATTCCTAAAACACAAGGAGTTATAAGAAGCTCTTAATAAAGGAGCTTGCCTCCTTCTTTTAATAAAGAGGCATTCATCAAACTGCAGGCACTTTCACAGCAGGGTTGGATGGGAGGGTGATCCGGAATCTGTGGGAGAAGAATCCATAGAAAGAACATTAATGGTAAGTAATTTCTCCTTCAATAGATTGCTTTTCTCCCACAGATTCCTCATCAGATATACTCCCCAAGCAGTATGTACCAAGGAGGCAGGATGAAAGTCCTCACACTAGAAAGCTCTGCCAGACCGCTCTCCTGAAGCGAGCATCAACTCTGCGGGCCACATCTAAGAAGTAATGTTTGGTGAAGGTATGCAGTGAGGACCAAATCGCTGCTTGGCAGATGTCTCTCACTGGTACCCCCCCCCCCCTCTGTAGAGCTGAAGAGACTGCCACTCCCCTAGCGGAGTGGGCTTTGATGCCCGGGGGTAATTCCTTTCCTGAATTTGATAGCATTGTGAAATGCAGAGTGTAATCCACCTAGTGATGGATTGCTTGGAGACAGCCAGAGCCAAAACTTTTCTTGTCACTGAGAAGGCTACAAACAGTGACGTTCTCGCAACATGAAAGATGAGAGCCCTTTTTGGGTCTAGTCTATGGAATAACCCCACCTCCTTGGAGGGGCTAGTAGACGGGTAGCAAACAAGCAGGTCAATAGCCTGGGACAGATGAAACTCAGACACAACCTTGCATAAAAAATCCAGTCATACCTTAAGGGAAACCACCCTGAAACAGCAGCAAAAAGGTGGCTTGCATGATAGGGCCTGCAGCTGACTGATCCGTCTCGCTAACATAATGGCCAGCAAAAAAGCAGTCTTCAGAGTAAGCAAACAAATGGGGCAGGAATGCAACGCCTCAAAGGGAGAAATAAGTTAAGATACCAGTCTGGGACAAAAAAGGGAACAGGCAGAAACGTATTCACAAGGCCCTTCAGGAATTAAGCCATAACCGATCGTGAAGAAAGAACCTTCATCCGTAGACCTTTTAAAGAGAGACAAAGCTGCCAAGTATCCTTTGACTGTTGCAACCTGAAGGCCCGACGAGGCCAGTGACAGAAGGAACTCATCTATGCAGTGGTGGGGCAAGAGATAGGGACAATCTCACGATCCCTGCACCATGACTCATACCTTTTCCACCTGCATGGGTACAGCGATCTTGTTGATGTTCTGCGTGCAGCCAGCAACACCTCAAGTACCTCCTCCGATAGGTCCCAGGCGTATCTCAAAATCTCAAGAGCCACACATGTAGATTGAGGGATTCCGGGTTTGTGTGTAGAACCCGATCTTCTGACTGGGATAGAAGATCCGCCGACGAGGCCTGCAGAGACGTGGGCAGATGGCCAAGTCCAGGAGCTCCGAGTACCATGTTCTCCTCCCCCCCTGTCCGGGGTAATCAAGATCAGGGTTGCTTGAAACCTCCTCATCCTCCTGAAAACCCAACGAAAGACGGGACGAGGAGGGAATGCATAGTGGAAGTCAAGGTCCCACTCCACTAGGAATGCATCCCCCAGTCTTCCTCTTGGCGGGAATTTCTTCGAGTAAAACCGTTTACACTTCCTGTTGGACTCAGTGGCAAATAGATTCACCATTGGGGTACCTCACTGAGCAAAGATGTCCTCTAGGACTTCCTGGCACACTTCCCACTTGAGTGACAAGGTGCTCTTCCTGCTTAGAACGTCTGCCAATCCATTCTCCGTCCCAGCCAGATGAACTGCAGAGACTGAGACCTGATTCTCCAAAAGTCAAAACCACAGCTGTATCGCTTCTCTGCAAATCGGGGAGTGAGCGCACCCCTCCCTGTTTGTTCAATACATGGCCACTGTTTTGCCTGCCATAATCAGGATATGTTTCCTTTTGAGAGAGGGCACGAAAGCTCTCAGGATCAACCTGATCGTAGCTCCAGCCTATTGATGTGCCATTTGGCTTCCATTGCTGACCAAAGGCTGATCACTTGCAGCTCCTCGCAGTGAGCACCCCGACCCTTCAGAGACGTATTCATGATCACCCTTGGTCTGGGGCCATGGAGGCCAGAAGGGTTCCCCAGCCAACATGTTCTTGCTGTTGGACCACCAAAGGAGATGGTTGGCCACTGACCTGGAAACCTACAGAATGTCCTTTAAAGTGCCCCAGTACTGAGACCAATGATTGCGTAATAGCCACTGCAGAGACAGCATGCGCAGTCTGGCCGCTGGCACTAGAAAAATACAGGATGCCATGAGACCTAAGAGGCGGGTGAAAGAAACCGCTGGCAGGGTGGTGTGGTCCTGGAACAGTTGAACCATCTGTCTGACACTGGCGACTCTCTCCTCGGGGGGGTTGGGGGAGGGGAAGCCTTCCCCCACCCGATTGTCCAGGACTGCTCTGATGAACTGGAGCTTTTGCGTTGGTGTCGTGTGGGACTTCTGTAAGTTCAGGGAGAAGACCAGCCTGTGGAGTAGGGAGTAGGTGTCCTCGAGATGGGCTAAAACTTGCTTCGCCGTCTTCCCTCGAATCAGCCAATCATCCAGGTATGGAAAAACATGAATGCCTGATCTCCTGAGGTGGGGCGCGACTACTGCCATGAGCTTGGTGAAAACCTGTGGAGCAGAGATCAACCCAAAGGGGAGCACTTTGAACTTGTAGTGCTTGTCCCCCATAAGGAATCTCAGGAATTTCCTGTGCCTTTGATGGAACGGAAAGTGGACATACGTATCCTGGAGATCTAACGACACCAGCCAATCCTAAAGTCTGAGAGCGTGGTGAATTTCTCTCAGCGTCACCATCTTGTCTTTCCTCAGAAACTTGTTCAAGGCCCTGATGTCCAAGATGGTACGAAGTCCTCCCCCTTTCATGGGTACTAGGAAATGCCAGGAATACCAGCCCGATTCGCTCTGCTCAGGAGGCACCTCTTCCATAGCATGCTTTAAAATCAGGGCTTATAGGTCTTCTCGCAGCTCCTGTTCCAGTTGTTGAGGAGGTGGTATGTCTGGAGGCCTCTTTTAAAGGGCCCAGTCATCCAAGGTAATCTCCTGCCATTGGGGCCAATGCTCCCCTATCCGTCCCCCAACCGGTTAAACATGTGGTGAGAACTCAAAGCGGCTTTGAGGGCGGTGCCACCCGAGCCACTGATGCCGCTGTCTGCTGGCCCCTAGAGGCTTCCCTCAGGAGCATGGGAAATTATTCTGCCCTTTCCTGGGCTGCGGGAGCTGTGCTTTACTGCCAAAGGGAATATCAAACCTGTATCCCCGTTGTCTAGAGGTGAAACTAAAGGCATGCTTTGCCGGCTGCTGTACAGCCAAGTCCAGTGACTTTGCCTCAAGCTTTGAGTTCTTAAACCTTTCCAAGGACGCATTGGCTTGTGGGCCAAACAGATTCACCATCAAAGGCGACGTCCAACAACTTATTCTGCACGTTTGGCAAGAAACCTGAAGTATGGAGGTACGCCTGCCTCCTCAAGACTGTACCCGACCCCATTGACCTACCGACACAGTCAACGACGTCCCTTCTCACATCTCTCTCTCAGGAATGTACTAGGAAGTTTCACCTATGGTTTTCCACAGCCCAAAGCAGTACTACGCAAATGCGCAAGACACACTGATTGCCTTTAAGGCCATACTTCCTGACAAAAATATTTTTTTTGCCAGTGTATCAACATTTTGACCCCCCTGTCCGTAGGGAGAATGGAGGTGGGCGTGGACGGTCTAGTGTTGACTGTGGCTGCTTGTAGGGTGAGAGGAAAGATATAGTGGATCCCCTCTTGCCGGCTTGTATTTATTTGTGAATTTGGAATTCACAGGTGGCATAGTGCAAGACTTCTGCCAGAAGGTGGCGAAAGGGTCAGCAATAGTCACATTAAAAGGCACATTAAAAGGCACGGCTCTTTCTGTAGGGGCTCCCTCATCTAAAATGTCAGTGAGTTCATACTCTGCCAGAGGTCTAGCTGGGGCACTACAACCTAGAGCCTACACCACCCTGTCTACTGTGGAAAGATATATGCCACTTGCATGACTATACGGGTGGGCTTTCTGCATCTCCACAGCAGGGCAGGTGTCCAGGCTACTTGCCTGTCCAAGCCACACTGCCACGCGTATAAAGTTAGTCTGTTTTGTGAACAAATCGGCTGAAGGACGTCATCATCACCGGAAATCAACACCATAGTTGGGCATCGACATTGACTGTTACACACCAGAAGGCGCCGATGGTGGCTTCGACGTCTTGGCAGCAGTCAGCGCCGAGCCCGAGGGCTTCAGTGTCGGTAGGGTTTTCTTGGGGCTGGGGTTTCCGGGCACCACTGGAGCCGTAGGAACATGCTGCTTTGAGGGGCTCACCCGTACCCACAGCCGCTTTCTTGAAAATGTCAAGCATTTTCTCTTTAAAAGCCTCCTATTCGGCTTTCGATGTAGGCCATGAAGTCAATTTACCACTTTCGTCCGAGGAACCGGACTCATGCCTGCAGCGATGATGCTGTTTCTTTTTATGGGAGTAGGAGAATGAAGAATGCTCGAATGCGGGCGCTTTTTGGAAGTCCACTCTTTGCACCGTTTGAAGCCTGACACCTTGGGAGCTGACATATTGCTGAAACCGCGTTGAAGAATGACAAGAATTTCATCGAAAGACAAGAATATTTCTCTGAGAGAAAGAGTTATTCTATATGAACAGTGCTGAGAGCGTGGAAAAAAATTAACTGAGGTACAGGCTTATGTACGTAGTATATGTACGACGATGACGACCGATGTCACATCCAGAATCAACGATCGCTGCATCGAGTCAAGAGGGATCGACGGCCGAGTCGGGTGCACTACTTCTGTTAATGCTGGCACTGAGCAGGGCTTTTGCCAGAGGTCCATAAGAGCTGCATGCAAAGGTAAAATGGATTCTTTTACCGGGCCCTTATCCAGAATATCATTTAGGTCATATTCTGTGACCAACTGATGATGGCCCCATCCTAAAGCCTTTGAGACCTTTTCAATGACTGCCTCTGTATGCTGCATGGGGATGTGCATGGGGGTCTTGCTGGTAGAGATCACTTTCAAGGGAGGTGTCCAGCCCACTTGCCCCTTGGAGATCAGCAGCCAGGTACTGTAACATTGTCTCCTCCGACAACAGCTGTTCAGGAGGATTTGTTAGCCTCATGGGTGTTAACCCAAAAGGTACTTCATCACCCTCGTAATATGTTTTCTCAAAAGAGGATATAAAGTCTCACCTCAAACCTGGTGCATAGTGCCTCTCGAAGAGGGTGTCAAGTGGGCTTTGTCAAGTGGGCTTAGTAAAGTGTAGATACGGTCATGGCCGTCAACGACAACAATGGGGTCTTTGGAGATCTCTCAGGCATCATGCTCAAGCTTTTTGTCACACTCGCCAAGCCTTTGGTTGAGCCCCTGCCGGCTTTGCCTCGCGCAGTGGGCTCTGACCCTTTTTTAAAGATTCAGCTGATTTTTTAAACACATCCAGCATTTTCAGTCTAAACTGTTCCCACTTCTTTGCATAATTGCATTTAGATAGGAACTGTACCTGCTTTTCCAGCAAGGATTCCGATGACAAGTGTCTTCTTCTTTTTCCTCAAAGATGAAGAGTGATGGGAATGACTACGGGAGCGTGATCTCGTGTGTTTTCTCAACTTTTAACCTTTTTTTTAAACCTTTATTTAACATGCTTGACTTAACAACAAGGACAGACACGCAGTATTGTAAGGCATATCGCTTAACGGCATGACCGCGCAGTGGCAGGCACAGATAAATTACACATTGTACCAAGCAGTGAAAAGAAAATACATGTTGCGAAAGCTAGGTTATATGGCCCTATAAATGAAACTGTATCATGTCTCAGGGGATGAAGGGGAGCAAGCGCTGCTAGCGTTCGATGAATGTAGATACGTGCGAAAGGGAGACCAAATGTAAATAGGTCTCTGGAGAGCTGGTTGTAGAGCCGCAATTGGTTTATTGTGGGGGCTGTAGTGCGTAGCCATAGTAAGAAAATACATTGTATCGCCAGTAGCATGCAAAGACCGGCCAGTTTTCTGTAGTTACAGGCAAGCTGAGAAAATTCATGGAACAAGCAAGCCATTGGGCATGTCACAACAACACAGTCGAACATCAGTGATAGTGCCTTGCATGCCCCGCCCAAAAGGTGACAATCCTTGGGCAATCCCAGAGCATATGAATGTATCCTGCATCATCGGTATTACATCTAGGGGCATACAGAGGGGCAGTCCCTCGACATACGATACAATCTGGCAGGGGTGTAGTGGTATCTGTGGAGGACCTTGAATTGAATCAAATTAAATCTTGAATTGAAGGCCACCTCGAGAGTGCGGGCACACAGATTCCCACATATTATCTGTAATGTCGGTACCAAGGTCTCCACCAGTCATTGCAGAGCCTGTTAAGTGGTTGGCACCCCCGTTCCTGCAGGAGTCTATACAGCCTGGACAGACCTCCACGAACCGAGGTGCCGCTCATAACTATGGATAGTATCGAATCATCGGGGGGAAGCGAGGGGCACTCACACCAGCCATCTATGAGCGCAGGCCAGCGTACAGCAGCCATCTTGAGGAGCTCGCCCTCAGTTGCTTGGGTAGGTCCACCCACTCAATGAAGGATCCCATTGTGTAGACATCCTTAAAAAGGGAGAATCCGGCCGCTGACCAGCTGCCAGCAGTTGTCCCATCCACTGGGGGGTCCCTGGCAGGCAGTTCCATAGGTGGATATCACCATGGAACGGGCAAGGGGCCCCAGTCATTTTCCATAAACCGATATCGTAACTCCGGTAGGGTCATTGAGTTCCAAATGACATAGCTGGGGGGGAAGGATCAACGACCAGATGTCGCAAGCCCTGGCCGCAAGTCGCTCCAGTTTAACATGGGGATGGGGGGCTGTCGGGGTCAAACCAGAATGAGGTGAAGTAGCCTTGGGCCGCGATCCAGTAATTGATAACATTTGGGGCGGCGAGTCCTCCCTGGCTGTAGGGCCTCACCAGTGTGTCCCATTTCAGACAGACCGCGCCTGAGTGCCACATGAAACCATTAATCGCTGTAGCAAGCTTCTTAAATAGTTCGATACCTGGCTAGAGCGGAACATTCAGGAATCTGTACAACAGTTGTGGGAGTACTACCATTCTAAGAAGCGCAACACGTCCCGCCACTGTGATGGGCAGCTTTGCCCAACCGCGTAGCTTCTGGTCAAGTATCAGCAGGTAGCTCCCGCAGTTGCGCTCATGTAGTGAAGTCTGATGGCGTGTGATGATAACCACCAAGTATCTTATCTTTAGCGGAGACCAAATTAACCCAAAGAGGTCGCTGGGGGCCCTAGTGGCATCAGTTAGTGGGAACAGCTCAGACTTCGTGCAGTTGACCTTCAGGCTGGACAGGGTACCAAAGAGCAGAACATTCTGCATAATTGGTGCAAGGCTCCCTTCGGGACTCCACACATATAACAATGCGCCATCTGCGTAGAGTGAAATGATCTCAGGGTCTCTGCGGAGTCTCACTCCTCTAAGGGTATATCTCTGGTGATCCTGTCTGCTAAGGGTTCAGTGGCCACCGCGAAAATCAGGGGAGAAAAAAAGACAGCCGTGTCTTGTACCTCTAGCGATAGCGAACTGGGCAGAGTGAAGGCCATTGGTGCTTACCCTGGTGACCGGGCAAGTATATAGGAGTTTCACCCATGATCGGAAACAGCAGTCAAAATTACACCTCTCCAGGAAGGCCCACAAGAATTCCCAGAAGACCGATTCAAAGGCCTTCTGCATGTCCACTGCCGCCGCCACCGCCTGTGCCTCTGGGTCTATCCGGGCCTTGATGTTACAAAGAAGCCTCAAGTTAAGCGATGTAGAGTGGCCCGGTATGAACCCGGTCTAGTCGGGGTGAACCATAAACATCATATATAGGGCAAGCCGGAGGGCCAACACCATGGCAAAGATCTTTACATTGCTATTAATCAGCGAGAGGGGACGGTAGGAGCCACACTGCACAGGCGGCTTATCAGGCTTCAATAGTACCAAAATAATTCCCTCCCGGAGAGTGGGGGGGAGCTTCTCTGTTGCACATGACTCCTCCCATACAGCAGATTGGCACGGTGCAAGCGGTCCTCTGTAGCATTTATAAAAGTACATAGAAAGACCATCGGAGCCAAGGGCCTTCCCCGCACAGAGTGAATCAATGGCATTCAGGATCTCCTCAGTGGTCATAGGCTGATCCAGCGTCTCTCTGGCTTTGTCAGATAACAGCGATAATGGGAGGTTATCAAGAAATGCCACGATATCCGCTACAGATGCTGTGTCGGTATTCGCATTTAATGCTTTGTAGAAGGAGCAAAACTCCTCATTGACCTCGGGAGTAGTGTTCACCAGGACCCAGTCCGCTCTATCAATCAGCGGAATGTGCTGTAGGCTATTTTCTTGGTGCTGCCAGTCTGGCAAGTAGCCTACCGACACAATCTCCCTCTCCATACTGTTTAGGCACCTGGGGGTCATCTAGAAATTTGCGCTCGTGGTCCGCATGATCCCTGAAAGTGTCTAAAGTTGTGCCAATCTCACTGAGTATTGCAGTGGATGGTGATGAGGCGTATTGTGTTTCAAGTTGTGCAAGCAGACGCTCGCTCTCGCGAGTGGCCCTACAGATGAAGTGGAAGATCCCAGCTTCTTTTGCCAGAGCAACACCACGGGTATAAGCCTTGAAGGCCTCCCACGGGGTGGCATGCGAGTCAACTGACCCAGTGTTGAGTTCAAAGTATTTGTCAATACTTGCCCCAAGCTCGTCCTCGAAGACAGGATCCAAGAGCACATTTGGCTTGAGACGCCATGAGCGTGTCGACCCATATTTCTCCCCCCACGTCAGTGACACCGTTATTGGGGAATGGTCTGAGAAGGTTCTGGGTAGAATTTCCATGTGTCCTACCTGCCCCACCAGTGTCTCTTAGAGTAGCCATCTGACGATCCGTGAATGCGAGTCATGTACTGTGGAATAGAAGGAGAACGCACAAGACAGTGGGTGCAATAGTTTACATGCATCAACGACTCCTAGTGAGGCTTGCATTTCTAGTATGGACTTAGCCGACTGGTTAGCTGACGGGGGCTTAGTGGTGGACCTATCAAGGTTGTTGTTCACTATGGTATTAAAATCGCCGCTCAGACTGTAGGGACCAGGGGGAATCAGGCCAGTATTGTGTGTGAAGCTGTGAGAAGAAATCAGGGTCATCTATATTTGGGCCGTATATATTTAAAAGAACCACCTCTCATTCCATAAGTGTACCATATAATAGGACGTAGCGCCCTAAGGGATCTGTATGTGTCTTTTTATGGATAAACTAAATGGATTTATGTATCAAGGTCAGAACCACGTGGCTCGAGGTAGATTAGGTGGTGTGCATCCCATAATCTAGCGAACCCTTTGCATCCACTAGCCAGTGCATGCCTCTCCTGCAAGCAAAGAACTCAGTTTTTGTGGCGGCACTCAACATGAAGCTGTAAATTATGCATCTTTACTGGGTTGCCCAACCCCCTAACATTCCAGCTCATAAATGTCAGCTCTTCAACCACCATTTAGTCGCTACACAAATGGCATCAAGTGCCTGGTCCCAACCAGGTGAAAACGGCCTTCAGCATAACTAAATCGAGAATGAGGTTTGCCAACTTGCAGGTCCAGCACTTTTTTTTTTTTTACTTTTGTCTCTTCCCTCCCACATCCACCCCTAAACCCTCCCACCTCCACCCCTAAACCCTCCCAATCAGAGGAGTGAATCCCCAGCTGTCATTAACCCAACAACAACAGTTGCAACTCTGCATGGGGGCTGCGTGTAGACCAAGGTCGGCTTCCTCCCAGACGTGGACGTACATGGCATAACATGGTGCACATTTCAAGCTTTCAAGGAATAGTATAATATGGATTACACAGGGAATTTGATCACACAGGGCATTTGTGGGGACCACACATCGGAGCATGGGAGTTGTGGTCCCCTCACAATTAGTGCCTAGGGAGATCCAGTGTAGTCTGACAGATCCATGGGAATAAGCCAGGGAAGTGGTCTTCGAAGAACTTGCAGGCTTCTTATGTGATAGTGAAAAAATAGACCTTTTCAGCGTGTTCAACTCTGAGTTTAGCTGGATATAGCATGGAGTACTTGACTCCCAGCTCGCGGAGTCAGTTCTTGGCTGCAAGGAATGTTTTGCGCTCCTGCTGAATGGCAACGGAAAAGTCGGGATAAAGGTGGATCATGGCAGACCCCAAAATCAGCTCACTGGCGGCATGAAATATCGAGTCCCTGTCCCGATAGTTAAGGACTCTTGCTATTATAGGCCTGGGTGGAGATCCAGGCCTGGGTTTCGCAGCAAGAGAGCGATGGGCCCATTCAATCGCAAACTTAGGAGACAGCTTGGAACTGTCTAGCAGTGAAAGAAGGATGCGCTCCACGTACTCCTCCATGGGCCTGTCGATATTATCTTCAGGAATTCCGATTATGCGTAGGTTTCTACGCCGCGACCTAGACTCCATTCATTTTGCTGACCGCCTGGACCTGCCTGGCTAGCGAGACGACCTCGGCCCTTAGTGCTGTGAGGCCCTCCTCGGCTGAGCCCACCATGGCTTTCACTTCAGTGACACGGAACCCGGTCTTCTCCATATGTGCTTTAATGGAGCAAATCGTCCTGCTCATAACAGCAAGCTTGGTATGCAAGGTTGTGAACCCTTCCCGCATGTACTCCATCATCTTCTGGAGTTCGGAGGGCTCCCCCTCGACGTTGAGGGAAGTGCATCAACTTTGACATGAGCCTCTGCAGGTTCTGGCGCTGTCTTGGTGAACATGTTAATTGAGCTCTGTTTCCGACCCGCTCCCTTGATCATGGTCTCGTGGGGCTACAAGTATGGTACAGTACGTAGAACACCAGGGGGACAAAAGTGGTGAGTGCGAGGAGAGGAGCCATAGCCGGTACAGTGGGTCCGAGGGAAAGATCTGCAGGGATGTTAGGTCGCTCACACTACACAAACTGAAGAGGATGATGAGCTATGTAAGAGAGTGAGGGCCAGTGTCCATAGTACAGTATTAAAGGTCACCCGATCAAAGCGAACACCATCCACACACGCCACAGACCTCCGGGGATCTCAGCAGCATTTGTTAGGCCCAGAGCACAGGATTCAGTGCAGCGCGTCAGTTGGCGCCACAAGGATGGACCAGGCACCCCGCAATTGATGGGGGAAGGATAATGATTGCTCCTCAGTGAAAAGGACTTTCTCCAACAGTATAGGACCACTGTAGCCTGGGCCACCACCAAGAACAGTGGCTACACAGTGGGGCAGTAGTGGTGAGGGTGTCCAAGGGCACAGGGTACCTCCACACTGGGAGTCCAGCAGCCAACCTCGTTGCACCGGCGTAGCCCAGCCTCAGGGGGAGGCCCACATGAATCAGATAGGGTACGGTGGGCCACCCAGCGGGCAACTAGGGGGTCTCCCACAGCGTGGCCCTGCCACCAGCAGAGTGCTCAGGTGTCAATTTCCCTGTGGTCCAAGGGTCCCAGCAGTATGTCCCCAGCAGAAGTGGAGCCACAGTCAATTATGCTCAAAGAGGAGGGGGAGTGCAGCCCACAAGGCAGGCAGCAGTGTGGGATTGCGCAGTCTCAGGGTCAAGGGCCAGAGTCAGCCAGGGGCTCTGGGGAACAAAGGATAGTCGAGGTCTGTGGGGTATGGCAGGTCACATACAGTGTAATCAGGCAGAAGAGGGCAGCTACCAGCAGGAGAATAAAGGGCCCGCAGCGCAGGTCGAGTGGGTAATTAATTGACAATTGGCGCTGCAGGCCCAGCGGCTGACTCACCCGAGAGATGGTAACATGGGAGCCCCCGTCAGGGACATCAGCGAGATAGTCGAGAGCGGCACCAGCAGCAAGGAGGAGGAGGAGTCGGATCCGGAGACCAGGGTCCTTCCAGTGGCCCCTGGGCTGATGCACCCACAGTTGTGCCAAGGGGGCAGCGTGGGCGACATGCTTGTTCAGCAGTCAGAGGCAGCCTGCGGCACACACCAACACCCACAAAGTCGGCCCGGGTGCTAAACTGTGCTAGCAGGTGTTAGGAAGGGCCCCGGAGTCCCAAATCAGGTAGGCATGAGGCGCAGCTTGTAGTCATTCTGTGGACCAGGAATAGCAGCTGAACAGTGCAGGAAAAGATATTTTCGCACCGTGTGAAGACGTAAGGCAGCTCGAGCTCTGTATCACGCAGCCATCTTGGGGATTGCGCAACAGCGCCCCCCCCCCATCCCCCGACTCAACCTATTTTTCACCAGAAGGACGTACCTTCAAGAACATAGCACTTGCTGCCTTTGAGGGTGATCGTCCTAGCTTCCACTTTGAAAGATTTTCCCTCAAGACCTTCGCGTCATCGATAGACATAAACTGCAGTCGGCCATCTCATGATCAACACAGAGACACCTCAAGCATAGCCCGTTATGGTCGGTGAACAACATTCTACCATCAGAATCCTAACAGCGCTTAAAGCGTGAAAGCTTCGGCATCGACATTCTATTGAATTTATGGAGTACTTCAGACTTAGCTTTTCCGATCGTTGCGTGCTGAGCATGCAGGAAAAAGGAACTGAGATCACAGGATGCGGTCCGGCTATTTGTATCAACATCACGTCCGGACCCAAGGTAGATGAGTGTCGAGGGAACATTTCTGAATTGTGCTGCTGCCGTAAAATATATCTAAGTTGAGGAATCTGTTTAAAAGGAGGAATCTGTGGGAGGACACAATCCATTAAAACTTAATATGTGAAAATAATCAAATAATGGTTGGCAAATTACCATGAGCCATAGAGAGATTACTTAACCCATGAAGACTACCAAGGAATGGCCACAATATAAGGAGAGTCAAGGAATGGTCACTGAAGGTAATTCAATCAGTCATGGGGATAAAAAGACTTTGCTCACCTGAAAGTTTCAAAAATAGTCATGCAATGACCGTGAAACATAGGGGAACACTTTATCCATGTGATGTGTCCCCAAATGGTAACAGAAGACTTTACACAAGACTCGGAAAGACGACTTTACTGAAGCAGGGAGGTTAGGAATGGTCATAGAACGAATGTGATATTTCATACTTTGCTCTGCACTACGAAAACGTTCAGTTATATCACGCATTACAGTACAATTCTAAAGCAGAACACCTGTAGAAGGGACGTTGGTCATAAGGAGAGGTCGGAAATGGTCCAGGAATGAGCATTATTCAGTCGAAATAATTTGAAAACTATACTCACATTGAATGCCAAAAACAGTCCTTTGGATACTGAAATTATCTGAAGAAGCTATAAAATGTCACATGCATACTATTCACAAGGAAAGGCTTAGAATTATCATTAGGCTGCTTTGTTTGTAGTAACAAGCACAGAAATGTAATTGGATTATTTCAGTAAAATAACAGGCAGAGTATGATGCTCGAGAGACTGGGCCTACAGGACATGGCAAACAATAGAAAGTGGGGCATTCCAGTAACAAGGAGAGGCAAATAATGTATTGTTAGTGGCCTCCTCACACAAAGGGAGGCAAAGCATGCGGTTTGAAACAGTTCACCAACAGAGGCAAAATTATCACACTATTTCTATAGGATGGAGACATTGTCCATTAGAAAATGAGACAAAGAACAGTTATGGAACATACATCAGATGAAGAATAGACTTCACCCAGAAGAAGCAGGAAGACATGGTTATGGAATAGACAGCAACCGAAGAGGAGATTTACCCATGAGGAGCGGCAAAGAAGTGTTATTTAATGGAGAATCAGTGATTAAAATCTTCACCCATGAGGAGAGGTAAAACAATTTCATGGAGTGGCCTTCAGATGAAAGGGAGATTGCTCCCCTCCCCCCCCGCCCCATGAGGAGAGTTAAAGAAATGTTCTGGACTCAACATGGGATGAATAATAGACTTCACACATTAGAAGTGCCTATCAAATGCTATGGATTGGAGATCAGAGGAAGAGGACACTTCACCCGGGAGGAGTGTGAGAGAAAATGGACCTCTGACAAAGAGAAGGCTTCATCTATGATAAGCGATAAAGAATGGTTATGCAATGGGCATTATGTGAAGATGAGGTGTGAACCATGAGGGGTAGACAAAGAAAAGACTTAATTCACGGTAAGCATAAAGAATTGGTATAGAATGAAAATTTGAAGAAGCAAAGAATTCACACATGAGAGCAGTGAAGAAATATTCTGCAATAGACACCAGGTGACGATGAGTCTTCACCTATGATGAACAGTAACACAATATTATGAAAGGGCGTTAGCTGAAGATGAGACGCCATCTAGGAGAAACGGTAAAGAAATGCTATAGAATGGACATCAAATGACGAGTGGATTGAAACCACGAGGAGCATTAAAAAAAGTTATGGAATTGAAAATGAATGAAGAGGAGACCGACATGTGGAGCCATTAAAATATGTTATGGAATGGATATCAGATGAAGAGGAGACTTCACCCAGGAGGTTCAGTGAAGAAATGTTCTGTATCAGGAATCAGATGAAGAGGAGTCTTCATCCATGAGGAGCGTTAAAGAAATGTTATGGAAGAGTGTCAGAAGAAGAGGAGAATTCACCTAGGAACAATGATTGAAACATTACTGATTGATGGACTGGCGTGTAGTTTATTGAGCACTTACATGCCTCAAGATAGGCCTCATGGCACTGAGAAATGGTAAAGAAAGGCTATAGCATGCACATCAGATGAAGCGTGGACTTCACTCATGCAGAGTAGTAAAGAAATATTCTGGAATGGACATCAGAGGAAAAGGAGACTGCCCCTAGGAGGAGTGGTAAAGAAATTGTAGGAACTTAATATTGAAAGAAGAGAAATCTTCACTCTTGAGAAGGCATTAATGAAATGTTATGGACATCAGGTGTAGAAGAGACTTCAGACCTGAGAAGTGGTAAACAGAGAATGGAAATCAGAGTAAGAGGAAACTTCACCTACTAGGAGAAGTAAAGACATTATAGAATGGCCATCGGAAGAATAACAGACTTCACCCACAAGGAGCAACAAAAAAAGGTTTTAAAATTGACACAAGATGAAGAGGGGACTTCACCCATGAGGACCAGTAAACACATGTTATAAAATGGACATCCAATGAATACGAGACTTCAGCTGGGAGCAGCAGCAAAGAAATGCTAAGGAAAGGATATTAGACAGAGAGGAGACGTCACAAATGTGGAACGGGGAATACATATTATGGAATGCACATCAGATGAAAAGGAGAATGCATACAAGAAGAGCAGTAAAGAAAGGTCTTGGATCAGACATAGGATGCAGAGGAACCCCTGCATAAGTTGGGTGGCAAATAAATACTTTTTGAGTCATCTGCAGGTAGGGTAATACCAGTTCCCGGGAACCGGTGGCGAATAGGTACCACTGACATAACAAAGCATCTCTCACTCCAGGGTGCTGATCACTGGTGTCCCTGTCCCTTCAAAGCCAGCAGGCAGCAGGTATATAAAGTGGACAGAGTTGGAGTATTCAGGGAGGAAGTGGTAAGCTGATGGAAGGGTCCCACCACCTTGGTTTCTTTTGGGGCTCATTTTTTTCCGTTGCTTGTCCCCTCCATTTCCTGCAAGCTTGGTACTTTGGGTGTGATGTCATAAGACAAAGGGCCCTTGATACAACCTGGATTGGACCCCTTATAGGAGGCTGGCTTTGGATAAACACCCTGTGACATTGCGCCTCTAAAAGGAGAGGGGCAACCCCTCATTCTGTATTAATCTTTGGACCAGAGAGAGAAGAAGAACGATACACTTTTGGACATCTTTTGGGAGTCCAGTCCATTCTAAAGTCGTCATCTGTGGAGACAGAAGACATCCATGGCAAAGGAGAGCACTGTCCCCTGCCATCTCCAGGAAACTGTGAGGGTGAACTGCTGTGGATCAGGGCCTGCTTCTCTGCTGGCTGCACCGGAACCAGGCTCCTGTTCACTGGCGGTGAAGGATCCTCTGTAGCCAAGATCCCTGGAGTGGGAATGCAGCAGTGAAGGACTCACCCTATGCTTGTAGACCCTTGATTGGGCCTTATCAGCAACCCAAACGTCAAGAAACAGCTCTGAGCCCGAATTCCAGCATTAAACTGCTTGTGAGCTGCACTGACTCGGACATTGCCTTGCCTGCCCAAGCTTCTCTGTGCCACGTGGGTTGCTGCTTGTTGCACCCAGTCACCTATTACCCCAACCAGACACTTAATCACTGCTTACAAAATTGCCTTGATGTCTGGCTTGAGGCTGTTGAGCCACAAGAACAAGACAGAAATGTATTTGAAGAGGTTCTGACCCAGGTCCTCCCCGACCCCCGGCCCATTTTAAAGTACCATAGTGACTTTTAAACTCGTTACCGTAGATTTCTTCGAATACCATTTCCCCTACTGAGATTTCACCGGGAAAGGTAGGGGAAATGGTATATGTGTAATGCATAATAGGTGGAATGTGAGGTAAGAGTATATGTTAGGGTAGGGAGGAGTGAGGCAGGGATGCAGGGGGTCTCCCCCACATAAAAAAAAAAAGAAAATAGAAGATGTGGTTTTTCGGTGAACTGGATTCGATGAAATCTCCAGTAGGAGAAATATGAAAAATTACCTTCATGGTGATTCAGGTTCTCTTAGTCCGGGCTCTCCCTCCTTCATAACTGGTTGGGAATGCCTGCATCCGCAGGCGGGCCGGAAAATATGGCTGAAAAAGATAGCTGTCACTTTAAGACTTTTAGAAGGTGAAGGGCCTATGTCACGCGTGTGTCACTCCATGCGCCAGGCCCACACCGTACCCTCAAGTCACCAACAGTCCACACCCAGTTCCAGTGGTTCCACCGAAGCGGTAGAATTTAAGTACATGTATACTGCAGGGAAGGCTGGGTGGGTGTTGTGAAGGAGGGAGACCCCGGACTAAGAAAACCTGAATCACCATGAAGGTAATTTTAAATGTCTCTGTCATCCTGGCTCTCCCACCTTCGCAACTGGTTGGGACCAGACTAAAAAGCCTTTGAATAAGCAAGGGTGGAGGAGACAGCATGTACAGGATTCAGGCAAACAAGTTGCAGAGAACCTCTTGGCCGAATTTTTCACCAATTCTGGACGATGTGTCCATAGCATAGTGCTTGCAAAAGGCAAGCGGGGTAGCCCAGGTAGCTGCTTTAGAGATGTCTACTATGGGAACGTGCCTGGTAAAGGCTACAGATGCTGCCTTGGCTCTAGTAGAATGAGCCCGAAGTCTCTGCGGAGTCGGGAGCCCTTTCAAGTTGTAAGCCTTGGAGACAACCCATCTGGCAATAGAAGCCTTTGCTGCTTTATTGCCATATGTAACAAAGAGCTGATCTGCTTTTCTAAACAGTTTGGTCCTTTCAAGGTTGAATTTTAAAGTTCTTGCTACATCTAGATTATGAAATTTCTCTTCTGCCGTAGATACAGGAAGAAAAACGGGAAGACATATTTCCTGGTTTATGTGAAAATCGGAAACGACATTAGGCAGAAAGGAGGGAACCATATGTAAGACAGCTTTGTCTTTATGGAACACAATATATGGTTCCTTAGAAGAAAGAGCTTGGAGCTCCCCAATTCTTCTAGCCAAAGTAAGGCCACTAAGAAGGCTTATTTCCAAGTTATGAATTCTAAATCGTATGAAGCCATAGGCTCAAATGGTTTTTTCAACAGGGCTGCTAAGACCACGTTGAGATACCACTGAGGTGGAGGTTCATGAATAGGGGGATGTAAACGTAAAAGCCCCTCGAAGTGCGTTTTAATGGCCTTGTTGGAAAGAGAAAAAGACTTGTGTACTCTATTCAGGTAAGCACCAATAGCTGATAAGTAATGTGTGCAAGTGTCTACTTTGACACTAGTGGCAACAAGACATGAAGGACATGACATTATCAATGGAGGCCTTTAGAGGGTTAAGGTTTTGTTCTAAGGCCCAGTGACAGACATTTAACCATTTGTTACCATATTATTTCTTAATGGAACATTTCCTGGAGGCCGACATAAAAGCAATGTTTTGTTCTGACAAATGCAAGTGGGCGAAGGCTAGCTTTTCAGGAACCAAGCCTTCAAGTTGAGCAATTGAGGGGAGGGGTGAAGATGCTGCCCCTTCTGCTGGGTCAAAAGATCTCTTGAAAGTGGAAGATCTAAGGGGGAAACCCTGCTAACTACAGAAGATCCGGAAATCAAATCTGGCGAGGTCCGAACTGGGCTAATAGAGTAATTGTCAGGTTGTGCGACATTTTGAATTTCAGCAAAATGTTGTGAATCAATGGAAGAGGTGTGAAGGCATATAGTGCTAGATTTGCCCAATCCAGATGTAGAGCATCTCCCAGGGACCGAGGACCCTGACCTTGACTTGACACAAATTGCAGACAAAGGGCCTCATTACACGGTAGGCGGTGGACCAAGGTGCTAATAGCACCTTGGTCCATGCCGGTAAAATACCGGCACCGTCTTGGTGGAAAGGGGAATTATCGCCCTACTCCAAGGTTGGTGGGGTGGTAATTCCCCCTTCCCCCATTGCCCTTCCCCATTCCCATTTTTGCCCCATAGGGCATAATGGGAATGGGGAAGGTGCTAATTACGGTACTGCAAATTTGCGGTGCCGTAATTAGCACCAAGGTCCCTTAGCGGGTTGGTTTTTAACGCCTGCAAAAAGCAGGCGTTAAATTCTCCAACCCGCTAAGGGACCTCGTAGTAAGGCGGTAAGGGTTAACGGTCACCGGTACCATTACCGGCGACCTTTAACCCTTACCGCCTACCGTGTAATGAGGCCCAAAGTGTGTTGTGTTGATTGGCAAAGAGGTCTACTGATGGCCACACTTCTGAAATATCATGTGTGTACTGATGGTTTCAGCTCCCATCTGTGCACAGTGGACTGTAACCTGCTTAGTTCGTCCGCCAGGACGTTCTTCTTGCCCTTGAGATGGGACACCTACAAGAAAATGTGATTTTCAATTGTCCAATACCAAATTTGTTCTGCTAGGAGACACAGGGAGACACAACGAGTCCCCCCTGCTTGTTGATATAAGACATTGCAGTGGTATTGTCCATTTGAATTTTCACCACACTTTTCCTTGAAGAGAGGGAAGAAAAGATTTTACAGTGAAAAATATGGCTCTTAGTTCCAGTACATTTATGTGGTCCTTCCTTTCCTGAGAGGCCCAAAGACTGTGAGCTGTTAAGCTTTGACAATGGGCTCCCCAACCGTACTCTGAAGAGTCTGTTGTTATGATTATCTGGTGAGGGGGAGGTTGAAAGGGTGATCGCGTTAGCAGGTTCTCTGGGGAGTTCCACCAGCCCAGAGAGTCTTGGACTTGGCTTGGAATTTGGATCTTCATTTCATAGGGATCAGAGAGTTGATTCCATTTGAGAACAAAATGCCACTGGGTTATTCTCATATGGAACCTTGCAAAGGGAACTAGGTTTATGCAACAGGCCATGAGGCCCAAGAGCCTTTGAAACCACCAATCTGTTAGTGACTGGTGAGTGGAGAACCTAACAATGGTTTGTTGAATGGCTTCCACTGTTTCCAAGGGTGGAAAGACTGTGCAGAGTAGTGTCTATAACTGCTCCTAAGAATTGGATCATTTGCGAGGGACTGAGTTGGGAATTTGTTACATTTATGGAGAACCCCAGGTTGAACAGAGTATGGCTAGTAATTTGCAACTTCTGAAGCAACACCTCCGGAGGCTGGGCTTTGAGAAGCCAGTCGTCTAGGTAGGGATATAGATGGACTGTCTGCAACTGAAGGAAGGCTACCACTGACCCCAGAACCTTTGTGAACACCCTGGGGGCAGAATTTAGCCCGAGAGGTAGACATGTGAATTGGTCATGAGACTTTCCTGCTGTGAATCTCAGAAACTGACGGTGGAGTTTGTAGATGGGGGATGTAAAAATATGCATCCTGTAGGTCTACCGATGCAATTCAATCGTTTGGATGTAGGGAAGCCAGAATCTGAGGGATGGTTATCATATGGAAAGTATCCAGAGACAGAAATTGGTTGAGGTCTGAAAGGTCCAGAATTGGATGGATCCCACCTGATTTCTTTGGGATCAAGAAGTAACATGAGTAGAATCCCTGACCTATTTCCTTTTGGGGAACCAATTCTGTCGCTTCTAGAAGGAGGAGTTTTTGAATCTCTTCCAAGAGCTCTGGGGATGATTTTTGGAGCTTTGGAGGAGAGGAAGGTCAAGGCGGTACACATGTTGAAAAATATTTAGAACCCACTGCTCTTGAGTATTGGTTTTCCAAAAAAGGAGGAAGTTGGAAAGCCTTCCTGCTACCGGGGATGTATGCTCCTGGATGATAATTGGAGCAGAAGGTAAGGGGAAAGTCAAAATAGACTTCTTCTGCTCCTGAACAGAATTAGAGGCAGAGGGGGCCAGAGGGGTGATTTTTTCTTGGGTTCTATACCTTCTCTTTTTGGAAGAGTAGTAAGATTTGGCAGAAGTGGACGAACCACTGTTGCCTTGTGTACATGCTTTAAATGCCTTGAAGTTTTGGTGATATGGTTGTTTCACCGAGATGGAGCTGGGAGTTTTAGCTGCTGTGACACTGGCCTTACATTTCTGTAGGACCTCCTCTGTAGATGGGTCAAACCATGTTTTGCCATCGAATTAAAGGTCAAGCACCTTCTCCTGGATATCCTGGACAAGGGAAGCGGAAGACAGATATTTGTGTCTCCGCATACATACTGCACTGGTAACTGCCCTAGCAGTTGTGTCAGTTCGACCTTTAACTACTTGAAGTTGTTGCATAGCAGCTTCTCTGCCTTCAGAGATCCAGAAAGAGAACTTGTCTGCGGCCTCCTGAGGTAGCATGTCAGTGATGCGCTCTAGATTCTCCCAGTTAAGGATATTAAATCCCGCCAGAACTGTAGCAGTGTTAATCTGCCCAATTTGTAAGGTAGAGGTGGTGTAAGACTTCTTACCTTGCGTATCCCAAGCTTTTACATTTTTGTCCAGCACTGAAGCTGGCAACAGAGACTACGGTTGATTGAGCTGGAAGATTTCCCATGAGAATGAAGGGTTTGTCATTGGTAACCTTGTATTTATTATCCAGGGGCTTGGAAATGTTGGGGTTCGGAATGAGGTTTTCCCCAATGAGCTAGAGCTAACTCCATGATGGACAATTCCATGGGCAGAGGAACCTTGGACTGCTGTGATGGTAGTTTTCCAAAAACACCAGCCGTTTCAGGCTTATCCTGTGGGAGGATTTCAAGAGCATGCATGGCTTTAGTGAAAATGTCATGGAACACTTTAGAGGGTGAATGAGTGGTGTCATCCTCTGAATCTGAGTTAGTGTCCTTTGACATTCTCTGTTTTTTGGGTGGAGGAGCAGTGTCCACATTGTCCACTGGTACCGGTAAAGGGTCGGGAGTAGGGTCAACTAGAACAGATCCCTGCAGTAGTACTGGTGACATTTTGGCCTTAATGCGTTGAGCCAAGACTTTGAAGAAGGGCTCAGAAAGGATAGTTTCCAGCACAGTCTTAGTGATGTCGTTTGCCATTTGGGAAGGGCTAGGTAAAGGTTCTGCCAATGTGATAGGAGAAGTAGAAGAATCGACCCTATCAAGCGGTTGGCTAGGACTTAAAATGTTCAACACCACCTGTCTAGGTACCTGAATGTTGGTTAGAACCAGTTGGGGTGCAGGTTGTGATTGCCCCAGTGCAGGTTGGCCTAAATTGGCCTCAGACTGAGGAAAAAATTGAGGCAAAATGTGAGGAGTCTGAGCTTTCACAGGAGTGCTGAACAATTGTTCTGGTGGAACAGTAAAACATTTTGAAGTGTCAAAGTCTTCCAAGTCACAAATTAAAGTTTAATTGTTTTTCTGGCTCTGCGGTACCAAGCCTGAGACAGAAGCCAGGGGAGATTTCTTCCATTTGTGTTTTTGCAGAGAATTCGGTACCGGACTAGCTCTTGAATGAGAGTGCTTATGCCTCTTATGAGAGGACGTATGAGATTTCCTCGGTACCGAGGAGCTTACAAGCTCAACTGCGGTAGTTGAGGGTAAAACCATTTCTTTCAGTACCGAAGTACCAGAAGTTTTATGTGCAGAAGCCGACTTAGCTTTGTTCGGTACAGGGGATTCAGAATCGGAATGGACCGAATCAACCCCGGAGGCACAAACCTCTTTGCACGTACCCTTACCTGTTCGGTTTTGCTGGTACTGTTGTTACTTTATCTTGAGTGAATAACTCTTCCGGAACCGGGTGGGTCTTCTGTGACCCTTTCCCACCTGGAGGTACTAGTACTTTGCCACCCAGAGGTACTTTCAGGTGAATGGGCCGGGGGTTTCCCCCTGAACGGTTCTGTGAAGACTCCGGAACTGAAGAGGCAGTCTCCCCTTGGGTACCGACAGCAGGTGCCGAAACGAGTACCTAACCTGAAGGTATAGTCCCCCTCTTACCGAGATCGGCCTCCCTCCTGTCCCGAACAAAGTCCTCAGCCATCTTTGGTACCAGTCCCAGCTCGGACATGGAGAGAAGGCGAGTCCGCAGAGACCTCGGGTGAATTCTACAGCAGAATATGCAGGTACTCACCAGGTGATGTATACCCAGACAGTGGACACAGGCATGGTGGGGATCGGCCACTGAAAAGTGCTTCCGGCAACGGATGCACTGCTTGAAGCTTGTGGCATACGGCATGCGTAAAGGGAGGCACTGTAAATAGAAAAAATTAAATAAAGAACCAATCACTAGGAAACAAGGGGATGGACAGCGAAAGGAACGCCCAGAAAAGAGAGTCGCAGCGCAGCAAAAAATTACGACCCGCAGAGTAGGCAGAAGAACAGGAACTGGTTGTGGACCGTTGGTGATGTGAGGGTAAGGTGTGGGGCCGGCGCATGGAGGGACACACGTGTGACGTAGGCCCTTCCCCTTCTAAAAGTTTTAAAGTGACAGCTATCTTTTTCAGCCAGCTTTTCCGGCGTGCCTGCGGATGCAGGCGTTCCCAACCAATTGGGAGGGAGGGAGAGCCAGGACGACAGAGAAATATTCAAAGAAATCACATACATCCTTTTAAACTCCCTTCTCTTCCATTTTCTTTAAGGACTTAACTTTGAACATTGACATTGTTGCCAATCTATTGCCTGAATACCCCTGCTCATCGACCCAAAGTACCCTTTTACAAAAGTCTGTATTCTCTGTGTTCCTTTTACAGGGGTCGGTTTTTCTAGTGTTTTCTGGTTAGTAGTTTGTATTTTATTGTTTGATTAAAAATCTATATTTATATAGAATCTTGATTGGACGTTATTTTATTTTGGAGCCATTGTACTTACATTGTTTGTGTTGCTACTGTTATCAGCTCACACCCGTCCTGAAGATAAAGCCTGCCCTCGGCATGCACAATCATAAAAGGTTGAAGGAGGTATGCGTGTTGGGCTGTGTCTTTTTCATCTATATGATTGGGACCACTGCTGGTATATTAGTAGTGTGGGGCTGACTAATAGGGTGTTTAGCCACTATTCATCCCTATAGTCCTGCATAGCAGTTGTAATTAACTTCACCCAGAAGGAAGAGTTAGGAAATTGTACCGAATGGACACCACACCAAGAGGAGACTTCATCCATGGAAACATACAAATAATGAACAATAGGGTTTCTTGGGTGGGAACTGAAGCTTAAGCAACATTTTCTTATAGCCTGTTATCCGATGTGCCAAAGCTCCTCCAGGGCACTGGCGACATGCGCTCCCTCCTTAAAAAATGCACAGCATTTTTGTAGGAGAATGTCGCTTTATATGACGGGGTTTAAGGCTGGAAACACTAATGTCAGTGGTATAATCGAGGACATATACTATACCATATGTTTTTACCTCTTGTTCCATTTACTGACCCCTCAGAAATGTGAAAATTGCTACAAAATATTGGGAGGTGGGACAAAACATACTATGAGGAGCCTGCCACCAAAGTAAGCATGAATTGTATTTGCGACACACATTCGAATATAAACACATACGCCAATACAAAAACAAACACACTGTCCATCAAGACTGTCATATTTTGTAATGTGATTTTGTGCAATTTATTGCAGCTACCATGGTTGGCGGTTGAAGTCATGGTTGGCGGATTCGCTGTCATTTACAAGTATTGTTATGACTTTAACAATGATAATTACCCAAAATGTAGTACAGTACAAAACCAATGACAAGTATTGGAAAGGTCACAACAGCACACACAATGGTGTACGTGACTTTAGAGATAGACATTGTAGCATTTGCATTTAATTCTACAAAACCACATTGTACAAAGCAACAATCTTCAAGACACATACATTGGTTTCAGAATGGAGCAATACGCCAATAATGACCTGGTTTTGGACGGGTTCTGTGCTTTTAAAGTGTGTAGACAAGGAATATAGCAGGACATGTTCAGTTTTCGCACATCACAGAATGTGCTATAGAGAACAACATATGGCTGTCAATGTACAATGTGTATATTTAATTAATTAATCTCTCTTCCACTTATTACTGTTTATCGCTTTTGTATATTCCATGCTTTCGTTGACCCCTCCTTGTAATCTTCCAATAGTCACTCTCCAAAGCCTTCATACAAATTGTCATTAATATACTGTCTGGGCATTGTATTTATGCGTTTGGAGACCCTGTACTGTTTCACCCTAACCTCTCCTCTTGTGTTACTCCCACTAACTCACATGTCTGTTCCCGACTTGCTCTTGTCCTTCCAGTGTTCAACTCTGTTTCTGCACTGCAATCTGCTCAACTCCCTGTAGGAGACCCGCTTCTTTTGTCCCACTCCCACGCCTTTATTTGCCTCACCACATTTTCCTGTCTGCCAAATCCCTACACTTGACGTCTCATCTGATCAGTTAGTTGTTGCAGGCTTTCATCCCAACGTCTGTCTTCCCCTCCTATCATCTGGTTTCTAAAGGCTTCCTCATGCCATCCCACCTCTGAACACACCTCATTTCCACCCTTCTCCCATATCCCCCCCCCACCCTTTCCCGTTCACTTTTACATTACAAAGCTTTAAAACAACCTGAAGGTGGCTTTAAATGCTGTACAAAAAAAAAAACATACGCATTGCAGACATCTTCCCTCGCATACCTCACTTCTGTTGTTGCCCTGCTTCTGCCCCAAATGCTAATCCACTACCTGTCTGTTACATCCCTTGCGACTCTTGTTGGCATGCTCCTACTCCATTTCTTGACATGTGTTTCATGCCTTCTGCCTTCTCATCCACTCCCCTGCCTGTTGCAGGTTTTCCCCTTCCATCCTCTCCACCTCTCGGTTTTGGGAGTGCTCCTGCTTCTCACCAATCATCTGCATGTTGCAGGCCTGCTCTTAACCTTCCACCCTTCACCAGTGTGTTGCAGACTCGATCCCTCCCATCCTCTACGTAGCGTGTCCATTCTAGGTTTGCTTTTGCCCTCCCATCTACTCACCTGTGTGATGCATGTCTGTTAAGATCTCTCACCCTCCACCCGTTATCCGCAGGCCTGTTCCTTGCCTCCCACTCCATACTTGTCTTTTGAAGACCTGTTTTTTGCAATCCAGCATCTGGAATCTATCCCCCAACTATCTTTTGCAGGTCTGTTCCTGCCCTCCTACCCCTCACTTGACAGTTTCTGACCTGCTGCTGATGCTCCATCTCTTACCTTTCTATTCTATGCCAGCTCCCGCCCTCACACCCACCCTCACATGTCAACTGTCTGTGGCTCTCCTGCTCCAGCTCTCTCATGTCCTCACCTGTCTGTTGCAGTATTCCTCCAACCATCTCACCGTGTCTGTCTTGCACCCATGACACTTATGCCCTCTTGTCCATATCCCCTCCCTTGTCTGTAGTGAATCTGCTCCAGTCCCCGAAACTTGCCCGTGTTGTGGCCCTTATTCTCTTATATGGTGTCGCCCTGCTCTGACCCTCGATTCCGTTTTGTGCTCTTCTCCAACCCCGCTGTCTACTCTCAAAGATGTTAAGGCATCCCTATTGCCTTCATCTACTTGTTTGTCTTTCCCTGACATATTGTGGTCGCCTGGTGCTCTTACGTACACCCTCCATCTATTTTAGATCGCTCATATCACCTTTCAATTCCTTGAGATTGTACTGAGTGGCTATTTTATTATTATTACTAGGATATTTATTGATTGCAGACCTAGCTTCGGGGAGCAGCGTAGCGCTTTACAATCATTGTGGGGAAAACATGGCGAGGGAAGCAGACAAACACGGCGTGTGGAGCTAACAGGGTAGAGGGAGGTCAGGCAATTTGGTAGCAAGGGATCTACAAGCAATCCGGTCAGGTGAGGAAATAGTGGAGAGCAGATCACCCAGTCTCGGGTAGATTGGAAAGTGGAGGGTGTGTGGACCTAGGTGTTAGGGAGGAGCAATTCATTGAAGAGGAGGATCTTGAGCTCCTGTAATTGTAGAAGTGTGGGGGTGAGTCTGATGTTACATGGTTCCAGAGTCTTGGGGCGTAGACAGAGACGGCCTGTCATCTGCCTATTGAAGCTGTGTTTCTCCTTTGTGGCCCAAAGTACATATCAATTATACACATGCTTTAGGGTTGTATGCCCTTGTCTGTCATTTGTGCCCCTTTCACGTATTTGTTACCTGGTTTGTATACCATTCCTCATCCCCTTTTCTTTTTTTTGTGATGCTCATTTTACCCGCCATTCCCTAACAATCCAGTGGTACTCAACTCATATCCCTGCCCCTCACCTGTCTGTTGTGGCCCTGCTCCTGACCACCATTGGGTGAGGTGGTCCGGCTGTGGTCTCCTGACTTTGGCTGTGAATGTTCCCGGCTACCGTAGCGATCGCAGGAGTAAAATCGCTGTTTTTCAGAGGACGAGTGATGCTTTCGCTCTTGGGATCGCCCACGCTCTTGCTTCCTCTCCCTGGAGGATGACTCTCCTGGGTGAACCATTGGCATCAGTTCATTGGCATGACCTGGAATGGACAAAAGAGAAAAGTTGCGATATAAGCTTAACACCTCAGGCATGCTTTTTTTCTGAAAGGCTCATGACAAGCTAGAAGTAAAACCAGTAGGCAAGAAGGTACACGCTAGCACAATGTTGTAAGGAAAGCAGCAAGGAGATGCTTGAAGATTGGTTAACACTTACAAAGAGACACAGGGCACCACAGAACAATATGTTACTAGTCAAGCATAAACAATGGTTTTATGGTATGAGTGTTTTCATTAGATCATTTAAAACAGGGTCCATCATCCATAGGCATATGATCCTTGCTTATTTAATATTTCATAATTTTCAAAGTTCAATTCTATACAGTCAGATATATACTCTGTGATGCTGCTTCTTATTAGGGGGTGCAGAATAGCAGGACAGTGCACAAGCCAAGACCATTTGGAGACAGGAGTCAAGGGCTTTGTAACACATCTGTCTATGTGAATCAGAGAGTTTTTAGGGGCATGCATGTCCAAAACTCTCTTCAAAAGGCAGGAATGAAGACTGTAGAATGTGCAACTGAAGCCTGGATCAATGTCCAGATTAAGTGCCTTTACTGAATAAATAACACCTCAAATACAGTTTTAGCATAACTTTGAAAGTAGATTAAAGGATTGGCACCCTGTACCAAGATTAGAAAACAGAGATAGGTGTATCTTCTACAGGTCCGTACCCACTTCTTGGTCAGAGAATCTTGCCATCAAACAGCTGAGCAACCAATAATCCATCAAATGTTTTTTTTTCTGTACAGCAAAGACGAGCTAGTGCACCATTTCCCTTGGAACAGGAATGGAGCCATGTCATGGTGATGGCCACTAAGCAAGCGTACGAAGTTACAGTGGTTTGCCAGGGGCCATGGAGGAGGGTCACTATTTGTGTCTGACAGCATTAGCATAACGGGACATGTTAGAAAGTGTCAGCTACCAAAGGCAGACTTCATAAAGCATATTTGTACAAGTTACAAGTCAGGCTCAGAAGAGGTTGCCATGGGGCAGGCTCCCAGAAGGTGTGTACGAAAGCCACGTCAGATGAAGGTGAAGTTCAAGTGGGGGGCTTTATTAAAGAGGATGCTGAACTTGTCATCATCCCTCAAAATGAAGCTTCTAACGGAAATGCTGTTATCATAAGAATGAACACTAGCTGGTGGAGGATCACCCAAAACCATGAAACCTTTCCATGCGCTAGCACTTCCTCGATAGACAGAGCTGAGAAGCTTGGCTATGTCCTCTAAATTACCTCCTTTTTTGGGCAAGTTCATTTATCAGAGAAATGTTGGCTGGCACTATTTATTCAACCTTCTGTAAAGTGACTGAGAGTTTTCTGTTTTGGGAGCATGTGCAAGCAACCTACCGTTGTCTGTCATCAGTTCTCCCATTGTCCGACCCTCCAATGCGGATATCAAGGATTTTTGCTTCACTAATTTGGACAACAATCACTTTACAGAAAAATAGGTTCACGTCTCAATGTCAAAAATCTTGGAACGTTTTGCCAAAGTTATTTGTAGGCCTCTCGGTGTCATAAGTCATTAACCCCTTTGTGCCAAATGTGAATCGGATTATTGACCTCGACAGGAGGGGATATACTCTGTGAACCTGCCTCTTATTAGGGCACAGCATATCAAGGCACAAGTTTGTCTGCTTGGAGACAGGCGTGAACGGCTTTACAACACCTCTGCTTATATGAGTGGTATTCAAACCTTTTCATACCGAGCCCCCTCGGTATGCTTATATTTTCTTTTAAAAGCAGTCGCTTTAATCACTCCCTCGTTCCTCTCTCTCTCTCTGCACTTGTGCGTTCTGAATGCTCACAAGGCCTAGTAGATCTGCCTCTTTCACTCATTGTTTAATTTGTTTCATTCCCATGTTCCCTCCATGTTGCCCTGTGGGTTCTTTGAAACACAATTTACTTGATGTGTAAGCGCCTTACAAATGCACAATGAATAAATGTATTATATTCCAAACGATCATCTTAATCCCTTTTTAAAGAGTCTGAGGCCCCCCCGGGACATCCATCAGGCTCCCCTTAGGGGGCAAACCCCCCGTTTGAAGATCACTGGCTATGTGACTCTATGTTTTGAAGGGAGATGCATTTCCAAAGCTCTATTTTGAAGATAGGTCCTCGATGCCTTAAGGCCTTTTTTACTAAACCTTTTTGACCTCTTTAATGTAAAAAGTCCTTCACATCTCAGTGCCAAATGTTCAGCTCTCTTCAAGGTGATATTCCATGATGTTCACTGCCGAAAGTCTTTCATCCCTCAAATTAGAAGGTTCTTGACATATAAGTGAAAAAGTTATTTTGGTCCTCGTGGACAGAATTGCGTGATTCTGATTGCATGCTAGTGTATGTAGCCCGTGTTAATTCTTCACAGGCCTTAAGTGTGTTTCTATCACTGCCACTGTGGATATTGTGAGGTGTTTTTGATGCTCCTATGTTGGAGAGTTTATGTAATATTTCCAAAGTTCAAAACCTTGTGTAGATGAAGAGCTTAAGGATTTCTTATTAGAATACCATGGCGGTAGAACAGTGCTCCAGATAAGATTTTGAAGTGGAAGTATTTTACTCCCTGTTTTTTGGTTTTTTTAAACTTTGTATTTATTCATTTTTATAACATAAGGAACAGTTATTAAGTCTTGCATATTTCCAACAGAGTGAGTTCCCCTTTCGTCCAACCCACTCCCTCGCAATCCAGCTTACACAACACAGGGTTACAGCATTTGCCTCTTCATATTGGCCTTTGAGCAAGGATTTTGAGAGCCCCAAGTGTGTAGTCGTTTAGGCCCTTTAATTTTCCCTTTCCTGTTTTTTCCATACAGAAGCCTCCACCCTGTCAAACGCAAGGTTCATCTTCCGAGTTTTCTGCATGATTGAGCCAGTCGGTTCTTTCTGATATTCTTACTGAGATATTTTGGTCTAGTATCGCCCCATTTCCATATAAACAAACCCCAATTAATGTGGAACGCTTCCATTTTATTATTTGCCATTGCAGTGAGTTTTTCAAAGATAAAAATGTCCCAAAGTTTGTTAGTCCAGTCCGCTTTTAAGGGGAGGAGCTGCTCTTCCATCTTTGTGCTATTTCTACCCGCGCCGCTCTTAGCATTGCCTCCCACATTCTTGGTAGCCAGCTTTCCTTTCTATCTTCCCTCGGCACCCCAGTAGCATTTGCAGCGGATCCAGGGAAAAAGCTATGCCCACCACATCCTTCATCCAACTAAGGACCTCTGCCCAGTGTACCTGGATTTTCGGACAAGACCACGACATGTGATAGGATGTCCCTGGTATACCACATTCCCTGGGGCAGATGGGGGACACCCTGGCAAACATTTGTGACATTTTCTGGGGGGTTAAGTGGCAGCCGTGTAACATTTTAAAGTTATGTTCCATTGTCGCCGTGAACAGATTCCCATGAAACATGATCCGATATACTTGTTTCCAAGTCTCCTCAGCTATTTCCCTCCTGGTCTCTGCCTCCCAGAATTGCTTAAAATAATGTCTCCCTTCCAAGTTTGCTGTAACCATAGCTCTGTATATCTTGGATACGATCCCTTTCCTGGAGGTGGCCTCGTTAATGACTTGTTCAAAGACTGTTAGCGGTTGGGTGAGTTAAGGTAGGATCCTGGGGACTGTACATATGCCCTTTAACTGCAAATAGTCAAACACTGAAATCCCCTACTCCCCCAGCATCTCCCTCACTGTGTCGTTTTCCTTAAACCGACCCGCCTGGAAAAATTGTCCCGCCCTCTCCAGCCCTCTATCAGACCGCATTTGTGCCCTTTTAAATACTCTTTTACCTAAATCTATAGGGGGACCCCATAATGAACTCAGAGGGGACGGCCAGGAGGAGAGGCATTCATTTTGTCCATTGTTCTTCCACAGTGACCATATTACTCCCAGCACTGGATGTTCCCCGATTCCCACTGGCACTGTCCCGATCAGGGACCACAGTAGGCCTCTCACTTTCTTGGGGTGGGAATACATATCCTCCAGGTAGGACCAGAATGTGTTCATGTCATCCCTTGTGTGTTCTAGTAATATACGCACTTGGGCTGTCTTGTAATATAAGAAGTAATCTGGGAGGGCGAACCCTCCAATGTCTCTGGGGAGGGTCAACGTGGTTCTTTGGACCCTTGGTCTTTTTCCTTGCCATATAAATCTGGAGATCATGGAATTACGTTTCTCAGAAAAGGGGTCTGGGAGGTGTGTGGGGATCGCTTTGAATAAATATAATAGTTGTCGGAGGACTGACATTTTAATTGACTTCATCCTGCCATACCACGATAGAGTCAAGGGGGCCCAGCGTGTAATGTATTCACCCAGTTTAGTTAGAGATGGGGTGAAGTTAACCTCAAAGGCAGGTCAGGTCTCGGGGGAGACATATTCCCAAACAGGTTATTTCTTTATTTTCAAACCTCATCCCTGTCAGCGCTCCCTCAGCTACCCTGGGTGTGTGTTCTAAGGTGATAATTTGGTCTAGTAGTCTTGGGAGGGAGTGTTGCACATCGGTTAGGTAACATAGAATGTCATCTGCGAACAGCGATAGTTTAAACTCAACTTCACCACACCATATCCCTCTGATGTCTGAGTTGTTCCTAATCGCTATCGCGAGAGGTTCCAAGGTGAGGGCATATAAAAGTGGGGAAAAAGGGCAGCCCTGCCTAGTACCCCTGGTTAAGTGAAAGGACTGTGACATTGTACCATTAACAAGGACCTTGGTCGCCTGGTCCCTATATAGAGCCGAGATCCATCTGCGAAAGTTGAGGCCAAAACCCATTTTCTCAAGTACCTTCCTCATGTACCCCCACTTCACTCTGTCGAAAGCTTTTTCAGAGTCGATGGAGACCAGGTAACCATCCAGGTTCTGATCTTGAGTATGGTGCATTAAGTCAATTGTTTTACGGATATTATCTGCGCCCTGTCAACATGTGACAAAACCGGCCTGGTCGCCATGGACTAGCGATGGTATGAGTGTCTCCAGTCTGATGCCCAACGTCTTTGCAAAGATCTTTGCATCTGCGTTTAACAGGTAGTTCGGTCTGTATGACTGGCATTGTGTCAGGTCCCTTCCTTCCTTTGAAATGACTACTATCAAGGCCCCCAATAGTGTGTCAGGCAGTACCCGTTTCCAGTGCCTGGTTAAAAAGTCTAGCCAGGAAAGGTGCTAGAGTCGAGTGGTACGTTTTGAAAAAATGAACAGAGAAGCCATCTTCCCCTGGAGATGTTCCAGATTTCATTTTCGTGATTGACGTGATTATTTTGTCGCCCATAATTGGGGTGTCCAGTATTGCTGCTTTTGCTGGCGTGATGTTGGGTATCGGGAGGGCATCGGGGAATTTGTCTATCTGGACTCCATCCCCCTTGTATTCAGTCGTATAAAGGCCCTCATAGTATTTGCGTAACTCCTCTGCTATGTGTTGGTCTCTATATACCCTTTCTGAGCCTGCTTTGCGTATTGACCCTTCTCTCTTGGAATTTATCTGAGTATGCACTTTCCAGGCTAGTATTTTATCCACACGCTCACTCTTCTCCATATAGATGCTGGAGTAGGTCCCTCAACTGTACTCTATACTTTTGCCAGTTTATCTGGGGTAATTTGGGTTTTAAGCGTACCCTTGGGGTTTAGTGCGTCTGTTTTATTCCTCGGATCCTCTTTCTCTCTTTCCCTGTTCTTTTTAGCCCCCAGTCGGATTAATTCCCCTCTTTTTGTGGCTTTAAATGCCTCCCTGCCTACCCCCCCCCTGTTATTGTTGAACTGGAAGAACTCTTTTATTGATTTGAGAAAGCCCGGGGCCACCTCTCTATCTTTCAACAGAAGATCATTGCACATCCATCTCACCTTTCTCTCCTCTGGAAACACATTTCCCAATTCTACTCTGACCAAATCATGGTCCAACCAAGGAACCGGTTCTATGGTTGATTTTGATACCCTATGTATCAGGTCCGAGTCTAAGTGGACATAGTCTATCCTTGAATAGGTGTTATGGACCTTTGAGTGAAATGTGTATGATGGTATGGCTTTACCCCCTTGGGCTAGAGCATCTTCATTATTTATTTGACCATAGTGACAAGTCATCTTTCACTGTGCGTAGGATCCCCTTGACTGGGTTGCCCCCTTCCTATCCGTTGCCGGATCCAGGACCTTATTAAAGTCCCCCCCCCCTTTGAGCAAAAAACCCTCCACCAATGTTTGGATTTTCCCTTTTACTTTGTCCCAGTGCTGGTCCTGTCCCTCATTTGGGCACCACCCTTTAACCAATATGTAGCATCCCTCTGGATCTCTAAGGGTGGAGAGCTCTGTGAAGCCCAACTTGTTAGCAATGACAACCGCTACCCCTCTCTTTTTGGTTTTGCACGAGGCGTGGAATATTTTTTCAATAGCCCTTGCTTTCATGGCTGCCTCCCCGCACCCCCTTCTCCAGTGGGTCTCTTGGAAGAACATAACATCAAGCTTCAGGCGATTAAATTCTTGAATCGTTAAGGATCTTTTCAATGGGGAATTGAGACCTCTCACGTTCAGTGAGCCTAATGATATCTCAGTGTTCAGATCAGCCATTTGGGATACCATTTAGCATTGAGTTAAAACGCTGTCCAAGTGGTTCCCTGTGCACCTGCCAGGGTGTCTCCTTCCCTTGCTTATCCTGGTGTTTTGTTATCCCTGTGTTGCGTCGCACTATGAATATTATTGAACCCCCCCACCCGAACAAACAAAAAAACGTTACCTTTCCCCCCTGCCCTCCCTTTTGGTCACGTCTGAGCCTCTGGTGAGTGGTGAGATGTACGCCACCATTGGTTCAGACCATCAGACTTCCCTCCTTCTCCAGGCAAACTGAATCAATTAATATCGCTCCATTCAGCGCCCCTCAATACTGGCACTTTATACTTAGTGCGCTATACCACCCCCTACCCTCAAACACCTACACCTGCAGTAAGATAATCGTCTCAGGTGTCACTGTCCTCCCCTCAGGAGTCGTGCCTCCCGTACCCGCTGGCTGTGAGTCCTGGGCATCAGTCTTCACCCCTTACCGCCTTGTATTGTTTGTTCCACAAACAACTTTGCGCAGGGATGGTCCTTCTCTGGAGGCACTTAAAGGACCCTTCATTCCCGCTTCAGGATTGTGCTGGGGATGGTGGATTTAACTTCTTGAACTTGCGGTATCCACTAATTCTTTGCCTGTTGTTGGCTCTCTCAGTCTTTGGGTTCTTTCCCCGTAACTCCCCCACCTCCATGGACGCATCCTTCTGTGGTGACTCTCCCATTAGTTCTCGTGTAACCTTGCCAATGTCATCTTCTGTTATGAAGTTGTACTTGTATCCTTCTAGCTCAAAGTTCAGGGAGAAGGGAAATCCCCATCTATAGCAGGTGCCTTCTGTGTTGAGCCATTTTGTCAAGGGGGCACAAAGGTGTCGTCTGAACAGAGTGAATGAAGATAAGTCCTGGTAGATGGTGACCCGGGATTCTCCCCATTCTATTGGACCCACTGCCCTGGCCTTTTGTAGAATTTTGGTTTTCTCTGGGTAGTAATAGAACCTCGCCAGTACAGAGCGTGGGCTTCAGGTTCCTGCACCCGCTCTTTGTGCTCTATCAATGGTGGTTCTGTGGTGTTTTCATCGTTGAAAAGTTTTTTAATTACTTCATTGATTACCTGGACGATGTCTCGTTGTGTCTCTCCTTCTTTTTCAGGAAACTCAAAGAAAATGAGGTTGTTTTTTTAAACATCTTTTTATTAATGATCGCAGCAGATACAGTAGCTCCTTCCCAGCATAATTTCAAACGTATCACACAGTGGTACATTATATAGGCACATAGGTGGTATATGAATTACATAGAGGTTTCCGTGTCCGAACACAATTCATATAGGTACATCCTGAAGGGGGCCTAGAGGTCCTTTGGCCGACTCATACTTGGTTGGGTCAAAACATACTGTTCCTCATTTTCATTAAAATAAGTCAAGTCTCGTAAGAAAGTGTTCATACTTGGTGGTACGGGCCTGTAGGATACATTTCTTTGCAACAGCACATGATACATTAAAAAGCCTTCTCTTTTTTTCGGAGCGCTTACCGATATCCCAGAACAGATATTTTTGGGGAGTCAGAGATGGGGGTATTTGCGTAATTTCCACCAACAATTCAGCCACCATCACCCAGAACTGCAACAACATGGGGCACTCCCAGTACATGTAAAAGGGCCCCGCCTGTGGCGCGCCGCATTTGGGGCATTCACTCGAGGCATCTGGCGTAAACTTGACTATCCTAACTGATGTATAGTGTAGTCTGTTCAGGATTTTGAATTGTATCTGGCGCAGGCCAGCATTAAGGGATATCTTTTTTGTGAGTGTGCAGTATCTACTCCATTTCTCGTCGGGTATAGATGTCTGCATATCAGCCTCCCATTTTTCTTTAACCAAATTCGCCGTGGGGGTGTGGGCTTGTATCGATGCATACAGTTTGGAGATTCCCAGCCCACCTTGGGTTGTAATCAGTTGTAGGCATGGGTGAGGGAGAGGCTCATTAGGGAAGAGTGGCCAGCGCGACTGGAATGTGGATCTCATTTGATAGTATTGAAGTGTCCGGAGCAGTCCCCTTCCCATGGCTTTCGCGAAATCAGTTAGAGTGGCAAACTTCCCGTCTATGAACATGTCGCCCACCCTCATTTCACCATTAGGGTCCCAGGTTTCCTGTATATCTGTATCAAAAGTGGGAGGAATATTAGGAAAGTTCCCTAGGGGAATCTCTGGGTTATAGGGTGTTTCCAACTTCAGCCTCCTGCATATCGCTCGCCACGCTCGCACAGTGCAACTCACAGGGTCGTGTTCACATGTGCCTCTGTGTCTAGGGTCAAAGATAACAGATTGTATATCAGTGGGTGCGACAGTGTGCATTTCTAACCATTTATGGGGAGAGATCCGTTTCATCATACCAAAATTTCGCAAATTGTGCCTGAACGACCAAGTAGTACAGTTCGAAGTCCGGGGCTGCAATGCCGCCGGTACAATATGGCTCTGTCATCTTCTCCCATCCTATTCTGGCCGTTTTACCATTCCAAAGGAATGTCGTAGCCATTGACCGAAGCTTGGAGAAAAAATCCTTACCCGGCCATATGGGGATATTCACAAATAGGTATAGTAGCTTGGGGAGTACGATTATTTTGGGGACTGCTATCCTACCGTGGAGTGAGATAGGGAGGTGTCTCCAAATCTGTAATTTCGTATTAATCAATTGTATTGCCTGTTCATGGTTGTCTACATACAGGGTTAGTTTATTCCTGGAGACCATCACCCCTAGGTATCTAATATGTCTTTCTGACCATTTAAGTCCGCATGTCACCTCAGGGCACTCTGTAGAGGGGGTGAGCGGGAACATTTCTGACTTTGCGTTGTTCACAGTGTATCCGGAGTATCCGCAAACTCGTGTATGTCTGCCATTATGGGTGCAATGTTTTTATCGGTTTCCCGTATGTATAATAGTGTATCGTCTGCATACAATGATGTTAATTGGGTGGATCCTTTCTTTATGATACCCTTGTCGCTGTGTCGCAATCTGACAGCTTCTGCCATAGGCTCTATTGTTAAGGCGAAGAGAATGGGTGAAAACGGGTACCCCTGTCTAGTGCCCCTGCCCAATACGAACATCTCGGAGTTGGTTCTATTGGTGCATACTCTTGCCCCAGGGCAAGCATATAACAGCTTGACATACTTGATGAAGTTGGGTCCCACCCCAAACGCCTCCAGCTCTGAGAAGAGGTATTCCCACGAGACCGAGTCAAACGCCTTCTCGGCATCGAGGGACACAGCAGCCGCCTGTCTACCCCGGTCTATCTGCGCCATTATCCCAAACAGCCTACGTAGATTTAAGGCGGTGGACCTCTGCGGGATGAATCCGCTCTGATCCGGATGGACCAAGGCGGGTACTATGGGTAACATGCGATTCGCCAATACCTTTGCAAAGATCTTTGCATCTACGTTTATAAGCGAAAGAGGTCGATAAAATGACATATCGTGGGGCGGACGACGAGGCTTGGGAAGTACAGTAATTTTGACTTCTCTCATTGTTGGTGGCAGTATTTGTTTTTCTAGAGCTTCATCCCACGTTTTTAGCATTATAGGGACTAGTTCTTCATGGAACTGTTTATAAAATTCGGCCCCCAGTCCATCAGAACCCGGTGCCTTACCAGATGTGAGGTCCTTGATTGCTTCAGTGATTTCTTCAGCAGTGACGGGCTGCTCAAGGGCCAATTTATTGTCGTCTGGGAGTGTCGGGAGATTGAGTGGAGCTGGATAGGCTTTTATCTCATTGGGTGGTTTTTATGTCTTTATTTGCGTTGAGTGTTTTATAGAAGTTGACAAATTTGCCGTTTATACCTTGTTCACTTGTGCCTGTTACGTTTTGTGCTGTTTGGATGCTAGTTATAGGGGTCATTTGCCTTTCATGTTTTATCAGATTGGCTAGTGTTTTCCCGGCCTTGTTTCCTTCCCCGATCTGCGTGCCGGGCAGGGGCCGCAATGTATCGTATCTCTCTGTTCTTCTTCCCTGCTTTCTAGTGCTGAGATCTGCATGTCGAATTGGGTTTCTAGGACATCTACTGAGGACTGGTTGGCATCCAGCCCCTGGATTTTCTCTTCCATGTCATCCACCTTCTTATCTAGTCCATCTAGTCTATGTGTGATGCCGGACCTGAAACCCTTGAGTTCTTCCAAGATTGCCGCCATGTCCCTCCTCATTGACGTCACTTATCTGCCATTGCTGTGTCCTCCGGGCCAACTGCTCCACTGTTGGCCTGGGGGCCGGGTTGAACTTGAATTTCTGGAGTGGGGCCACCCAGCTCATGAATATGTAGGTTGGTCTGCTCCACAGGTAGCTGGTTGCTGACAGGTCTGGGGGGGCCTCTGGATCCAGCCCTCTGCCAGGTCTGCTCTGTCTTGTGCGCTCTGTTCGGGTGAGTTATTTTGGCTAGGGTGCACCACGCCTCCCCCGCGCCAGGGATTTAAAAACCAGAGACTGAGACCAGAGTTATCACCCCCATGGGCTGCAGGGAGCGGTCCAAACGCCCCCTGACCGGGTGTTCCCAGCCCTCCCTGCGTGTCTGCGTTGTGCAGGTCTTGAGAACTGAAGTGTCCTGGACCTTTTAGGGGAACTCCGTCGCTAGCACTATTTGGGTTGTTGGCCTCCCAGGCGCTGTCAGGTGATGTGGGAGCTCTGCAGGGGCCTCTTCACCAGCGCTCGGGCCATTCCCCTGATTTCTGGGCAAGGTCACCACCCGGTAGAGGTGCTGCCTCGCCGTCTCATCCTCCTTAGATAGTTCCTTCTGGCTGGCGTGTATAGATGGTGAGGAGGAGCCCTCTCTGTCGCTGTGGACGTCTGGGGTCGCGGATGGCAGGGTGTTTCCCTTTTCTCTCCCACAACTCTCCGGCAACTTGGCCCTTTGAGTGGGCGCGAGGAATCGGGTTATCTGGACCCCTCCCTGGGCCCTCAGATCTTGCAATCCACACTGGGCAGGGGGCAATTGTACTCACCGCTGCCACGTGAGCTTTCTGTCGCGGTGTGTGCTCTCCCCTCGCCGATTGCCTAATATCTGTTGTCCTTAATGGGGGAGCGGCGACGGATATACTGTGGTAGCTCCTTTGCGGGGATTATGCTTTCATGAGAGCTTAACTGCTGGTGGGGACCTTTAACAGCATGCAGGCTCGTATAGATGTAGTTTGGGGCCGCAAGGCGGCTCATAGATTGTACTTCTTCCGCCTCAGCTTCCCGGCCGTTTTTCTATGTGATTACTATTAAGCGGTTATAAATAACCTATCATATCATATCATTCCGGGGGTCTTCCGGTCCATCGTTATACCCCCACGTTGTCCTTCGTTTTAGCTGGGTCGGGGGGTCAGCAGTGCAGCACTCTGGGGGCTAATTCGGGGGGGGCTCTTCTCCTGTTTATGCCCTGCTGGAGGGGAGCGACGCAGATGAATTAGCACATCACTCTGCTCCCTGGTGGCCTATCACTCCCTGTTTTTAAAGTTGGGAGTACAATTATTTTTTGAGTAAAAAGCTAAGCTCCATTGCCAATGGGGGTATTTTATAAGCAAGTAAAATGTTTTAAATTTATAAAACAAATGTTTTTGTAATAAATACTTCTTTGCACCTAGTTTATTCATGCACATTAAGAGATACATTTAATCTCGTCCTATCAGCCAGTAATAATAATAGTTTCTTTGTGTGGTAGTACTACTGGCCCAAACTTATCCATGCAGCTGTGGGTGAAAGCAGGGGCACAAGGCCCTAGGTTTCTGTTTCCTATTTTCTGTTGGGAGTATTTGTACTCCCTATTTTTTTTGTTGTTGAGTATTTATGTATTTTTAGGGAGTAAAAGTGTCCGATACACCCCTTATCTCTAGGGCTGGAGGTACACAACAATATGAAAGCAAGATGCAAATACCTAAATGTCACCAAAAGCGGTGGGAGTCCCGGAATGGAAAAAGCAAGTAGTGCTGCAGATGCGGATTGAGTTTGACAGATAGATCGGTGCAGTTTCGCAGTTATGGAAGAAGTGCAGTGCCGTCTGTCCAAGTGCTGCAATAGCAGGGGCACTGCAAGTACAGAACGGAGCTTCACTGCCAGCACTGCATGTATTACCTGTCAAAATGAAACCCTGGGAAGTGAAAGCGAGGATTGGCATGCAGTCGAGTGGGGGCTGCCTTAGAAGAGCAGGCAGAGTAGCTTAGGTGCATTGCCAGAGCTGTGTGAGTCACAGGACTGAAATAGCAAGGGTTGCAGCAGGTCATTATTTCAGTGTTGCAGATCAGAAGCAGCTGAGAATTGCATGCTGGGTTTGTGATACCTTTGAAGGACTAAGATGCACAGTCAGTGCTCTGTGAAAGTCCATGTGTAGGAACAGTGGAGTACTTGAATCACTAGCTTGGTGCAGGGCATGAAGAAAGGGTGCAGCTGTATGATGGTCCAAGTCTCTTAACTACAGTGTCATGGATGCAACGTTGAAATGAGAATAGTGGGGAGGATTTTTGTGCATTGCCAGAGCTCTGTGTGGGGCTCTTCGTACTCCATCCCCGTACTAATAAAATAACTAAGCGAAAGGGCAGTAGTAATTAAAGGTGTGCGAACCAGGCGGGCCTAAAACTGCCTTGGACCAAGTGGCTGGCTGCAGCTCAACTGAATCAACTGGCCTAACTGGCTTAAAACACAAGCTGAACAAAACCTGCTTGCCATGAAAAAAACAAGAAAATATTATGTGAAAGCAACGTCTGTTTGGCTGCGGCCTCGCTGCCCTACTTACGCATCCCTTTTCATAGCTCCTTTATTAAGCAGCAGACCATTTACATTAGAAGCTTTTTGGCAGCAGTTGCAGGTGCGACTTAATGTCTGTGGCAAAGCCATCCAAGTAAAAAAGTTAGCTAATAAGAACTGGATGCCAGCATTTCAACACGAAAGGTCTCCCACAGCTAGAGTTAACTATCAAACAGGCGCCTTCTTCCATGCCAGTCACAAAACACCCTCGCGCCTTTTTAAACTGACCAGTTTATTTTAATACTTGTTTCACGTGCACAAAAGGTTTTTGAGGAACGTCAGATAATTCTGCACATCATTCATAACAACTGGATGTTTGCCTGTGACTACAGGAGGTCACCTTGTTATGTTATGCTACTGTGCTTTGGTTTACCACCGGAATACGGCCTAACTCGTAAGGAGGGAAGAATAGCAGGAGCAAGCATGAAGGAAAGGGAGGGAAAGTGGGAAACGAGTGTTTAGACCAGAGAGGTGGTTAGGAGGGGCTAAATGCTTGTGTTAGTATGGGTACATGTTCGTTCATTATGTACGGACTATCCCCTGGAAAAGGTGACACGGAAAAGTGTATGTGGAGCTAACACATGCACTGAAATGCCAGGGCAGTTTCCGAGCATTATAAAACAGAGATCTTGTCACACTTTTGGTTTTTTGTTGTGGTGTGTCATGAAAGTAAAGTTGAAAAAACCAGGGTAGATTTCATAGGTTGCCAGTTCTTTGCATTCTGGTACTTTACTTGAAGTCTTTCATTCACAATGAGGAAAACAAAGCTACAATGGTATTTCTGTACTTTTCAGGTAATCTCCATACGAGTACTATTTATCTGCTTAACTGTCTTAAGGGCAGACTGTTCCCAAATCCCAAATAACCCCCCTTAAATAGAGTTTGTGGTCCTGGGCCAATTATTTCATGACACTGCGCCATATCTGCCAAATGTGGTATGACAGGTATTGGTTGTGTGTTGTGGAGGTGGGGAGGCAGGACAGCAGGTATGGATTTTGTGATGTGGAGTGGGAAGGCAGGACATCCGGTAGGGGCTTTGTTGGGTGTGAGGAGGGAGGATGCCAAATATGGCTTATGTGTTGTGGGGAGGCAAAGCCAAGTATGTGTCCTGTGCTGTGGGGAGCGCTGGAGGGGGAGGACTCTAGGCTTGCTGGCATTTAGAGTCAAACTAGACCCCCCTGGTTTGGTGCTACCTAATTAATTGAATCTTTTATTATGAGCTTATTACTGGAGACCAGTCTCTAAGCGTGGGACCGGGATTCGAACCTGTGTTGCCCTGCGTTTGCTTTCTTTCAAAACAAACACGTTGCCCTTGAGCTACCATCCAGGCACATGGATTCTGTAGCTCACCCACATTTAGTGGTGATGTCACTTACACAGCCATATGTTCTGGACATGGGGGTAGCTTCCAGGGCTGTACTCCGGTCGGGTTCTCTTTGAGGAGTTGGGTCTCTGTGTTTGGATTGTCTCTGCAGACATTCTTGCGGATGTAACTGTATTTCAAAGCAACATGTCACATGGCTGAAGACCGTCCTGAGCCCTCATCCGCTTATTGGGGGTTCAGAGACCTCATTTATTTGAACATAAGCTGTGCTCTGAGTGGCCTCGAGTTACAGGGAGCACCATTAGCACCAGCAGGACATGGTGTCCTCATTTGCATAAATGGTGCTAACAAGGCCCCCTGATATGTAAGCAGAGGCGTTGCTAGGGGGTGGCTAAGGGGGCTATAGCCCCTAATCTTTTGGTTGTAGCCCCGGATAGAATCTCAGGAGCTACACCTAAAAGACTAGCTAGCCCCCAGTCCCAACAGTTCAGATATCAGCGTAGCCCCGGGTCCTTTCCAGACCTAGCAACACTCCTGTATGTAAGGATGTTTAGAGGACAAAGGCCTCTTCCCAGCTGGTGTCCCCCCCCGCCCCCCACCATAGGGGTGGAACACTCTGCACCTTGGAAGTTGCAGGTAGGGGTGCAAAGGGAGCATCACATGCATTATTTGCCTGCCCTGCTGCCTGCATAATACCGTGCATTCACTGGACTGTGAGGACACCTGCCCAATAGGCTTCCAGGCTGATTGGTTCTCCTTGGTGTCAGGCCTGGGCTATGTGGACCCCTGGTTCAGCTGCAAACCCCCAAAACTATCCTGCTATCTTTGTGTGGCCGTGGGGGTTCACCCTTCTGTCCTTTAGCAATATTTCTATGAAACTCTGCAGGTATTCTTTCAATTTTCCATTCTTTCCTTTTGTGGTGGGGGTTTTGGGGGCTGGGGCGGGGGCGGGGGTAGTGCTTTCAGTCAGAATCCACAGAGAACTGTGCAGTTTGATGTTCGGGGGAGCTTTCTTGTTGCATGGAATTAGGGTGGACAATGTTTTACACTGTATAATGGGTTATCATTTTATTTTCTGAGTGTTTTACACAGGGCCATTATTTCTCACTGAATGGCATTGCTCGAGAAGTTAAGGCTGCACTTGCCATATGGCATCATCAACTGGAAATGTGAGTTTGCACATTAGATATGGGTAATTGCTTCGGATACTTTGTATTATTAGCCACTGAAAGGCATTGCTGGAGCATTCGAAGCTGTGCTTGGCATCCGGCAACAAGACCATTTGATGATTATCAGTTGCGAAAGAGATATCACACATGAACTCAGTTTGGACAATGCAACCTCAAAATGGAGTATGTTGAAGCAGAGAGGTGTTCCGGTTTAAGAGGGTATTCTTTTCAGTGTGCAGCCCGAGCTGGCCGTGAAACTCAGCATAAATGCACACGTTTTGATATTTCCCATTCACACACTGAAAATGGAACCACTTATTAACATTGTAAAGTTCAACTACTGGGATATAACCCAACAATGTAAGCAATGTAGATTGTTCAGTCATTTCTGACATTGTTCCAAAGTGAGAGAGAAAAATGGCCAGCCCCTGAATATTTCGTGTGGTACACTGCGTTGCTTGTTGGGAAATCCAAGACTCCCCTGCTCTCAATACTGAGCAAGCTAAGCCCCTGCGCGTTGGTTTGCAAGCTAGGAGATACCGCTGGGAGGGGCTCTTTATAGATAGTAGTACCTGGGTCGTCTGCAGCCAGCTGCGTGAGCGACCGCTCCAGGGACTTCTGCTTCTTTTCTTTCCGGCGGTGGCAGCGGTGATGGTGATGATGCGTCCGGTCGGGTGGCACCCTCTCCAGGGAGTACTCGTAGAGGGGAATCCTCTGCGGCCGCTGCTGTGGTGCTGGCGTGAGCGTGGACACCGAGCGCTTCATTGGGCTGCCATCGGGGATGGGCTGTGGAAACAGAAGTGACAATCAGAAACACGGACAGTGGGTACCCCATGCACACTGCACGAGGTAAAAGGGGCTGGTCCTGGCAAGCACCCTAGACGATGGAGAACATGGCAACAATGAGGGGGCGACCTCACTTGCACGTGGTGGAGCAACAGACCCACACTGGCTACTCTCAATCCCACGCCCTTGGGCACTTGCCTGCTAGTGTGACGAATCTCGTGTCTCCTATTCCTTTCCTGCAGAACTGATGAGCATGTCTGGTCGTCTTCTGTCCCAGCTTCAGTACCTGTTCCTCATCTGCCCTCCAGCGAGCGGACAAGGTGCACTATGAGGAAGCCGCTTCTGCTAGGCCTAATGGGCCAGTGTGTGTGCCCTCATATGGTGCGGCCATTTCGGCACCTTGGCCGCAGGTCCCTTTTAGCCGAGTCCAGTGCGTTTCCGCGCATGGAGCTGTCCTGTAAGTGAACGAAGGCACTAATCGTAAAGGGTTTTCCTTCAATAAAATGTTACCCGAAGCGAAGCACTGCATTTATTAGTGCTTGGGGTGACAATATATTTGAGAAAAACATATATTCAGGCGCGGATAGGTCCTTAACCCTGCTGTCTGCCACCAACGGAGTGTGCCTAAGAGAGACCTGCGCCCAAGGTGCTGCGCCGAAACGGTGGCGGCTGAATGCCCAGCTTCCAAAATCGGTGCAGCAGGCAATGAGAAAAGAAGCCGGACATTCTGTGGTGCCATCTAGTGGAGTTCGAGGGATTCCTTCCATGGCAGTGTGTTTGGCAGAAGGATACAGATACAAGGAGGAAGGGAAAGACATATTAATGACGGAGAGAAAAGGGGGCAGAGAGGGGGAGCAAGAGAGAGACAGCGAGAGTGTGCAAGAGAGGAGAGAGAGACATAACTGAGAGGCAGCTAAGGTAATAGGGAACGGGCAGAGAGAGAGGGGGTGGGGGCATACGAACTAGCGTCAGAGGTCGGGAAACGCGGCTACATTTCCATAGTTTGAGAGGGAGTACAAGGATAGAGGTATAAGAGAGAGACAGAGTGAGAGCGAGAGCGTGAGGGAGGGGTGGCGGCAGAAGCAGAACAAGCACACCTAAAGATCTCAGAAAGGCAACGAGAGTGCCAAAGGAAGGCAGGGGAAGCAATAGCAAAGCCATAGAGACATTACAGAAAGAGGTGGATGCAAGACAAGGTAGAAAGAGAGTGATGCCGTTAGAAACAGCATGTTAAAGGCAATAGAGAAACAGGCAGAGAGAAGGAAGAGTGTTAAGCGGACTAAAAGAGACAAGAAGGAAGGGGCGATGGCAGAAAAAATAAAGGTGCATCTAGTATAGGGAGAACAAAGAGGCATGAAAAGATGGACAATGACAGAGTGGGGAAAAATGATGGGTAGGATGAGAGAGGGATATAGTGGAGGAAAAAGGAAAGAGGTATACGCAGAAGGATATATGAAGGAGGACACAACGAAGAAGGAGAAGCAATTAAGGAGCTAGGAAGAAGGGAGAAGTAAGTGGGACGAGAAGAAAAGAGGGATATGGTGGAAGAAGAAAACAGCGGGATGGGGAAAAAAACAACAATTGGGATATGATAAAAGATAGAGGAAGAGAAGGACAAGGAGAAAAGACTCAATTTAAGTAAGGAAAAAAACGCAATTTGGTGAGAAACGAGGGGAACAGGGAGGAAGTAAAATAAAAGTACACCTCTCTCACTTCTAGCGAACCTTGTACGGCTAGTCCAAATAACCCCTTCTTCCACATACATTTATGGTATAATGCCTCCCCTGCTGCGAGAAGGGGCAAAACACTTTCTGCGTCGCCTGAATGAATTTGGGCCACAGCTCAAGTTTTCCCGATTACTCCAACCCAGCTGCTGGAGGATCCCAAAGCCCCAATCCTTTATTCTTTGTTAAAGTCAGTGATGGGGGCTTCAGGGAGGGTTGCATGAGGGGAGGGACACTACTGACTAAGAGAGCAGGAGTCAGTACAGTGAGTACATTGTACTTACTGATATGTCAAATCACCCTTCCTCCACACTAATGCGAAGACTAAACAGAAGCCCTGATTAGTTGCAAGTGGGGTAGCAACAACAGATAGTAGTCTGGCTAAAGAGGTTTGTAAGAAGGGCCTGAACAAACTCAGTTTCCACCGGAGAGCTTAAATCGCTTGCATAATATTTACAGAAAGCATGTGGAGAGTGGCAGCCTTGTAGATTACTCACAAAAGGGGGCTTGCTGCTGAAAGGCTATTGATGCTGCCCAGGCCTTGACCTCATGCACGTGCATGTCTTTAGCTTGCCGACCCATCAAAGAAGATTGAAAGCAAGAAGCAATCCCATAGGTTGTATACATCTTTGACGTCTGTCGGATGGACGGGCGTGTGCATGTTGTGAACTCCTGGTAAAAACAGCCTTTGCATTCAGCTTTTAGAGTTTTTTTCGTCGGTCTAAGCATCGGGCCAGAGGATTGGCTTATGTTTATGGAAAACTCAGTATGCCACTCAACAAAGGGTGTTTTAAATTCACTCAGACTTTTTTCTGAGGTAACTTCAATAAGAAGCACGTCACTGTTTTTCAGGAAACAAGTTACTATGACGGTTAAATGTGTTATGAACCATTCCACCAAAAGATTAACATAAATCTTTGGCATCCAGGGTGGGGATTCTGAGCTAAAACAAACAAGGGGAGCAGGTAATTGAAAAGGTGCTAAGGCAAGCCCTCGGCGAAAGGGCGAGCTGCTACTGTTGTGCTGAGAGCGGAGAAGTGGAGAAGTGGAGGACTGCTGAACGTGACACTTCAGCGCACTTATTTGAACATCAGAATACTTGCACATTCAGGCATTCAATCGAACGCGAGGTACGTGTGCCTTTAAGGGGTAGAGTCAGCACAGTCAGCTGACTCTACAGCTGTCCTTATTAAGGCGGCCTCGACGCCCTTGCGGCGTAAGCCTTCGGCGAAAGGGCTAGCTGCTACTGTTGTGCTGTTGTGGGCGTAGTGGGCGGCTTAAGAGTCTGGTCGCTTTTACGCGGCTTCACAAGGAAAGCATGCAGCAATGTCCAAGGAAATGAGTCGCCGAGCTGAAACGGCTACCGCCTGCCTCCCGAAACAGCTAAAAACACGAGCCCAACTTAAGAACTGGACCCCTCCTGAAGGACTGAGTGCCGCTCTGGACATCTCACTAGCGCCCCATGAAGCGGCGCTAAATCAAGCAAGCCACCAAAGTAATGTGAAATAGTTACATACTGAGCCCTTAGTACCCATCCTTAATACTGATGAAACCAGTGCAATTGACGCTTCTCATGGGGAGCTTTGTGCGGTCTTGTCTTACACTGGGCCCAACGAAAGCCTAAAGGCAAACGTGGAACTCATGGCTTCTGCAGAGAAGGCTGCACAAACAATGGCGGCGGGCGGGCCTAATGGGACTCGGCGAACGTGATCGTCTTGTGCGAGTCAGTGCAGGATACGGCGACGCCACTCACCGCACAAAGGTGCTCCCAAACATCGTTGGTCGCTCGGGCGGATGCGATTGCGAACAACGAGGAAGCTGACGTGTCGGGTCTGACAAACGCTAGAAGGAGTATTCTCCATACTATACTTGATACTAATTCATCACTGTGTCCGGGGCAACGCCAGGTTCCATTGCTGCAGGAACTAGCGTGGTCCCGTTTCAAAACTCTAGCGGGCAGGAGCAGCATGCAACTACAACAGGGTCACAATGATTTGCTTAAGCAGGGGCTCTGCCAACACCTTTGTCTTGACCTGTTACCCTCAGTCACTGCGGAGATGAGATCTACTTACCACAGCGCAAACGAGATCTTGAATGATAACGCGGCAACAATTCAGGCGTCTAGTGATTATCTTTCACCTACTGCTGATGAGGAGGTGTTTTTACGGCCTGCTAACACTTTAACTAAAAATGCACCAACTGAAAATCGTTGCAACTCCCTCGACGTGGTAAACAAGTTACTCTCTGACCTAACTTGCATCAACAAAGCCCGCGCTCTGAAGTTCTGTACCAATGCGACCGCCACAACTAATCTACGGTCTTCAAACAAATGTACTGACAACTTCATACATGAAGACGTCCCACCACTTCATATGACTCAACGAACGATCCTCACAAAACAAAAGAAAAACTGTTGCAAGTAGCTCTGGTAGTCCACGATGCTCACAAAGAAAAAAATCTAAACGGGACGAGAGTCCAAATCCATCCATTTATATAGAGGAGAGGCAATTCGCAAACGCAATACACAGTTTGAACCTTAACACGCAAGAGTCGACGTCTTCCTTATCATCCACTGATTCCTCTTCGGACGAGTATTCTCAGATGGAGCAGTTCCACTCAAAAGCTCGCATAGCCAAAATGCGTATGCACGAAAGGCGAGTTCGGGGCCACAAAAGAGCGACACTTGCCAACAACGCCAACTGGCAAAGTGAGATTCAATCCACAATAATATCATGAGAACACCAAAGATCTCACAACATTGGTAGCTATATTGAACACGAAATTCGTAGACCTCTAAAAAAACTGTAATTTACTTAAAGATGCTCTATAGACCCTATCTCTCAAGCATGACAGCATGTTAGACACCTTAAACATACAGTTAAAAAATAACAACATGGATAAAAAAAATCCTGGAGGAAGTTGCAAGGGAGGCGTTGAGCATCTTCAAACACAAAAACTCTAACGAGGAAGGGACGCTTAAGCCCCCTACAACTAGTTTGGGCTGCCAAGTGGAGTCAGTGATTACTGAGACTCTCTTCCCCAAGGCGAAAGACGCCTCTAGCGTTCCAGAATCCCATCAAGACTGCAATGAGAGCAGAGAACAGCAGACGAGGAAAGTGGGCGAACGGGAGAGAAAACCCTCGACAAGAGAAGGCCCGCCTGATCAGCATGAAAAATCCTCACTTCAAAAGAATATTGAAGCTAGTTCGTTTGCTGAAGCTTTGAAAACCAGTCAGGAGACCTCCAATTTGGTGCTCTCTAACCCTCAGACAGCTTCATCTTCAATGAATAGCGAGGAGGGCCCTCAACCTCTTGATGACACGCAGGAACCCACAAATATTGTGGGTGCATCTAAACCGACAGTCCTTATCTTGTCACTGGACCAAAAGGACACGTCCAAGACAGTAACTTGCCTGTCACAAGTAGTGCCTAAGGCTAGCATAGAGCACCGTCACTTATTCAACATCTTTAAGAGTGCTCCTGGCCAGGCACGCTCTAATTCAGTGAATCCTGTCACTAACAGTGTGATGACGAAAAAAACAAAAAATCAACCACTGAAAAAATCGAGACAGGCAACCAATTCGAGAAAATCTCTACGCAATTTAAAATCTGTAAACGTAACAGTCAACACAAACAACTGGAAAGGACAAGCACAAGTGTCAACCGACTCAAAAATACTTGTGGACAACGTCGACACAGAAAAAGTGGTGGGGGAAGAGTCGATCGATTTAACAAACTTATCCACATACGATGATGAGGAACGAATAGAGGTAAAAAAGACGTCGGTGGCGGAGGAAACGACCAGCGAACTGGCGGAACGCGAGTCTGCACTAGTAAATGGAACTTTCCTTCCCAATGCAGCGAAAACATTTAACAACCATCGCACATGTACGTTGCTTAAAAATGTGGTTACCACTACAACAAACGAAGGGCCTAAATCCCCTACATTTCTAACAATGGAGGAAAAACAGAAGCAGCTAATTAAGTCTTGCACAACGACAAACGCTATGGGAAAATCAAAGGGAACCCTGCTATTGACATCTTGTAGCGACCCGTTCAGTAGAGAGAACGTTCAACCTATAAATAACTCAAGAAAGCATGCAGACTTGACGCTAACTAAAATGCAGTCTCCTGTAAGGACCTCCAAGAAGACATCAAATTGCAACTTGAAAAGCCCCTTGCGATCAATGAGGAACGTTATGAAGCCATCAACAGACAAAACAGAGATGTCAACCCTCTACACGGTGACTTTAGAAAGAATAGATAATGCAGATAACCTGATATTAAATCGCCACAAAGTGCGGCATTTGTTCCAACTAATTCCAAGCCTACGAACAATTGTATCGGATGATCTGAGAATCGTTGAATTTTGTGACAACAAAAGAGACGACAAAGTGACACTGCACATGAAGTCAAAAATAATTTTCGAAGCGATATTAGAAGCTAATCCGACTCTGCTATCCCTCGGGTTTGACATTTACAAGAGCACTGACAGGCGCCTGGAAGAGAAGTTCCACTCACAGCCGCCTGTCTCTAAGCTGGTACGCAACAGTTCTATCGTGAACAGTCCACCCAAACTGATGATCTCGAACAAGCGCAGACCATCTACCATCTACCATCTAGACACGGCGATCAAATACAAATAACCATTAATGGATCATCTTCTTCACCAAGCGCCGTGGATGCCGACTCAGAAAAACTAAATGTGACGAATGATTGGGCTTGGATCGCTGTTGCACTAAATGGTAAATCGTCTCTATAATGTGAGGCATTGAACAAACAAACCCTAATAAAATTGGGCTTGTGGAACACAAGAGGATTCAGTCACCTTTTTCATACACCTTGGCTGCAAGACATGGATTTGGTCTGCTTACAGGAAACATGGCTATCCGGAAGCCCCATTTTGCAAAACTTTGAAATCGTCCACAATCCTACAATAAGACAACCAAAAGGAAGACCAATGACTGGGCTGATGATTGTGGCAAGGAAATCTACTGGCCTTAGAATCATCTCATCCTCTAATGTTTCTCCATTTATTCAGACAGCAAGGGTTCGTACTGCAAATGTTCCAGACGGAGACCCTGACGACCTGAACATCATTAACGTCTATTGGAACCATTCTGCGATATAAACCTCACTCTTCATTGACCAAAAATACCACGCTAATAGATGCACTCTTTGAAGAAGAAGAATCTCCTAACCTGATCATCTGTGGAGACCTCAACATTGAGTGCACGAAGTATGAAAACAAGAAAAGTGGGGAAGCAGTAACCATAGCCAATAAAGACGCAGCCTCCAAATGGTGCCAGAAAATGGAAGCGAGAAGTATGTCGATGATGAATGGCAACGTGACAGGTGACATCCCTGCCGACCCTACATGGAGAAGAACGAACCAATACTCTGTCTTGGACTACATGTTTGTGTCAGATGCGGTACATACACAAGCACTTCGGTTTGAGATGAAACTAATGACCCATAGTGACCACGACATGGTGATATTGAGCCTAAACGCATCAGGTGTGACATCCACTCCAGCTTGGTCTCACGGCGTGTCTGTTCGCTCCAGCAGAATACGCCTTGAACTTGCTGATGCAGAAGTAAACAAAATTGTGACCAATTTAAACCAAGCAGACAATGAGGTCGAATACTGTCATTTACTGACTGACTTTACAGAACACAAACAAGGGCTAAAACACAAAAAATGTGCTCATAAACATAGTTTCGATTTACAGATACAACAGCGCAAAAGACTGATGCGACAGGAATTGCAAATGCTATCCACAGAGCGCAAAGATGCTTCTGTGCTTGTCCTAAAGAAAAAAAACAATCAAACAAGCATTCAGAAATTGGTGTAAGTCCTACAAAGCTATAATGCTACAGAACGATTCCGAGAAAATGATGTCCAAATTACAGAACAAAAACTCAGCGGACTTCTGGAGAATCATTAATAACAAATTTGCCCCGCAAGACTCTCTACAGGCAAACCAAATTTCTGAAGCAACATGGATTGCCTTTTATACTGAAATGTTCAGCGCTGAGGGATGCACAGAAGATCTTTACCCTTTGAAACTGGCGAAATGGGACTTAAAATTTGACCGTTAGGACATTCTAACTGCAATTCAAAGAGCGAACGCATCTAGAGCCCCAGGGCCTGACGGCCTTACGAATTACAATATCAAGCGTAACCCAGAGGCTTGGTCCGACTTCTGTATGACACTCTTCCAAAGAATATCTGACAAACGAACGTTGCCCTTCTTCAAGAAGGGCAACAGGGCAAACCCAGGTGACTATAGACCCATTGCCTTGTTAGATGTCATAGGCAAAATCTACGTGACCCAATTACATCAGATGTTGCTGAGGTGGGCGAGTGAAAGTAACCACATAGATCCCAGACAGGCTGGGTTTGTGAAGGGTGTGGGGTGCGGTCTTAACTTCCTAATACTGAACCTCTTCAAATTCCGAGGCCAGCAAGCGGGAGATGATCTATCAAGATAAGGAATACGTCGGAGGAACATCCCATCGAAAGAACGTTACCAGGTAAGAAGTAACTTGTTCTTCGAAGGGATTGTGTCCTCCGACGTATTCCTTATCTTGATAGACTCCCATAGCAGTGGTGTGTAACTGGATGTGGGAGTAAAATTGCCATGTTTCCCTTCAAGAGTGAACAGAGTGTAACACAGCTTTGCCAAATCTAGTCTCTTGGCTAGAGGAGGAATCCAGGTTGTAAAATCTTGTGAAGGTAAGTGCAGACGCACATATGTCTCAAATCGGTACCCCTCTTTGGAGGGCCGAAGAGGCTGCGATACCCCTGGTTGAATGAGCCCTAAGATTTTGAGGAGGCTCTTTCCCTGCCAGTTTGTAACATTCCAGAATGGCTAAAATAATCCATCTGGAAATGGTCTGTTTTGTTATCGGTAATCCCAATTTGTGCCCTGAGTAACCTACGAACAGTTGGTCTGCTTGCCTAATCCTAGCAAGTTGTCAGACGTCGGTCCCACCTCCCCTATCTCCTCACCGGATTCTTCAGAGGATAGATCCTTGAGAGGATTCTTCTTCTTTGGAAGCTTCTTCTTCTTGTTGTTAGATGACTCGTCCTTATAAATCCGGACCTTCTTTTCGCGGAGATAAGGTCTATCCCCTCCAGAGGCCACCGTGACAGTAGTGGGAACCTGTCTTGGGTGCCTCCAGTGGGGCCAGCCTCACTTTCAGGGAAAAAGCCAAAGCAGAAAAAACCCTGTAGGTCTTGATGGTAGGAGGTGAGGTAGTCCTTGATAACCCAGGCCGTTGGAAGAAAGGAGGATAGCGAAGGCTGACTGGAAGTAACCAGATGTCCGCGACCAGCTTCCAGACAGAGCTCGGAATAAGACTTGCAGGTAGAATCCTTCGATAGCAACAAGGAAATCGTAAGTAAGTAGCAGGATAATAGACGAAAAAGAGGAAAGGAAAGGAGAACAAATGGCCTAAGAAGGAAACCCGAAATGCAATACCCAGTGGAAGGAATAGATGGCAGATACCGCCGAGTAATAAATAAACCAGATACAGGAAGGGAGTGCCGCAAAGTTTGATGTACCGGACGGCAAATGTAAGTAGTAAACAGTGCAAAGAGTGCCGCGCACAGAGAAGGCTGCAGGCAGCAAGGAAGGAACGGTGAGAAGTCGAGCAGAGAAGTAGGAGGAGCCAAGAATCCAGGTAAGCAAGACAGCAAGTCACCGAAGCGGTGAAACAGCGGAGTACACGCCGTGAACCCTAAGAATACGAAAGAAGGAAATGCAGCGAGAAACTAAGGTTGTACAAGATTTGGATATAGTTGGAAAACTAAGGCGGCTAAGGAAGCCCAATGGAAGGGAAAATACTAGAGAGCAACAGAGCGTTAGAGTGCGAGAAGCAAACACAGATACAACGCACCGCACAGGGAGGCGGAGTCAGTACTTATAGAGTCCTCCGCCATATTGGATGGGGACTAGAGCGAGGTAACCGCTAGCTAGTGCCGCCAGCGGTTCCATAACTTCTACCCCTGATTCCTGACACAAGTCTGCTGATGTAAAAGCTCAAAGCCCGCCTTGGGTCCAGCCTATGCAGCCTTTCTTTCTCTTTCCCTGGATGAGGAGGGAGATAAAATGAAGGCAAGGTAATCTTCTGAGTGATGTGGAATTCAGAAACCACCTTTGGGAGAAAATTAGGCTTCACTTGTAGGACAACTTTGTCTTTATGAAACATTGTATGAGGGGGTTTACAAGATAGAGCCTGTAATTCGCTCACCCTCCTAGCAGATGTCAATGCCACTAATAAGACAGTTTTAAGGGTGAGAAACCTTAGTGAACAAGAGTGGAGTGGTTCAAAAGGAGTACCCATCAGGAAATTTAAGACTAAATTCAAGTCCCATAAGGGAACTTGGAATGGTCTTGGAGGATAGACATTGGTTAATCCCTTCAGAAATTGTATTACTAAGGGTAACTTGAAATACGATGGTTCCTCTGCAGTGCGCTTGAAGATCAATAGCGCTGCAAGATAGCCCCGATAGTGCCAACCTGAAGGCCCGAATTTGCCAAATAGAGTAGAAAAGATAACACCGTTGGTGTACCACATGAAAAGGGGTTGATATTCTTTTCTCTACACCAGCTGCAAAATTTGTTCCAACGGCAGCGGTATTAAGTCTTTGTTGCTGGCCTTCTTGCCGAAAGCAACACCTCCATGACGTCATCTGGGAGGTCCCAATCCTTGTATCTCAACCTTTCAGATACCAAGCGTGAAGGTTGAGGGTTCTGATGTCTGGATGGAGAACCTGACCTCCCTTCTGCGAGAGAAGATTCTCCTTGAGTGGAAGAAGAATTGGAGGGCAGATAGATATGTCCAGAAGGTCCCGGTACCACGTTCTCCTGGCCCAGTCCGGGGCTCTTAGGATCATGGCTTTCCGGAACCTTCTCAACCTCCTGATCATTTGAGGAATGACAGGGACTGGAGGAAACGCGTACAGAAGTGGAAACTCCCAGTCCACTACGATCGCGTCCCCTAGAGCTCCTCTCGGGGGAAATTCCCTTGAACAAAACTGATTGCACTTCCTGTTGATGCTGGTGGCATATAGATCCACTTGAGGGGTTCCCCAAAGGGTGATGATCTGTTGAAGGACTTCCTGAGCTAGTTCCCACTCGTGGGAGACTGTACTCTGCCTGCTCAGAGCGTCCGCTGTCAAGTTTTTCTCTCCGGCTAAGTGAACTGCCGAGGTGTCCAGTCATTTGGTCGACTACAAACTGGTCGACTGCAATTTGGTCGACGTCATTTGGTCGAAAACCAAATGGTCGAATTTTTTTTTTTTATTTATATATGTGTTTTGTGGGTTTTCGTGTTAAAAAAAAAAAGAAAGAAAAAAAAGGGGGTTGGGGGGGGGGACCCCCCCAAAAAAAAAAAAAAAGGGGTAAAAAAAAAAAAAAAAAAAAATTCGACCATTTGGTTTTCGACCAAATTGATTCGACCAGTTGTCCAGTCGACCAATTGATTTCGACCAAATGACTGGCAACCAACTGCCGATAGAGAGATTCCTTCTTGGATTGCCCAAAACCAGAGCTGCATCGCCTCTCTGCACAGAGGCAGTGACCCTACGCCTCCTCTTTTGTTGAGGTAGTGCATGGCCACTGTGTTGCCCGTCATTATCAGGACATTTTTCCCCTGTACAGATAGCAGAAAAGCCTTCAGCGCTAGTCTGATTGCTCTCAGCTCTAACAGGTTGATATGTAGTCTGGACTCCGATGGAGACCAACGACCGCTGATGGTCAAGTCGTTGGTATGGGCTCCCCACCCCATGAGTGAGGCATCTGTGACTACTGTTATCTCCGGCCAGGGTTGCCAAAACAGTTCTCCTTTCAAGATGTTCTCCTGGCAGGCCCACCACTGAAGGTCTCGAGCCACCTTGTCCGGAACCTGAAGGAGGTGTGTCATTTTCCCTGAGAATTGCGACCACTGAGTTCTTAGTGCCCACTGAAGAGTTCTCATTCTCAGGCGAGCCTCTGGCACAAGGAAGATGCAGGATGCCCTGAGGCCTAGCAACCTCAAAAAGTCAAAGGCTGGGAGACGTTGGGCATTTTGAAACTTGGTGACCATCTGCAGAATATCTTGAGCCCTCACCTCTGGTGGCGAGGCTTTTCCCAGGGAAGTGTCCAGGACCGCTCCAATGAACTGCAGTCTCTGTGATGGTATCATCTGTGACTTCTTTAAATTGAGGGAGAAGCCCAGTTTGTGAAGGAAGTGGCAGACATAATCTAGCTGGATCTCAGCTTGTTCCGGAGATACAGCTCTGATCAGCCAATCGTCCAGGTAGGGGTAGACGTGAATCCCTTCCCTCCTTAGACTTGCAGCCACTACCGACATTAGCTTAGTGAAGACCCTCGGGGCGGAGGTCAGCCCAAATGGCAGAACTCGAAATTGATAATGAGAGCCGCCAATTGCGATCCTCAGGTATTTCCTGTGTTTGAGATGGATTGGCACATGGAAATAAGCATCCTGAAGGTCCAGAGATACCAGCCATTCCTGTAGCTGGAGGGCCTGAAGGATCTTAGAAAGAGTTACCTTCTTGAACTTGTCCTTCCTGAGGAACTTGTTCAATTCTCGTAAATCCAAGATAGGTCTCAGTCCTCCGTCCTTCTTCGGTATTAGGAAGTAGGGGGAGTACCAGCCCTTGTTCCTCTCGGCTACAGGTACCGGTTCTATGGCACCTTTCTCCAGCAGGTCTACAATTTCCTGCAAGCGGAGCGGATCTGGAACTTTCCGAGAGCTGTTCCCCGGTGGATGACTCTGAGAAATGCATAGAAAAGGCAGGCAGTAACCTTGGGCAACTGTCTCCAATGCCCAAGCATCTGACGTAATAGCCTGCCATTCAGTCAGATGTTTAGTTAGCCTGCCCCCTATTGGTGTCTTGTGAGGAGAGTCCTCAGAGTGATTTAGAGGCGGCTGATGCAGGTGCTGAGGGTAAAGAGGTACCTGCTGCTGCTGCTGCGGCTTTTGAATTTTTACCCCGTCCACCTCGGGTGAATCTTTTTTGACTTCTTTGAACTGACTGTCCTCTGCCTTTTCCGAATGCGGAATAAAAGCGAAAGGACTTACCTCTCCAGGAGGTTCCTGAGGGGCGATATGGCGTTTGACGGATTGCAGCACCCATGGATTTTGCTGCTGCTTTGGATGTCTGTAACTTTTCTAGGCTGTCATCCGCCTTCTTACCAAACAAAGAGCCGTCAAAGGGCATATTTAAAAGTCTGGCTTGTACATCTGGAGCAAACCCAGACTTTCGCAACCACGCAAATCTGCGGGTTGTAGTACTTGCCGCCATGGCCCTACTGATGCTGTCAGCAGAATCAATGCCAGTTTGAAGGGATTCGCACATTGCGTCTTTACCATCCTTAATGATGTCTAGAAACAATTCCCTTTCTTCTCCTCTGGGAGGCAGTCAGCCGCTGATGAAGCACACTCCCAAAGTGTGTGGCTGAACCTTGCGAGCGTACAAGTAGTGTTAATAGATTTCAACCCCATGCTACATGCAGAAAAGACTTTCTTAGCCATAGAGTCGTATCTTTTGTCATCCCTGTCCTGTGGAACAGTAGGGTATGCCGATCTACTGCCTGATGAAGTTGCTGCTTAAACAACCGGGCTCTCTGGAGTTGGATGTTTAGACAAAAATTCAGGGTCAGTAGTAGATACCCTATATTTGGCTGATAACATTTTGTTAACCGCCGGGATAACCTCAGGAGTTTCCCAGTTAGCCAATATTTTTCTTTGTAATGCAGCATGAAATGGAACCACAGGATCCTCCTGTAGGCCGTTAACTAAAATGTCTGTAAGGTCATCCTGTTGGAATTCAGGCGAAGGTGTAGACCAACCCATGAATTCTATAATTCTTGCCATTAAAATTCTGTAAGAGGTCTCAGCATGTTCCCCTGGGTCTGTTTGGCAAATTCTATTTCCGGGGAAGTATCTAACACACTTGCCTCATGTAAGGATTCTCGAAGGTCCTTCAACCTATTTTCCTCAGAGGTAAATTCCTCTGGTTCTGGTGTTGCAGATCTCTGCAACCCAAAGGGTCTTTCTTGATCCGAATCCTCCCCTTCCTCATAAATTGAAGACAAAGGTCTGAAATGATCAGACCTTGGAAATGGCTTAAAACCTATTTCTAGAGCAGAAGGGGCTAAATTTGTCATAATTGGTTGGGAAAACGTCGACGTCGTCGACGCGGACGTTAAAGGCTTCGAAAACACACAAAAAGGCGTCGAGAAGATTGGAAGTGGCCTCGAAGAACTCGAGAGGATCAGGATCCTACTCGAGGTTGTCGATGACCTCAAAGTCATGTTAGAGACTCTGGGTATGACCACTGGCTGTGAGGTAGTGACGGTCGTGGGTTTGCTCTTTTTAGGCGTCGGCGTCTTCGACGCCGTCGATTCTATCGACCTATGCGTCGATGAGCCCTTCGATAATGGCGTTGATGACGCAGATTTATGCGTCGAAGGGAACTTCGACAATGGCGTCGATGGCACAGTACCTTTGCTCGAGGGTTCGTGACACTCTCGATTAGTTTCTTTCGCCGGGTGCAACGACTCGCAGCGTTTAGATTTTTTCGGGTCTTTCACCCAGGGTATCACCCTCAGCTGTCTTCGAGGGGGTCGAGGCTGCTTTCTCGAAGACGCTAAGCATCCTTTTACGGAATTCCTCCCACTCAGCCCGAGAGCTATGTTTTGTGGGGCAGGTGACTCTTTCCAGAGAAACAGAAGAAGAAGACGAGGAAGGGGATCTTCAACGTCTCTTACTTGAATGCTTGGATCTCGAAGAGTGGTGGGAACTGCTTTGAGACCTAGACAGAGAACGTTTCCTGTGTCGGCGAGGAGACGAATGTCTCGACTCTGCCGAGGAAACTTTCGAAGGAGTTTTAACTGTCTTACCTCTCTCAAGCTTCCCCTTACGCTCCTTCAAGGCTTTCGCCGTCATGGACATGCAGTCCTCGCACTCCGAACATTGGTGCTCCGATCCCAGGCACCACAAACAGATCCTGTGAGGATCTGTCAACAACATTTTCTTTCCACAGTCTCGACATTTTTTGAAGCCGGACCGTGGAGTCGTCGGTTCGGATGAGGAAGCCATCGAGTAAGAGTTGGTATTCTCGAGGAATAATGAAGAATATATTCTCTGACTAACGATACTGAGCAACGCGATTCCGAGGCCCACGAAGCGCGGAAAAACGGAACTGAGCAACGGACGCTGCGCGAGTCTATTTATACGCATGATGACGTCGGCGCCGATACGGAGGCTGTTGAGGGACATCGGCTCGAGGGACATCGACGTGCAGTGCCCTCTACTGAAATTTTTTTTCCGAGGCCAGCAAGCTGGAGATGATCTATCAAGATAAGGAATACGTCGGAGGACACAATCCCTTCGAAGTATATGTGCGCCGAAATGGTCTGCAGATCAACAAACAAAAATGCGAGACATTAACACTCCAAAATCTACAGACTGTGAAAAAAAATCAGAAGAAACAAGTTTGGTTTCTTGAAAAGACGAAGATAAATACTGTATGTGACAGTCGATACTTGGGCATGAGAATAAGCTTAAACATAGACGATGCTCCATGGGCTGATTTAGCGAAATCCAAATGTCGACAACTGGCGTGCCAAGCAGCAATTATCAACAGGCAGTACTGAAAATTTTTTTTAAAACCCACGGTTGCCTTTTATCAACAAAAAGCGGTTCCAGTAATAATCTATGGAGCAGAACATGCATTGGGTTGCTCTCAAGAACTTTGGAATACGCTCGAAAACATTTTTTGGGTAAGAGTGCTACACTTGCCTCGTGGAACGTCAACTGCCTGCATCAGATATGAATTGGGGCTAATATCTATGCACGCCAGAGTGAGTTTGAACATATTATGCCTCTTCAGGAAAAGCAATGCAATTACACCCGTCTTGCAATACGAGATACTAAAACTTAAAAAGGAATTTGTTTGCACCACTTTAACAATGTGGCAGAAATACTGCTTTGAGATCTTGGAACTGTATGACATCAAGCCAGCTATGCTGTTAGAAAACCCTGACCTAGCCAAAAAAAAAGTGTGGATCTGGGACTGGCATCTAACTTGCGAACAAAGACGCAACACTAGAATGATGGCCGAGGATCCAGGAGAGGCAAGAGCACACGGCAACCTTCAAGCTTACTTAACCCAGTTTCCGGACCCCTTATCCAGATCCACATACTTGAGGTTCAGATTGAACCTAATGGACACCAAAGAACGACGAGGTCTACACAAACCGAAAATAGAGTTACATTGTCGCTTCTGCAAATCCTGCAAAGAAACACTGAAATACCTAACTCTTTTCTGTCCTAATCTACATACCTTGAGAACTCGAACTTTTGGACCTATATTTGTGAAACTGCAGACACTGTGTGCTGCGGAATGGTGGCAACGGATGTTTGAGGGATCTGACCGTAAACTCATGTTTGCCTTAGTAACATTTCGTGAGGATTTGAAATTTTTTTTGAAAGAAGGTGAAGCTGACAAGAACATAGCACCCTCTGAATCCTGTACTTAAAGACTTACTGACATAGAATTCACTTTGGTCCCCTGAGCATAATTTAAATTCATATGTCGCGCGAAGGACCAGCATGGGGAAAGGACGAACATTAAGATGGGGAGGAGGGATAGTACTATGAATTGTCTGATTTGGTCTTTGTTTTAGTTTTTTTAAAAAGGTTTGTATAAACCGTATAAAAAAATTTAAAAAATAAAATTAAAAAAAAAGGTGCTGATCAATGGCGTTCCTTGGGAAACCCCACGGAATGTGAATTTCTCTCTCTAAGCCTATCACTGCCAGCTAAGACTTGCAGGAATTAAGAGGCCAGCGTCAGCACTGCAAATCACTCGCTCTTATATTACGTGTTCTGTAGATGTACTGACTGTTGTTGAGCTGTCAACAGTTTGAGCTGAGAATAGTGCAGCAGAGGATTTAGCTGTTATAATTTCATCTTCGTCTGATGTATACCTTTGCCTATGGAAGATGTGAATAGCCCATGCCTGCCAAATGGAAGGTCAAAGACTTTATCCTGAACCACTTTTATGAAAGAAGAGTAGCACAGCCGTGCTTGGTACTGCAACAACAGAAACAAACAACATACGTATAAATGCCAGGGCAGATCTAGAGGTCAAGAACCAGTGTTAACATAAGGACAACAATCATAACTGCCATTCCCATGTGTAATAACCAAGACCCAGTGATCACACATGATCATCAAAGGGAGTATTGCTCTAGTTTTGGTGTCAGCCAGGCCTCGAATTATTTTTTCTTTTTTGTCCATGAAAGGGACTTTCTTTTTTAACTTCTCTACATCTTTGCAAATCATTGTGTGGCAAGTAGCGAGAATGAGATCCAAATGTGCCTTCCTGAGATGCAAAATGCTTTCATAGATCTGTTCACCTAAAGGCCCCCTGAATATTAAACTGGAGAAGCTGAGGCAATGGTAGACAGCTATTTGCCCAGACAAAGGAGAAGCTGAAACCACATACATCGTGCATACTTGTTCATCTGTGGGGGCACATTATTTGTCATGAACCTTCCTGGCGACTTCTGTGGCCAAAGGTGACTTATGCCAAACTTGGTTGGCACCCTTGACCTTATCATCTTGTAGAAGTGTGAAGAGGTATGGAGGATCTCAGATAGTCCCTGTGTGGTGCTAAAACAGCCATCTGGGTTGGGTAATGCTCAGGTGGCTCGAGGCCTATACAGACCATGCCGTCAATCAGAAGCACATTCAAGAATGCAATCTTCCTCAGATAACGCTCGTTAATACTGATCTCCAACCTTGACTTCAACACTCATAGCTGTATTCATAATAGTATCCAGGACAAGTCAAAAAGGCCTCCACTTCTCTATAAGACTAACTGAAAGGGTGTTTATAGGCTTATATTGATCTCTGCTGCCATGAGAAGGTGACATAGCCAGCAGACTAGTTTCAGCTGTTAAAATGAGAGCCTATGTCAGAGGTGAGACTGAGACAACAGACTCAAAGGGTATTAGGCTGTAGTTGTGAAAGCATGATTGTAGGTGTTATTTCCTGCCACAGCTCAAAGAGCCGTATTTGAAGCAAGAGTGCGTAAGAGGCCTGGTTACTGCAGACAGTACTTGTGGGAATCAGCCTCTAAGAAATGCAATCCACAGGGCCTACATTCTTTGAAGACGTTGCCCTGTGGCACAAGCAGAAGCTCCCCCTTCTTGGCCAATCCACAGTCACTCTCTCAGAATGTGCTTCAAAGTTAATCTCTGGTAACAGAAGGGATCCTGGTCACTGAATACCCATGCTACTGGCCCACTCTCATTACGTCCTTTGGTTTTAGCTTTACACCAACAAAACTTAAATCCTCCTAAGCTTGAAAAACAGCCATCTCCCACTTGACACTGCCTTCTCAAGCTGCATAAAAGCGGGTAACTAATTGCAAATCAGTTGCCTTAAACTCAAAGGCCACAAGACTAAAATGCTGATTCTTAGCAATCGAGTTCACCTCTGGCCCTATTCCTTCACGTGCCCCTACGTTTGATGCCCTCGGAGATTTCAACCCATGGCTTCTGCCTTGACATCAATCTTTCACTGTCCACCAAAATCAACCACATCATCAACACCTGCTTCTTAAATCTGCCATCTATCAAAACATGTCTATCTTTCTTTCCCCAGCAACGTCATAGTCATCCTGTTTTTATTTCTTCTAGGTTAGACTGGGTATTTACTGCCTTGCTTTCCCCTGGCAGTGTCACTAATGGTTTTATGTCTTCTAGGCTAAACTAGTTATTTGTTACCTCTCTTATCACATCAAAGTCTTCAATTATTGTCTTTCTTTCAGGCTAGACAAACTATTTACTACCTTTCTTTCCCCAGAAAAGTACAATCATCAGTCTTTATATTTTCTATGGGTTATATTGGTTATTTACTATGTTTCTTTCCCCAACAAAGTCAACATCTGCTATTATTTTATTTCCTCTCGGCTAGACTAGTTATTCACTACCTAGCGTTCCCCAGAAACGTCCCATTCATCATTGCTTCAAGGCTAGGCTAGTTATTTCATATTTCCCATTTTCCAGCAAAGTCAGAGTTATTTATTATAAATTATTATAAAATTATTATAAAAGACAATTGAATCGGCCTCTAGTTTAAACGGCCCATGCTGCCCTTTCCAAACCCCCTCTCTCAGACCACCTCTGTAAACAAACAGTTATCCGTTTTCATATATGCCCCGACTGTCTCTTTTCTGTCTGTTTTGTCCCAATCCATAATGCCCATTACCCATGTGAACACCTTCCTCCATTCCATTTCTCAAGCTCTTATGTTAGGCAGCTTCCTCTCTGTGCCTGCTTTGGATACTTTAAGTAAATACGTATGTGTGTCTTTTAGAAACACTGTGTCCTCAATAAATACACATACAGAATGCTCCAAGTTACCCCCTCATGAACTCCGAAACTTAAACTAGACTGCTCATGCTCTCACTTCTCTTCACCACCAATTCACTTACTCCTGCAGCCAAAGGAATCAAGTTAAAATCACTCTGCAACATCCACCAACTCGACTACACTTTCTTCTATGAAAATTGTAATAGTAGGTTCCTCCACTTTGTCCCTTCTACGAATCCCTAACCATAGCCAAGTAAAGGTTGATGGCTGTGTATTCTCGTTTCAAGATACCTGTTCAGGAAGTCTCTAATGCTAGTTATCAGGAACAATCAAAACCATGTTTCCTTCCATAGGGTACTTTAGACTTGCTTCTTCCGTCTCCAATTTTAAATCCACCTTCCACCTTTTACTAGCACCAGAAGACTGCCTTAGAGGTAAATGCTGTGCTCTATAAGGTCCCAAAATAAATACATGAATAAATAAGCTATGGGAGCAAGGAATCTGATGGAGGAAGTGAAGCTCTGGCCGCCTGAAAAGGAAATAAGGGTGAAAAACGAAAGCGTATGTGGGTATGTGTGCACTTGGCTAAGACAACCAGCGGGCCCCCTACACGCCAAGCAAGGACAATGGATCTGTTCTCTGCAAGTCAGCAGATGTGTTGGGGGTGGGGCCTAGTGTGGCTCAGGGGTTGGGTTACTCACACATAAAGGCTTCTTAAATTAAAAGTAAGAGATGCTATTCAAAGGTGCTCTGACTTTCTGTAGTATACATCACATTGAGAACTAGAAAAGGCAGCTGGGCATGGGAGTAGGAAAGTGATAGAGGGTAGGTAAGGTGAACAAAAGAGCATCATAGTTTAGATGAATTTGGAGCTATGACAAGAGAAGAAAATAGGAGGAAAGAGAACAAAATGGAGAAGGGGAAGCAGGAAAAGAAGAAAGGCAGAAAGGGCAAGCCAGTACATGGAGGGAAACAGTGGAGGGCAAGAAAAAAGCCAGATAGGGAATTAGATGTTCCAAACAGGCTACTATGGAAGAATGCCAAGAAAAGAATTGTGGTGAACAAAAAGGTGATACAGGAGGTAAAGAAAGGTGGCATAGGAGAGAAAGGAATGATACAGATGAAAGAGGAATAAGAGAGATGGAAAAGGAAGAACATGGAAGAAAGATAATAATCAAGGAGCCAATGAGTCATGAGAGCAGAACAATGAGACATTGTGAAAGGGATAGAAAATAGGATGAATTTTGAATAACAATGAATAAGAGATGAGCAAGTGAACGGATAAAACAGGGAGAGAAAGGGTGACGGAAACAGAAGTGGGAAGCAAGAATACAGTGACATCAGTGGAATGAAGTAAAAACAATGAAAGTGATAGATAGAGAACAATTTACAGACGCATCCGTCTCCAAGAATGGCCTCTTCGGAAGCAGCTTTTTGTCTATCAGTGAGGTACTGAGCGAGTGAGTGAATATATATATTACCTATGTAAAGCTACTTGCCTCTGTACTTTATAAACCCGCAAGAATCTCATTGCGTGTATGGGCCTTTGTTTACTAAAAGCCTCATTGCTTAAGAATGTATCCACTTTCCCATCTCCTTATTCGTTTACCATGGCAAGTCTGGGGCTGACCCAACGAAACACAGGTGACAAGACAAATTGCACGGAATGATAAAATGTAGAAGCAGCAGAACCACAAGCATCACAGGAGCAACATGGGTGTGCGCACAACAGGCAAAACTCCTCACAGGATACACTTCATAGGGCGGATGTGCAGCGCAAAGCTTCATGTGTCTGCTGGTACATAACCAGTTGTTTTTATATGCCTGTTTAAGCAGTTAATAATGCCCTCTCTGTAATTACGTAGCCAAGGGATCGTTGCCCAAAGACCACTCCCACTGATTGATCACAATGCAGACACAGGCTACCACAAGGCACTAATCAAGACTGTGTTATATGTCTTTAAACTGCAAATATGTATCAGTTCACATCGCATCTTCCATTACAGCAAAATCTTAATGATTTACTGCTTACCCACCTATAACCCAGTTATGGACACTTCTTCCATCTGCACCACTGTCTTAATCACCAATATTTTAATGTGTCTGCTATTATCAATAAATCACCATCAGGAATGACTCTTCAGATCTGATCACCAAGTTATTGCTATTCTAATGAAGAACCATTTATCATTATTACCACCTGCAGCTGCACTGCATATACATTTACCAATATCTATGACACCTGTACTTATTGCATATTTGAATCGGTTGTTTTCCTACAGAGAACGATCTATGGCATGTTAACATGATTATTTGTCTGTAATGGAAATAATCCATTATTAAAATTGTATACACTTGATGAAAATAAAGAAATCTTTATCCAGTGAGAGTAATATAAAACAAACAGATTTTCAAGAAACACTTCTGTATCTTGACAGATTATCCGATGCGGTCACCAATGTCCTAAGCAGCCAAAAAAAAGACAACGTTGGACCATGGATGTGAGGTTGGAAAGAGGCTTATTACATAATTCTTACACAAACAAATACATTTTATTACAAAATAACATATTTGAATTCATCATACTGTTTTCTCATAAAAACCCATAAACATTCCTATTAGAACACTTACTTCACTCCACCATGCATACACACCCTCTCAGTATCACATAGCACCCACGTTACATAGTTACTTGGGTTATCAACTCTATAAAACCCTTTCAACAGACAATTGACTCAACTATTCCTTCACACCCTTCCTAATTACAAATGTGTCTATCTGTTAAACAACAAAAACAGCTTGTCAACTTGTCGATACGTGTTTTGGTCGGGGCTGTGGGCTTCCGATGTTGCCCTCTATTAGCCCGACCTTCTTCAGGACGATAGGTGGGGCTCAAATGCCGCCTCACCCATACAAAAATCCAGTGGAGAATGTCGTCTACAAAACTCCAATGTTAAATCATGGGAGTAGTGCAAACCACAGAACCAATCCCAGTCCTCAGTGCTCCAGTGATTAGACCCGTTCTCAGCAGAGCTTCCAGTATCCAGACATTAGTTGTCAGTTGCCAATGTTGCCCAACGTCTTCAATCCATGGCATCGTTGCCCAATGTAAGTCATTGCATATCACTTCTACCTTTGCAAATATTCGCTGTGAAGTACCGTTCTGCTTGTGTTCACGTGTTCTCCACTGCAGTATCACAATGACTGCGAACACACCGGATGCAGTCATTGTGATACTGCAGTGGAGGACACACGGACACAAGCAGAACAGTACTTCACAGAGAATATTTGCAAAGGTAGAAGTGATATGCAATGACTTACATTGGCCAATGATGCCACGGATTGAAGACGTTGGGCAACATTGGCAACTGACAACTAATGTCTGGATACTGGAAGCTCTGCTGAGAACAGGTCTAATCACTGGAGCACTGAGGATTGGTTTGGTGGTTTGCACTACCCCATGATTTAACATTAGAGTGTTGTAGATTACACCTTCCACTGGATTTTTGTACGGGTGAGGCAGCATTTGAGCCCCAACTATCATCCTGAAGAAGGTCGGGCTAATAGATGGCAACATCAGAAGCCCACAAAACCGACTAAAACACGTGTTGACAAGTTGACAAGCTGTTTTTGCTGTTTAACAGATAGACACATTTGTAATTAGGAAGGGTGTGAAGGAATAGTTGAGTTAATTGTCTGTTGAAAGGGTTTTATAGAGTTGATAACCCAAGTAACTATGTAACATGTGGGTGCTATGTGATACTGAGAGGCTGTGTATGCATGGTGGAAGTAAGTGTTGTTCTAATAGGAATGTGTATGGGTTTTTATGAGAAAACAGTATGATGAATTCAAATATGTTATTTTGTAATACAATTCATTGTTTTGTGTACGAATTGTGTAATAAGCCTCTTTCCAACCTCACAGCTATGGTCCAATTTTGTCTGCTTTTCTGATTCTTACCTGGAGGACCAGTAGCGTTACAGGTACCCTTATATTTACTAAGGAGCCGAAGACAGATGAATGATGCTTTTCCATTTTCAGTAGTTCCCAAATGTGTCTGGCCTTTACAGGAAGGTCAAAGTGTATCTAGCATTTTTCCAAATCTTTTCTTGTTCATTCCGTCACTATTGTTAATAGTCTTCTTTGTGCATACTGAGCTATATTTGGTATACCAACCCTTTAGCTTTTTCAGGTGCATAAGTGTTGTTGTGTTTAGTTTTGGTGTTCTTCTTGCGATGACAAAGACCATTTTTCCCTTCAACTATTTTCACATTTTAGTTAAATATTCGCATTGGCAGGGAAAGATAGGAGTACAGTAATTGAGGAACTGTGTTCAATTTAAAAAGTGACAGTCTAAGCAATCAACACAAAAATAAATGTTGATACTTATGTCATGCGTAAGTTCAGAATTTTCGGTATTCAGAACTGTACAGGGTTTGCATTACATTTGAAGTATGTATCCCAATGATTTTTCTATTGCCTATGTGAATTAGAACTTCAATATCAGCTCTGCTATTCCTGTTATTGGAGAGATTTTAGTTCATGATTTCCACATTGGATACTTTCCCTATAACAGCTGAGACTCACTGAGATGCTTAAATCCCTACAACCAACAAAGGCATTGATATTTTTGGTTTTGAAATGGAACAACTCATTGTAGTTGAACATGCAGATTTTGCGTGCATTGCACCCAAACGTTATCCCATCAAGCTCTGTGTGCTCCCAAGTCGGCTATGCAAATGTTTTAAATGATATAGCAAAAGCATTGATGAGAGAGGACTTCTCAGCCTGGTCTCCCTCTTAATTATTGTCAATGTTAAATGATGCCAGTTTACGTTTAAATAAACTGTAGGAGATCCTTATTCATTCTAATACACTTCTCCCTAAAGACAATTACAGCAAGCGTTTAATTCATCAGGACGGAAATAACGCTACATCTGTCAGATGCTGTGATGGGAACAATGCCAGGCCTTTGTATTTTCTGCTTTGGATCACTAGATGGATAAAGATACAAATATAATATGTCTGCTATTGCATGAAAGATGCTAGTGGCCGTGGATTATAGTGTGGGCAAGATGGTTTTAGTCTACAGGCCAGTGTTTTTCTAAATACTTCACCCATTTTCTTAATCAGAGGCAGCCACCCATTACAACTGGCAGTCTCATGCCATGTCCTCCCAGTTGGAGTGTACATGTGATTGAAACTTCTGGCACTGAAGCAACGTAGATTACAAAATAAATTAATAACTATTACAAGTTGCTAAGAATCAATGAGCAAAGGGAATAAGTTACTTATCTGTAACTATTGTTCTCCAGCATGTGTCTGGCATGGATTCGCATGCTCATAAATATTCCCTGTCGTCATCAGGCTAGGAATCCTTGGTAAAAGAAAAAACAGTTTTACTTTCACTTACAAACAATAACTCTCCTCTAAACCAATCACTTAGCTCTGGGTCACACTGCCCCCAGCCAATGACTGCCCTCTCCCTAAGCCCCTCCTGTGGTAGCCATCTTCACATGTGGTAAGCATGTAAAGTGACAGTATGACCAAGAAGAGATGCAGAGGGGATGACGGGAGGGTTCACATGTGAATCCATGCCAGACCCATGCTGAAGAACAATAGTTACAGGTAAGTAACTTGTTCCTTCTCCAGCATGGGGTCTGGCATGTATTCACATGCTCATGAATAACGAATACACAGCAGTACAACATAACACAACCACAGGAGGTGGCAAGGCTAAACAGAAGGAATTAACTATTACCTCTGGAACAGGCTCACCTTCAAGAAAACAGGTTGCACAGCACTGCTTGGCCGACCCTGGGCTCTCTGGAATCCCTGTCGACGCAATACAATCTTGTAAAGGTGTGCGTGGAGCTCCATGTAGCAGCCCTGCAGATGTCCAGCAGGGGCACACCAGACAAGAACGCTGTCGTCGCAGCGATCGCTCTGGTGGAATGGACTCTCGGAAGGCCGGGCAGAAGTCGGTTTGCCAACTGATGACAGTGTGTGTGATACAGCCGGAAGACCCACCTGGAGATGGAAGCCTTGGACAAGGCCTTCCCATGGTTCACAGGACCAAAGTTCAAGAATAGTTGGCACGTCTTCCGGAAACTCTTCGTGCGTGCCACATTGAACTTCAGAGCACGAGCCACATCCGGCCAATGCAAAGTCCTTTCAGCCGACGACGCAGGTTTCGGAAAGAACACAGGCAACACCAAAGGCTCATTGAGGTAGAATTCCGACACAACCTTTGGCATGAAGGAGGGGTGTGTCTGCAGCACCATCATCGTGTAGTACATAGTCAGATAAGGCTGTTTGCAGGATAGGGCCTGAATCTCAACTACCCTATGGCAAAGGTGATGTCCACTAGGAAAGCTGTTTTCCATGAGAGGAACTTGAGAGGGGCCTGATGCATAGGCTCTAAGGGGGCCCCCATGAGCCTCGTCAGTACCACGTTGAGTTCCCACACTGGGGCAGATGCCTTCACTGGCGGGAATGACCAAAACAGTCCTTTGAGGAAGTCCTTGATGAGACGGTGAGACCAAAGAGAAGATCGTCCTGGAGACCTGGTGTAGCGGGAGATAGCCGCCAGATGCACCTTGATAGAGGCGTGCACCAGCCCCACCTTGGCCAATGACAACAAGTATGGAAGAATCTGCAGGGCTGTGACCCTCCGAGGGTTGATCTTCTGCGTCTAGCACCATGTTGTGAAACGCTTCCACTTGTGCCCGTAGCATTTAAGAGTCGATGGCGCTCTGGCCCTGGCAAGGATCTCCCTGCAGTCTGTCGGCAACTCGTACCCTCCAAACTCTAAGGCTGCAGGAGCCAAGCCCTTAGGTTCAGCGACCAAGAGTCGTGATGCAGGATTGCGCCTCCTTCCCTGGTACGCAGATCCGCGACCACTGGAAGCTTGACTGGAGGTGACGTTGACAGGCTGCGAAGATCCGGGTACCAAATCTGCCTCTGCCACGCTGGGGCAATGGAGATCATCCTGCATCGGCACCGTTTCAGTTGATTGATGACTCGCTGCAGGAGCGGCAGCGGAGGGAACGCATACAGGAACAGCCCTTACCAAAGGAAGGAAAATGCGTCCTCCATGCTCCTCAGATGGTGGAACCTGCTGGCAAATTTCTGGCATTTGGAATTCATCGCCATCGCAAACCGATTGATGTCGGATCTGGCCCACTTGAGGAAGAGGCAGTCCACTTGATCCTGTTGAAGTTCCCACTTGTGGCAGGAGTGCAGCTCCCTGCTGAGGGAGTCAGCAATGGTGTTCTTGGCTCGCGAAAGGGGATGAGGAACATCTCTTGGGCGACGGCCCGGTGCCACAAGTCCTGCGCCTCTCTGGGGAGTGCTGGGGATCTGGTGTCCCCCTGCTTCCTGATGTAGAACATTGTGGTTGTGTTGTTCGCGAAGACCCTCACCACTTTTCCCTTGAGGGACAGAAATAACGACATGAGGGCCCAGAACACTGCCCGCAGCTCTAGGATATTGATGTGGAGATCCCTCTTCTCCAGCACCCACAGGCCTCTGGCATGGAGACATCCGGTGTGGGCTCCCCAGCCCTCCAGGGAAGCGTTAGTGGTGACCGTCTCCTGGTATGGGGGCTCTGAAATCCTGTGCCCCAGGTGATGTTGGAGGATGCACCCCACCACCCTATCGCTCAACGGAAATCCTCGTCAAGGGTTATCCTGTCTGCAAAGCTTCCGGGCACCTGGATCCAGCGAGCATCCAGGAACTCCTGCAGGCATCGCATCTGCAACCTGCAAAGTTGGATCAGGTAGATGCACGACGACATCATGCGGAGCAGTGACTTGATGGTCCGCACTGTGGCGATCTTCAGTGCCAACAGCGGTTGCACCTTGCCCAGCAGGGCCGCTATCCTCTCCTCTGAGATAGACGCCAGGCAGGAGATCAAGTTCAGCCTGGCCCCCAGGAAAAGCGTGCACTGCGATGATATCAAGCAGGACTTTGGATAGTTGATGGAGAACACCAGATCTGCCAGCAGCTGGACGGTCCTCTCTGTGTGTTCGACAGCTACTTCCATTGACTTGGCCCGGATTAGCAAGTCGTCGAGGTACGGGTACTCGTGTTTCCCCTGTAGATGCAAATGGGCCGCCACTGGTGCCAGGGAATCGTAAACACCCTGGGCGCTGACTAAAGTGGAAAGGGGGGAGGGTCTTGAGTTGATAGTAAATTCCCTGTACTACGAAGCACAGGAACCTCCGATGCTTCTCGTGAATGGGGACGCAGGAGTATGCATCCTCCAGATCCAGCAACGTCAAGAAGTCTCCTTGCTACAGTTCGTCGAGCATGTGCTGCAACGTGATCATCCTGAATATTGGGGACTTGAGGTATTTGTTGTGATGCTGCAGGTCGAGCATGGGCCTCCGGCCCCCAGTCTTCTTCTTTACCAAGAAGTATCTGGAGTGGACTCAAGAGCCCCAGAGTCTCTTTGGAACCAGCTCTGTCGCCCCTTTTCTTATCATGGCCCGTACTTCCTGCAGGAGCTGAGGGATGTGCTGCTCCTGCCAGGCCACTGGAGGTATCCGTGGACACTTCTGCTGGAACTCTAGAGTGTGGCCATGGGTGAGAGCGTCCAGCACCCATCAGTCAGTGGAGATCTTCTTCCACTCGCTGATGAGGCCCGCCAGCGGCCTCCCACCGGGGTGCATGGGTGGGGGCCCGAAGTCCTGGCTGGTTCAATCTTGCTTTGGGGCCTGCCTGCCGCCTTGGGAGCAACAACTACGTCGGCCACCTCCACCGAAAGTCTTGGAACGCCTCTGTAGGCCTCCTGGGTTGTTGCCAGACTTCCTGCCAGAGATACGAAAGGACAGGCAGTGTTGAAGAGTGCCCACGGCACGGGCCATCTCAGTGTCAGTCTTAATGGCCTGCAACGAATCATCGACGTCCTTCCCAAAGAGGTTGTCCCTGTCAAAGGGCATGTGCAGAACCCTAGTCTGGACTTCCTGATGAAAGTTGGTGGCTTTCAGCCGGTCACAACGACGGAGGCAGACACCGTTCCCCATCTGTCGGCAACCCCTGGACCACGACATCCAGGGCCACTGTGATGGCATGGTCCGATGCCGCCTCCCCCTCCTGAAGGATGGAAAGTGCCTCGAGTTGCTTGACGTCGGATAGGAGGTCCAGCAGTGGGGCCATCTTATACCACAGCTCCCTGTCATAACTCGCCAGGATTGCATGGGCGTTGGCCACTTTGACTGTTGACGCCGCTGAGTAGATTACTTTTCTTCCCATGGCATCTTATTTCTTCCCCTCCTTATCCAGAGGGATGGAGGACGATGACGAGGGGTTTGACGCCTTCTTCCTTGCTGCCGTCGAGGCCACTGAGTCAGGAAAGGCTGTGAATGCAGGCACTTGGGTGCGGACTCGGGCACCCAGTATTTTTTCTCCAGCCGATCCCTCTTGGCTGGGGCAGTGGCCGGGTTTCTCATGTAAGCCAGGTCTTCCTCCCAAACTCTTCCAGGAGAGGCACCACCAAGATGGTCTTCCTCTTGGCCTTGAGTTGTTGATATAGGAAACCTTTCTTCCTGGTCTCCTCTGGTGTCAATTGGAAGAGTTCGACGCTCTGGCGACGAAGGCATGGAATGACCCCACCTCATCTGGGGGAGAAGACATTGGCTGCGGTGAACCGCCCGCTGTAGCCATGTCATTGTTCATGTCTGTAGTCGCTGTGTCTGTCCCTGTGTCTCTGGGGGTGAGGGCGCGTGTGGCGGTTGATGCAGCGGTGTAGGGTGCCACTTTCTCTTTATCGCCGGAGGTTGGCATGGGGCCACCGGGGTCGGCGGTGTCGTCAGCATCCGTTTCTGAATCTCCGACACCAGGGTGTGCAGGGTCGAAAGGATAACCAGCGATATATTCTTCGGAGGGGATCGGGCGGTAGGCTTACTGGGACCCGCGCCATCGTCATCAGCAGGTCAGCCGTCGTCGTCATCCCCATCGGGATTTTCGCTGTCTGTGTCGTCATCCACCATGTCCTCCAGGATTGTGTGTACGGACCCCTGGTCCTCCTTGTCCGAGGAAGAAATATCTGTGCCATGAAGTACGGTTGAGGCCTTCCCCAGCCCTCATTTTTTGCATCCCCGGTAGTCGGATTCAGGCTCAGGAATGGCATCCTCTTCTCCGGTGTCCTCTCCACCGGCTTGGCCGATGCCTCCTGTCACGGGGGCAGGGATACTTTGAGAACTGCTGGGACTACCTTGACTGGGTCAGCCCCCTTGGCCTTCGAGAGGACGGACGCCATCAACTTGATCGCTGACACCGACTTCACCTGGGCCGCCTGGGCCTTCTGGGGCAGGTTGGTCGTCTTTTCCTGCACCATCGTCTTCTCTGGCTTTTCCCACAGCTTTGCCGGGTTAGCCAATTTTCTCTTCGAGGAGGAGCTGGAACGATAGCTGGAGATGGAGACAGATGGTGAAGATGAGTGTGCCTTGCCTGTCGCAGGACATGCTTGCGCAGCGCCCCCGATGGAAATGGACTCGCCGTGCTTGGCTTTTTCTTGGGCCCCACGGATGGATCGCCCTCAAAGCACTTTGAAGCCCGCTCTTCGGACCGGCCGGTCCTGGATGAGGCATGCTTCTGCTTTCTGCACAGGGCAGAGGCCTTGGCGCTGAGCCACGCTGCCAGCCTACTGTGCCGATCCTTCATGGTTCCTTTGGAAAACCAGAGGCACATTTCGCAATCTGCTTCCCTGTGATCCGGATGGAGACAGTAGATGCACTGCAGGTGTTAGTCCCCTACAAACACATTCTGCAGTCCTCAGCTGGAGCAGAGCTTGAAAAGGGAGCTTCCCTCCTTCTTCTCCTCTGACATGGTCCAGAGTACTGAGTAGGCCCGATGGCCTTCTGGAATCTTCAATGAAACTTCGACGATTCTTGCGCTTGACAGCCGATGTAGAGAAAGAGCACACAGGCTCTGTTTGAAAAAACATAGATCAGCTCACATAGCAAAACACAAGGACTCCCAACACTTGAATGTGCTGTAAAAATCTGAAGATGTCTGCCAGAGGAGGGATTTAGGGAGAGGGCATTCATTGGCTGGGGGCAGTGTGACCCAGAGCTCAGGGATTGGTTTAGAGAAGAAATACAGTTTGTAAGTGAAAGTGAAACTGTTTTTTCTTTTACCGAGGATTCCCGGTATCACGACGGGGAATAATCATGAGCATGTAAATCCATGCCAGACCCCATGCTGGAGAACTGTTTATATGACCATTCTGTGATTTCTTAGCACCCTTGACTGCACATGGACTGTACAGAGGCTGACCCATGCCTGCCTTACATGTATTGACACTTAAATCATGCCGGTCAAACTCTCATTGCTCATGTAATCCCAATGTGATTACACCAAGATGTGTATATGTTATACTGACAGGTAAGAGTAGCAGTCGAAACACTGTACACAATGTCTGTTAAATACAAGAGTTTCAGTGAACGTTTACTATATTCACACTGCTCAGTAGTGGATATTCACTGTTATATTACTGCAGATACATATACTATGCAAAGCTGTGACACAAATACTTGTTTCAGAAGCAAATTCTTGACACATTAAGGTATTGAATATCACATGGGATATATGAAGTGAAGGGAGATCAGAAGATTAAAAGAAAGATGGACCCAGTCTTCACTGTGCTGTGGTTGCACAAACTAGCATTAGTGGCTTACAAAGCTGATATACAATATTCCAAAATAGTAGGACCTCTAACAATTAAGCAGCCCATCTTTTGAATTTGTACAAAACAAGCCTGGGATAGTTGGTCCTAAGCTGTAGAGTTCTGGCATCTGTTCAAATCGGTTGGTTTATAGTGATATTTTTGAAACCCATATTTTCGAATGCCATTTTCTCGACACCAAATTTGCCGACATTTTTTTTCTCAAATGTTTTTTTTTAAATTTTATTTTTAAAATGGGGGGGGGGGTTCCCCCCAAACACACGTTTTTTTTATTTTCACTTTTTTTACTAACGAAATCCCAAAAAACATAAAATAAAAAAAAAACATTTGAAAACAACATTTCAGCAAATTCTTTTCGACATAATGGTCATTCGAAAATATGTTTTCGAAAATATGACCGGATACCATTCAAATCATATTCAGAAATCCAAAGATTTACATTTTCATGTGCCTTAGTAGCTCCAAAAGAGGTCAGTGGACAAAGAACAGGCATTAGAACTCACATCTCACACTAAAAGGTGGCCCTCAGTATGGGAGTCCTAAGATAGTGCCAACAATAGTCTAAACGTTGATATAGTGCATTGAATGAGCTGCTGTTCACAAAGAAGGCATTTTGGAAGGGATACACTTATTACCCAATGACAAAAGGGACTGTCCAGTCAAGGTTGTATACGAATAGCTACTTTATTATTATCACAACAGACAGTTTTAGCACACTACAAAATACAAGCCAGCATTTAAAGGAATGCAGCGGCCCATTTGTTTGTGGGTGGAAGGATGTAGAGAACCTGTAGGTGAATCTACACTCTTCCCACATAGCCTACAAATATGCTTATATGAAGTTTGATCCCCTGTCAGAAATGAGTTGCTTGGGGAATCCTACATGGTAGAATATCCCAATCAGAGCCATTGCAACAAGAGGGGCTTTGATGCTCCTCAGAAGGAGAGCCTCAGGGTACCTTGTGTCGTGGCCTACCACCACCAATATGTATCTATTCCCTGAGCTGGTTGGAGGATTCAAAGGACCCACAATATCAATGTCTTTTCTCTGGAAAGGCCACCCAACCACGGGTAGTGGAATTAAGGGGACCTTTGTGGCAACACCTGACTTGCCAGAAGCTTAACAAGTCAGGCTGGACCTGACAAATTCCTTAACCTTTACGCTGAACTGCGGCCAGTAAACTGGTGTGATGTCTTAGTCACTCCAAAGTGACCCGCTAAAGGGATTTGGTGAGCCAAATCCTAAAAGAACTTTCTGTGGCATTGGGGAATCAACAACCTTCTGGTGCCCTCCGCCTCAGAGTCTTTTGGCTCACTGTACGGGAGTCCATTTTCCCAGTACACTTTGAACAGTCCAGGGGCCTCACCCTTAGTCTGCTCCTCTGCCTGCTTCTGTAGACCCTCCCAGATTGGGACACTCTTTCTGGGCTGTGAAGAAGTCAGTCTGATCTGGGCCCCCAGCTGATGAAAACTCATCCAGCTTTGGTAGGCCTTTCAGGTCTGCACCCACCTGGTCCTCCACCTCAGGTTCCTGCGCTACGCCAGGCGACTCTGAAGCCACTGAGTCCCCTGATACCAAAGTAGAATCATCAGTGGTTACTGGCCCCGCTTCCGCAGGAGTAGGTGACTCAGCAGTCTGTGGAACTGAACTAAGGGCTACCGGCCACGCCGGTCCTTCCAACAAACTCTGTGGAAGCACTCCAGGCCCAAAGGCTCTGAGAGTGTTCAATCTGGCATTCTCTTTGGCCCTTTATCGGGTAGCCGCTGCGACTATCTCGCAGATCAGGAAGATCAGGAAGATCATTAGCCAACAGACATGGTACAGGGCTGGAGCCTTTCACCGCTACACAGCGCTGGGTTAAAGCGTGCTTGACATTGGGAGGGGAATTCCGGGAGGAAGTCCGCAATTTCCCGCCATAACCGTTGGTTGGCGGCAGCCAGCATGGCGTCTGCGTTGGCCTGACGCAGATGCAAGGAGGCGTTGGAGTAGATCTTCTTTCTGTATGCCTCCAAGATCTTCTCCACCTTGCCTAGCAGCACCGCAGAGGAGGAGGCTGAGGACGACTGAGGCTTGGAGTAAAGTGATGCTGCAGCAATCACTGAGGAGTGTGGCTGAGAATGGCTTGCGAGCAAGAGTGTGTCCCCCTCCATCTGCCTGTACTTGGCATCCAGGTGTCGGTTGACCGGCTGGACCGAGTGGGGCTTGAGCCAACTCTTCTTGGCCAGGGAGACTACATCGGTTTGCAGTGGAATTCCTGTTTTGGCAGAGAAGCGTCCTCTGAGGACTTCAGCGAGAACCCTGTCTGCCAGTTGTTAGACCTCGGGCTGAGGGAGGCCTAGGTACTCCGCCAGGCCAGCAAGACGTTCATGGAAGGCCCTGGCTGAGGATGGCATGTCCATATCCTCCTCCCCGTCCGTATCCTGCAGATCTGGAGGATCTTGTGGAGGAGGAGGAGTAGATGGCGCCAGAGGCTGAGATACAGGGACCGCGGAGGTTGCAGAGTTGGCTGTGGAGCCGGCTGCACCGGGGCCTGGGGGCCCAATGGAGGCGTCTGTGCTGCCTGTAGCATGGCGGGGAGGACTTCCCTGACTGCATCTTTGATGATAACCCCCATCTGAGGAGACCTCATGAGGCTGACAAACCTTCTCAAAGAGCACCTCCTCACTGGCCAAAGAGGTGGCAGGGGGTAGCGACAGGTTAGCAGGGAGCTGCTGGGGCCTCTGCATACTCTGTCCATATGGACGCAAAGTAAAGTTGTCCTGCGCAAATGATGGGTAGACTGTAGGCCACGTACCTGGTTGAAGCCAGTCCCACCTTGACACTCGTTCTTCATCAAATTCATGGAATGGTGTCGGACGGGTGCCCCTTTCTGGCGCTGCAGCCATTTTGTCGTGCTGCCTGCCACGTGCCTGCCACGTGTTGCTCAGCCCCCTGGGCCCGGCCTCATCCAAGACTCTTGCGTGTGGATCCCAAGGCCTACCCTGATCCTCGGGCCTCAGCCCGGTAGGTGTGACACCCTTGGTCCGGGGTCTGTAGAGCTGCGTTTAGGCGCCCCTTGGACGTACTGCCGGTATTAGGGCATAGCCCCTCAGACGCATTGCTGGTGTTAGGGCATAGCCCCTCGGCCATTGTGCCGGTAAAAGGGTGTAGCCCCTCGGGTGTAGACCCGGTAAAAAAACCTTCCGGTCCCTCAACAAAGCGCCCGGGAGGATCGGAGGATCCCTCGACCCGAAGGCCGGTAGCTGTAGCAGCCTCGGTGCATGTGCCGGTAGAAGGACCTGGACGGTCCCTCCCACGCGGGAGAGGAATCTCCCTTGCGAAGTGCACTGGAAAATATCGGCCCTACCTTGGGCCTGGATCGATGCTTCACGAAGTTCTTGAGATCCTCTAGAGGCGACTTCTGGAAGAGCTCCCTCCAACTGGCTAGTCTGTTCTTCAGCGCTTTCGAGGACAGCCAGTCACATGCCGAACATTATTGACAACCGTGGTCTGGGCCAAGGCAACATAGGCACAGGGTGTGGGGGTCTGAAGTTGGGAAGAGCCTGTTGCATTATTTTGGAATGATAGATAAGACAAAAAAAAAAAGACAAAGAGTAGAAGTATCCGTGCATGGAATTACATGGCTGAAGCCAAACCCAGGAGTGCTGGTGAATTCAGCACGTTCCCGTCGACGCGGAAAAGGGTACTGAGGTGTGGCGCTGGAGGGCAGAGTCAGGCCAGTGCATTCTCCCTGGGCCGCGCCCCCGCACGTCTCTAAATTTAAAGGGGAAGAAGGTTTTTTTCTGGTGAAAAAGGTTCCGTCTCCCGTCCCTTGGAAGGGACGCCCATACAGTATGGAGGAAAGGGGACGGGATGTAAGAGTATGTATGAGTTTCCACACTGCCCTTTTCCTCATCTACAAACTCACAGATGGAGACATTTCTTACCAGTAATGTTCTTTCTATGGATTCTTCTCCCACAGATTCCTCATCTTGAAGATAGCTATCCAGCATCAGCTGCTCAGAATTCTTTTTCGACAGGGGGCATATCGAAGCTCGATATTGTCTGACAACTCCCTCGTATACAACTGTGCCATTCCTCGATCGGATATGACGTTGGGCGTCGTATAAAAGGATGCACTACGCCCCAATAAATCAGTTCCCCACTTCTTTCCCCCTGGGATCAGCCGGGGACAGGAAACATGTGGTAATGGGGAAAGGCATAGAAACAAACAACAACAGCAAACAATAATTGTTTGCTTACCTTGTTCTTCAAGATCTCAACCTTGCAGCAGAAACCAGAAGAAGTAGGGCAGTCAAGTCAGCCAACTGCTGCTGCCCAAAATGTAGCGCTCTGCTCCTCATGTCATTTCACAGAGAAACATGACCACGGAATATCATTAAGACTAAGGACTTCCAGGTCGGGTAGGCTGGGAGGACGATGAGGAATCTGTGGGAGAAGAATCCATAGAAAGAACATTACTGGTAAGTAATTTCTCCTTCAATGGACTGAATTCTCCAATGGATTCCTCATCTTGATGGACTCCCAAAGCAGTAGCCATGCTGGAGGACGGTTGGAAGTCAAACCAAAAAGCTTGGTAGGACTGCTCTATCAAAGCATGCGTCTGCCCCATAGGCCAAGTCAAAGCGGTAATACTTGGCAAATGTGTGTAGAGAAGATCACGTTGCTGCACAACAAATGTCTCTAACCGGCACTCCCCTCTGAAGAGTCGAGGAGGCCGCAACACCTCTGATAGAGTGGGCCCAAAGCCCTGCTGAAACCTTCTTACCCATGGTCTAGTAGCATTCAGAAATGCATAGCACTATCCAGCGCAAGATAGTTTGCTTAGTAACTGCTCACCCCAAATCTGGATTGTGAGAAACCAACAAACAATTTGTCATCCTTTCTCAAGGAGCCTGTTCTGGCTAGGTAAAAACTCAGTGGCCCCTTGGGATCCAACCTGCAGAGACTCCCTTTGTCCTTTGGAGAATGGGGTGGAGGGTAATAGGCTGGAAGGTCAATGCTCTAGCGAAGAGGAAATTCTAACACTGCTTTTGACAAAAAAATAGCAAGCACTTTCAGGGAGACTTTCTCTTTAGAAAAACATTAGGAAGGGGGCTTTACTTGAGAGAGCCTGCAATTCACTCACCCTTCTAATGAAAGTAATTGCCACCAAAAAAGCAGTCTTCAATGTGACGAGTCTGATAGGAGCTCAAACGTATCCCCCATTAGAAAGGTGAGAACCAAGTTCAGATCCCAATCCAGGACTACAAAAGGCAAAGGAGGAAAATAATTAACAAGACCCTTCAAAAACTGGGCCACTACAGTGGTGAAAAAGGGAAAGAGCCGCCAGATACCCCTTCACAGTAGCCACTTGCATGCCCAATTTGGCTAGGGCCAACAAAGGCTCCCTCACTGAGGAGGTGTGACATGACATGGGGACCCCCTCCTTTTGCCTTGCACCAGGTCACAAACTGTCTCCATCTGCCCGTATATCGGCACTGAGTGGATGGTCTACGTGCAGTCAACAGCACTTCTAGCACCTCTTTATGGAAGTCCCAGTCTCCATAGCCTCTCAAGAGCCAGGCATGCAGCTGGAGAGGGTCTGGGTTCAGATGAAGCATACTGTCTCCCGACTGCGACCAGAGGTGGGCATATGGCCAGTTCCAGGAGATCCGGGTACCATGTCCTCCTCGCCCAGTCTGGGGTGATCCCTGAATCTCCATAATCTCCTGAGAACCCAAGGGATGACTGGTATCGGCAGGAACGCATGAAGTAGGTGAAAGACCCACTGCACTAAAAATACATCCACAACTTCCCCCCTGGGGGAAATTCCCTCAAACAGAACTGCTTGAACTTTGTGTTGTACACCGTCACAAACAGATTCACTTTTGAGGTGCTCCACCAGACGAACGATCTCTGAAGTGACCTCCAGGAAGAGCTCCCACTCATGGGAGACTTTGCTCTGCCTGCTCAGAGCATCTGCCAACCCATTCTCCACTCCTGCCAGATGAGCTGCAGAGGCTGAGATGTTCTCTATCCTCCAGAAGCATAGCTGCATGGCCTCCCTGCATAGGTGCAGTGATCTCACGCTTCCCTGCTTGTTGAAGTAGTGTATGGTCACTGCTTTGTCTGTTAACACCAGGATATGTTTCACCTGCAGAGCAGACGCAAAAGCCGTCAGCACCAGTCCGACTGCTTGCAGATTTATGTGGTAACCTTTCTCCTCCTGGGACCAATTGCTGATTATCTTGAGAGAGCCGAAATGAGCTCCCCAGCTCTTCACCGAGGCATCAGTGACAACCTGCTCCTCTGACTATGCTGCCCAGAAAGGTTCTCCCACCAACATGTTCGACCTATAGCTCCACCAGGTCAGGTTGTTCATCACATACCTCGACACCTGGAGCACATCCGACAACTGGCAGACATACTGCAACCACTGTCTCCTGAGAAGCCACTGAAGAGATCTCATCTGAAGTTCTGCATGCAGCACCAGGAAAATACAGTATGCCGTGAGGCCCAGCAAGCACAGGAAGGCTGAAGCCAGAAGACTGCTGGAGTTCTGGAAGAGACTGATCATGTGTGCCAAGTTGGTGACTCTCTCCTAGGGAGGAAACACCTTCCCGGGTGTCCAAGACTGCTCCGATTATCTGGAGCATTTGTACTGTCGAAGTCCGCAATTTCTTTAAGTTCAGGAGGAAACCTAAGTCATGTAGTAGCGAACAGGTGTCGTCGAGATGACTTGAACCCTGTTCTGTGCTTGAATCAGCCAATCATCCAAGTATGGAAACACAAAGACGCTGTCTCTTCTGAGGTGGCCGCTACTACTGTCATCAGCTTGGTAAAGACCCTCAGGTGGAGGTCAAGCCAAAGGGGAGCACTTTGAATTGATAATGCACGTCCCAATGACGAACCTTAGGAACTGCCTGTGCTTCCTGTCAGATAGGCATGTGAAAATAGTAATCCATAGGTCCAGTGAAAGCAGCCAGTCTTGGAACTGCAGATCCTGGTGAATCTCCCTCAGCGTCACCATCCGGAATTTGTCCTTCCTCAGGAATTTGTTCAAATCCCTGAGGTCCAGGATGAGAAGCAGAAAGTAACCAGAGTACCAACCCTAGCCTTTTTCCTCAGCTGGAACTGCTTCTATTGCTCTCTTCAAAAGACGGGCCTGAAGCACTTGCTGTAGCTCCAATTCCTGCCGTCGGGAGGGAGGAGGCGGTCTGTCTGGTGGCCTTTTCAAAAATGGGAGGCAATAGCCACACATCAGTGAAGAACCCAGGCATTTGAAGTAATTTACTTCCATTTGCCCAAGAACTCATAGGCTCTCCCTCCAACCGGTAAAATATGAAGGGAGAACTCAAAGAGGTTTCTGAGGCACCGTGGACATCGTCACTCTCGCCCCTCCTCTACCTCTACCTGGACGCATGAACCTGTGTTGCCGTATTTTGGCCTGGGGTGCTTGCGCCCTTCTGGGAAAGGTGAAGTACCTCCTGTAACCCCGTCCTCTGGACCCAAAGGCAAAAATCTGTTGTGCAGGCTGTTGCTGCACTGCTAACCCTAGTGACTTGGTTGTGAGCTTTGAGTCCTTAAACTTTTCTAGGGACTCTTCGGCTTTGGGCCCAAAAAGATGTTTGCCATCAAAGGCAAGGTCAAGCAATTTTGATTGAACATTCGGGGAAAACCCATAGCCCCTCAAATATGTCGACCTGCACAAGACTGTCAACGTGCCCACAGCCCAATCCATACAATCAGCCGCGCCCATTCCTGCTTAGAGCGCTTGATATGCAATTTCCTTGCCATCAGCCACTACATCTAAGAAGCCCGCTCGGACTTCCCTCTCTGGGAGGTGATCAGCAGCTTCCGAAATTGTGGTCCAGAGGATATGGGTAAATTTTGAGAAAGCACAAGAGGCATTTACAGCCTTAAGAGCCATGCTCCCCGAGGTGAAGACCCTTTTCGCCAAAGTAGTGAGGTTTTTCGAATTCCTATTGGTGGGGAGGTTCTATTTCAATGTTGAGGGTCTAGATGTAACCATCACGGCCTGCACCACTAACCCCTCTGGTTCAGGAGAGACATCAAAAATGATTGGTCGCCTCTTGCCGGTTTTTACTTCTTCGTAAGCTCCATGTCGACTGCCAGTGTCGAACATGGATGCTGCCAAAAGGTAATGGCCAGGTCTGCTATAGCTGCATTGAATGGAAAAGCATGTTCCGCTTGCGGGCTATGGTTGAGGATGTCAGTGAGGTCGTACTGTGACACTGCTTCAGCTGTGTACCGAGACCCAAGGCAACAACGACCATCTAGACCGCCTTGTGGTATTGCGCGTTCGGGTGCACGTATGGTTTCAACTGCTGGAATTCCATATCCAGAGATGTGTTCAAACTACTGACATTGTGAAGGCTCTCCGCCAATTGAAGAAACCCAGCTTGGTCCGCCATGAAACCCAGCAACGGATCCAAGCTGCACCTTCAATTGGCTTCAACCCAATCGGTATTGGCTCGCCCTCATCAAAAATCAGCCTAATCGAGTCAAAGTACACAGATCCAGTGTGCGGCACAAAACTTTGATCTTGCGGGGCTTCTGATCAAAGGGCTTCTTCGCCTGAGGGTGCAGCTGGCTGTCTCAGCGCAGGAGGAAGTTTCTCCCTAGGGGTCTTGTTCGAGGGTGTTTGACCCACCTTGTCTTCCTTGATGCCAGTTGGACCAGGAGTGGTTGGAGCAGTATTGACCTGCAGAGTCGAGGCGGAAACCATAGCAGCTGAGGCCTTCTCTCAAAAACCTTGAGCATTTGAGTTTTTCAATCCTCTCGCTCCTTCCTAGATGCACCCTTCGCAACGCATGACTTACTGCTTTCATCCGACGAGTCAGAATTGCGCATGTATTTATTCTTGTGCGACAATGACGATGAGGAATGCTGAGATTCGCTACAGCAGTGCAAAAGCTTTTAAGATTTCTCAGGAGTCGGCCCTTTGGTATCATGCTCCGATGACCTTGGAAAGCGATTTTGCCGGTGATTCAGACGGTCGTCTGCTCCGTGTCATGTCCGACAACATGACACCATACACAGATAATGTGTGGGTCCGTGAGGGAAAGTTTGCAGTTGCAGTCCTTGCAACATTTAAACCCAGATGGCTTAGGACCCAGCATACTGACACGCGTTATCTGAATAGCGTGCTGAGCGTGTGGAAAAAAGGAAATTAGTTATGGAGCCGTAGTGCATCCTTTTATACGATGCCCGACGTTATGTCCGATCAAGGAATGGCACAGCTGTATACGAGGGAGTCATTGACGATGATATTGAGTGGAACTACGCCCCCTCTTGAATACATTTCTAAGCAGCTTCTGCTGGATAGCTATCTATCAAGATGAGGAATCTGTGGGAGACTGCAATACATTGAAGCTTGTTTTGTTCCTCATGGGCTACAATGTATCAGAGAGAGAGGTGGAGATTGCAGGTTGGTTTTTCTTTGTAATGCTTACTCCCATCTGCCACCCCCTAACTGACTCCCCTCTAAGATCGCCTACCCCCTTACACTACACACACAATCCCCCCACAAACAGCACCACAGGTCTAAACGAGCCATGACTAAGCTCTCCTCTTTAGCTCTGTCGCACTCTCCCACATCAGTGGATAACTAGACCCAAAGCGCTGTGGCTTATCAGATCTTGGGCTCTTCCCTATGCATAACATACTCCCAAGTTTGTTCCACCAAACTCATGGAAAGTAGATGGCACTCAGTAAGTGGGCACTTCCGACCTGCACCCATCAACACCAGAGTTTTCGTATCTGCCTTTTCCATTGTCCCACTAAGGAACCCCACCCCCTTATCTCTTACAGAGCCAAGCACAGTGAGGCCAGCAACAGTGGCAGACAGGCGCTATACACGACGTACATTACATTCAATCAACAGATGTCTTCAATGCAGATGTAGCAGAGCTCTCCCTTCACTAACAGTGCACCTTTAGTTTCACTGATGTGCAGATAATCTACAAAATCTTAGTACAGCTGCTCTGCCTGGACTATGCAGATGTGTGTCTTTGTGTATGCTTCCTTTACCCCGGAATCGTCATCTCTATGGCTATGCCAGTGACTGAAACCCTACGGGTACATGCAAAGGGTTGTTTTTGTCCCTAGCCAGGTAATTTAAGATCTTGCTTCAGAGCTACCAGAGTTCCTGTGACTCCCAAAGCCGTATCGGTCACTGCCCATTAAAAGCAGGAAGAAACGTAATGGGAGCATGCACAGCCAATTAGGGACTGATGTCTGAAGCCCATCCTCATTTAAGGTAAGCTGGAGTACAGGTGACACATAGGATCCTCAGACTTCCATGTTCACAATGTGTAATTATTCTCAATATGGTTTCCAGTGGGGGGGGGGGGTAAGTCTCTCCCTGGGCCCAAGTTAAAAGGACCGACATGTGGTTGCTGAGCTTCAAGTTAAAGGTTTTCTATGTATCGCCATGGTATTGTATTTGGTATTTTATTACGTATGGTGGATTCCTAGCCTGACAACGGGATTTGTGCATCTCTGAAAGAGCCATTGTTGGAGAAGTGATACAGCTGTGGGCAAGCTCAGGCCTTGCTCAAGTATGAAAAGTTGTGACTGTTAATGGATTAGTTGGTCTTTTGAGTGATCTAAAAACAAGGTACAGGCGTTCCCCTTATCCTCTAGTTGTAACTACACATGACATGACCGCTATGATGTTCGACTGATAATCCCTTTTTCTTATGAATTCTTAGAGATATGTTGCAGCAGATACTCCACAGGAATGTTAGCATGCTCGGAAATACAAACTTTATAGACTGCATACACAAGTGCATCAACACGCTTCCTATAGAAATCTAATCAGAGAGGCAGCATTAGCTGCAGAGTCAATTAAGAGCCCCCAATCCAATCACGCCTTTTTACATAATTTTTGAAATGTGTCTCCCTCCACAGTGTCTTCCAAGCATCCCAGCCCAGTGCTCCTCAATACACATTTCGCAATCTGCAGCTCTCTGCTTGCCATGAAGTGTATCCAAAGGTTACTTGCCCATTGCGCGTTAGCCTTTGTTGCTATTCATGTTGGTGTAGTGCTTACAGATGGCCAGCGCACATGCTTGCTATGCTTATCAAGCCACTTTCAGACATGATGGCCATTTGCAAGCTACTTCGCTGTTTATCCATATTTTATGCTACAGGCAGCTTATGTTAGATAACATTTACAACATATTCCACGTGTGGAACCAACTTCAAATTACGAAGTGCAAGCAGCTGGCAGTCAAGCGATGAGAGAAATGTCAAGAATTAAACTCCTTGTGGTGCGTTGGTGTCATGCTGCTGCTTGAGATAGGAAAACAACGGAGATGAAATTACATACTGCCAGGTAACTCCCCGGGGACCGAGCTTTGCTCCTCTGCCAACATGGCGGACAAGATGAAAGAGAAGGTTGGAAGCGGCCGCATAGAACAGCCAAAGGCAGACACCACAGCGGATGGGCACAAGAGAGCATAAGGGGAGGAGGGCAGGGGGCGCAGGGGAGGAAGGCGGAAACAAGCGGGGAGCGAGAGCATCGACATCACCACAGAGACACCGACCGCAACCCAATATGCAAAAAACATTGGACCACCAACAGCAAACACGGCGAAAGCAAAAGCAACACAAAGCAGGAGTGTGAGACGGACGGTAAAAAATAAAATAAGGGTTTAAACATGTTGAATGCCAGAAAATGGGATGAGGGGGAAGAGGGAAAGGGGGTGGGAGAAAGGGAAAGAGAGAAACATGTTAAGATCCATCAGTTACTGAGCAGAAGCTACAAACACAAACGTTAATGCATGTTATGTTAAAGAAACTCAGAGGAATGGGATTCTGGACTGGAATAGGGGAGATGTGCATGCCACATATGAGAAACCTGCGGAATACAAATGGACCTCATACTCATCCGGATTACAAATATACCTTTACACAAATCAATTGTAGCTGGTTCATAGTTAATTCTCATGAAAATAACATCTCCCAAACTGCCCCACAGAAAGTAATAGATGACCATCCAAAGTGGTCAACGGTGACAGATCAGTAGCATAAACAGCAGTTAATAGCCCTAGTTCCCTATCAAAATAACAAGCGGGCGGGGAAGGGAATGGAGCAGTCCAGCCATAGCATTAATCAGTCTCAGCACTGCACCATAAAGAGCAATGCTCAGTTCAGTTCATAGGCTTTATTTCGACGAACAATACATTGCATACTCATTTCCTATTCTCCAAATCTGCCTCGAAACGTACTCTAGTTGATCCCAAATGCTTTAGGATGTACGCTTCTTTTCTGCATCATAAAATTATGGTCTACCTAACATAACTAATATGCACCCCCTCCCTGCTACATCCCTCTCATCCTTGTGTCTGTGGCACCTTATTCCCTATTTCTCATCATCTAATCTTCCTCCTGCCGCTCTTCCTTGAACAGACTAAGATCTGCATACTGTTGGCAGAGTGCAAATTTGCCAATTTAGGGACACGCCTAAAAGGTCTGAGACTACTAGCATGGTGCCGAACAACAGAATCCTTTAGCATCAACAATCCGAGATCATGTGTAATGCAGGAAGGGGGGATAGAAGATGCTGAAAAGGGGATGTTGGTAGATTGAGTGGTGCAGTGTTCCAGAAAGTGGTTGGAGTGACGATGATGTGAATGGAAGCTTAATGGCAAGCGCTGTAAATGGAATGCAGTTCATTTTGAAAAAGACAGAACATGCAACCAGCCCTTGAAAAGTCTATCTCTTGGTCTGTGTTGAAGAGGAATAGCTGTGGCTATCTGTTTAGCATTGAAACGCCTTGCCCGGGAGGGTTGAAGAATAGGAGTAACCAAACAATTACTTTCAGATCTATATGCCGAGAGATGATTTCACCAAAACACTTTCTGTCGAGCTGACCCACCTCCAGGCACACTACCAATGTCCAGGTTTGAATGCAGAGTTTACCAACAGGGAAGTGCTCTCTAGTGTTTGTTTGAATAAAGCACATGGTCTCAATACTTGGGGCATTACCATCTCCTGCCCCACAACAAGAGAGAAGCTGGAATCTACACCTGCATCAGGCCGCAAGGGCCTTTTCATCATGGCCGCCATACGAGGCAGTATCTCCAGCAGCTGATGTGTGAAGTCCTCGTTGCCCCTGCATGATTGGCTGGCCAGTTCTTATTTTGTGGTCCAGCCGCCAGAGGTGGCAGCCGATCGCCAGCCCCCTCAAGAGCCGCTCTATGAGAAAGTGCACTGAGCACTACTTGCTCCTTCTTTACAAGACTTGGAGCATTACCATCTCCTGCCCCACAACAAGAGAGAAGCTGGAATCTACACCTTCATCAGGCCGCAAGGGCCTTTTCATCATGGCTGCCATGCTAGGTGGTATCTCCAGCAGCTGATGCGTGGAGCCCTCATCGCTCCTGCCTGACTGGCTGGTCAGTGCTTCTTTTGTGGACCAGTCCACAGAGCCGGCAGTCTATCGCTGGCCCCCTCAAAGGGCCTCATCTAAAGGCCAGGTCCCCCCCTGTCTGGCCCTGTCCGGGTCTGGACACCCTGGAGAAAATGAACTGCAATTCCTGGTAAGCGAACCTGGGTCACTTGAGCCTGTCTGATTCCTGCCAGTTTATAACTGACTTGCTGTGTGCTGTGCTCGCACCCCTAACTTGAGCTTCATTCTGCGCAATTGTCCCTCAGTAATGTGCACCTCCTCCGGCCCTCTCCACATGACTTGCTTCCCTGCAGGCCTCGATTGGCTTGCCTCCCCCCTTTTTCTAATTGACCACCAGGGTCTTGCAATCCTCATCAAAACCACCACAGCCATGCCATCTTTTAATCCTTGCTGTGTCACCCACCTCTGCAGCTATCGTCACATGCATACTCTTCCTGCTGACCTGTTACTCTAATGTACATGCCTCTCTCTTGCATCGCATGTTGATCTACTCTTTGCTCTGTCTCCAAGGTGTGTTTTTTCAACTGTGCATCCTCCACTTCTGCTGCATTTAGGTGTTTCTGTTAATAATCGAATCTAGGTGCGCCTCTCCAGCTGTGCATCGTCCACTTTTTGCTGCATTTGAGATTCTGTAAATAATCAAACCTAGGTACGCCCTTCCAACTGTGCATCCTCCACCTTTTGAGGCATTTTTAGTGTTACTGTTAAAAATCAAATTTAGGTGCACCCTTCAAACTGTGCATCCTCCACTTTTTGCTGCATTTAAGTGTTTCTGTTAAAAATCGAATCTAGGTGTGCTTTTCCAACTGTGTATCCTCTATTTTGTACTGCTTTTAGTGCTTTCTGGCAAATTTGATTTTAGGTGAGCTTCCAAAGATTTGTTAATCTTGCATTTGCTTGGCTGCCTCATGAAATTGTACTGTTGCATAGTGCTGCCAATTCCTCGGACTTAGGGACTTGCTGTCCTCACCCCTTTCTCTTGCTCTCCCATTACTGTAGGCACCAGATGGGAAGTGCTCTTGGCTCACTTTGCATCTTCCAAATGCACCATGAATGTCTATCACAATGGCACCATCATGGCGCAGGGCTCCCAGCCCAAACTCCTCCTTCTTGACAGGCGTCTTCCATCACTCTTCAACTTTCCCCCTCTCTTGCCACCCCCCTTCAATTTTCCCCCTTGACCCTTCAGTGGTGGCTCCCCACTCCTGCGCCCCCGCAAATCTTTTAAAGGAGACAACCAGCTTCACTTAGCTAACCTCAACTCTCGCTCTGCTATCAATCACTCCTCTGACATCTGTCTCCTCCTTGAAGACCTTGACGTCCTTGCTCTCAATTAGACATGATTCAAGGTCAGCTCTGTCACTGCTTTTGACACTCTTCTCTGTGAGGGCAACAAAATCCTGTCGAATCCCAGACCATCCCGGCCTGGTGGTGGAGTGGCTCTGATCTTCCCAGAGTGGTTTCCTGCCTCCATCATCCCCCCTCAAACCTACTCATCGTTTGAAAGCCTAGTCTGCAGGCTTTCTGTCATGCCTACCTTCTCTCTTACTCTTGCTACCATCTATAGGGCCTCTGGACCAACTTCCGCTCAGCGTCTCAGAATGGGCGCACCTGTCCTCCTCTCTTCTTTCCACCTCCCTCAAAATGATCTTCCTTGGGGCCTTTAACATCCATCTCGACTCTCTGGATGTGGCTACTATACTCTTCCACAACCTCTGCAACACTATTTCCTTCACTATCCTTCCCTCTGGTCCAACACACTCTGCCAGACACACATTGGGTGCTCTCATCTCAACAGGCATCCCAATCTCCTACCCTCTTACTTGCCCCTCTACTGGTCTGACCTCTCTCACCTCTCTTCCCACCTCGACTTTCCTTGTCCCCTGATGATGCCTCACCCCGCACTGCCAGTATCCTTCTCCGTCATTCGACTGATGAAGTGTGTGTCAGTTGCTGCATTTGACTCTTCCTTCACTCCTCCTCCATCCCCTTCCTTGGACTCGCCTTTAGACTCTGTTCTAGCTAACCTCCATCTTTCTATCTCTAACACCCGGGACATCCTTGCCCCCCACTCATTTTCAAAGGCCAGTCTGGCCATGGCAAAATAAGTTGCATGTCAAACTGTGCCTAAAATGTATGAAAATGTGTCCCACTAACAGCCCATCTATCTTATGCAACTGATGGAGCAGTAACCAGAAATGGATTGAGAAAGCTAAGCGGCCTTACAGTGGCTATTCGTCTTAGTATCCGAGTATCTCTGTATCCACAGGACTATCCAAAGGCAGGTAAGTAACAAGGAACCCAAAAGTGTTCTGAAATTCCCAAAACAAGTTCATACGAGTCTCACACTACTGTCCTGTCATCCATTTTAATGGCTGTTGACTTTGGGAACGAGCTTTCCAAAGTAGATGAGAACTTCATCACTTTGAGATTTTTCTATATTTAACTTTGACCCACCTCTAGTTCAACATGATATTTCATTTTTGAAGTGTAGGCATTTTCTTGCGCTGTCTGGGGCTACTGATCAGAAAACTGTAAAGTTTTGGAAATGTGTTGGGGACTTGGGTATGCAGAGGTGCCAGATTCCTTACCTGAGATTCTGCTGCTAAGCGTGGCATAGAGACTGCTCTTCCCTGACTCTCCAGGGCCGGTTGGTGCTCCCCATTGGACAGGTTGGGACCCATTTGTTTCATTTCCACAGACTGCAGGTACCAGAAAGCCACATCGAGTGGAAGAAGGACCCCATTGTCAGAGGAAGAAAGAGAAAAGGAAGTTATATCAAACAACTGTTCTACAAGGATGCCAGTAAAACCATTTCCGAGACTGAGGCTATTTCATGCACATTCCCTTGGAGACCCCACGTGGGGACAATATAATTGTGGAAACTGTTGGAGGAAGTCGTGGTCTCCCTCAGAGTATGTACTTTCGGACTGGGTGGAGGACATTACGTGGTACATCCCTCCAGAGGAGAATGAGAATAATAATAATTTTACATGGAGTACACAACAAATTGCATTGTAACAATAGGTGCCTCTGCTCAGTTAATTGTACCTCTTTTGTTGGCAACTGCAGGATGAAAGTTTGAGTACGGCTACTGGAATTCCATATTGTATCCCGTAGGTCCCCATAGAGGTTCTCAGCCCACTGAGTGAGCTTACCCACCTAATAGGGTCACCATCATCCATTGCAGCCAACCTTGCAGAGAAACCTTTCCAAAATGTTCACAGATTACCTGCATAAGAGTCTCCATATCAAGGCATCTCTGGATTCAGAGAATTTGTATAAAGATATTATGGTTGATTTGTTTATTATTTAGGAGACCTTTCACCTTTGTAGGACTTGTATGCAGATATTCTCCTTCATCTGTTCATAAGATTTTGTCAACCTGTCGTGCAGGGCAACATCCAGATAACATGAGTCTTACTGAGTAGCCTTCCACATGTACATTTATATGCATGTGCCGTTGCACTCTATTGTTCAGGCAGATAACACACTTCCCCACAATGGCCTTCATCATACATATGTATTAGAGCAGTATTTATGTTGCTGTCAAGGCAAGGTCGCTTCTTACAAGCAAATTTCACCATGCATGGTGCATAGGTACTAGTCGAGTGCGTGTGACACCAACATGCAGGCGTCACACTATCCCATCAGTGGTTCACCTCAGGCATGTGTCCATAAAATGTGATCCAGTGCCCTTGCACAGCAAGGTCCAGAAAACATCTCCTCACCAGAGTCCTTCCCAAGTATTTGTATCTTTAAAGTGTCACACACTTTTCCACGCCATACTGCTTCATGCACACTATGTCCATTTGCTGTGTCCTCACACCCTGCCAGAATGCAGTGAGAACGTGCTTGGCCTTATCCAATTTATCCACCATGCATGTGTCCACAAGCTATGGACACTCTCTTCAAGAGTTGCTGCAAGACTGCGCATGCATGAATGAGTATACACCCTCACTCACCTGCCCACAACTGTGCCCCATACTGTATCACTGTATTTTGTGAAAATACCTTTTCTCTCCTCCAAAAGCAGTTTTGATTCTCCTTTCCAATTTTTATGAGTGGTCTCCTTTATTCATTTTTTAAGCTCTGGTCAGTGCCCTCGCAGAGCCATGGTCGGACAGTGAGAGGCCACCCGGATTCTCCTGTGTGAGTGCCTTATTTCATTCATCTGTGCAGTACTTCCTTTCTCAACAGTGTTAGGTTTGCACACCTGGGTGGGCAGCTCTTCTCTGCCATATGACTATCCAGCCCTCACCGATCCCACTCTCACTCACCTGTTTGCAGGCCCGCACAGCATGGATTTCCTCCGAGTGACCCCGCTCAAATGCAGGTGTCCGGGATTCGTAGAAGACATCCTGCCCATGATGGGCACCCCACGAGCTGGACTCGCGGATGCCGCTGTCTGGATTAGGGCTGAAAAATAAGAAAAAAGGAGTGAGATGGCGATGGTCACCGTGACCATTTAAGGAACAAAATCTGCCCAAAGGCACAGAATATTCTGATCAGGTCATGTACAGCTCGGTAGAGATCCAGAAGCAAACACATTCCAAATGCCTGTCACGTCAATTAGGGGGGCAATAAATGAGGGTTTGGGAAGGGTAGCTGCAGGACTCTAAGGAACACTGCATTATTTGATGTCCATGGGTTCGATGGGATCGCTTCTTAGTAAATAGGGCATTTCTCTTGGGTTCTCCCTAAAGCAAGGGTCAGCAAAGCAGAGAAAGCGTTCGTTTACTATGCATTCACAAACAAACATATACATGCCAGAGATGAAAGTATGCTGCTTTAAAAAAAAAAAACTAGTCTAACGAAGAAGAGCAAAAACTCCGATTTGAAAAAAGGGTTACGAAGCCCCATTTTGGAAGTAACCAAAAATATATATCGGGGATAAGGAATGGGCATAATTAGAAGAGGTTGTTGTATGTGGCGTGCAAGCGGGAAGAAAATCGATCAAAAAACGCAATAGGAAGGGGGTGACGAAAAAACACACAACCTGAGAACTCGCGTTCCTCGAAGCATGCATTTAGTTAAACAACATATATCAGTGCCAACTGAACCATTTTTGGGGCCCTGGGCACAGACATCTTTGGGGCCCCCCTCCACCAAACCAAAGGAATTAAGTGATCAAGAATATCTGGCCGCACCACCCATCCCCTCGTCCTGATCACAACCTATAGGTTGATATGCCTTGCAGCATTCTAAATAAGCATGTTTATTTCCTTTAAGTCCCCTTATACTCTTCATTCTTGCTCTAATCAGAATAATGAACTTGTAGCATTTGAAGGCCAACATTAGCAGTCTATGAAGCGGATACTTCTGTTTTAGTATAGATACAGGATACTTGTTATCAATAGCATCCAGGAAGGTATGCAGCCTGTAGTATTAGTGCAGGACCATATGTAAAAGGTACATGCAACCCAGAATAGACAGAGAACTCCCATTAGTTGCCTCACAGAATGCAAAAGTGCTCAAGCATGGATAGAGGAGACCAATTGGAAGGAAGGAGAAATCTACACATATCATGGCATGGATAGTGGATGCAGATAAACTACCAGGAAGGTGTCTGTGTCCAGAAAGACTGAGATAAGAATTTGAATATGGTTTTCAAATAGTGTTGCCATTAGAGATCAAAGTAACAAGTGCTGTGGTGGCAATATATCAATGCTCACTATTATAGTGGAAGCAACATTATAGCCAGTGAACCTTTGAGTGAGGCTTTTATGCAGATCATACCCTGCGAAGGAAATCACTCTGAAGGGCTGACAATTGTGAAAGGTTTAGGGACTGGCAATTTTGAGAAGTTAGGAAATACAAGAATAAATGAGATCCCCAGGATCCCACATTGGTTAAGGAGTGGATTTGTGCCAAATCTGCAATTTCTGCACTTTAACACTTTCTTTTCCAGTTCTTATCATGAACTAAAACAATCTCATTTTATAAAATTGACTTGCAAAGTACACAAATCACTTAACCAAACATGACCATTTATAAAAACAAAAAATCATAGAAGGGTATTACACAAAATGGGAATGATTCTAGCTTCATTCTCTCCATCATCACGAGACGTACATAAATACCAGCATACCAATCGGTGTGATTTATTTAACACATTAAATCTGGGTTTTTCTTTCGTATTATAAAGCTTTAAATACTTCCAAAACAATGGCTTGTGACATTGTCATTTCTAAACGTGCATAAAAACCTTTGACTTTTACAAAAAAGCAAACCGTTTTTTGTGTCAACAGAGCAGACCTTAAAAATGCTTGCCCGAGCCCTGCAACATCTGGTCTGCTCTCTTCAGTCTACCACCCCTTCCCTTCCAGTCAAAAGGCCTACATGAGAAGAAAGATCAAGTAATGGGCTAAACAATGCCACTGCATGCAAGAAGGCAAACCTCACATAAAACATAAAAGATATTAGATGATTTGACCAGGATCACTGTATCGTCTGCTGACAAAGCCGGGATACAAGCATGCATGCTTTTGTTCCACAGTCTTGAATTTGGATACTTATTCACCTCTTGGACTAACAGTTTACGCTCATCGTTGGAAGTGATTGCCTAGGTTTTACAACACCCCATCTGAACAAACCAATGTCTAGACTTTCACCATACAGATGAAATGTTCATTTTTATAGCAACCCCTATCTGGTGCAGGCACATTGCTGATAATAGCACATGCTGTGCTATAAAACAAAGTACATATGCAGGTAGGTTTATAACTTCAAATATAGGAAAGGCTCAGCCAGCTTTGCTGGAATGTGGTATTCTAATCTTCCATATGAACACATATCTCTGCAATGAGTGCTTGACACACTGAGCTAACTTCTAAACGAGTGTGTCATTCAATTTATCAATAAGCATTTCAACTTTAGCTACTGCACAAGATAAACATTTTCCACAGGAAGGAAAGAATGCCACACAGTTATGCCGTTAGGAACACACAAACTATGTATACCACAGTGAACACAGAAGGCATTACATGCAGAATTGTTCAAGGTAGAATGTACTTGTCAAAACAGACAGGCAATGGGCTTAGAACCTCAGCAACATGCCATAAAATATCCTGACACGTGCTATTAAAGTCTGGTGAACAATGGAATCTTACTTCTGTAGATCAGGCAGCATTGTGGGGCCCCCTCCAAGGTGGGGGCCCTGGGCAAGTGCCCCCTTTGCCCTCCCATAAAAACGTTTCTGACATATATCCGGAGCGGAGTGGACAGAGTGTTTCCAGTGTCCAGTGTTTGGCAGTCTGTTTGCCATTCCCATTGTGAAGGAGGAGCCAGTTCTCAAAAACCCCTCGCTCAACGAAGCGGAGCGGAGCGGAGTGGACAGAGTGTTTCCAGTGTCCAGTGTTTGGCAGTCTGTTTGGCATTCCCATTGTGAAGGAGGAGCCAGTTCTCAAAAACCCCTCGCTCAACAAAGCGGAGCGGAGCGGACAGAGTGTTTCCAGTGTTCCCGGTGGGTCCGGGGAGGTCCGGGACGCCCCGCTCGGTGGATTTAAAGTGCAACTCAGCGACGTAAAGAGCCAGCCCGTAGCCCCACGGAGCCCCTGCAGATCGGTAGAACAATGCAGGGAGCAGGAGCGCCGGGCCATGACCAGCTGGAGGACGCCGCACAGCAACATCCGGAGGTGGCAGGAGCTCTGGTGGAACTGGCGGAGCCGCCGGACTCGCTGGAATCGCATCGAATCCTGCGGAGTAATACCAAGACTCTTTCCAAAGGAGAGCGGAGGTCGCTGGGGAAAAAAGGTAAGAATCCCGTGCAGACCGCATTAGACTTGAAAACTCTCAAAGAGTTGATGGCCACCGCCACCCAACTCCAGTCTCTAGGAGTTGGTAGAAGGGGAGCGGACATATCCCTTAATATGGATATGAACACAGAGTACCTTGAAATTGTAGCATCGCCCTCAGGGATGTTTGCCGCCCCCCCCCCCTGCAAATCCCTACAGACATTAGCAAGGCGGAGAAGACAGTGCCGGACCAGAGCACCGCTTCGGCGAGTGGTTCATCAGTCCTGACTACCGGAGGGTGGTCGGACTTGGGCCTTGCTCTGGCCCTGTGCACTAACAGGCGAGGGGGGCAGACTGAGCTGCTAAACAACTACAAGTCCCCAGAGAGGAATGTAGGGGACCCAGTACAGACACTGCCGATTGAAAGGCCGGTCAGTGTAACTAGACCCCTAATCCACAGTACTAAAGACATACAGATGGTGGCAGATGGGAACAGAGATTTAAATGATAGCATCGGCGCACTTAGCCCCACACACACTGTGATTAATCACCCAAACAGCCATCCAATAAGGATAGAGGAGGAAAACGTGAGTTTGGAGATCAGGGCAGCGCCGATCGATTGCATAACCAAGGAATCGAATCTTGACATAGAAGACTGGGTCGATTTTGGGTCCCCAGTACATACGAATATGACAGACCTAAAAAAGTGCAATGAATCCAATGGCAGTAAGCGCCACTATATTAAGTGCCAAAAGGGGAAAAAAACAACCGCAAGTGCATCTTTAAACCGAAGCCACCAAGACAATAAAATATCCACGCATCATCAGAAAAACCTCGGTATTATGGGGATAAACAAAATAAAACTTTCGGCAGTGAAAAAACCAGCAGCAGGGCCCGGAACGTACCAAAAACCCTGTATCCCAAATGCCCTGTTTTCCTTCTTCAAGACTGAACAGAAGAAACGCAAATTAGAAACAGAGGACGAAATCACTGATGCGGAAATTCTAGAAGTGATAGAGAGGTCTTTCCCTGCGATAAAAGCGAGGAAAATTGATACAGATATTACAGACAGTGAGATCAAAGTCGGAGATGGTGAAAGGGGATCAAGAGTAGCGGATCAGCCAGGGGTCATCCCAAATAAAACGGAACAAAAGGAAGCAAATGCAGAGGAAATAAATCAGGTAATCCAGTCTAGGCCAAAAGAAAAAGTTAGCCTAAATAAGACTGAACAAAAGAAAATAAATACAGAGGAAATAAAACAGGCAAACCAGCCTATCACGAAAGAAAAGGAGATGCAGACTCAAAAGACGACCACGGTAAAAGACCTGCTGACTGAACCGATAAACCCAAATAAAGTTGCTAGGGAAGCAAACACTGTATCAGATACCCCAAGGAGGGTGCTGACCTTTCAAAGGCGCCCCCGAAAATTAGCGAAAGCCATCTTATCCCGCAGTTGGGGCCTGAAGAAACCAAATCGGGGCCGAGCACTAATTCGAGGAGAAAATCAATCTCCATTGGGCCACCGATCCATGGCGTAGACACACCGCCAACGTCGAAAACAACATCACAAACCGGGCCCCAAGAATGGACTGAACAGGAAGAGATGTGGGCTCAATTAAAAACCCGGAACCCCCATGATTTAGTATCACGCGAGATCCCAAGAAAAGAGCAGAGGGAGCTGCAAGCACTACCTGAAAGTCCAAAAATAAATCTGAGACCCGAAATACAGGCGAGAAAGAAAACAAATAATGAGACATGGAGATATCAAGAAGGCGCTCTAGGCCTAAGAGCGCAAATGAGTGACCAATCCTGGACAAAAATTCACCTCCAACATACAGAAAGAGGAGAAAAATTAACCAGGCAAGCTAAAGAAGGAGGAATAATAAATCCAATTACCTCTAAATCATTCTCAGACTGTTCTGAAGTATCTATCGTGATAGCTGGGACCTCGATATTGGCCATCTCAGCTACCCAAGCCGAAACTGGCCCGGGCAGGGAAAGTTTGAACACGCCTGCCAAACACAGAAGGCACAGTGAAATTATGATCGACTCTCAAAAACCATCCCCAAACAAAAAACCTGATATGACCACAATCATGGCGGCGCTTACGATTGCACTTGCACCATTTTGCAAATTATATGAAACAATCAGTGACGCGGCAAAAGACAATACTACGCTACTGTGCAAGATGCAATCTAAGCTAGAGTTTCTGGAGGGTTACATTACAGCCACAGAGATCAAAAACAGCAAGCAGGAGTCAATCTGGGAGGAGAAATGGGCTAATCTAGAGATTGAAAGAAAATAAGTACTAGTTGCAAAAAAAATTGCAAAACAATGTATGGATAGAGCCTGCCAAACAACGGCGAAGTCGGATAGGGGAGAGTTGGAACCAATCTTCAATAAGCAAAAACCAAAAAATGCGAATGATCTGCCAGAACCACAAATTCAGAATGTGATTGGGGGTGCAAAAACAACACCAGCAATGACAAATCAAAAGAAAAAAGTGGCTCTTTGTTTGACAAGTGAAATCATCACAGGTCAATCAAACAAAACAAAAACAGCGACATCCGAGTCCAAAAAGGAAGATGAAATAATCAACTTAACCCAAAGCCCCAAAACTCCATGCTACAAAACCGCGGCGGCGACAAAAAGCCTGAAACCGACAGAAAAATCACCAAGAACGGTGAACAAATTCATGAGTGTAAGTGCACTGATGGACTTATCAGTACATCTCGAAACAGATGTGCAGGGTGAAGAGTTCACAAGTCCAGAGGGACCAGCAAAAGAAAGTAAATCTGTCCCTGACAGTAGGAGGGAAACAAATAGCAACGAAGTCCCAGTCAGCTCAATGTCAAAACCTGTAAAGGGAAAAAAACAAACATATAACGAATCTAGTTCTAGCCATGGATTATCCCCCTTAAATCAAAGATCACAGCGATGCTATGAAGAAAAAATAAGTAAAAGGGGCGAGGAGGAGAGCAGAGAAATTGCACACAAATACCACTCAGAAAAAAATAAGAATTCGGATAACGCTGAAAAAGAGTCTAGAGTCTTCAAACTAGAGCAAATGTCTTGCAAAAGTAGATACATCGTGCTTAACAGGAAAACGGTATTGTACTTATTAAGCAAAATACACTGCCTACAACATCTGAAGTCCGAAGACTTTCTATTAATAGAACCCTACCACCGTGATCAAAAGGCGAAGTCCTATCTACACATTCTAACCAAGGCACTAAAAGGGGTTCCGGAGGAAGCCTATAAGGATTTGGAACAAGCCGGATTTATTCTGACGGAAATATGTATGCCAAAAATAGATCTAAAGGCGCAGTCCTCAAAGGAGAGAGAGAGTCATAGATGGCACTACACATCCAGAACAAAAGAACTCTACAACAGAAAAAGACAAGCCCCCTTGGACCGTATGGAACAAGAAAGCCATCGGCATTACGAGTGGGAAAAAAGGGGGGTGAGAAACGAAAGATATAGACAAACAGATCCCGACCATAGGGAAGAACGAAAAAAAGAACGATCCAGGCATGGGGGTCAACCCCAGGAAAGAAGGGAACGACACAGAGCTGAAACTGTGGCTCAGTTGAAAATGACCAGGACGAGGCGCGAAATGTCGGAAGAGGAGTGTAGAACGGGAAAAGATCGAGAAATGAAAATGGTAGAGAGCCAAGAACTCAGACAACCAAAAGGACCATGGAATTGGTTGAAAAAAAGTTACATCCTCAACATGACAAATAGCAACCACCAGGAGGTGGGCCCAGAAACATACCGCCTCCAACCTACTACCAAGCAACGATACCTCAGAAATTGATCTCGATGGCCTCATGGAATACGAGAGGCCATAGACATTTGACGAACCCTGAAAATCAAGATCTGGGGGCTTTCGACATCCTATGTCTCCAAGAGAACTGGCTAACAGAAAAACCATCTTCAGACGGCTTTGAGATAGCCTTCTCTCCGGCCATAAAAGGCCTGCTGGGCCCCCCGTCTGCAGGACTCCTGTTAGCAATAAAGGCAGGGTCAGGAATTTCCATCATAAAAATGATAATCGAGTCGTATGGTATTCTGGCAGTTTCCACAACATGGGTCCAAGTAAACGAAAGGGAAAAGGAATGTGAAAAAGAGAAATTAGCTTTGATAACAACATACTGGAACCCGGAAAAAATCAACAACATCAGATTTTTGTAATCAAATAGCAGGAATAATTGACGACATTATCGTTGAAGATCCACAAACGCACATAATAATTTGTGGAGATCTAAACGCTAACTGCAGTAATGAAAATGAAAATATGGTGAAAAAGATAAAATCCTCAGGGGAACACAGAGGACAAATATGGATGAGGCTAATGAAATCGAGAAATCTCCACAATGTGGCCTCTCTGAAATCCTGGAATATAAACACTCCGACATGGGAAAGGGGGAATTCTAGCGCAAACATTGACTATTTCTTCATCTCCCACAGTCTAGTGGCATGTATGGAAGACTACTCAGTGATAAAAACCCAAGAGAGTGATCACAATCTGTTGGCTATAAAGTGGAAAGCACTACGACCTGTAAACAGCTACTATAACAACCAGATTGAGTCGAATAATCAACAAAACCGAGTATGTCTGACTGCGGCAAACATCGAGTCCATTACCAAAAAATACAAAACTGGCATTCACGAGCAAGGGGAAAAGACCCAAAGACCGGATTATCTTCCACTTCTACTCCAATACAGGTTGAAGATGTCAGGGAAAATTCAAAAGGCAAAACAAAACAAACATATATTCGACAACCTGATCGCGGAAAGAAAAAGATCCCTGAGAAAATTGAAAAGACAAATAAAAATGGATAACTCACCTACAGCATGGAACAAATGGAAAGAAGAAAACTTAAAATACAAAGCCTGGATCCGAGGTCACAGATACGTAATGTATCAAAAAGATGCAGAGGACATGCTTCGCACGCTCAGCACCAAAAAAACTGGTGACTTCTGGGCACTTATCAAGAAACCAGATAAGAAGGTGGACAATCATATTGTAAACGCAGTGAGTAAAAGTGTGTGGGTACATTTTTTTGTGGGCTATTCTCATCAGCTCTATTTTCACTCAATGCAGACAGACAAGATCTCTTCCGGCGTCTTGGGTTACTGCGGTGGTGGTTCCGATTTTCAAACGAGGGAACAGAGAAGAGCCGGGTAATTATAGACCCATCGCCCTATTGGACATAATAGGTAAAGTTTTCATGACTCTTCTCCTGAACCATTTCCAAACTTGGGCTAGAATCTCTCTGGCCTATGACTCTTTCCAAATGGGATTCCTAAAGAAAGGGAGTACGTCAGTCAACATTCTAATCCTCAATCTCATAAAAGCGAAGGTAAAGCAAGGGTCACCTACGGTGTTCCTTGCATTTGTGGATTTATCACAGGCCTTTGATAAAGTTGACAGGCGAATGCTGTGGAGCAAACTTAAAAAATGGAACTGCCCAAGGGAAATATTGGACCCTGTGATGGCTCTGCACACCAACACGGCAATAAGAGTACGTCTTAATAACCAAGGCCTTCTGTCTAGAGAGATAACAGCACAGAGAGGAGTGTAACGCTCACCTGGTTCCCACGGGGGCGCTGGTCTAGTCTGGATTGCTGTGGCCTCTTCTAGCGTGATGCGCAGAACCCGGAACACCGATTGGACAGGACCTCCAAATCGTGCTTGCCTGGCCCGTAGGAATATCCTTCTGCAGATGAGAAAGGGGATTAACAGTCTGCAGAATAGTGTGCTAGCTCCACCCTTTCCCCCTTCCCCCTTCGTTCCTCTCTAACTTCCTCCAAACCCCGGTTTAAGCTCACCTTATGGTTTGGAAGGATGAACTCTCCATCCTGCTTCTGGTGCAGGGGCGCGTGTTCGTCCAGTTACTTCACTGGTTTTCAGAATGGCGCTGGCAGAATCCACTTGACTTTCCTGAGCGATGCGCCGTAAGTATGAAAGTTCAAAGTTCAAGTGAGGCCCCCTTTATGTTGTCTTTCTAACCTGTGATCTGTCCTTTATTTCAGGTGCAGAATGAAGGCGATACGTCGGGGGGTTAAACTGCCGAGGTGAGTAGTGATGAGGGCGATCCCTCTAAATGTCCTTATCATTCCCCAGAAATGTCTCTTGTCCTTTCCCCATAGGGGCCGGGGTACGGTACCTGCCAACGGGGCGGCGCCGACCCGAAATGTGGAAGAAAAGCCGGTTAGTATTATGGCTGTTAATCAGGCTTTCCTTCTGTGTTCCTTCTGCTCACCTTTTGTTTCTTCCTCTCTCCCCTAGGTGCAGAGATGTGGCGTCCGATGCTGACAGCCGCGATGGAGCCGGGAGATATCTCGAGGACAGGTGAGTGAAGCGTGGCGCTGCACCGAGCAACGCAATGCTTTTAAATGGAAGTCTTTCTTCAGGGATGCTGGCGAGAAGATTCCGGATGCAGGTAAGAAGTTTGAAATAGTCCTTGGTTTTCACCTTTCTCTTCTCTTCCTTCCTTGCAGGTCTTCCAGGTTCGAGGCGGGCGTGGCTGGAGTCCAGGAGCAGGAGCAGACACGGTGAGCGTTAAGCTGCAGGAAGCAAAACAACGCGAAGCATGAGCTGCTGTCTGAGCGTGGCTTAAATAGCCTCCAAAGAAGTCCCAGGTATGTATCCTTCCCCAACTAGGTATGTATCCTTCCCTGGCCACGCCCGAGTGAAAAAATAGTCCCTAAGAAAAAATAGTCCCTTTCAGGTATCAGGGAGGCCAGAAGCGTGCAGCATGGTCTGCATCAGGTAAGTGCACAAAACACCTCCCTTTATGAGCCTGGCGCCTATGGCGCCAGGACTGATGTCCAACATGAGCCTGGTGCCAAAGGCGCCAGGACTGAGTCCAAAGAGCCCCTATAAGGGGCCGCTGGGCTTTTACCCGAGGGCATGATGCCTGCTTCCGGGGGTGCTGGGCCTGTCCTGGTGCTCCGGGGGTAGGCATCATGACAGCACTCCCCCCCAAGGCCCCTCCCAAGGTCGTTCCTTCTGGAGGTTTCGGTTTGTTTGGGAAATTCCGATGGAACCTTTTTACCAGCCGAGGTGCATGTACGTGATCACTGGGTTCCCAAGACCTTTCCTGAGGCCCGTACCCTTTCCAATCAATTAGATAGAAAAGTTTTGATTTTGAGATCTTAGAATCCAAAATGTTCTTCACCTCGAATTCAGGCTCCCCATCTATTTGAATCGGTTCTGGTGGCTTTGTTAATCTGGTTCCTGGGTGCACTGGTTTCAAAAGTGACACATGAAAAACGGGGTGAATCTGCATGTTAGCTGGTAGATCGAGCTTGACTGCCACTGGGTTGATTATAGCTTTGATCAAGTAAGGGCCTAAATACCTTGGATTAAAAGTTCGAGGCCCCTTGAGTGATAGGTGTTTGGTAGCCAACCATACTTGATCCCCTATTTGGTATGGAGGCGCCTCTCTTTGATGCAGATCCGCATTCTTTTTGTATTTCCCTTTCGCATGTTGCAAATGTGCAGTTGCATCCTTGAAGGCTTGAGTAATCGGTAGACATCATGACAGGAGTCAAACAGGGCTGCCCTCTGGCCCCGGCACTATTTATTGCCTTTTTGGGAGATATAAAAGACTCAGAAATAGCAACTAAAGCGTTCCCTCCCAAATTGGGTAACGTAAATATATCGTGTCTTCTCTACACAGACGATCTGATATTATTAGATCAAACCCAAATTGGATTACAACGCCAACTTACAAGTCTAGCGCAATACATGGAGCGGAACAATCTGAAAATAAATAAAACAAAAACGAAAATAGTGATCTTGGGTAAAAGTGCCAAGATGACCCGACCAGGGTACAAATGGGCGTTGGACAAAGCTGAAATCGAAGTGGTCCATAGTTGCAAATATCTAGGAGTTCAGATAGACCACTCAGCTAAAGAAGCATCCATGCAAACCATCCTTTGGGGAAAAGCAAAAAATCTTGCTGTTCAAATGAAAATCATCGACAGAAAATATGGCAAATTTTCATTAAGTCCGGTGATAGCATTCTACAAGGGGAAAATTGTCCCAACCCTGATTTATGGCATGGGGGCAACACTGAGCATGCCGAATGACATCTGGCGGAAGTTAGAGAGTCATATCTGGAAGACGGTCCTAGGACTCCCAAACGCAGTTTCAATGGATCTCATCAGAAGAGAGCTGGGTCTACTCTCTCTGGAAGCGACAGTGGCCCAAAGCGCAATGCAACTCTTCAGGAATACTCTAATGGCAGATAGTCCACCTATATACAAGATCATAGCAGCAGAAATAACAAATCGCCACTTAATCATTCTCAATAAATGGACGGACAGGCTCAAAGAAAAGCTTTCCGAGATCACATGTACAGAAGAAGACTTGAAAACAAACCCAGTAAGAGTGAAATCCAAACTCCAGGCCCAAGACTGGATAATGACCCTGGAGAAAGCGCATGCAAATAAACTGACGAGTGATCTTCCACCTAACTTTAACAGACTGAAGGAGCCGGTGGCATACTGTACAAAATTTCCAAGTAAACATCTAAGGAAACTGTACATGAGAGCGCGATTCAATCTTCTTCCGACACGTGAAATCATGGCGATCCGGATGCAATCCAACGATAAAGCTTGTCGTCTCTGTAAGGAATCATCCAAACCGGAAACAATTAAGCATCTCCTGCTGCATTGTTCAGAGTTGACAAACGTAAGAGCCACATACCTGCACAACCTTCGCACAAACCATTTAGGACTGCTTGAAGATGAAGACTCAACTTGGTGGAATAGGTTGATGTCAGGGGAGAAAACAAAGTGGACTATAGCGTCTGTAAAAATCTTGGAAAGCGCTTTTGAAATGATCACCCTACGATCTTCTTTGGCGATCAATTCTTAAGACCAAGGCGTGAGTGGGTCACCTTAACAAAAGACTGGCAGTGGCACAGCTTTCCTTGCAAACTCTCGCCGATTATTGTGTGACAACTGCGCTTATTGTTTCGTTATTTTCTATTATGTGGCTCTTTAGAGACGAGCATCAAGAGTTTTGTAAAAATTGCTAATGCAATCAAATACAAAGTAAATAAATAAATAAAAAAATATATCCGTACAGCCATGAGCAATACAAGCTTCTTTTTCATGATAGAGCAGCTGTAGCAAGGGCAAAAACAGTAGTGCAAGCTGTCCTCACTGAGTGCAGCCCGGGAAGTAGCAGTTCGAGCTTTCTCAATACACTGAACAGGTAAAACATGAGTTGTGACAATGTCTGTTTCCATAACATACAGAACAAGTATAGCACAGCGAGGAACACTATATAAGGTTCCACCAGACACACACACTCAACACTAAGTCAGACACCAGCAGAGAACACTATTGAACTCTGTAAGAAGAAAATGTACAACAGGGGCATCAATAGAAATCACAAGCAGCAACACCAGCAACATGTAAACGTCCTTCACGCACTAGGTGTAAAAGCGTTCTGCACAGTCGCCATTGTAAGCATACACCAAATAGGGATGAAATACAGGATGGGCAGCAGTGATGTAATCTTCCCTCAGGGTCACTAAATAGGCACAGTACAGACATCACCCCAGCGTGCACTCTTCCTCATCCCAGTCCATACACACAAGACAGTGTGCCTTCCCCACAGTCTTTCTTCTATATCTATGTCCCCACTTTTGACCTGTTCCGCCCCAGAGATATCTACCCACGGTTCTCCTGGTTTGTTTGCTGCCATCTGGTCACCACTGCGGGAAGCAAACAAACCACATCTGATTTCTCCTTCACTTGTGTGAAAAGTTAAGACAGTCATCCAAGAAGGACTGAACAGTACCTTAGGCAGAAGTGGAGAAATTAAGTGAAAGGTGGGACTTACTTCCGAAGGGCCACATCCACCCACGTATCCCCAAGCATGTACTGTATGCCCCATAGAGGACCTGGAGGGCATCGGATTAACACAAAAGGCAGGAGTTACCTCCAGGTCGGAAGGAATGTTCTGCTACCCTCTTCTGGAGGGTGGAAGACGGTAGAGGGGAGGTGGACTTGGCAGCTGAATCATAGTATCATACATGCCAACATTCTGAAGCACCTGGGAGGGAGATTTTGTCAAGGAAAGTGGGAGAAATATATTTTCCGATAGGCTTGCATTGGGGTTAGAATTATTTTAGGTGGGAGAAAGGGAAAAATAGCAATATCTTAAAAAAATCAGGTGTCGCCCGCCTAAATTGGGAGGGTTAGCATGTATGTAGTATTGATGCCTCTTCTGGGTTGGCTCTACTTTACAGCTGCCTGCTTCACATGTACATCCTGAACTTTACATACTGGGACTGCCCCCATCCCTGGTGGTTCCTGAATGATATTTCAAGAACTGGGCAGAGCCCATTTCTCTGTACCTAGGCTTGCATCTCTCGACCTTATGGGTACCTCCAAATAGGTCCCTATCAGATTCTACGGTCACGTATACTAGTGGCACAGTCCCTCAGAGGTGCTTTTCCAATTATCAATCCTCCTCTTTGTTCTGTGGTCAGACCCAAGTGGGTTTTACCAGGAGTTGCTAATATTTGAGCGGATGAATGCATGAGGTTGGAGTTGTCATCTACCCAAGGAGTCCATCTTGAGCAAGTGTCGATCATGAGGTAACCAGGACTAATGATGGCCTAATTGTTCATGAGTTTTCCTCAGCTTAACTGGGTCGCTTCCAACAGACCCTGGATCTCCAGTTTTCTCAAGGAACCTTCAATTAATGGTCCTTCCAGAGGCAAGGGGCAGGCACTTCTACAGGTATCTAGTGTGTCTGTCTCATGAAGCAGATGGCACTTAAAGGGTTTAGGATAGAGAGCCTGAAGGCAAATGCTGTTTTTGTCACCTGCTGGGAGCTCATGCAGTGTGGTATAGGCTGCCCCACCCCCCCTGGGCCACCTACCACAGTCTGGACCCCAAGTTCATTGGACTTCGAGAGATGGGTCCTTTTGCTTCTCAGATCAAGTCGTCTCTGCAGTCATGGTTAGATCTGCCAATTTTCTGAAATTGTTTCTCTGATCCCTCATCTCCCAGCGTTTATAGCAAGTGAACTGGGAGAATGAGGTCAGGAAAGACGTTCTTGGCAGGTACGACTATGAAGCGACACTGGTCTTGCCAGAATTTCCTTAGGTCTTCCAAACAGAGGGATTCAGAAGCCTTCAGACACCACCTTTTGTTACTCTACCCTAGAGCAGATGGAGCAATTACTTATCAGTAATGTTATTTCTATGGATTCTTCTTCTGCAGATTCCTCATCAGATAGATATCCATTCCAGCATCAGCTGCTCGGAACCTTTTTCGAGCGGGGCATAGTACGACTCGACTGTCGATCCCTATTGACTCGACGTGCCACTTATCGGCTCCGGACGCAACATCGACTGCCATATATACTACGTCACTATGTCCCATACCTCAGTTCCCCACTTTTTGTCCTGCACAAGCTCAGTAGCCGCAGAGGAAAAATCCAAGTATTCGGGCTAAAAGCAGCCAAAAAACCTTTTTTATTTTTTCAAATTTGGAACAGGATTACATTGAAAGACATTGGTTAACAATGTCACCAAGAAAGGCCTCAACTAAGCCCAACGCACAAGTAATTGGAACCTCGCCCCACAAGAAGGGGTAACCGCATATGAACTGCAGACCACTTTCATAGAAGGGCCGGATGGGAGGGAGATGAGGAATCTGCGGGCGAAGATCCATAGAAAGAACATTACCAGTAAGTCATTTCTCCTTCAATGGTTTGCATTCTCTTGCAGATTCCTCATCAGATAGACTCTGAAAGCAGTACAGAGTGTGGAGGCCTGATGAAAGCCCTCAAACAAGTAAGCTCTACAAACTGCTCTACTGAAACTGGTGTCCGAACCATGTGCTACATCCAGCAGTAATGCCTGGTGAATGTTTGGAGCGAGAACCATCACGCTGCTCAGCGTATTTCCTTTACAGGAATACCCCTCTCAAATGAAGCTGCCATGCCCCTAGTGGAATGTGCCCTCATGCCTGATGGCCGATCTTTTCCTTCTCTCTGGTGACACTCTGCAATGCAGAGAGTTCTCCACCAAGAGATTGTCTGCTTTAACACAGCCAAGCCCTTTCTGGACATGGAGAAAACCAGAGAGAGCTTATTCTCGCATCTGAATGCTGCAGTCCTTGCCTCTTAAAAGCTGTTAGCCCTCTTAGGGTCCAACCTGTGCAACCTTTCATCATCCTTAGAAGGGTGGGCAAGAGGATAAAACACTGGAAAGTTGATACTCTGGGCCACATGGAACTCAGAGATCACTTTAGGTAGGAATCCAAGCTGAACCTTGAGAGATAACTTCTCCTTAAAAAATACACAAAGGTTGCCTGCACTACATGGCCTGCAGATCACTTACACGTATTGCTGATGTAATTGCTACCAGGAAGCCAGTTTTCAAACTAAGTAATCTGACAGAGCATGAATGCTTGGGCTCAAACTGAGCTGCCACCAAAAATGACAGAACTAAGTTTAGTTGCCAATGCAGAACCACAAATGGGGTCAGCGGGAACTTATTTATATTTAATTGTTTTTTTATAACATGCCTAATACTGTAATTGAGTTTAGTTTCTAAGCACAGATCCGGGATTCAAACCTCTGTTGCTCTGTGTGGTTTTGCTTCCAAGACCAGAGCGTTGGCCCTGTGCTATCCTCCATTCATTCTTACAAGGCCCTTCAGGAATTGAGTCATAACTGAGATCGTGAAGAAGGACCCTTGATCGGGAGATCTCTTAAAAACAGACAAAGCCTCCAAGTAGCCTTTGATTGTACCAACCTGAAGGCCTGACGAGTCCAATGACAGAAGGGATTCCATCACTGTAGTGGTGGGACAAGCAATAGAGTCTATCCTGCGTACCCTGCATCCAGGCCTCAAATGTTCTCCATCTGCACGTGTACGGAGATCCGGCTGATGGTCTGCATGCAGCCAGTAACACGTCAAGTACATCTTCTGAGAGGTCCCAGTCATCATATTTCATCCTCTCAAGAGCCACGCATGTAGGTTAAGGGATTCCGGGTCCGAGTGGAGTACCCAACCTTCCAATGGGCATAGGAGGTCCAGCCGCTGAGGCAACCAGAGAAGTGGGCAGATGGTCAATTCCAGGAGTTCCGAGTACCATGTCCACTCTGGGGCAATCAAGATTATGGTGGCTCGAAACCTCCTCGACCCCCTGTGAACCCACGGGATGACAGGTATCAGAGGGAAGGTGTAGTGTAGGTTGAAGACCCACTCCACTAGGAATGCTTTCAGTGCGCCTGTCGCTGCGAATTCCCTCGAGCAAAAGTGTCTGCACTTTGAGTTGGCTGTTTTGGTAAACAGATCTACCGCCAGGGTACCCCACTGAGCGAAGATCTTCTCGAGAACTTCCTGGCACACTTCCCACTCGTGTGAGACCATGCTCTGCCTGCTCAGAGCGTCCACCAGCCTGTTCTCCATTCCTGCTAGATGAGTAGCTGGTTCTCCAGCAACCAGAACCATAGTTGCAGCGCCTCTTTGCAAAGGGGTAGAGACCGAATACCCCCTGCTTGTTGAGGTAGTGCATGGCCGCTGTATTGCCCATAATAACGAGAATGGGTTTTCCTTTGAGAGAGCGTTTAAAGGCCATCAGAGCTAATTTAATCGCTCGCAACTCCAGCCTGTTGATATACCGTCGGCTCTCCATTGGTGACCAAATGCTGCTCACCTGCAGATCCCCACAGTGAGCACTCCAACCCTTCAATGACGCACCCGTGACCACTTGGCCTTGGGCCACAGAGGACAAAAGGGTTTCCCCGTCCTTATGTTTTCTCTGTTGGCCCACCGACACAGGTCGCTGGCCAGTGACCTCAATACTTTGAGAATGTCCTTCATGGCATCACAGTACTGGGACCACTGATCTCTCAGTGGCCATTGCAGAGAGCGCATGCACAGTCTGGCCTCTAGCATAAAAAAAAACAAGAAGCTATGAGGCCTAACAGGCAGAGGAACGAGGCCGCTGGTAAGCTATCATGGTTTTGGAAGAGTTCTACCATTTGCCTGGCACTGGTGGCTCTCTCTTCGAGGGAAAAGCCTTCCCCAACCGTATGTCCAGGACTGCTCTGATGAACTGGATCTTCTGCGTTGGTGTGATGATGGACTTCTGGAAGTTTAGGGAGAAGCTCAACCGGTGAGCAGGTGTCCCCGAGCTGGGTTGATACTTGCTCTGGTGACCTCTCTAGGATTAGCCAGTCATCCAGGTACAGGAATAAGTGGACACCGGATTACCAGATCTCCTAAGGTATGCTGCCACTACTGCCATCAGCTTGGTGAAGACCCTGGGCGCAGAGGTTAGCCCAAAGGGAAGCACTGTGAATTGGTAATGAGTGTCCCCTATAACGAATCTTAGGAAACGCCTGTGCTTCCGATGGATCAGCACATGAAAATAAGTCTCCGGAAGATCAAGTCATGAAGCTGCAGAGCCTGGAGAATTTCTTTCAACGCCACCATTTTGAGCTTGACCTTCCTCGGGAACTTGTTCAAGGCCATGAGGTTCAAAATGGGACAGAGTCCTCCTCCTTCCTTGTGTACCAGGAAATACCGGGAATACTAGCCTGGCCCTCTCTGCTCTGGAGGCACCTCTTCCACGGCACCCTTTAATAAAAGGACTGTCATTTCTTCCTGGCGCATCTGTTCCAGTTGCTGATTAGGTGCACGGGGGGTGGTCTGTCTGGCGGTTTTCTGAAAAATGGTAGACAGTACCCCCCATTCGACGAGCTGCAATGCACAAGTGACTGAGGTTATCTCCTTCCACTGGGACAAGTGATGTCAAATTCTACCTCCAACCAGAGAAACATGTGGGGAGAACTCAAAGCAGCTTGGCGGGCACTGCTGCTCCTGCCACAGCTTTTGACTGTACCAACCTGAAGGTCTGAAGAGGCCAGTGACAGAAGGAACTCCATCACTTTATTGGTGGGGCAAGCGATAGGGTCTATCCTGTGTTCCCTGCAACATGCCTCGAATTTTTGACATCTGCACACGTACAGAGATCTGGTAGATGGTCTGCATGCTGTCGGCTGCACCTCAAGCACCAAACCCAAGAAGTCTCAGTCATCATACCTCACCTCTCAAGAGCCACACATGTAGGTTGAGGGATTCCGGGTTCGAGTGGAGCACCCGACCTACCGACTGGGATAGGAGGTCTGGCAGCTGAGGCAACTGGAGAGGTGGGCAGATGGCCAAGTCCAGAAGTGCCAGGTACCATGTTCTCCTTGCATAATCCGGGGCGATCAAGATCATGGTCGTATGAAAATTCCCTCAGCTTCCTGAGAACCCCACAGGATGACGGGAATCAGCGGGAAGGCATAGTGGTGGTCCAAAATCCATTCCACTAGCAATGCATCCACCAGTGTACTTCTTGCCAGGAATTCCTCGAACATAAATGTTTGCACTTCCTGTTGGACCACATTGCAAACAGATCCATTGACTGGGTAGCCCACTGAGTGAAGATCTCCTTGAGAACTTCCGGACACACCTTTTACTCGTGTGAGAAGGTGCTCTGCCTGCTCAGAGCATCCGCCAGTTCATTTTCCGTCCCTCCCAGATATACTGCTGAGACAGAGATTTGGTCCTCCAGCAACCAAAACCACAGCTGCATCTGTTAAGGAATTCATTCAGGCAACACGCACACGTTGGTCTCGGCCTAGTATGTAGAGCCTAACTGAGGTGCTTTTCTGCTTATTTATGTGGATTCAATTTTGGGATGATGCACCGCTCATATCACACCCCCTTTTCAAATACACTGGATCACAATGGACCATGAACCAGGATGGTTGGTCAAATGCAATATTTATTTAAGATAAACACAAAATCACACTGTTTTTAATATGGTGTAGCAATCACCAATGGGGGATAGTTACAATGAGAATGTGAGCAATGCACTGGGTTTGACTTTTTAGTGGAGCATATACACAGCATAGCAGAACAGGAGCACTTTTTGATTTAGGACAGATAGCACCCAAGTTAGAATGTCCCCCTGCAATGTTCCCTCAACCCACAAATAATCAATTCTGAGTGGATACAAAGAAGCAGCACATACTCAGAAATAAGAAACTGAAAATGGAATCTAAATCTGACCTTCCCTCCCCAAATCAGAGAGAAAACAGATTTTAAACTCCTTGCAATGTTGTGAAATGACACTCTGAAATGGATATGTGTGTTAAAAACCTTGAAGCAAATATGATTCCTTACTAAAGCAACAATGCAAAGACACTAACAGTCACAAAGAATGAATTACCAAAAGCATCAAAAATGAGTGGAATGTTTAAAACAGATTGCAGTCAAATAACCCGTTTAAAATTTACACTTTTGCAATTCCCGCCTAAAATTACCCAAACGGTTTTTAATAAAAAAGGGTGAAATACACTGATGTTGGGGAATAGATATAGATCACAGGTACAAAATGGAATTGAAAGCAAGTCTCTAGCTGGTAAACTGAAAGAGTTATACAATATAGAAGGAGGCGCGCTTTGAGTAAAATGAAGGGTGAAATTGCAAAGGAAATCAGTTTGTGAAAAGAACAGTTTTAATTTAAACTAGATTTAAGGACTAAGAAAAGAGGAACGCCAACCGTGAATTCTCTAAGTTAAGCTGCAGATGTAACCCTTCACGCAGAGTACCCCTTTTCTTTAAGCAAAATTACTTAATTTAATCAAAATATCGCTAATGACATATGATCTATGCAAAACAGAAATGAAAAGAAAAGTAGCGCTGATCCTTGGAGATTAATGAGAAAATGCAGAGAAATTCTGACAGTTGGACAAGTTATCAGGATAAGGATAGGATGATTTATAGAGTGGGACGAGGACAATGCAAGACAAGTGATTTATTTATTTATTTAGCATTTTTAAAGCGCTCACACAGGCATCGAGGCGCTTGCGTAATAGTTTTTTTTTCTTAGTTGCGTATTTATAACGGTCTTAGATACGTAGAGGTTTCTAAGCGCGGACCCGGGGATCAAACTTGTGTTGCGTCGTGTCATCTTGCTTCCAAGGGGTGCACGTTGCCGCTGAGCTATCCTCCCGGGAACAGGGATACAGGGATACTAGGGATTTCTATGGGGTGATGAAATACTCACAATCCACTTTTTAGGTTTGGGCTTTTTGGACAGTCAATTGGGTCTGGTCACTACATGGCAAGGCACCTGGCAAACAGCTGTGCGGTTCTGGTCACCGGCTGGCAAAGACTGGACGGGCAATTCTGGTCACTGGATACTGATTACTTTGCACTTTTCCCAGTCCCCCTACCCTTGCGCGATCTGAATGACCCCTGGCCCAGTAGGATCATTGTCTGTCTCCCGTTGTTCCCCCCGCCTCGTCACGCCTTGAAACACTTGTGTATAGGCGCGTTACAAATGCCATATCATATCATAAGGGTAATCAGGGTAGCAGGATTGCAGCAGCATGCAGTGAGTGGCAGCAAGCCAGGCTGGATCAGGATGCAAAAGGTACCACAGCTTTCCCCTTGTTAATGGGAAATTTAGTGGGTTTTTAGATTTGAGGCCTTGCTGGGAATGGGATCAGCACTGCTTGGGTTTTGCAGTGGCCCCTGGAGTAAGATCAGCAATGCTTGGCTTTGTAGTGGGAGTCTGGTTCTGGAAGATGACGGGAAAAGGAACGCAGCACAGGAAATCAGGAAGAGTGTCTGACTGGAGTCTTGTCAGGTACTCTTTTTTATAGTGCATAATGACATCATCAAAGTATAGGCTGGGCAAGGTTAACTAAGCACACCCCTAAACTACTTGGATTGGGCAGGGGTGCTAGTCTCCGCTTTGCTCTCAACTGGTTGGATTTCCAAGGGAATGATGTCAGGTTTATGAGGTGAGTTTTACAATGTCCAAAAATTCCCACAATTACTTTACTTAAAATCTGCTTTTGCCAAAACATACATTTATACAATTGCAATCTCTTAGCAAATTATATACACAGGTTACGTATTTTGTGCAGCACATATCAGTCCAATCCTGCAGTCTGTGGGACCTTGTTTCGCCCTTCTGATACATTTTGGTAATTTTGAGCATGAAAGATTCGGCCTAAAATTCCACAACTTTATACACAGATGCAAATTATCCCACGGGATGTACGTACAAATATTTATGTTTCCAACATTGATACTTATTTATCCTCAATACTTTGCCCTTTCTGTCCCCAAAGTGTCAGTGAGGTCCACCATGCCTCAAAAGAAAGCACAAACATATCACTTTTAAAATGTGACATTTTTACAATTTTTCAAAGTCTTGCTACAGAGATAGAAGTCTTTTAAAGTTTATTCCTGAAATAGTCTTTGGAACAAATGGCAGTCCCCTTTGTTCGCTGGGTCATTTTTTTTTATTTCCTTCAACTGCTGCCAACTGTCATTTCCTTCAGAGCATGGTGGGGGTTTCTCCCTTGATTGAAGTTATATTGCTCCTTCACACTTCAGACTTCCTTCCCTGGGAGCTTCAATGTCAGGGTCCCAGCAGAGACGAAAGTCTGCTCAACCCTGTAATTATCAGGGGGTTGTCAGTATCTGCTGAGAGAGAGCCCTCCTTTTGGTGCCACCAGTCCAAGCAGAAAAACTGTTTTTCAACTTGCAACTCCAGCCACTATAGTTTTAACCTTTAATTTCTGATCTTGGATACAGAATGAAAGCAATCCGGTTGCATAAAATAATCCATGTTATATAGTCACACCAGCAACAAACCCCTTCATATTGCTTAAGACTGGCAGGCTTTCGTTTGCCAGTGTACTGTTCCAACACACAGGCGTTTGTTTTTCTTTAGTTTGCAAAGGCCCATTTTTGTACGTGTGGTGCAGCTGGCCTTCCTTCTTAAATTCGACTTTTCATCTCCAGCAGCTTCACACACTGTCTTGCAGCTATAGATATTCTCTTGAATGCTGGAGTTTGTCTGCAGCACAGATACATTGAAACAGACATGGCTCAGCTAGTTAGAGACTCTCTCCGAACAGCTGAGTTTTGGATACTTTTGCAAAGAAAATGACTGTGTTTCCCGTGTAAGTCAAAGTAAAGTTCCTGGTTGATTTTTTTTTTAGTGTTGGTTTGACTGGGCTTTTTACTTCAGAATCATGCCTGGTTTGGCTGAGGCACAATGAGACACACAGGGCTTGGTAGGGCTTATTAATCACAGTGGCTTTAAGGAACAGAGGGAGTTAGCATCAAAGCCGCATTTTTTTTTCTCAAAGATGAAATAGGGTTTCTTTTCAATGGGGATTTTGGCTTTTTCCGCAAGCAACGCTGCTTTTTCCACTTTCTTCCTTTTATTTATGTCGGAACACACTGGCAATCTCCTTCAATGTGCCCCCTTTGTTCCATCCTGCCCGATGTGTGCTTGGCAGGATGGTGCAGCCATTTTAGTTGTTGCAAAACGCAGTTTTGAGCCATGGCGCTCACAGGAGCCAGCACAACCATTTTGTTGTTTCTGCGCAACTGCATCTTGGTGATGTGGGGAAATGCTGTTGGGTGCATCAATATATCCCATACATCGCCTCCTTGTACAGGGGCAGTGACCAAACAACTCCCTGCTTGTTCAGGTAGTGCATGGCCACTTTGTTGTCTGTCATAACTACAGCATGCTTCCCCATGAGAGAGGGTGCAAAAGGTTTCAGTGCTAGCCTGCAAGCTTGCAGCTCCAGCCTAGTGATGTGCCAACAGCTCTCCATAGCTGACCAAAGGCCGTGCACCTGCAGATCGTCTTAGTGAGCTCCCCAATCCTTCAATGACACATGGGTGATTACCCTGATCTGTGGCCACAGAGGCTAGAAGTGTTCCCCCACCAGCATGTTGTCCCTGATGGCCTACCAAGCAAGATTGTTGGTTACCGGCCTCGACACCCTGAGAATGCCCTTCAAGGTGCCGAAATACTGGGCCCACTGACTCCTCAGTAGCCACTGCTGAGAACACATTCTCAGTCTGGCCTCTGGCACCAAGAAAATTCAGGAGGCCATGAGGCCCAGAAGGCAGACGAAGGAGACCTCTGGCAAGCTGGTGTGACTTTGGAACAGATTGACCACTGTCTTACACTGGTGACCCTCTCCTCAGAGGGAAAAGCTTTCCCGTCCCAAGTGTCCAGGACTGCTCTGAAGAACTGGAGCCTCTGCGTAGGCATCTTGTGAGACTTCTAGAGATTTAAGAAGTCCAGCTTGTGCAATAGTGAGAATGTGTCCTCAAGGTGAGACGAAACCTAGAGCTGGGTGAGCCCGGCGGGGCTCGAGCTGGCCTGAGCTCCACCTAGGGCTCTGGCCTGTACCCCCTCTCGGAGCAGGGGATGCCCAAAGCAGGGGCCTGCCACAAGCCCCACCGGGTGCTCACCCACTCCTTCAATAAGAAAGAAAAAAAAAACACTCACTCGCGTCTGCTGCTTTTGGACCCGTAATGGCTCAGGGAGCCATGGAGGTAGAGGTTCAAAAGCTGTAAGCCTGGCAGACCGGCAGACCATTAGGCTGCTAATGGATGCATCTCTCACAGGAAGTAGAGTAGGGGGTGGGGGAAAGGGGTGTGAAGTACAGGGTCACCGGCCTGTCTCAGCTGCTCTCCAAACTTAACAACCAGATGCCAAAGAGGCCTGCCTCAGGTGTTCTTTGGGGAATAAAAGTAAGTGATCTGTTGTAGAAATCATCTTTTCCCAGCTGTGCCCCTGATGGTGGCAAGCTGCTCAGAGCTCAAGCTCTCCTTCTGTATCCCAGCCACCTAACTGTCAGCATCATGAGGGTCTAGAAAAAGCACAGGTACCTTTTCCACGGCATCCTTCAATAACAGGACTCAAAGTTCTTCCTGGAGCTCCTCGTCTGGTTGTTAATGGGCAGGGGATGGCCTGTCTGTTTGCAGGCCTCTGTAAGAAAGGCAGACAGCAACCCCATTGGACTAGCTCTAATGCTCAGACTGATGTTATCTCTCCACTGTGGCATGTTCTCTCCAATCCTCTTGCCAACCGGGGAAACGCGAGGGGAGAACTTAAAGCGGGTTTGAGGCCGGTGCCAACCCCACCTCTGCTGCTAAAGGCTGCTGGCCCCTAGAGGCTCCCCTGGGTTGCAGAAGCTGAGTCTTCCTTACAAACGGGGCAAACTGCTGATAGCTTCTACCCCTAGAGGTGAAGCTGAAGGAAGGCTTTGGCGGTTGTTGACCAGCCTGGCCCAGCGACTTCGCACCCACCTTGGACACATATTTTGAAGGATTCATCAGCCTTGGGACCGAAAAGATGTTTGCCATCAAAGGCAATGTCCAGGAGCTTGTTCTGATCATTAGGGGCAAACCCTGAGTTGTGCTACCTACCTGCCTGCCTGTGTATCACTGTCGCTGTCAAGAATTGTGAGGTGGTGGAGGCTGCTGAGGGCCTCTGCGGCCGGAACCACCAAAACGGACTAATAAGCCTTGGCGTTGTGGTTGTTTGGGGCCCCGGAGCACGTTGTTGGCCCTGAAATTACATCTCACATGAGGAGATGCAGTAAAGACAGCACGTTACTGTGTGCAAGCAGGGACATCTTATATGCTCCTCCCTCGCCAATGCTTGTTGCTGATAATTGAAGCTGAGAGCATGGCACAGGCAGAGGAGTGGAGCCTTGCAAGCAGCGTCTTCATTTCTTGTTTGGCAAACTCACTTCCCTTTGCGAGTACATGCGTGGGGTTATGATGCGTTTGGGCATGACAGCTGGCAAGCGATAGACACGGAGCTTGAGGACCTGCATGCTGTCTCGGTACATAACAGCGCTGTAGGTGAGCCAGTAAGTTCACCCCTGCATCTGCATGCTCACGGAGACCGCCAAAGTTTTCATGGGCCTGAGATAAGCCCGAGATAAGTACCTCGTCAAATTTGCATGCTCATTGTCAATTGCACAAAGCCCTGTGAAGCAGTAGGGGCTGAAGTCACAATAATGTGGAACTACGTTACGTTCTAAATGAATCACAAGTTTGGAGATAGAGCGTGTCAAGAATTTAGTTCTGCTCATTTGTGATATTGTAAGTGTATTGTCCGCTTGCTATGTAATGTGACTGATATCAGCATTCATGCATTTCCATCATTTGTATGTAGCTTTCCATGTCTCAAAGGTTATGCCATCATTATATGTTTTTATGTCATTATGTGTGCTTATGTGTTGTGTCCTAACTGCATGTAGATGCTACCAGTAGGTTTCAGGCAGCGCTGAAGCAAAGGCAAGTTACGCCATCATCATGTGTGCTTAGGTGTCATGTCCTAATTTCATGTAGACTCTACCAATAGGTTTCAGGCAGCGCAGAATCAGGGGTGGTCTATGTATCATGGTGGCATCTTCCTAAGGTGTCCATTATTTTTTTCCTGTTCTTCCCCCGAACCCATCCAATCAAGATACCCAAACCCTCTTTGTGGTTTTCCTAACTACCCCTCCCTATCCACAACCTTTCCCTAACACTCTTCCCCCCATTGGCTGACTCGTGGTGACCTGTTACTTAAAACTCCGGAAACCTTGCCAACCAAGGTGGGAGGGGTCGTTTTTCATTTGGCTTCCGTGGTTAGGAAGGGGTTGTGTTTTACACCCTTCTGGGCTTGACAGTCGCCTATCCCATCGCTCTACCAAAACAATCTGTAACATCCAGGCCGAATTGCAGGGCTTGATGGGTCACCTCCTAGCCCATCATCCACCAAGCAGAGAACCCCTTCAGGCATTTCCACCCGCTGCATGTGATCTGACGCTTCTTGAATTGTTCTCCAGAGAACATGTGCAACATGTTACTTACCTGTAACTATTGTCCTCTAGCATGGGTCTGGCATTGATTTGCATGCTCATGAATATTCCCCGTTGTCAGGATGGGACTCCTCGGTAAAAGAAAAAACAGTTTCTCCTCTAAACCAATCACTGTGCTCTGGGTCATACTGCCCCCATCCAATCACAGTCCTCTCCCTCTCCTCTGATAGCCATCTTCAGATGTGGTAAGCACGCACGTGGCAGTATGACCAAGAAGAGCCGCATAGGGGACGGAGGGAGGGTTTGCATGTGAATCCATGCCAGACTCATGCAGGAGAACAATAGTTACAGGTAAGTAACTTGTTCCTTCTCCAGCATGGGCTCTGGCATGGATTCACATGCTCATGAATAATTAATACATAGCAGTACATCATTACACAACCACGGGAGGTGGCAAGGCTCAACAGAAGCAATCAACTCTTACTTCTGGAACAGACTCACCTCAAGCGAACAGGTTGTATAGCACTGCTTGGCTGGCTCTGGAATCCTCCATGGAATCGCTGTTGATGCAGTAACATTTCGTGAAGGTGTGTGTGGACCTCCACGTAGCCACCCTGCAGATGTCCATCTGCAGGGCCACACCAGACAGGAAAGCTGTAGCTGCAGCAATTGCTCTGGTGGAGTGGGCTCTCGGACGGCCCGGCAGCGGTCAGTTTGCTGACCGATGACAATGCATGATGCTGCCGGAGAGCCACCTTGAGATGGATGCCTTGGACAAGGCCTTCCCATGGTTCACAGGATCAAAGTTCATTAACGTTTGAGAAATCTTCTGAAAACTCTGTGGTGTCACGTAGAACGTCAGGGCACAAGCAACGTCCAGCGAGTACAAGGCCCTTTCAGCTAGGGATGAAGGCTTCGGGAAGAAAACAGGTAACACCAAAGGCTCGTTATGGTGGAATTCCGACAGAACCTTCAGCGTAAAAGAGGAGTGCATCCGCAGCACCACCCTCATTTCATGGAAAGTCAGGTATGGCTGTTTGCAGGATAGGGCCTGGATCTCACCTACCCTCCTGGCAGAGGTGATGGCCACAACGAAAGCCATTTTCCACAAGAGGAACTTGAGAGGGGCCTGGTGCATAGGCTTGAAGGGGGCCCCCATGAGCCTTGTCAGCACCACGTTGAGTTCCCATGCTGGGGCAGGAGCCTTCACCGGCGGGAAAGATCAAAACAGCCCTTTCAGGAACATCTTGATGAGTCGGTGAGACCAAAGTGAAGATCTGCCTGGAGACCTGGTGTAGCGGGAGAAAGCCGCCAGATGTGCCTTGATAGAGGAGTGTGCCGGTCCAGCTTTGGCCAAGGATAGCAAGTATGGAAGAATCAGTGGCCCGTGACCCTCAGCGGGATAACCTTTTGAGACCGGCACCACGTAGCGAAACGCTTCCATTTGAGACCGGAGCACTTCAAAATCGATGACACCCTGGCCTTGGCGAGGACCTCCCTACAGTCCGCAGGCAATTTATATCCTCAAAACTCTAGGGCTGCAGGAGCGAAGCCCTCCGGTTTAACGATCCTGGGTCGTGGTGAAGGATTGCGCATCCTTCTCTGGTGAGAAGATCCGGAACCACTGGCAGTTTGACCAGAGGCGATGCGGACAGGCTGATAAGGTGTGGGTACCAAATCTGCCTCGGCCATGCTAGGGCGATGATTATCATCCTGCATTGGCACTATCTGAGAGTGTTGACGACTCGTAGCAGGAGAGGCAACGGAGGAAACGCGTACAGAAACAGGCCTTCTCACAGGAAGGAGAATGCGTCCCCCAGGCTCCTTGGTTGTTGGAATCTGCTGGCAAACCTCTGGCATTTGGAGTTCGCTGCCGTCACAAACAGATCGATCTGGGCCTGCCCCACTTGACAAAAATGCGGTCCACCAGGTCCTGCCGAAGTTCCCACTCATTGGAGCAGAGCAATTCCCTGTTGAGCGAGTCTGCGATGGTGTTCTTGACTCCCACTACGATAAGAGGGACGAGGAACATCCCTTGTCCGACATCCCAGTGCCACAAGCCCTGCGCTTCCCTGGAGAGTGCTGGGGATCGAGTGCCCCCTATTTCCTGATGTAGAACATTGTGGTGGTGTTGTCTGTGAAGATCCTCACCACCTTGGTCTTTAGAGACAGAAAGAAAGACTTGAGGGCAAAGAACACTACTTGTAGCTCCAAGATGTTGATATGGAGATCCTTCTCCTCTGGTAGACCCAGGCCTCTGGCGTTCAGACGCCCGGTGTGGGCTCCCCAGACTTCCAGGGAAGCGTCTGTGTTGACCGTCTCCTAGTATGGAGAGTTTTGAAACCCTGTGCCCCGGGCGATGTTGCTGCAGACGCCCCATCACCTTATCGCCCGACATAACTTATTGTCGAGTGGGATCTTGTCTGCAAAGCTTCCGGACACCTGTATCCAGCGAGTTTCCAGGAACTCCTGAAGAGGTTGCATCTGTAACCTGCATAAGGTAGATGCAGGACAACATCATGCCGAGCAACGACTCGATGGTTCGCAGAGTGGGGATCTTCATCGACAACAGCCGTTACACCTTCCCTTGAATGGCTGCTACCCTCTCCTCCGAAGGCGATGCCAGAAGGACACCGTATTGAGTCTGGCTCCTAGGAACAGCACGTTCTGCGATGGTGTTAAGCAGGACTTTGGATAGTTGAAAGAGAATCCCAGATCCATCAACAGCTGGACGGTCACCTCCGTGTATCCAACTGACAACTCTCGCGAGCGGGCCCGGATGAGCCAGTCGTCGAGGTAAGGGTATACTCTGGGGGCCGACATCAAGCCGAAAGGCAGGGAGTTGAACTGATAGTGCTGTCCCCGCACTATGAAGCGTAGAAACGTTTGGTGTTTCCTGTGAATGGGGACGTGGAAGTAGGCGTCCTCCAGGTCCAGCAATGTCAAGAAGTCTCCTTTTTCCAGTTGGCTGAGCATGTGTTGCAACGTGACCATCCTGAATTTTTGGGACTTGAGGTATTTGTTCAGACGTCGCAGGTCTAGAATGGGCCTCCAGCCCCCTGTCTTCTTTCTGACCAAAAAGTATCTGGAATACACTCGGGCGCCCCGGGTTGCTGGTGAACTAACTCTAGGGCCCCTTTTTGCAGCATGACCTGTACCTCCTCCAAGAGCTGAGGGATGTGCTGCTCCTGACGGACCACAGGAGGGATCCAAGGACACCTGTGCTGAAACTCCAGGGTCTGTCCTTGGGCGAGACCGTCCAGCACCCATCTGTCGGTGGTGATCTTTCCCCACTCGCTGACGAACCTCGTCAGATGGCCTCCCACCAGGGTGCACGGGTTGGGGCCCGACATCCTGGTCGGTTCAGGCTTGCTTCGGCGCTGGCATCCTGCCCTGCGGGTGATGGCAACAGTGTCCTCTACCACCGTAGGCCTGGGAAAAGGCCTCTGTAGCATTCCTGAGTCGTGGATCTGAAAGGCTGACAGTACGATGAGGAGAAACCTTTTGAAGACCTGCTCGATTTTCCTCTGGAGAATCACAGAGTGTGGGTGTATTTGGCGAGGGCATATGTTTCATTAATGGTTTCAATTCCATACTGCCTGATGCAAAAACATTCTTATTTAAGGCATAGCATTCCTTGTCTTGCCTGTTTGGGGGCAAAGATGGAAATGTGCTGGATTTTGAACCTTATGTTGCTGCCTGCACCACCAGGCTCTCAGGGATGGGGTGTTTACAGAGGAAGTTTGGATCAGAGGATGTTGGCTTGTACTTCCTGACTAGATCCATGTGCACTGCTGGTGCAGAGCAGGGTTTCTTCCAAAGCTACAGCAAAGGTTCCTTTAAGGCAGCATGAACAGGTTGAACAGGTTCTACTTTTGGGCCTCTATCAAAAGTATCTGTGAGGTCATACTCAGTGATCTCTTTTGCAAAAGGACCCTATCCTATTGCATCTGTCACTTTAGTAATTACTCTCCTATGGTGTGCCCATGAGGATCTGAAGACTTGATGTTCAACTCTGGGTAGGTGTCCAGGCCCCTGTCATCTTTCAAGTTCATAGCCAGTTCTGTTTATTTGAATTCCTCTGACCGAAACTCTTCTTGGGCCCTAGAAGATGTGAGAGGCTCGAAGCCGAAAGGGATCGGGTTACAATCATTGTCGAAAGTACTCTGAAAAGACCCCATAGTCTCAACTGCAGAGCATACCTCAACGCCCAGGATGGTTCGACTGTCTACGTCGATGGGCCTTTCACAATTGGCACTGATGTGACTTCGAAGAACGCTGAAGAGTTCGAGATTGCTGATGGCGTCGTGGACTCTTGAATTTTCTTCGAGGGCGATGCCATAACTGGGCACGTGTGCGCACGGGATTGGTGGAACTCTGATAACCGGATGGCTTTGTCCGGTGCGGTGGGATCAACTGTCTTCTTTTTTGCCTTCTAAGAGGAAGCAGGAGGAATCGTTTTAGCAAAGAACTTCATTTTACTACAGAACTCCTCCCATTTCTCCACTAACGTGACTTTAGAATTAAAACGTACCTTTCTGTCAGGTGAGGAGTCTGACGATAAGTGTATGTTCTCTTCTTTTTTGAAGAAGAGGGTGATGAATGTCAGGATTTGCACCTCAAATAGGACTTCTTCTGTGTTTTTTAGCTCTTTTCTTGGGCCTCACTGGCGATCTGCTTACCGGCTCGGAGCTTCTCCCCTCGGAAAACGTATGTTTCAACAGGGTTGAAGTGGGCGAATTTAGATGTCAAGTACCTAAGAGCCAGTTTCAAAGCCATCTCCTTCAGTATCTTCACTATCATAGCCTGACAAGAACAAGTCGGTTCCGTCATGTTCTGCACAGATACACCAAAGAAAACCTTTAGAAGATCTGTTAGTGACATCTTGGCATCACAATACTGGAACTTTTAAAAACCTGAAGGTTTAGGTATCGACAGTATGGATTTTTAACAACTGAGTCAGAAGAATCAATCTGAGCAGAGGCGTTGATAGAGGGGGCTCAGGGGGCTATAGCCCCAGGACTTTTGGTTGGACCCCCGGATAGAAGCTCAGGGGCTGCAACCAAAAAGGCTAGCTACCCCCGAGTCCTGACAGTACTGACATTATCATAGCACCAGATTGTTTACAGACCTTGCAACACCCCTGAATCTGAGCATGCAGAAAAAATGTACTGATGTCATGGGGCATTCTGCAGGCTAATTATACCGACATCTCATTGAGACGAAGAATGCTAAGGGACCTCAACGCCAATGTCGCACAGCACACCCTGCCGTCAAAATGTTTCTGAGATCTGCTGCCGCAGGACAATATATTTAAGATGAGGAATCCATGGGAGTACACAATCCATTAGAATGTATTTGTGAATTTTGTAACAACAAAATCAACCACAGTCTGCCTTTCACAAGTGCCATTGGACAATACTGAGAGACACAAGACTGTCTAATAGATTTGGGAGTGCCATCTTTCTGACTTAACTCCAGGATTCTTTGTCTTTCTGTAGCATCATGCAAGCAATGTCACATCCCTGCCTACAGCCTGAAGAGCCCAAAGCTATGGACATATTTGAGACAAACAAATTACTTACCTCTGGTATGTTCTTTCTGATGGATGTTCCTACCGCAGATTACTCATCTTATATCTATTCCTGCAGTAGTAGCAAACTTCAGAAATGTTTTCGCCACCAGGCAATGCCAAGCATTTTCAGCATCAAGGTTCCTCGAGAATCCACAGTGTCAAGGCTGAACGTAATATCGGCATCAGTACAAGTAGGCAGTACCGCGCCCAGGGACCTCATTTTTCTGATTTTCTCCCCACGCTCAGCCGCATTGGGGAATATTGGCTTTGTACTCTATAAGGATTAATTAATTTGCTTATTATGGCCAGCAAGGCAATGAAAGGCGAGACTTAACTGACTAAAGAGCTCTTCTTGAGGGGCAGGTTGGGAGGGTGATGAGGAATCCACTGACGGAACACCCATCAGAAAGAACATTATTAGAAGGAAGTAATTAGTTCTTCTAATGGATTGCATCCTTCCAGAGTCCTCATCTTAGATAGACTCCCATAGCAGTAACCTCTTCTCATGAGGAGGGGAAAAAGAGTGACTCCCATTGCAATTTTATCTTAAAGCATTCTGCAAGACTGCTCTGCCAAACCGGGCATCGTGGCTTGATGACGTGTCCAGGTAATAATGTTAAGCAAATGTGTGCAGGGGACAACCAAGTCAGTGCATGATATATGTCCAGAGCTAGTATGACTTTTTGTGGTGCAGATGAAGCTGCCATCTCTCTGGTAGAGTGAGTTCCCAATCCCTCTGTAATGGCCTTAACTGCAAATCTTTAGCATTCCGAGATAGCTTGAACTATCCATTTCGACACAGTTTGTTTTGTCACTGATTGTCCCAGTTACGGGCCAACGTAGTCCACAAACAGGTGGTCCTCATTCCAGAAGGGCCTTTTTTTCTCATTATAAAAACTTGAATCCATTTTACGGTTTAATCTATCCAAAATCTCCACTTCCTTTGATGGATGAGGTGGGAATATAAAAGCCTGGTAAATGAATATTTTTGAGCCAAATGGAATTCGGACACCACCTTCGGGAGAAAGGATGAAAGAAGCCTTAGTGTATCTTTGTCCTTAGAGAAGATAGTAAAGAGTTGCATGAGAGCACCTGGAGCTAGCTCACTCTGTGTGCAGAAGTGATTGCAAGAAGGTAGACTGTTTTCCAGGAAAGGAGCTAGAGCAGGCAAGAGTCCATCCGCTTAAACCGGGCACCCATTAACAACGCTAAGAACAAATTTGAGTCCCAAGCCATCACCAGAAATGGTGTCAGGGGAAAAGTGCTAAGTTTCCCTTTTAAGAATTGAAGTACTAATGGCATAGCAAAGTAAGAGCCTTGATCGGGTATGCGCTTAAAGATGGAAAGCAAAGCTAAATATCTCTTGATTGACGCCATCTGTAACCCTTTCTATGTTAGGAGTAACGGAAAGCAAAGTACTGCTGTGATTTCGCATGAAAAAGATTCCAATTCTTTGGCACCAGCTGCACATTTTCTACCAGTGGCAGCATTGAAGTGCTTTTGTTGCTGGCCTTCTGGCCAAAATCCACACCTCTATAACATCTTTATGAAGATCCCAGTCCCAATATCTCATCCTCTCAGTAGTCAGGTGCGGGGATCAAGAGTGCTGCCGTTCTGGTGGAGAATTATGCCTCCCTCTTTGGAAGGTATCGTGGAGGGCAAATGGTGAAGTTTAAAATGTCCGGGTAACACGTCCTCCTGGCCCAGTCGGGAACTATCAGGAACATGGTTGTTGCAGACCTTCTCAAACCCCTGATGATATGAGGGAGTACGGGAACCGGTGGGAGTCGGTATATTGAAGTGAAAAGTCTCCTTCCACCACAAGCGTTTCTCCCAGTGCTCGTCTCGGGGGAAATTCTTTGGAGCAGAACAGCGCGAAAGTCCTGTTGGAACTGATTTCTAACAGATCTACTAGAGGGGTTCCGCAAAGGGTGAAGATCTTTGTAAGAACCTCCTGACAAGACTCCCATTCGAGAGAAACTAATGCCTGCCTGCTCAGGGTGTTTGCTGTCATGCTCTTCTTCCCAGCTAGTGAACGCTGAAAAAGTGATCCGTTTTGCAATGCCCACAACCCGAGCTGCACTGTTTCCCTGCACAGTGATAGTGACCATACGGCCCCCTCTTTTGTTGAGGAAGTGCATGGCCAATATGCTGTCCGTCATGATCAGGACAGTTTTCCCCTGTATCGAAGTCAAAACGGCTATCAGCGCCAGTCTTATAGCCCTCAGCTCCAAGATGTTTATGCAAAGTTTCATTTCTGCTGGAGACCATAGTCTGCTCATTCAGGAGCATGCTCCAGGCATTCAGCGAAGCATCCTCCACTATGGTTGCTTCTAGGCAAGGTTGCTAAAATGGTTCTCCTGCTAGTACGTTCTCCCTTTGGTACCACCACAGGATGTCCTGAGAGACCTTGATCAGGACTTGCAGAAGGTCCATCATGTTGCCTGAAACTGTGACGACTGAGAGTCCAATGAAGTGATCTCATTCTCAGTATGGCCTTCAACACCAGAAAAATGCAGGATGCTATGAGAGGAGAAACTGTAGAAAGTCCAAGGCCGGCAGTGTGCAAGCGCTTTGACCATCTGCTGTGTAAAGCCCTGTCCTCGGGAGGAAAAACCTTTCCCATTGAAGAATCTAGGACCGCTCCAATAAATTGGAGCATTTGTGAGGGTGTCATTTGGGACTTCTTGAAGTTTAGGGAGGTGCCCAGCTTGTGCAGGAAGTAAAGGTGCACTTTAGGTGATTCCAGGCTTGCTCGTGCAAGTAGGCCCTAATCAACCAATTGCTGCCTCAACTGATAACAATTTGGTGAACACCCTCAGAGGGAGTTGAGCCTCAATGGCAGGACCTGAAAGTGATAGTGTAGGCTGCAGAAGTACCCGAGGTACTTCTTGTGCCTGGGATGCATTGGGGTAATGGAAGTGGGCAGCCTGGAGGTTGAGTGACACCAACCAATCCTGAAGTTCCAGGGCCTGAAGGATCTGCGAAAGTGTTACCATCTTGAATTTGTCTTTCCTGAGGAACCCTAGGTCCAAGATGAGTCGCAGTCCCCTATCCTCCTTCGGCATCAAGAAGCACTGGGAATACTATCCCTGGTTTCCTTTTGCTTGAGGCACTGATTCTATTGCGCCTTTCTACAACAGGAAAGCAATCTCCTGATGGAGCAATGGATCTGGGAATTGGGGAAAAGGTGAGACTGGGACAGGCTGTAGGATGCCTCATGAAAGGGAGGCAGTACACCCTTTTGTAACTACCTGTCTTAACCATGCATCCTTAGAAATGCTGCCTCAGATGCCCCTGCCCCCACCAGAGTGGGCTGCGAGCAATACTTAGAGAGGAGAGGTTTTATTGTAGTTGCTGTGCCTGATGGGATAGCAGAAGAGGAGGTTTGTGTGGCGTTATTCCCTCTATCCCTCGCAGGTTTAGCAAATCTCTGTAGTTGTCTTCCCAGAGTTTGGCCTCTGCCTTCTTGGCTGAATGAGCCATAGTAGCAAAAAGGTCTAGTCCTCCAAGTGTAAGGCATTGGCTAGGTGGTTTGCCGTCGAACTGCGTTTCCCTGAGATTTTTCTGCTGCCTTAGAAGCCTGCAACCTTTTTAGGCAGTTATCAGCATTGGACCCAAACAGATTAAGTGCATGCGAAACCAGATTTACTGGGCCAGGAGAACCTTATGAACACTGAGCTTGCACCCATTGCTCGACCAAGACAATCCAAAGCATCTAGACCAGACTGAAGAGCCAGGTACATTGCCTCCTTACATCTGAAATACTATTTAGGTAGCTCTCCCTTCGCTCCCCTTGTGGAATATGCTTTGCTAGTGTACATGTATCATTAACTGCTTTAAAGGCCACGCTGAATGAGGAAAAAATCTTTTTTAAGACCAAACATTGCCCTTCTTCTCATCTCCATCCAGGGGTAAGGCAGGAAGGCTGCAGACACGTTGCCTCAACTACCAAATTCTCTGGGCTAGGATGCCTTGACAAGAATTCAGGGTCTGTGGACACTGGTTTGTATTTCTTTATGAGATCACCCCATACTGCTGGCTCTGAGCAGAGCTTTTGCCGTAGCTCCAATAAAGGGTCTCTGAGGGCTGCATGAAAAAGAAGTACTGGGTCCTTCAGCAGTCCTTTATCTAAGATATCAGTCAAGTAGTAATATGTGATGTTATTTGCTGGAGGACCCCATCCCAGGGCTTTAGAGACTTTTCCCATGACTGACCTATACACATCATTAGGATAAGCATGGGGATCCCGCTGGAAAATGTCCATCTCAGGAGAAGTGTTATGTCAAGCCCACCTGCTTCCTGAAGTTTAGCTACTAAATCTTTAAGAAAAACATCTTAGGAGGGTCAGAAAATGCTAAAGGCTCTAGTCCAAATGGTATTTGATCCACCTCTTTGTGGAAAATCCCTGTAAAGGAAGACATGGGGACTCATTACAAGTTTGCCAGTCCGGAAACAAGGGTGCCAGTAAGCTCACCGGCGCCCGTGTTTCCGAACGGGCAAACTACAAGTTTGCCTGTGGGGCCGCTGTACCCGACAGGTTTGACCCTGCTGGGCACAGCGGCCACGGTAAGCAGACTCTTCACGGAAGCACCGGCACCATTAACAACGGTGCCGACGCTTGCAAGTGGAATGGGGACTAACATTTGCCTGGCGCCTGACTTTCCGGGCCGCCCCCAGAAAGTTAGCCGCCCAGTTAAATATTACATGTCCGACGGCAACCCACTGGTAGCACTGGCAGGGTTCCCACCAGACTCGTAATGAGGCCCATGAACTATTTCTTTGACTTCGGGACATATTTCGAAGTTGAATTGTCTTTGATACTTGACACTGACAGACCCTTCAGAGGGGCTGCCAGTATGGCATTGAAGAATGTTGAGATGGTCACAACCATTGATGATGTCAGGGTCTTCCCAATCCCTTTTGCCTTTGACTTCACCTTTGGACTCTTTGGCACACGGGTTGAGCTTCTGCTGGAGTCCCTGCTGCGTAAGTCAGGCACAATGGGATCTGTTCCCTTTTTTGCCTTCGACTCCCAATAGGAGGCACAGGGGGCTGATTTTTTAAAAACCTCCAACCTTTTTAATCAACATTTTTCTCATTTTTCTGCCGAAGCAGACTTTGAAGGAAATCTTACCTGCCTATCAGGCGAGGAGTTCGATGGAGAGGGTCTATAGCTCTTCTTTCTTGAAGAAGATGAGAAGGAATAATGCAAATCGCTTCAGGAGCGTGATCTTTTCCTGTGCTTTTCTTAACGTCTTTTTTGTTCTCTCAGTAGAGTGATCACCTAATTCAGGTTCTTTTCTCTCTGATGGTCTTTACTTTGGGAGAGTGGTGATCTGAGATTTAGCAGAGGATCCACCGAGTGCCAGCTTTGACCGTCTCTCCTTCATAGCTTTTGGCGTCATGGACTGACACAAGCCACAATCGGTTATCTCGTGACCGGACCGGGACACCACAAAACATATTTCATGAGGATCAGTACATGACATTTTCACATCGCAATCCCCACATTTAAATCCGGAAGGCATCAGGGTCGACATTTCCAAAGAAAATTCAAATTTGAGTATGTCCGAATGTTTTTTCTGGGGTGTGAAATATTCTGCTTAGCATGCTGAGCATGCAGAAAAAAGCAACTGAGGTCATGGGACTCAGTGCTGGCTACTTATACCAACGCCAAGATCACATCCACCCCTGTTGTCGAGGAGCCTCAATGCCAAATCTGCATGACGCCCACTGGTGATGAAAAAATGTCCAAAGTTTGCTGCTATTGCAGGAATATATCTAAAATGAGGAATCCTTGGGTGGACATAATCCATTAGAAAAGGAACGATTGTTAGGACAAACCTAAGCTATTGTGACTAGCAGAGATCCATGTGAAATGAGGAACCAAAATATCAGTATGCTTTTCCTATTGCAGCCACTGTAAGACAGTACCTAATGTTCAAGTTTAACAAATGTGACACGATGGAGATTCTAGGTGCAAAATTGGGCTATGAGAAAAGCATAAGGTTATGCAGACTTTGTGGTATGGAACAAATTGAGACTGCTAAACACGTGATAGGCTATTGTGAAAGCCTATCGAAACGTTGTGCAAAGTATCTCTTAAGATATAGGAATTCAAGTTTAACAGAGGAGAGAGAAATTATATGGCAAAGACTGATGGAAGGGAATGACATGAATTTGATATATCATATGATGAAATTTTATGAGATAATTTTAATAATTTTAAAGGAGTTATCAGAAGATATTTGTGTATGTAAATGTTAATCAATGAAGAATGTGTGTTTTACGAAGTGTTGTAAAAAATGTTTGTATATGTAAAGCCAGTAATGGCTGTGAACATATTATAAATAAAAAAAAGAAAAAAAAAAAAAAAGAAATGAGGATTCACTGGAATATGCTGTACACCTAGATGAGGACTGTGATGAATCCTACTTATCTCTCATTAAAACCCTGCCTAAAGTCTCCTCCCAGGTGGCCATGGAAAGGCAGACGCTTCCTGATCCCGACCTTGGGGGTTGTGTACTGCGGGAGGATCACCTCGAGGAAACAAGACCCAGGGTGTTGAGGAGATCCCATGGGATGAGACACAGTATTTGTCCTTTAAAAGGGAGAACCTTTTAAAGTTGCCAGAACAGGCCTATAGTCATTATGATGTATCTGAACCACATATAAAATCTGTTGCTCTGAAAGCAAATACTTTAAAACCTGAACAGACCTTAATAACAGAAAGACCATGTAACGCATTTCAGGATATAAATTCTCCCTACTCCCAAAGGTATAATGGAAAGGAAAATAGAAATATTGCCTTAAATAGACTGTCTTCCTCTGTAACAACAGATTCTAATGGTTCATCCTTAAATGACTCTAAGGAAAAACAAAATCTACCCTTAAAACTAAGAAGTTACTAAACAGAACTAATTTTGTTGTTGGGGACTACAAGTTCCATAATCCCATAAGTAATGGGACGAGGGGGGGGGTGCTGTTGAGCAGCCTGGAAAATGGCTCCTTAGCTCTACAGCTCCGCACCAAGCGTAGAAAACGTTTTCCATTGGTGGCATTCCCGTCCTTCCCTCGGCCCTAAAAATACTTCATGTGCGATCCATAGCTCTGGGGCACCGCTTGCTGAAGTTCCAGATCGACTGGTGGCTCCGGTGTGGAACGGCGGCCATATTTGGGCAGTAGCGGAGCCACAGTCCCATCGGCCCACGCACCTCCTACTGCTGCTACCGAAACTCCCGCCTTCCCCTCCGAAACTGGCCGCACCGGGCTGAGAGGAGGGTCCGGCTACTCACTGGACGCAGTAACGTGGACTTCTGCGCCTTCCCCTCCGAATCTGGCTGCACCAGGGCCGAGAGGAGGAGCCGGCTACCCGCTGGACGCGGACTCCCACACCGACATTTGACTCCTTCAGATACCCGGAGTCACCACCTGTGTGAGCTTGGTGTGCCCTGCTGGCGGCGGAGACCGGCGAGAGTCTTGACCGCCCTAACCCGCCCCGGGACACTCTACATATTGGCCTCGCTGCAGCCGTCCTACCCGCCTGCAACCCACAGTACTGCTCTCATCGGCGCTGGCTGGGATGGCACTGCACCATACTGCGACGTGCGTCTGTTTTGCCCGGAAGGCACTTGACGCGCCCGAGGCTTAGCCCTACCGAAGCCTACAGCAGGGCAGCTCTCCCACCACTAACGCTTACCAGCTGAATCCCACGCCCCTCCTAGAGCAGGAGCATCCGCAATACCAGCATGCCCTGATCTCCTAGACCATCCCTGAAGGCTACTTCAGGCCCCATACGATGCAGGGGTGAAGCGGACTCGACCCCCTGCACGCCTGCCGACCTGCTCCCCACTCGGGCCCTACGATAATCGGCATTAGTATCTGTGCCGCTACAGTAGATCCAGCACCTGAACTTGGGCCAATCCTAGCCCTCATCTATTGCAAGTAAGTGCCGGGGGGCACCTGTGATTATTAGGACTCCTGTACACAACTTTGGCTAGGGGGCCTGGTGGCACTGCCCACACTTTGCAGCACTCTGCTTCCCCTGGGCTGCCAGGCTTGGCGGATGGCGCCGGCTGTTCATTCGGACCACCCCAGAGATACAGCCACTACTTACCAGCTGTGCATTAGGCGGGGGCCTTCATGCTTTCATGCTGCCACCCTTGCTGCCCCCGCGGGGGTCCCCCAATTGCCTCCCGCTACGTAGGAGGTAGACACTGCTCTGTTGATTATCCACAAACCCATACATGTACCAGCAGAGCATCCTCGCCCAAGTACCGCTCCCCACGGAACGTGGACTCTCTTCTCATCCCAGTGGCTGAACTCACACAGAGAACTCGTCAGATACCCAATGCACATCAAGGCTCCTAGATCCCCTAGGAACTCTCTACCTAAACTTGGGTGCACCTCTGCCAGCCCAGAGCCTTCTTTCTCCCACACAGGGTCCATTTGAATGCTAGACTGCTCCTTGGGAAGGTCTACAATTCCACCCATGATGGAATTCAACGCTTAGCCGTACCCCACAGTCTTCATACCAGTGTACCCAATTTCTGCATTGGCAGGGGACCTAGAAAAGAGGCACACAGAAGTTCTTTTGCCTCATCACAACCCGCCCAAGGGAAATATCCCCTAGGGCACAACCCAATGCAGCAGTCAGGCCTCCCAAAAAAGTAGCATCCACACACCTAGGTGGGAGCCGGCACCCAGCGTGGCCGGCCACGGCAACAGTAAGGTTGCATACTTCAACGAGACAGGGCTGGAGACGCACTACACCCCATATGTAGACTTTCCGAGACCTTCCACGCTATACCACCTCCTGGTGTTCCCCGGGTCGGAACCCACTTCTAAGGCCCAGATCCTTTGCTAACTGCTAAAGGTGCCACGGCCACAGCAGAGAGCCTCCACCTGACTCAAACTACTGGCCCAGCATCATAGGGTCCACGCCACTCACCCAACATCACACAGTCATGACCAAGGCGCCTGGCGGGGGAATGAAGGCGGGCACAATGGACAAATTCGCTAAGGCAACCCTGCGAGAAGACCCTAGCCAACCTAGTCAATCCCCTTCAACCTCCGCTCAGCTGCCTACGCCAGCCCCGGATCTTACAGGCATGATGGAGGCCATGGCGAAGGGCTTTGCAGCTGTGCACGAAAAACTGGGCGACATCAACGCCAGCATCGCCTCAATCCATTCTCAACTGGCACAGGAGAGAGCCCGAATTACTGAAGCAGAGGACAGAATTGGCACCAATGACGACAACATCCGCTCATTGCAAGATACAGTGGCTACCCTCTCCAGAGACATGACACAAGTCAAGGCCAAGTGCGACGACATTGATCACGCTCCCGTAGGAATAATGTTAGGATTGTTGGGGTCCCTAAAAATGCATTGTCCAGGAATATGGAATTGGCATTCGAAAAGCTTCTTCAGGACCTATTGGATCAACCCTCCCTTTCTCTGTTCTTCACAGTGGAGCGCGCACACCGCACCCTGGCACCCACGCCAAAATCAGGTGACTTCCCCAGGCCCATAATAGCTAAAGTCTTGAGCTACCGTGACAGAGACACACTTCTTCGTTTAGCCCGAGAGGAGAAGGAACTGAGACTCGGATCCCAAATTATCTGGATTTTTACAGATTTTTCAATTCCTGTTCAGCTCGAGCGACGCCAATTCAATTCACTATGAAAAGAAATTCTGAAGCAAGCTGCCAACAGACTTGGAGCATCAAAGATGAGGAATAACTGGAAGGACACAATCCATTCAAACAAACATTATAAAGAGCCATTGTTAAACCTTTAAACCTTGTAAACCTTATGCAGAAGTGGTCTGTGTGCTTAATTTCACTTTTCAAGGGGAAGAGTGAACTTTGCATCTTTATTTACACTAACAACAATTGCTCATAAAAGAAGTCAAGCCCAATAGAAGTTCAACTTTGCTTAAGATACCAGTGTGCAAGAAATACCTGAAGCCAAGAGAGTGGCATCAAGGCCTCTGGGTAATTATTATGTCTAACAGTTTACAAAGAGATGAAGGCAAAGTTGGGGAAGGGAAACTTGCTGCTCATAAATTTTATTTGAAGTTGAATGAACATATATTGCCAAAAACAGCAAGCAACAGAGAGAAGTGGGTCATAAAGGCAAACATAGGTTGTTGTTGTAGCAAACAGACAAGAGAGGCAAAGAGGCTGCCCCTTTTGAAGAGAGCTATTCAGAGGGAGAGTACCTTGACTATTTCAAGGGGTTGAAGTGCCTTAACTAAATCTTGTCAGAACCCAAAACCGGTTTTGAATCACAAAGTACTGAATCTGTGGTGGCATCACAAAGCACTGAAGCTGTGGTGGTATATCTGGTTGTCAGTAGATGCAAAACGTTCAGTAGCACACGTGACGTGGAGAACTATGAGACAAAGGAGAATGTCCTCATGGTAAACTTTAGTAGAAGTGAAGTTGTTGAAGTAGAAGCAGCAGTACTGTGAATTCATCCTGACAAAGATACCTACTGTGAATCCTAATCTTGTAAATAGTGACATAATAACTGTTAACAAAGAACTGTGTTTTAATAACATTTATAACAGTTATCTTTCTTGTGAACTATGGCAAGGCTTCTTGGATAACTGGAAGTGGTGGCAAAGCATCGTGGCTGGGAATAACATTGATGCTGTTTTAAGGAATTGAAAGTCCTTATTTCACTCAGGAGAAAATATTTGCTATTGTTGGAACTAAGGTTAACACAACTTTACCATGACATTCAAACATCAAGAACTGCTCTGATACTATAATACCTACATGGATTTCCTTGTTTCTTTTTGCTGAACATTGGAACTAAATTTATTTTGAATCCTGGTAAAAGGAACTTGCCCAGGCCGAGAGGTTATCAGGAAACTGTGAATATTATTATTGATGTTAATTGAATCGGCATATATTTTCTTTGTGTATTTGATGTTTAAGTGTGAGGGCCAGACATTCTGTGTTAGAGCGTTTCCCTTTAGTTTTATTAGGCAGGGAAATCGTCAGCATGGTAGGTATAGTGAGGCATTTAATATAATTTATACTTTAATAAAATTGAATGTTTTGAACAATCATCAAAAAGTTGTCCGCCTCACATTGCTGACCCCTCACATGACCTAATTAGTGAATTCTATGTACGTGCCCCCTATTTAGTAGCCAAGGACTGCAAGATTCAGATAAGCAACAGACAGAATCGCCTTATATATTATTCTTCATCTTGTAACTGGAAGCACATTGAATTGGCCACTGAAGAATGAAAGTTAAACTTCATTACCCATAAATTGACTCAGACGCCAGAAGATATTACGCCTGTGTTGAGAGATCTATACCATCCTGTCCAGCCTGCGTGAGGAGCAAGGAACACCAAGGCACTCTGGTGAATACTTAGAAATGTTAGAGACCATTTCAAATGAATGTTTCTCTTGATTTGATTGTTTTTAGTAAAATAGATCCTGGGATTTTCTTTTCCCCAAGCTGCACATTTTCAATGCCATTGATTTTCTATACATCTATTACTCCTTTGTCATTGAGCTTACTGTCGATGTTTATTAGTTAATGCAATTAAATCCTATCCTAGATATAGACCGTTATCGTAGTGTGTCTGTGCATTGGGAACTGAGCATGTGCACAGTCACCATACTCTGAGACCCAGCAAAAAATATGTGCGAGTAAAGGATGGCCTTTAAACAAAAAAATACATGTTTATACTATTAGTATCAGCCACCTCAACATATCTGTTCTTTTCCACTAGTCATGCATCTGTAATGGTTGAGGTGGCACCAGCAAACATGCACATGCCAATGTGACTCTCACATAGAAAGAAACAGAGACATAGAGAGCAAGAGGGATTGAGAGGGCATGCTAGATCGGCATAAGATACACCAATACAGCTGGTGTGTTTATAATATTCTTTCTTGGACTATAGGATTGTTTGAATCTTAGATATATAGTTTTCAATTAGTAGTACTGCATCCCCCAGAACCTCCGGTGGAGCTCACGGTTTTTGGGATGTAAGTGGTCTTGTATAGCGCTGTTTTGCCACTTTTCATGGCCTTGCTGCACGTGGCTCTGCAAGAAAACGAGAGGGGGTCACTAGTGGGACATAGGGTGAGGTAGATGCAAAACCTGTGGTTTTGATGGGTGCAGATTGAAGTTATCTGGGTCCTTTGTGTCGATCACGTTTCTATGGGTTTTGAAGTGAGACTTGGATATATGTTATCCATATGATGAGTCCAGGATCTGACAGACTACAGAACTTGGGTTGGATTATCTGCTGATGTGGAGGATTGAGGTAGGGGTTAAATAGGAGAACTTAATCATGGCTCAATAAGTGCTTATGTGCTAACCCCTAGGCCTGATGCAGATGTCTGTGGGAGATTTGTGTGTTGTGACGAAACTGACGGCCTCGTCACTGGTTCCCTGGAGCAAAGCTTCTCCTATGTGATAAGGGAAATGCAGAAGCTACCTGACTCTAACCCTGGGAGTTTCTATCTGTGGGAGGACTACGTAAGGGAGGTGGAACTCCAGGGAGGCAGAGAGATATTGCATAAGGACAACCCTTCAGATATATATTTTGGTAACAGCCATGTACCTTTGCAACACTCAGTTATGGCTTATTGTAATGTGGATGGTGACTTCCCATGTTTTTCTAACCAACAATGCTGTTTGCCTACTGCCCCTTTTCAAGTACTGAGACGAGAAAGACGGAGTGATGTGGATGACCAAACGTGGTAAACCAACATTGCGTTCTAGTCATTGCAGAATACAAAACAAGACCAGGCCATTTAAAATAGACACAGGTGAACATCAAGAGAGAGAGAGTAGCAGGCAGAAAAGCGGCAAGACTGGCAGACACTGCAGCTGTGGATAACTTGTTCCAACGCTGTTCGCAAGGTTGGGGAGGAGCAGACTGCCCAACGCTGTGCAGAGGAGACACGTCGTGCATTTCTGTCAACAGCAGCTGGAGTTGCTGCACACCAACGAAGTTAGAATTATCCATCTTGAGATGGTCTGTTTCGTGATAGGTAAACCTAGTTTATGTCCTGCATACGCCACAAACAACTGGTCTGCTTGTCTAATCCTTGCAAGTCTGTTAATGTTAAAACTCAAGGCACGCCTTGGATCCAGTCTGTGTAATCTCTCTTCCTCTTTCCCTGGGTGAGGAGGAGGGTAAAATGAAGGCAAGGTTATTTTTTGTGTGATATGGAATTCTGAGAGAACCTTTGGGAGGAAATGTGGCTTCACATGAGGAACTACTTTATCTTTGTGAAAAATAGTATGTAGAGGTTTGCAAGATAAAGCTTGTAATTCGCTCACTCTTCTGGCAGAAGTTAAGGCCACTAGGAAGACTGTTTTTAGAGTGAGAAACCTTAATGGACAGGAATGAAGAGGTTCAAACGGAGTGCCCATTAGAAATGTTGAGACTAGATTTAAATCCCACACGGGAACCTGAAAAGGAGTTGGGGGGAAGACATTAGTCGGAATGACTAGAGGCAATTTGAAATATGAAGGTTCCTCAGCCATGCATTTAAAGATTGATAGCGCTGCAAGGTAACCCTTGATTGTGCCAACTTGAAGTCCTGAATTTGCCAAATATAGCAGGAAAGATAACACCATCGGTGTACTACATGAAAAAGCATCAATATCCTTATCTCTACACCAGCTGCAGAATTTGTTCCAACGGCAGCGGTATAAAGTTTTAGTTGCTGGCCTTCTGGCCGAAAGCAACACCTCCATTATGTCATCCGGGAGGTCCCAATCTTTGTATCTCAACCTTTCAGAAACCAAGCGTGAAGGTTGAGAGTCCTGATGTCCGGATGGAGAACCTGACCTTCCTCTTGCGAGAGAAGATCCTCTCTTTGTGAAAGATGAATCGGAGGACAGATGGACATGTCTAGAAGATCCGGGTACCACGTTCTCCTGGCCCAATCCGGAGCAATTAGAATCATGGGTTTCCAGAATATCCTGAGCCTCCTTATTACATGAGGAATGACGGGGACTGGAGGAAACGCGTACAGAAGTGGAAACTCCCAGTCCACCACAAACGTATCTCCTAGAGCTCCTCTCCGGGGAAATTCCCTTGAGCAGTATCGTTCGCATTTCCTGTTGACACTTGTTGCAAACAGATCTACCTGTGGGGTTCACCAAAGGGTGAATATCTCTTGAAGGACTTCCTGAGCTAGTTCCCACTTGTGGGAGACTGTGGTGTGCCTGCTCAGAGCATCCGCCGCCGTGTTCTTCTCTCCGGCTAGGTGAACTGCTGATAGAGAGATTCCTTCTTGAATTGCCCAGACCCAGAGCTGCATTGCCTCTCTGCACAGTGGCAGTGACCCTACGCCTCCTCTTTTGTTGAGGTAGTGAATGGCCAGTGTGTTGTCCGTCAATATGAGAACATTTTTTCCCTGTACTGATGGCAGGAAAAACCTTCAGTGCTAACCTGATTGCTCTCATCTCTAACAGGTTGATGTGTAGTCTGCACTCCAATGGAGATAACGACTGCTGATGGTTAAGTCATTGGTATGGGCTTTGCACCCCATGAGTGAGGTGTGTGTGACTACTGTTATCTCTGGCCATGGTTGCCAAAATGGTTCTCCTTTCAAGATGTTCTCTTGACAGGCCCACCACTGAAGGTCTTGTGCTACTCTGTTCGGGATTTGTAGGAGATCTGACATCCTTCCTGAGAATTGCGACCACTGGGTCCTTAGCGCCCACTGGAGAAATCTCATTCTCAGGTGAGCCTCTGGCACTAGAAAAATGCAGGATGCCATGAGGCCGAGCAACCTCAAAAAATCGAAAGCTGGTAGACGCTGGGCATTTTGAAATCTGGTCACCATCTGTAGAATATCTTGAGCCCTCACCTCTGGTGGTGAGGCTTTTCCTAGGGATGCGTCCAGGCCTGCTCCAATGAACTGGAATCTCTGTGATGGTATAATCTGTGACTTCTTTAAATTGAGGGAGAAGCCCAGCTTGTGGAGGAAGTGGTGAACATAATCTAGATGGATCTGAGCTTATTCCGGGGACACTGCTCTGATCAACCAGTTGTCCAGGTAGGGGTAGATATGAATCCCTCTACTCCATAGAATTGCTGCCACGACCGCCATTAACTTGGTGAAGACCCTCGGGCGGAGGTCAGCCCAAATGGTAGAACGTGAAATTGATAGTGAGAGCTGCCAAATGTGAACCTCAGGTACTTTCTGTGCTTGAGATGGATTGGCACATGAAAGTAAGCATCATGAAGGTCCAGAGATACCAACCAATCCTGAAACAGGAGGGCCTGAAGGATCTGAAAAAGGGTTACCATCTTGAACTTGTCCTTTCTGAGGAATTTGTTCAATTCTCGTAAGTCCAAGATGGGTCTCAATCCTCTGTCCTTTTTTGGTATTAGGATGTAAGGGGATTACCAACCCTTGTTCCTCCCTGCTACAGGTACCGGTTCTATGGCACCTTTCTCTACCAGGTCTAAAATCTCCTGCATAAGGAGCGGGTCTGGAAACTTCCAAGAGATGCTCCCCAGTGGATGACTCAGAGGAGCGTGTTGGAAAGGCAGGCAGTAACCCTGGGAAATTGTTTCCAGTGCCCAAGCATCTGACATAATAGCCTGCCATTCTGTCAGATGTTGAGTTAACCTGCCTTCAACTGGTGTTTTGTGTGGAGAGACCTCAGAGGGGTTTTGGAGCGGCTGATTCAGATGCTGAGGGTAAGGCAGCACCTGCTGATGTGGACTTGGTAACTTTGACCCGTCCACCACGGGTAAATCGTCTCTGGCCCCTTTGAGCTGGCTGCCCTCTGCCTTTTCCGAATGCGGAGTAAAGAACGAAAGGGCTTTCCCCTCCAGGACGTACCTGTGGGGCGGTTTGGAGTTTGACGAATTGCAGCCCCAGGGGATTTGGCTGCCGTTTTGGAGGTTTGCAATTTCTCCAAACTGTCATCAGCTTTCTTGCCAAATAGAGAGGCACCATCAAAGGGCATATTTAGAAGTCTGGCGTGTACATCAGGAGCAAAACCAGATTTCCGCAACCATGCAAATTTTACGGATTGTGGTACTGGCCGCCATGGCTCTGCTGATGCTGTCGGCAGAGTCGAGACCTGTTTGGAAGGACTCACACATCGCATCCTTCCCCTCCTTGATGATATTCAAGAATGTGTCTCGTTCCTCCCCTTCTGGGAGACGGTCAGACGCTGATGAAGCGCACTCCCAAAGGGTGTGGCTGAATCTCGCTAGTGGGCAAGTGGCGTTAACTGACTTAAGTGCATGCTGCATGCTGAGAAGAACCTTTTGGCCATAGCGTCAAATTTCTTGTCGTCCCTATCTTGTGGTATTGTGGGGTACGCCGATTGCCTGCCTGACAAAGTCGCAGCCTGTACCGTTGATTACCGTCAATGATCTCGACTTCATAGCTATTACAGAGACCTGGCTCCACCCAGCATCTGGCCCCTCTCTATCACTTGCTATACCCAATGACTATACCATCTACCGTGCAGACAGACAAACAGCTAAAGGTGGTGGAGTAGCCGTTATTGCAAAAAGCTCCATCAACATTAGACACATACAAAACCAATCACTGACATCAGCGGAATTACTCACCCTCAAACTATCCACAACGCACACAAGCACTATCACCATCCACCTCATCTACAGACCACCAGGCCCCATACTATCCTTCAATGACGACATAGCCCTTCTACTCTCTAACAATATCAAACCTAACTCTCGACTACTTATCCTAGGAGACTTTAATCTAGGTCTCAATGATGAGAAAGATGACAAAGCTCACACTATCGCCAACACTATTTCAGAATTAGGACTCACCCACCATATCGCACAACCCACACATAACAAAGACCGCATCCTTGACTGGATAGCTGACCTCAATTGCAACACTACCATCCTCTCCAACACTCCATGCGCCTGGACCGATCACCACCTTATTACCTTCACCATCAACAAAGGCACTCAAACACCAGGGCCATCCTCCAATGCCCCACCCACACTCACAAGAAACAACAAAAATATCACACTAGAGAAACTCCTCCCGCTACTCCGACCCATCATCGACTTCTCACCCACCATGACCAACCCTACTGAATTAGTAGATTTATACAACACAACTATCCTTAAGGCCATAAATACCGTAGCACCACTCAAGCTTCGGAAAGCCAAACCACGAGCACACCTCAATTCCTGGTTCACCCCCAAACTAAAAACACTCCGCAAAGCCAAAAGACAAGCTGAATTAGCATGGAAACAGTCACCATCCACTATTAATAAGACATCCTACGCACTAGCATCGAACATCTATAAATCAGCCATCATCCAGTCTAAAAAAAACATGTACAATGAAAGAATCAGCAACGCCAAATCTAATACCAAAGAGCTCTTCAATATCCTGAGAGAACTCAAATCACCCTCCCCCATTCCAGACACTTGCAACAAAGACATCCACTGGTGCACGAACATCCAGGAAGCACTCCTAGGCAAAATTGCCACGCTACAAGCCAAAATCCTGACAAAGAAAGAAAGCCTCACCCTCTCCGATAACATCACCCCCCCTACATACACCCACACCACCCCCCAAAATGACGACAATAACCTCTTTGAGTTTTCCACCATAACCATTAAAGAGGTTGAAGAAATAATCTACTCTCTTCAACCGTCCAAATGCCAAGGCGACACTTGCCCAGCCCCTATCATTAAAGATGCTGCCAAACAACTTGCTCCCTTCATCACCTCCCTCATCAACGCATCCTTCACCTCCAACATAGTGCCCAACAACCTCAAGGACTCCTGGGTTCTTCCGTTACTTAAGAAGCCCACCCTTGACCCTAATGTCCCCACCAACTACAGACCCATAACGACTGTACCCTTCCTACTAAAAATCCTCGACAGAGCTGCCTATCTCCAGATACAGAACCACCTCGAGAAAAATAACTTACTAGGACTCAGACAATCAGGATTCCGCCCCAAACACGGCACTGAGACCGCCCTGATTGACCTTAAGACACAGATAGACAACATTAAAGACAATGGTAAACTAGCCCTCCTTCTCCTCCTTGACTTATCGGCCGCCTTCGACCTGGTCAACCACGACATCCTCTGCAAACATCTATCCTCAGCAGCCAAATTTTCAGATAACGCCAACGCATGGATCCATTCCTTCCTTAACAACAGATCCATGAGAGTCTTCGCACCCACAGCCTCTGCCATCCCAGCCCCAGTCACTTGCGGTGTCCCCCAGGGCTCCTGCGTCTCCCCCACTCTATACAATGTATTCACGAAACCCCTCTTTGACATACTGGACCGCTTGGGTGTCATCTACACCAACTACGCAGATGACACCCAAATACTGATCCCTTTAACAGGCGACTACTCCACTGACCTCACTGCTCTCAACAACATTTATTCCATTATCCAAGAATGGATGGCCAAGCATGGCCTATGCCTTAATGACGACAAGACCGAGCTTCTTCTCCTAGGTTCCCAACCCAGACTTAATAAACTCGACAAACTCTATCAAGCATTCACTATAGACGGCAATAACATCACCGTCTCTAACAGCGTCAAAACCCTAGGAATCTACCTCGACTCCTCCCTCACACTGACAAGACAGATCAATTCCATCTCATCAGCCACTGCTTACACTTGTAAACTTATCAATGCCAGCAGACCTTACCTCTCACCATCCAACTGCATCACCTTAGCCAGAGCGCTAGTCCTTTCCAAAGTTGACTACTGAAATGCGCTATACTTGGGAACCAGTCAGAAAAACATCAACAAACTACAAGTCATACAAAACAACGCCTTGCGAGCAGCCCTGAACATACCCAAACAAGAACACATCTCGGACGCCAGACGCACCTGCCATTGGCTATCCATACCACAAAGAATTGAATACAAAACCATCTCACTCACACACAAATGCCTAGCTAACCAAGCACCCAGATACCTATCCGACAACCTCAAGCACCACACCCCAGCGCGCCCTACCAGATCAGCTCAAACACACTGCTTAAATATCCCAAGATTTAAGCTCCAAAAAGCAGGGGGCTCCAGCTTCCCCGTGCTTGCCTCCAAACTTTGGAACTCACTTCCACTCGAGCTGAGATCAGAACCGTCCTTTCACAGATTTAGACACAACACCAAAACTTGGCTTCTAACCAAGGAAACTGCCTAGCCCTACCGCACTAGCATGCACCAAGACTGTAAATTTGTAAATATGTAATCGATTTGTACATTTCTGCTGCATTATTCTTGTTGTATTCATTATTCTTGTTGCATTCATCGCAAGCGCCCGGATGCCCTAGGGCCAGGCGGCGCTATACAAATAATAAACTAAACTAAACTAAACTAAACTGTACTACCAAGCTCTATGGGGTCAGATGCTTAGAGGATCTGAGGCCGATGTTCTGTACTTCGCAGAGAGATTTTTGTTTACTGCGGGGTAACCTCTGGTGTTTCCCAATTTGCAGTTATCTTTCTCTGTAATGCTGCATGAAAGGGAACTATAGGGTCTTCTTGAAGTCCATTATCCAAGATGTCTGTTAAGTCATCTTGGTGAAAAGAGGGTGCCGGTGTTTACCACCCCATAAACTCCATAATTCTTGCCATGAGAGATCTATAAGACATCTTTGCATGCTCCCCAGGTTCTGGTCTGACGAAGTCTGCCTCTGGGGAGGTATCTATGCCACTGGCATCCTGTAAAGACTCTTGAAGATCTTTCAATCTGGCTTCCTCTGATATTAGCTCCTCTGAAATAGGAATTCTTGTAGATTGGAAGCCAAAAGGCCTTTCATTACCAGAGTCTTCCCCTTCCTCATAAATAGAGGACAAACCTCTGAAGTAGTCAGAGCGTGGGTAAGGAGTAAAACCCATTTCAAGCGATGAGGGAGCCAAATTGGTTGACACTACTTGAAATAGGGTTGTAGTCGACGATGTAGACGTCATAGGTCTCGACAAACTTACAAACGGTGTCGATATACTCGAGTATGGCCTCGATGTTGTCAAGAGAATCGTAATTCTACTTGATGTCATCGATGGGGCCGAAGCCCCTTTCAACGCCTTCGAAGGATCCTTCGACGCCCCAAGTGCCAATGGTGTGGTCGGGGCATGAGGTTTCGATGGCTTCTCCTTTATCGGGGTCGACAATGGCCTCGATGACATCGTCTTATGTGTAAAAGACGCCTTTGACGATGGCGTCGATGACGCAGTCTTGTGCGAAGGGCCCTTGTCTCTACTCAAGGGTTCATGACGCTCAAAAGGGTTTTTATTTGCCGAGGTCGACAAATCACAGCGTTTCTCTTTTTCAGGTCTTTCACCCGGGGTATCACCTCCAGGCATCTCTGAGGGGGACAAGGCCGCATTCTCGAAGACCCTTAGCATTTTTTTGCGAAATTCCTCCTGCTTAGCTGGAGAGCTGTGTTTTGTGGGGCAGGTGACCCTTTCTGGTGAATTGGAAGATGAAGAGGAAGGTGATCTATAGCGTCTCTTCTTGGTATGTCTCGATCTGGATGAGTGGTGAGAACCACTACAAGCTCTCTAGCGGGAATGTTTTCTCGACTCGGCCGAGGACAATTTCGAAGGGGTAGAAGATTTAACGGTCTTACATTTTTCCAGCTTCCCCCTACGCTCCCTCAAGGCATTCGCCGTCATGCACATACATTCCTCACACTTCGAACACGGGTGCTCTGGGCCCAGGCACCACAGGCAGATTATGTGAGGATCAGTGAACGACATCTTTTTTCCACAATCCCGGCATTTTTTTAAACCATTTGTGGTGTCGATGAAGCGGACGAAGATGCCATTGTAGATTTGAAGATTTCTTCAAGAAAATCGAAGTTTAGGAAAGATTCACTGAGGAACCGAGCATTGCATCTCAGAGGCTTTCAAAGGTGGGTAAACGGAACTGAGCAACGATCGCTGCACAAGACTATTTATACCTATGGTGAAGTCGGGGCCGATATGGAGGCCTTCGAGGGACACCGACTCTAGGGAAGTTGACGCGCAGCGCCCCTCTACTGAAAAAAAATGTCAGAGGCCAGCAAGCTGGAAGTGGATATATCAAAGATAAGGAATACGGGGGAGGACACAATCCATTCGAAATTGTATTTATAAAGTGTGCGTGTGTGAGTGACAGAGTGTATTTGCGTGAATGAAGTGTTCTGGTGAGTGCTGTGTGTATGATTAAGATAGGTTGTATGGGTGAGTGTCTGCTCGTGTGCATTCATGTATCTATATTACTGTGCGTATATGCATGAGTGAAGTGTTCTGCTGGGTCTGTGGGCAAACCCCATTATTCCCCCCAAAATGATCAGTGGGACAACTCAACAGAAATCTCCTTGGTTTATTCTGGTACATTTGCTTGGCATTCATCACTCACACAGATTTGTGATACATGTGTTTGCCCCTCCAATCAAAATATTCACCAGCCGCCACTGGGTACAACATACCGTGGGTTATTACACACAAACAAATACATTCAGCACAGGGGGCAGTGCAAGATCCCTTTACAGAATAGTATAGAACAGAGAGAAAGAAGTACACGCCTTCCTCACACACAAAAATATAAATTCAGCACAGGGAGCATTAGTGCAGGGTTGCCTCACAAACACACAGTAGGGGCAGCAAAGTCAACCGACTCAAACTTGGCACAGGTACACCACAGGCAGTAGTAGTGCAAGCTTCCCTTATATTCACAACACGTACAGCACAAGCAGCATTAGCCCTCATCCTCATCAAACACTGAGCAGGTACATCTCAGAAATTAGAAGTGCCCTCTCCCCTGCCCTTCTGATAATTATACTCATCAGAGGCAAGAGGAAGATCTGACACTCACAGACGAGTAGTGGCGATCCGAGGAATATGCCGTGCACTCACAAAGCAGTCATACGCGCTGGAATTAAGAACTCACTCAGAACCTACACACTGGGAGAATCAGAAACCCACCCAAAACACGCACATTAGGAGGGTGCAGTACTCACATGGCTCCCCCGTTATTAAGGGAGGCGGAACTCTTCTGACGAAGAAACATTTTGGCATTTCCAAAGGGTGTCGGCAGTGTCTGCTCCAGGGTGGCCCTCAGGGGCTGGAAGAGTGATACCGTCCCAGTCTGGAGCACAAAAAGTAGAATAGTGTGAAGAGTGAGCCCAGGGCTGAGTTCCCATTGCAATCATCAACATCACATGAGCAATTATTTCATTTAGGTCTGTCTCACTTTCAAACACGTGAGTTTAATCACATTTTTTGAATTATTTTGCATGAAAGGTAACATACACAACAAATTCTTTAAAATTCCAATTATGGAAAGGGGTATTTCAATGGGGGCAAACGTTCTGTGCACTTTTGGTGCATATTGGAAATACGTCTGATGGTCTCTCTAAGATCTTTGTACAAATAATTTGTTCACCCACAGCTAGTTAATGGTCACCACCAGTATCACTCTCTTCTTATTTCTAGTGGGGTAATCATAAGCCTAGGAAACTTGGTAACAATTAAGCCTTCTAAGAACATCATTGCAATTGCTTCGAATTTAAGGTGTCGTGCTGCAGTTTTCCATAACATGATGCTTTTGGAGAGGGTTAGGTTGTTGACGCTTACAACAGCAATGAAAGGACTGTCATTCTGCATTCTGCTGCTTCCTTTAGTGAATCGGACATGTTTGGGACTGTGATATTTTCCATGAGAAGGTAAAGGGGAAAAGGGGAGGGGCCAGTGCCTGTCAGGTCGCCCCGCATCGTTGTGTGGGAGGGCCCCGTTTGGGTCCTCAGGACATTGACGTCCCGGACGTGACGTCAAGGGTGAGGGGGAGGGACAAGGGAAATTACGGCAGTTCCGCCGAGTGTTTAATAAAGAAGGTTGACCCCGGATCAGGCTCCGCGTATTATTCCGGCGTGCGCCGGATTCGCCGCGTGGACCCGCTACGCTGAGAAGTAGGGATCCAACACTGGCGACGAGCGGGCGCGGACCCCGCAGGCACCGTGCCGAGGTCTGCAGCCGAGCAGTTTAGCGCGTCGGCGCGCCTCGGGCACGAGTACCCATCAGGCAAGGCCCCGCCTCCCGCATGACAGAGGCCTCTTCCAGCCTGTCTTCCTCCGCTGCTACGGGGGCACCAGTGAAGCGCGACCCCGGCTCCCGCGTGACATTCGGACAAGCCGCCGAGCACGCATCGCGGGCCCCGGCTCCCGTGTGACTTTTGCATAAGCAAGACCAGGCACGGGCGCTCGAGCGCCGTACAACACTCGTCACGGGTGGCCCCGCCCCCAACAGCTGAGCGCATATTACACGAGCGCAAAAGGGAGAGCGCCCCCCCCCCGAAACGCCGTGCTGTGAAGCCCACAACACACGTGTGCCCTGCACCAGGGGAGACACCCCACAGCAGCAGCCCAGCACACGCGTGCCCTGCATCCAAGGGAGGCAACCCACAGCAGCAACCCACAGGACACGTGCGCCCTGTACCTGGGGAGGCACCCCACAACAGCACAGGCCGGATACCACACCAGGTAGAAACGCTGACGCCAGCACACACAGACCACGAGTAAGCACCTCTACGTCCTAAGGCAGCAGAGTCATGTCGGACACTGCAACGACCCCGGCGTCCTCGTCAGGAGGTGCAGGACAAGCGTCTGGAAGCGCTGACACGGCACAGGACAACAACCCACAGGTACATCAAGAAGGTGCCGCTCAAGTCATGCATATGCCCAACCCATTTGAGATCAGAGATACGTCTAACCTGGGGCCCAGATGGAGCATATGGCTACGGGACTTCAAATTCTACACTGGGGCCATTGGCTTGACAGACGACACGAGGCTGAAGAACACCCTGTTCATGGCGGTGGGACCAGCGGTTAGAGACATTGCAGGGGAGTTGCTTGATGTGGACACCGTCACGTATAGCCAACTAAACACCAAGCTGTCTGAATACTTCGCACCGCACACGAACGTGGATTACGAGCGCCACATGTTCCACATAACAAGACAGGAAAAAGGGGAGTCCATAGACAGTTTTGTGATGCGCCTACGCATCAAACTAAAACATTGTGAATTCCACAGATATTCCAATGAAGAGGCGCTCAGGTCCCAAGTGATAGCTGGATGCCTCTCTCAGCCTTTCCGCAAGCAACTTCTACAAAAACAACGCTCACTAGAGGAAATCTTGGCACTGGCCCGCATGGAAGCAGCGGTAGACTCGCAACTAGACAACCTCGGCAAGGTGTCCATCCATCAACCCAGCGAAACCGCGGAGTCCATCAACAAGTTATACACCCACCCGAGTCAGATCACCAAACACCTTGATGCCACGTGCTTCAAGTGCGGCTACGAATATCCGCACTCTGGCACGTGCCCGGCCATAGGGCAGAAGTGTGCCGCGTGCGGGGGTATGGACCACTATAGGGCCATGTGCAAGAACACCCCTACCCTATCAACGCCCAAACACCGATACCAGGAAAGGCGCAGGCCCACACCACAGAGTCCGCCCAGGCCACCAGCGGACAGGCAACGGCGGCGAAACAGAAAAGACGACAGTGACCGCAGAAGTCGCTATACACGCGAAGACAAAAGATCATCCGAGGACACAAGAAGATCGCACAGGCGGCGTTTCGTAAGATACGTGGAGACTCGATCCCCCACCAGCACCGACACCCTCTCGTCAGAGGAAGACCAAAGAAGAAAAGGATACGTGTGGGCCCTAAAGGACAACACGACGGCCATTCAACACAGCCTCATCCTGACACTCCAAGTGAATCACACTCCTCTAAAATTCCTCGTGGACACCGGAGCGACGGTTAACATTATCAGCGAAAGCGCATATCAATCCTTGACCGCCCCACCAAAGATTCGAAAAGCCACAGTGGACATATACCCCTATGGATCCACGACACCCCTGCCATGCAAAGGCGTGATCACGGCCACATGCACACACAAAGGACACGTGGCAAAGCTCCAGCTATATGTGCTAGACACCGAAGCCAACAGTGGCTGCATACTGAGTTTCCGGACAGCAGTTGACATGGGGCTGATACATATCCTATACCAGTTGATGGCCCACAAGTACTTCGCCAAGCCGGACTCAATTGAACAATCATTCCCCAGACTCTTCACAGGTTTGGGCAAACTCCGCAACCGTAAAGTGCACCTCCACATCAACCCTCAGGTCAAACCGGTAGCCCAACACTACCGAGGCATCCCGTTCAACATCCAAAGACAAGTAGAAGAGGAACTGGACAAGCTCATCAAAATGAACGTCATAGAACCCGTCTCAGGTCCGACACCATGGGTGTCACCCATCGTCCCCGTCCCAAAAAAATCGCCGGAAGGATCCATACGGCTATGCGTCGACATGCGCAGAGCCAACACAGCCATTGAAAGGGAGCGTCATCAAGCACCGAGAATCACAGCCATGATTCACTTACTCCATGGGGCGAGGATATTCTCCAAATTAGACCTCACAAAAGGCTACCACCAGATAGAAATAGCACCAGAATCCCACTACATCACCACGTTTGTCACGCATCTCGGCCTATTTCAATACAAACGGCTCAGCTTTGGCATATCATCGGCCGCTGAAATCTTTCAAGAGGAGATCCACAAGGTGATCAGGCACGTCCCCAACTGCTTAAATTATTCGGACGATGTCCTAGTATACGGAAAATCACAAGAGGAACACGACCTGGCCCTACACAGAGTATGCCAGGCACTAGACGACGCAGGGCTCCCCCTAAATATAGCCAAGTGCGAATTCTCCAAAGGGTCACTGCGGTTCTTCGGGCACATCTTCTCAGATAAAGGCATGAGGCCCGACCCGGAAAAAGTGGAGGCCCTCAACTCAGCCACACCCCCCGTCAACACCACTGACCTCAGATCGTTCCTGGGGTTGGCTAGCTACTGCTCCAGATACCTAAAGGACTATGCCACCGTCAGTAATCCCCTCCGACTTCTCACCAGAAAGGACATGCCGTTTACCTGGTCAAAGGAATGCCAAGCAGCATTCGAAGCGATACGGAATGCCATCGCACAGGCGGAGGACATGGCATATTTTGACGCCAACCGTGCCACCGAACTGATAGTGGACGCCAGCCCTGTGGGTCTGGGCGCCATATTGACGCAAAAAGACCACAAGGAACCACAGTCCACTCACGTGGTAGCATACGCCAGCAGAAGCCTGACTAACAGGGAACAAGCATACTCTCAGGCGGAAAAAGAGAGCCTCGCGGTTGTATGGGCCTGCGAATACTTTCACCTATTCCTTTTCGGCAAGGAGTTCACTATCATCACGGACCACCAGGCGCTACTCACCATCTATGGCAGCCCAAAGGCCAGCATGCCACCAAGAATTGCCAGATGGGGACTCCGGCTGCAAGATTACAAATTCACCATACTACACCGGCCAGGAAAGGAAGAAAACCCAGCGGACTATCTCTCCCGCCATCCCATGCCCACCACGACGTCCCAACCGTCCATAGCAGACGCGTACATTAACTACATCATTCACCACCTACAACCGCTGCCGGTAGGTTGGGCGGAGCTGGCTGCGCAGTCTGAAGCAGACCCGGCACTGCGAATCGCCCGGCACTGCCTTCAAGTGGACAAGGCGCCCCTCATGAGACAGCAGGCCAGGAATGAAGCGGAAACCACAAAAGAGGACGTCAAGTGGCTAGATCAAGTCCGCGACGAACTGACCGTGGTGGAGGACAACATCATACTAAAAGGCTGCAAGGTCATCGTCCCGAGAACTCTCCGGGAGAGGATCATACACCTAGCCCATGAAGGACACAGGGGCATAGTCGCCACAAAGCGCCTCCTGCGCCAGAAAGTCTGGTTCCCCCAACTTGATCTCCTGGTGGAAAATATAGTGGGAAACTGCCACGTCTGTGCTCAAGTCGCACCCCCGCCTCACCCGAACCCCCTACAACCCTCACCGCTACCCAACAAAGTGTGGGAAGAACTGGCAATAGACCTATTCGGACCACTGAACAATGGGACACACGTGGTTGTACTCATGGACGAGTACTCAAGATACCCAGATGCTCAGATAGTAGAGAGCAGCGCCACAACGTGCGTCATTCCAGCAATAGACAGGATGCTCTCTGCTTATGGCATCCCCAAGATCATAAAGTCCGATAATGGCCCCACATTCATCAGCCATGATTTTCAAAAATTCGCAAAATACATTGGGTTTCAACATCGACGCATAACCCCCCGGTGGCCACAAGCCAACGGCATGGTCGAGAGATTCATGGCCAACATAAAGAGAACGCTACAAATAGCCCATGTACAGAACAAGCCGTTCGAACAGGCCCTCAATCAACTCCTACGAGAATACAGGCACACTCCCCACAGTACAACGGGTGTATGCCCGGCAGATCTAATGTTCCGAAGACCGATCGCCACGCGATTACCAGAGGACCCGAGACCACAAAGGCCAACACCGCTCGAACAAGAAGCGCAAGTGAACGACACCGCCAACAAAGAGAAAACCAAGGAGATCACGGACAGGAAAAGGAGGGCCCGTGAAAACACAATGCAACCAGGAGACGAAGTGTGGCTAAGACAACCCAAGAACAGGAAGGAGGAAGCCACCTTCGCACCCACACCATTGATCGTGACACACAAGAAAGGCTCCATGGTCACGGCACAAAGGAGGGATCACTCGACGATAACCCGGAACAGCTCGCACTTCAAACGAGTCACACCGACGCCGGCAGACCCCTGGACATGGGACCGAGACAGCGAAGAAGACAGATCACGCGAAGAAGCGTATCAGGGAGATGGGGAAGAGTCCGAAGGCGAGGTGCCCCGCTCCCCACCTGCCAGGGAGGAACCGACACCGGCCAAGACACTCCGCCCACAGAGGAGTCGCATGAAACCAATGCGACTCATCGAGGAGATGGGGTAAGAGAGGGACCAGTTAACTAATGGTTTAAAAAAGGGGGAGATGTCAGGTCGCCCCGCATCGTTGTGTGGGAGGGCCCCGTTTGGGTCCTCAGGACATTGACGTCCCGGACGTGACGTCAAGGGTGAGGGGGAGGGACAAGGGAAATTACGGCAGTTCCGCCGAGTGTTTAATAAAGAAGGTTGACCCCGGATCAGGCTCCGCGTATTATTCCGGCGTGCGCCGGATTCGCCGCGTGGACCCGCTACGCTGAGAAGTAGGGATCCAACACTGCCCAGCAAGAATCTCGCAATCGTGACTGTCCATTCATTCCCCGACAACCTAGAAATACCGCATTTAAACTAAAGTTAAAACAGGGGCTCAAATTGCTGCTGTTCGTCAATGCACAGCAAGGTCAAACAGTCAGACTTACCTGATGGAGCAGGGATTGTGAGGGACAATATGGCACTTGTAGAGATACACTGACAATAAAATAATATATTAGCCCAATTACTGTTAAGTAAAATGACATGTGTTAGGAAAAAAACACATACATACAATGTCGAAAAGGAAGGTGCATAAAGAAAGAATGTGCTGCAGGACAGTGCTACCAAAGTGGGTGTTCTGTCCTGACAGGGTGTCCTGAGAGTAGTGTTTTGCAAATGTGTGAATAGAAGCCCATGCTGCCACTTGACAAATAAACTGAGTAGAGACTTCCCTTTGCAGTGCCGAAGTGACAGCCCTAGTTGAATGTGTTCTGAAGCACTTAAGGGATGTCTTTACCCGCCATAGAATCGTATTCAGAGACACATCGTAGAATCCATCTTAAAACGGCCTGTTTTGTTACTCCCTTGCCCGTCTACGGACCAATGTTGCCCACAAAGAGCTGATCTTCTAGCCGGAAAGCATTCATTCTGGCGATGTAGAAGGTCAATGCTCTTCATGGGTCTAGCCTATGTAGCCTCTCATCGTCCTTTGAGAGATGAGGTGGTGCGTAATACGCTGGAAATCAGACACCTCCCTAGGTAAGAAGGCAGGGCACACCCTTGGCCTTTGAAAAAGTTATGAAGGGTAGTTTACAAGATGGAGGCTCGAGCTCACTCACACTGCGTGCAGATGTAATAGCCATGTGGCAGGCCTTCTCCTGGTGAGGAGCCTGAGAGTGCAAAGGCTCAAAGTGCAACCCGATTAAAAAAGTCAGTACCAAGTTCAGATCACGTGCCTTCACCACCAAGGGAGGTAAAGGTATTTGTTACTCCTTTCAAGAACTGCATAACAATAGGGATCGAAAAGAATGACCCCTGCTCGGGTATGCACTTGATGATAGAAATTGCCCTAGCTGTAAAATGTCTTACATTGGCAGTGGTACAGAGAATTTGTTGCCAGTCTCCTGGCTGAAAGCAACACCTCCATTATGTTCTCCGGGCAGTACCAGTCCCTCAGCATTTCAGAAGCCAGGCATGCAGGATGAGGGTATCTATGCCTGGATGAAGAACAAAGCCTCTCGCTGGCAAGAGCAGTTCTGCTCTCTGGTGAAGACGCAACAGAGGAAAGGTGACCATGTCCAGAAAGTTTGGGTACCACGTCCTCCTGGCCCAATCTGGGGCAATCGGGATCATGGTTGTCCGTACCTCTTCAACCTCCTGATCACTTGTGGAATGACAGGGATTGGTTGGAACGCATCCAGTAGAGGACATTTCCAATTCAGTGCTCCTCTCAGGAGAAATTCCCTGGAGCAGAAAAGTTCACACTTCCTGTTGGAACTGGATGTGAACAGGCCCACATGAGGGGTTCCCCAAAGGGAGGGGAAGTCCTTTTAGAGAACTTCAAAAGGACTTCCTAGCATAGCTCCCATTTGTGGGAGACCAAGTGCTGCCTGCTCAGGATGTCCGCTGTTTTGCTTTCCATCCCGGCCAAGTGAACTGCAGACAAGAAGATCTTGTTCTGTAAAGCTTAGGATAGGAGCTTGCTTAGGCATTAAATGCCACTGCCTGTACCACTTGGCTATCGTGAGTGGGCTGGTTGGAAAGGAAGTTCAGGTCAGAGGATGGTGGTTTATACGTGTTAACCAGATCCTTGAGTACTGCTAGCGCTGAGCAGGGTCTCTTCCATTGCTCTAGCAAAGGTTCTTAGATGGCAGCATGAAAGGGCACTGCAGGTTCTTCCTGTGGCCCTCTGAAGTCATATTCTGTGATCTCTTCAGCAGGGGGGCTCGAACACAAGGCATCAGGGATCTTAGCCACCATCCTTCTGTAAGTAGCTTCAGGATGGGCATGAGGATCCAGCTGTTCAAACTTCACTTCTGGAGAGGTGTCCAGAACGCGGGCATCTTTGAGATTTATAGCCAATTTAGTCAGCCTGTCCGCTTCTATGCGAGGACCCACTTTCTCGATGACTTCCAACACTTTTTGACGGAATTTCTGCCACTTTTCTGCCGAGGTGGATTTAAAATGGAATTGTACCTGCCTGCCCTATGATGCATATCTTTGTCTTCTCTTCTTCGTTTTTGACAGAGAGGAAGACGCATCTCGGGATTCGTTCTTAAAAATAAATCATTTTTGGTGTTTCTTGAACTTTTCTTTCATTTTTCCAGCAATCTATCAACCATCTCTGAGTTTTTTCCCTCATCAGGCCACAGTTTTGAAGGGATTTTTTGCTGGGTGAGTTGGATGCCGAAGGCCACTGTCATATTTGGTCAAGAACTGCAATCGGCAACAGCATGATCGATATTGAGGAACTACAGACAAAGCTTGTGAGGGTCAGTCAGGGACATTTTGTTGTCACAGTCTCGAAACCTCTTGAAACTAGAAGGTTTCGGAGTCTACATATTTGTCGTATAAGCAAAGAATTATTGAGTGCGTCAGAGGACATTTTCTGAGGCGTTGAGTATAGTTCCCGAGAAGTGTGCTTAGCATGCAGAAAAATGGTACTGAGGTTACAGGGTGCAGTGCATGATATTTGCACCGACTCCCACGTCATTTCCGGGCTCAATGATGAAGAGCGCTGAGGAACCTTGATGCCAGGGTAGTAGGGCGACCCATGTTGTCAAAAGTTTCAGAGATCTGCAGCCGCAGAAAGAATATATCTAAAATGAGAAAAGACAATTTGCCAGGAAGTGGTTGACTGTGTACCACACTGCACAAGTACCTCTGCCCTTCATCACAGGAACGAGCACACAAATCTCCAAAAGGGTGTGCCTTCCCTTTCTTCCTCAAAAGTCCACCAGGCTCAATGTTTTTAACTATTACGTCTACATGCACAAAAATGTCTCTTGTTAAGGCTTCTTTGTAGCAGGTAAAATTAAACTATCAGCACTAAATATGCACAGGGATCCCAAGGTATTGTGGCATCTTTCAAATGAGAGCCCTAAGAATATGCTACAAATCACTGGAGTTACTTTCTTCCGTCTGTTTCTACTGGATATTGTACATCAATGCTGCTATTCTATGGAAATGATGTATGTACTATTGCTTGCGTATTGAACTATACTTGTAATCCAATAGGCAACCCCTTCGCACCTCATGTGCCGGAGTCTACAATCAATGTATTTCTACAGAATTTGTGTACTTGTTAGTCGTGTGGCTCTATGATTGTAGTGATTGTAGTGGAGGAACACGTACAACCCCTTCTCACCTCAGGTATCTAAAACATAGAATCAATGCAATGTCTGCTGTATTAGGCTACTTGCTGTTAATTCTGTGGCTCTGTGACTGTAGTGGCTGAGAAATGATAGTCCATTCTCACCTCCTGTCCCGCAGGGACTAGTGTCAATGTAATTTCTGCAGTATTAAAGAACTTGCTGTTATTCCTGCTGCTCTGTAAATATGGTGCCTGAGGGTGGAGAGACCCCCCTCACCTCCGGTGCCAGAGATACTACTTTCAATCTAATGTCTTCAATATTAGGGAACTTTATTTCCACCTGTGGCTCTATAACTGTGGTCCCTGAGGGCAGAGAGCCCTTTCCTACCTCTAGTGCCCGAGAGACTAGTGCATGGGCCTACAAACTGTGGATCTCTAGATGTTTTGGACTACGACTTCCATGATCCCTCACCATGAACTATGCTGGTTTGGACTAATGGGAATTGTAGTTCAAGCTTCTAGATAGCCAAAGGTTGCAGACCCTTCATGTGTCTATGTAATGTTTGCTGTATTAGTACACGTCATGTTATTCCCATGTCTCTATGACAGTGGTACTTGAGGGCCGAGTGCCCCTTCTCACCTCCTGTGCCTGAGGGATAATAGGAGGGACTAGTGTCAATGTAATGTCTGTAGTGTTAAGAGAGCTTTCTCTTACTCATCTGGCTCTATAGCAAAACAAAAGGAGTGTTGAAAGTTTAGAATACATCTTAACCTCTGGCATTACTCTGGGCAAGCCTCCAGACCATCTTCTCGCCTTTCAGGCCATTACAAAAGGGGAAAGATCACAGCAAATCAGGCTTGGTCCCACCCCAAAAGAGGCAGTCCAGCCATCACTTTTTTTTATTTCAGCTTGTCTCCCTGTGTGAGAGAGGGTATGCCCAGACGTGGGTCCCTTGCTTGCTGCGCAATAGGGACCCAAGCTGCACCTCACTGAGGAGGCACAACAAGGCTGAAACATGCCTGGGGTGCGTGCAGTGGGGACCTGGCCTAGCAGTTTGGCCAGGGCTGCTCCCATTGGTGGCAGTACCTGACTGATTTGCATATGGCTAGAACCCTTTTGCAATGGTGCAGACGGGCTAAAACCGGTGGTGTGGAAGTTTGCCCAGAGCAATGCCAGTGGTTCAGATTATTGAAAACCTTCCACCCATCACTTTTTTGGTTTCCTCTGGCTCTATGAAAACGACAGTTGTACTAACTTCCGCGACACTATGACTGTGCTGCCTGAGAGCAGGCAACCCTTTCCCACTGATCAATGTGTGCAGTATTCGAGAATTTCTTGTTACTTCTGTGGCTCTATGACAGTGGTGTCTGAGGGCAGAGAGCCCTTTTCACCTCCCGTGCTCAAGGCACTAGTGTCAACGTAATATCTCAAGTATTAGGGTAATTGCTGTTGCTTGCTCGTATCACTCTATAATAGTACCTGACAATGGAATGCACTTTCTTATTGCCTGAATCTAGAAGCAAGGAAATATCTGCAGTTTTACAGTACTTGTTTGGGTATCAGGTAATAATATCCCTATATATATGGTCACTGTATATTATGTCACCGGGAAAAGGTTGTGGCAACATCATATAGGTGACCATATTTATAGGGTCACGGGGGGCTGGATTGCGGGGAGTGTCGCACTCTCGCTACGAGAAAAAAAAGGATTTGGAGGTTGCGGGGGTGTCACCCGCATGTTCCATGTAATAATGTCCCCCCTAAAAACGGCCATTTGTCTGCGATTCTTTTGTATGGCGATATTTTTGAGGGGACATTATTACAAGGAACCCTTATTTGTTAGTCCTGTGTCTCTATGACTGTGGTGCCCGAGGGCAGAGAGCCCTTTTCACATCCTGTGCAAGAGAGACTAGTGTCAATGAAATCTCTTCAGTATTAAGGATGACTGCTTCGGTACCCCTTGTGGCTGTATGACTGCAGTTCATTTGACCATTAAAAGATTATGTTGAAGCTTGCACAAAGTCGAATCATGCATGCAGTAAAAAGATAAATGCTTGGTACCTGAGACATGCCTCCTGGTTGTGGGTGGGCCTGATCTCTGTTCGATTTGTTTTGCTTGTAGAAATCAAATATCATGAGCGCTGCGTAGACCTTCCCTACAGTCATCTCCTCTGCTGCTTGTTGAAAGGGGGGTGTGCGAGAGGATGACAGAAAGTAAAGGGATAGAGAAAGTGAGAGATGGTCAGAGGGGATATAGAATTAGGAAGTGGGATGGAGAGGGTGAGTCATAGATACATTGGTATAGCAAGAGGTACAGAAACACAGAATGGGAGAGTAAGGCAAAATAGAGAGAAAAGGGGAGACAAATGGAGAGAGTGGTTGCGAGTCAAAGAGATTTGTAGGAGTTAGTAGAAGACGAGCGAGACATATGGAGCATAATTGAGAGAGCAAGGCATTTTTGGTGAGGCAGAAAGGCATTCGGAACAAGTGGGAGAGCCAGTGAGATTGGGTAGATAGCAGGAGAAGAAAGGTGGAACAGTATTCACATAGCAGAGAAGATTAGTGGAGCAGCAGGCAGAGGAGAACGAGAAGAGGGGTGTGTGGGAAGAGAGCGTGAGACAGATGCCACAGAAAAGAGGAATTTGATATTCATAGGAATAGGCGATACAGAAAGTTTCACCCACAAATCGTAGAGGAGGAAAAGTACAAGGGAATAAATAAAACACTGTGTTAGAGACCTTGTGGTAAACAAAACATTAAATATGATATGATGGCTCCTCTATCTTTACGTTTCTACAGGGGTTGTCGGGTGGGAGCAGACGTTATAACTGCCCAAAGTGCATCATTGAGCTTAAATGGGGAGTAAAATTGCTGCTGCAAGAGCAACTAGATAATCATGTTAAGAAGGCACTCGATAACTAGTTACCACATATCTAGTTTACAGGGGCCCAAGATGTAGCTAATGAAAGAAAATCTGGTCAGTGGAATCATTGTCTAAGCATTACCTTGTCAACCAGGAACTTCAAAAGAGACAGCATTTTTAACATTGCCTTCAGAAGAGATGACCAGCATTTCTATAACAAAGACTTTTTTTTAATCAGTGGGTTTGGGATTCCCCAGCCATCAACATAGGTGCATTACTATGAATGGGCCTCAACATTGTGAAGGCATGGTCGGCTAGTAGGGCATATTTATTCTACCCCAACACATTGGAATAAGAACATCTCACAGACTTTAATATAAAAAGAGAACATATATTAGTATGGCATATGAGGTAGGTATCCATGTCAGTTGTGAAGAAGTGGAGAATTAACTGCAACGAATTTGGTGGTTACCTGTGAAGTTCAAATTAATAGACAGAGACCTTTACGAATGAAAGAGATCTGAATGTGAATTAAAACAAGTGAGATGTATTAAGTGATGCTTCGAGCGCATCCAAGTGAGCGCTGAGGAATATCAATTGTGCTGGTTTGCCCACCCAATGCGACATTCAACCTGCTGAACCCACTGACAGTGAATGTAGGTTGTTGCCTTCACAGCTGCCCGATACCACCACTGGAGGAACCATCTTCTTTTAATTCCCAGTGTGTGCTGGCTTGCACGAGGCAGCAACCTAAAAGGGTGTGTGGCCTGTGCAGTTAAGGACAGTGAGGCAGTGGCGGAAGACAGGAAGAATCATGGGTAGTGAGAGGCAGCAATGGGGAAGCTGGAGGGTATGGCGGCCTGGGAGAAGAGGCCCCCTTTTAAGACACAGTTGGATGACAGCTAAGGTGTTTGGGAGCTAGGGAGAACAACAAAGCAAGGGACAGGGGCCACGAGGGGCAAAGGAAATTAGCGAATTTGGCATCTAAACGATTAGGGGAGTTTGACGAGGGGGCCATGGGAAATGTGTTCAGTGGGTGGCAGTCGACAGGAGAGGACATCGATGAAAGGGTAGTTGGCAGTGACACAAAGATCCATTATGTCGCACTGGTGCTTACTTGGCACTTGCATCACTTACGTTTGTGAGGTGGCACCAATAAATCCAAGGTCTTCTGTGGCAGACTGGGCCAAACCGAGGTGATCTCTTTCCGGAGCTCAGCATCACACCTGTGCTGGCCGAGTCCTCCTGGTGGAAGAAAAAAGAGCACAAATGCACTTAAGGGTGATGTTATGGAATCAATACTGCAGCATGCAAACAGTTGTCTCTGTGTTCTGGTTTTTGACATTCCCCCGAAATTGGTCCCAGCGAGTCTAATAGTCCACGTGGACTTGGCTACAGTCCTGGGATTGTATTTAGCTGCCCTTAAGAAGTTTGTGATTTCAAGCCATACTTTCTAGAATTGGGGTGTATGGGTGTGTATATGTTTGCTTGATAGCTCTTCCTGTCTCTCTCCCCCTCGCCACCCAAACGCATCCTGTCACACAGTTCCACCTGGGACCAAGAAAGACACCAATAGCGTATATGATGCGATGCCCATCTCCGTAGGATAGCTCAGGGGCAACGTGCTCGCCTTGGAAGCAAGACGACACAGAGCAACACAGGTTCAATCCACGGTCCGCACTTAGAAACCTCTGGGTATTACGCACGGTATAAATAACCTATCATATCATATATCATAGTTCTGAATTTTTATTAGGGAATTTATCACAAGAATGGGAATCTCAGATGAAATTGGAATCTTCTGAACTAATACAAAGGTCAAGATGGTTCTGCTTAAAGGGGATCGGGTGCATTGCTCTACAGTGAACCTCCGGTTGTCCAATGTCTCTTTCTCAGGATGCGGGCACTAGGCTTCCTGGCGACTCAGATAATTATTCCAGTTCACACGGTTCACAAAGTGGTTACATCATCCATCCTGGCATTGCAGGCTAAGGTTACCCGAACCCTTCTTCTTGGTCTGAATTATGTATATATATATATATATGTTTTCAAAAGAACTGGCTGAGCGTCAGTTATGCGAGGAGCACTCTACTTCATACCATGCTTCAAAAATCAGTCCGTCACCAGCAAACCCGTGATGGCTTCTTTACTAGTTAAAATACAACATTCTAGCTTCCCAGAAAAGTCGACGCGTTTCGCAGCGTTACTTGCCGCTTGCTCACCGATATATATATATATATAGATATATATATACATACACAACAGAAGCCCCAGCAGGGTCTCCTAAAGCAAATGGTGCCCGAGTACAAAGATGGCGCCACCCTTGTTAAATATTAGGCAACAAAAACGCTCTGTGCACCATAAGAAACCATAATGGTGCTAACAAGACTGTAGAAACAACTCTAGCAGTCGCCAGGTAAAGGTGCAAAAATGTTCTTCTGTATTTTTATTTCATGATGAAAAATCAGGCAGAGAAAACCTCCAGAACTGCCATGCAACTGCCACACGTTCTACTCCTAACAGGGTTTGAACAGGCACTTTGCCTCCCTCTGATGTTGTTACCTGTCCTTCTGCTGCTCCCTGATTCCTAACTTCTAGTCTTGACTTCCACTCTGATGAGCTGATGTAATCCCCTCCTCCTGCAACCAACCTTCTTCTTATGTTACCACCTCCTCTATTATTCCTGCAACCCTCACTGTCTTCTCTGTCTTTTTCTCATCATCTGATGTTACCACCTGTTCTTTGACTACTACATCCTCCTGTCCAGTCCTTCCCTCTGTTGTTACCACATACTCCTACCCTCCCTTACCTTCTGATGTCACCACCTCCTACATGACCCTCTTAACTGTTACAACCTCCCCCGACTCCTGAATGTTGCCACCTCTCCACTCTCCTCTGTCTCTCCTGTTTCTTCTTTCAATGTTCTCCAGTCTCCAACTATTGCCAAACGTGAGCCTCTTGCTCCTGCAACCAACAATGAGCAACTGGGTTTGGGAGCGTTTATACTGTGTTCTTGTTCCTGCCTTCCGTTGGGTGGGACATTTAGTAAGGATCTGGATCTGCGATTTGTGAGTGGATGTCCTCCTTGAGTGTGCCCAAGGCTGCCTTGGGCTCAAGGGGCTGAACCACTCATATAATTGCCCTGTATGCCACCTGGTTTGAAGCTTTCATTCCCATTTGTTGCCAGCGCAGTACTGAGCACTTTGATGCTTCCAGGGTGTGGTTTAGTAGCAAGAAACACGCTTTGCAGCTTTCAGCAACCTTCACTGATAATGTAGTGCTGTGGTATGGGACCAGGCCATCAACAGGGACCTGCACTGGACCATGGTGATATTCTCCTGCCATGTGACAATAACCAAAATGGGGTGACAACGGAATCCTCCCCATAATGCCTTGGGCCCAACATCCACAGGCTCAGGGTGGAAAAAGCTTCACGAGTAACCATATTGCTCGTCCCCACAATCACATGGGTGACAATCACAGTACCGAAAGGTACATTTATTGTGATTGAGCCTGGGACCCCTTCTTAGTTTGGCGTGAATAGCCAAGGAAATAGCTCAACCATTAGCTCAATCGCCAAAGTTACCTATTTCTGGGCTGTGTCACTTGTTTGCAATGGCTGGCAAAAGGGAAGGAACAAGTTACTTACCTGCAACTGTTGTTCTCCAGCATGGGTCTGGCATGGATTCACATGCTCATGAATATTCCCCGTCGTCAGGCTGGGAATCCTCGGTAAAGAAAAAACCAGTATCAGTTTCGTTTCTGATCTGTCTTTCGTAGTAATAACCAATCACTGGTCTCTGCGTCATACTGACCACAGCCAATGACTGCCCTCTACCTAAGCACCGCCTCTGGCAGCCATCTTCAGATTTGGAAGCACGTGAAGTGGCAGTATGACCAAGTGAAGAGCCGCAGAGGGGTAGGCGGGAGGGTTCGCATGTGAATCCATGCCAGACCCATGCTGGAGAACAACAGTTACAGGTAAGTAACTTGTTCCTTCTCCAGCATGGGGTCTGGCATGGATTCACATGCTCATGAATAAAGAATACATAGCAGTACACACATGCACAACCACGGGAGGTGGCAACGGCTCAACATTAAGCAGTACATCAAACTCAACATTAAGCATCTTACCTCCTCACCAGGCTCACCTCAGGCGAACAGGTTGCGCAGCACTGCTTGGCCGACCCTGGACTCCTCCCTGGAATCCCGATCGACGCAGTAGAATTTCGTGAAGGTGTGCGTCGACCTCCACGTAGCAGCCCTGCATATGTCCAGCAGGGGCACACCAGAAAGGAACGCCGTGGTAGCTGCGATCGCTCTGGTGGAATGGGCTCTCGGACGGCCAGGCAGCGGTCGGTTTGCCAACCGATGACAGTACATGATACAGCCGGAGAGCCATCTGGAAATGGAAGCCTTCGAGAGAGCCTTCCCCTGATTGACAGGTCCAAAGTTCACAAAGAGTTGTGACGTCTTCCGAAAACACTTCGTGCGGTCCACGTAGAACTTCTGCGCTCTAGCCACATCCAGCGAGTGCAAAGTCCTCTCAGCCGGCGACGAAGGCGACGGGAAGAACACAGGCAACACCAAGGGTTCGTTGAGATGGAAGTCCGACGGTACCTTGGGCATGAAGGAGGGGTGCGTCCTGAGCACTACCCTCGTGTCGTGAAAAGTCAAGTACGGGGCCTTGCATGAAAGGGCCTGGATCTCTCCCACCCGTCGTGCGGAGGTGATGGCCACAAGAAACGCTGTTTTCCACGACAGAAACTTCAACGGGGCCGAGTGCAGAGGCTCGAACGGAGGTCCCATGAGCTTGGTCAGCACCACGTTGAGCTCCCACGCCGGGGCCGGAGCCTTCACCGGCGGGAACGATCTGAACAGTCCCTTCATGAACTCTTTCACCAGACGATGAGACCACAAGGACGTCCGGCCCGTGGTTCTGGTGTATCGGGAGATCGCAGCAAGATGAATCTTGATGGACGCGTGTGCCAGTCCAGCTTTGGCCAGCGTCAGCAGGTACGGCAGTACCTGGGGAGCCGTAATCCGTAGAGGGTTAATCTTCTGTGCGTGGCACCAGACAGAGAACCTCTTCCATTTGTGTCCGTAACATTTAAGAGTCGAGGACGCCCTGGCCTTTGCAAGAACCTCTCTGCAGTCGGCCGGTATGTCGTATCCTCCAAACTCTAGCGCTGCAGGAGCCAGGCCTGCAAGTTCAGCGATTTCGGGTCGTGGTGGAGGATGGCGCCTCCTTCCCTGGAGAGAAGATCCGCGACCACCGGCAGCTTGATTGGCGGGGACGCTGACAAGTCCAGAAGGTCCGGGAACCATATCTGCCTCGGCCACGCAGGTGCGATGAGGATCATCCTGCACCGTGACCTCTTGAGCTGGTTGACGAGCCGGATTAGCAGTGGCAAAGGAGGGAACGCGTAGAGGAACAGGCCCTCCCAGGGGAACGAGAAGGCATCGCCCATGCTCCTCGCCTGGGGAAACCTGCTGGCGAACCTCCGGCACTTGGAGTTCGTCGCCGTCGCGAACAGGTCGATCTGGGGTGTGCCCCACCGTCGGAAGAGGCGATCCACTAGATCCTGCCGTAGTTCCCACTCGTGGCACGAGCGCAGCTCCCTGCTGAGTGAGTCGGCGATGGTGTTTTTTATCCCTGCCAGATGAAACGGCACCAGAAACATCCTTTGGGCGACGGCCCAATGCCACAGGTCCTGCGCTTCCTTGGACAGCGCTGGGGACCTGGTTCCGCCCTGTTTCCTGATGTAAAACATGGTGGTGGTGTTGTCGGTGAAGATCCTCACCACCTTGCCCTTGAGGGACGGAAGGAAGGACCTGAGGGCCCAGAACACTGCACGGAGCTCCAGGACGTTGATATGGAGGGACTTCTCCGTCGGGAGCCAAAGGCCTCTCACGTGCAGATTTTCGGTGTGCGCTCCCCACCCTTCCAGGGAGGCATCGGTGGTCACTGTCTCCTGGTGGTCTGGGGTCTGGAAGTCCATGCCCGCCGTCAGATGCGTGCGGTTGCCCCACCACCGGACCGCTCGGCGGAAACTCTCGTCGAGTGTGATCCTCTCCTCGAAGCTGCCCGTCGTTTGGATCCAGTGCGCGTCCAGGAACTCCTGCAACGGGCGCATCCGGAGCCTGCACATGGGAATGAGGTAGATGCAGGAAGACATCATTCCGAGGAGGGACTTGATGGACCTCACCTTGGCCGCGTCGGAAACCAACATCCGCTGTACCTTGCCCAGGATGGACCTGGTCCTTTCCTCCGACGGGGAGGCCAGAAGAGACACTGTGTCGAGCTTCGCTCCCAGAAACAGTGCGTTTTGCGCGGGTACCAGGTGAGACTTGGCGTAGTTCACGGAGAATCCCAGGTCTGTGAGAAGTCGGACGGTCCTTGCCGTGTGATCCACGGCGAGCTCCCTCGTCTTGGCTCGGATGAGCCAGTCGTCCAGGTAGGGGTAGACGTGGATCCCCTCGCGGCGCAGCTGCGCCGCCACCGGTGCAAGGCACTTGGTGAATACCCTGGGTGCCGACCGTAGTCCGAAGGGGAGGGCTTTGAACTGGTAGTGACGCCCTTGGACCACAAACCTGAGGAATTTTCGGTGCCCCTTTAGGATGGGAATATGGAAGTAGGCATCCTCCAAATCCAACGACGACAGGAAGTCTCCTTCCTCCAGCTGACCCAGGACGTGCTGGAGGGTGACCATCCGGAACTTTTGCGCCTTGATGAACTTGTTCAGACGTCGCAGGTCCAGGATGGGGCGCCATCCCCCGTCTTCTTCTTCACGAGGAAGTATCTCGAGTAAACTCCGGAGCCCCGAAGCCTCTTTGGGACGAGTTCGATGGAGCCCTTACTGAGCATCGCCTTTACCTCCAGGAGAAGTTGAGGGACGTGAAGTTCTTTCCTGGCCACGGGGGGGACGCGCGGACACCTTCTTTGAAACTCGAGCGCGTGGCCCCGGGCCAAGGCGTCCAGCACCCAACGGTCGGTGGAGATGGACTCCCACACGCTGACGAAGCTCGCCAGCCGGCCTCCCACCGGGGTGCTTCGGTGGGGGCCCGACCCCACGGTCGGTTCAATCCTGCTTCGACGAGGCTTTGCCGCCTTGACCTCCTTGGCGACGACGGCGGGATCCGCCAGACTTGCCTCGTCCTCTGTAGGCCTCCTGAGCCGACAAGCGGGCCGCTTGACGGTAGGTGGAGAAACCGCCGCCGGAACTTTTGGAGGCGCCCTTGCCTCCGCTGCTCCGAAAGGGCGTCCGTCGTTGTTGCAACTCCAAGGGCCCGGGCCGTCTCGGTGTCCGCTTTAATGGCCTGAAGGGAATCGTCCACTGTTTTCCCAAACAGGTTGTTCCCATCGAAGGGCATGTCCAGGACTCTGGTCTGAACGTCTTGACGGAAGTCCGTAGCCTTGAGCCATCCACGCCGCCTAAGGCAAACGCCGTTGCCCAACTGGTGGAACCCAGTGTCGGCGATGTCCGTCGCAACGGTAATGGCGTGGTCCGAAGCCACCTCACCTTCCTGCAGGATCTCCAGGGCCTCTGCCCTCTTGTCGTCCGGCAAGAAGTCCAGTAGGGGAGCCAGTTTGTACCAGAGCTCCCTGTCGTAGCGGGCCACGATAGCCAAGGCGTTGGCCACTTTAATCGTCGTCGCCGCAGACGAGATGACTCTGCGTCCCATAGCGTCCAATTTCTTTCCCTCGCCGTCCGGTGGGGAAGTCGATGTGGAGGCCGCACCCCCCCCGCTTTTTTCCTGGCCGCCGCGGAGACGACGGAGTCCGGGGTAGGCTGCGCCCGGAGGCACAGGGGGGCCGTGTCCGGGACCCGGTACTTCTTCTCGTACCGGTCTCTTCTAGCTGGCGTCGTGGAAGGGTTCTTGAGGAGGGTGAGGCCCTCATCCCAAATGTCGTCCAATAGAGGCACTGAGAGGACCATCTTCCTCTTGGCCTCGCGCCGCTGATAAAGGAAACCTTCCTTCTTCTTCTCCTCAGGGCAGAGTTGGAAAAGCTCGGATGCCCTGGTGATCATGGAGTGGAACGATCCAATCTCGTCGGGCGGAGAAGCCCTGGTGGGAGGCAAGGACGGTACATCCTCGTCGTATACCTCGTCGTCCGTACCCGTCGCTGCCGTGTCAGTCCCCGTATCATCCCCTCGGGTGGACGGGGAGGAGGGCTGGAAGGGGCGCGACGGCTGAAAAGGAGGCGGAGGGTGGATCCTTCTTTTCTTGGTAGGGGGAACACCAGAAGGTCCCGGTTCTGGGTCCCCCGACGGGAGAGGTTCCGTCGGCAACGGTAGTCTCGTCCTTATCTCTGAGCATAAGGACTGTATAGCCAACAAAATGGCCGCCGAGTTGTCTCGCGGCGCTGGCAGAGGGGAATCCGACGGGCGATCAGGGGCCCCGTCGGTACCCTCGACGATGTCGTCGTCACCTGCGTCGGGATCCATCCCGACGGGCCGGTCTTCTTCCACGCCGAGCCCGTGGCTTAAGACTTCGACCAGCTCCTCCTCCGAGGTTGAGGCCGAATCTACGACGACGCCCTGCCCCCCCTTTTTCTTCCCCACGGGGGATTTCACGGGGGTCCTATCGATGGGCACAAAAGAGGACTCCCTCCGAGGTGGCAGGGAGACTCTGAGCCCCGAGGTCGCCACCACTGGTGTAGCCTCCACAGGCTGAGCCAGGGCCACCGCGACAGTTTCGATAGAGGGCTTGGCCGGATGGATTAAGGCCTTCACCACCCTAGGTGCGCTCACCGCCTTATCCTTGAGGGGGGGACACTGCCTCGCTCCCCCTCCGCCTTCGAGCTCGACCGGGGCCTCTCCAGGAGCTTCGCCGGGTGCTCGGCCTTCCTCTTGCCTGACCCAGAGCGTTGGCTCGTGGTTGATGGTGCCGGGGAGGGTGCGCCCTGCCTGGCGCCCGTAGAGCCCGACCGTTCGGCGCTCCCGGTGCCAGCGGATTCGCGGTGCTTGGCCTTATGTTGGACCCCCGTCGCCGGGGCGTCCTCAAAGGTCTTAGAAGACCGCTCGGCTTTCTTCCTCTTCTTCTCGCCGGACGGGCTCTTCCCTTCCAGCCAGTTGGCGAGACGTTGATGGCTGTCCTTCATGGTCCGCTCCGACATGTTGCCGCAACACGCACAGTCCTTCTCCACGTGCGTCTTGTCCTCATGTAGGCAGTAAAGACAAAAAGAGTGTTCGTCCTCCTTGAAGACGTTCTGCAGCTGACATCCAGGGCAGACCCTGAACAGCTTTCCGGGCGTCGAGCTCCCCTTCTCCTGGGCCATGACCGGGCCTGAGAAACTTCTGGAGTCCTCCAAAAGCGTAGCTCGACGAAATCTTCACCCTTGAGGGGCGCAGGTGAATCCGACGCGGGTCCCCGTTGATCGGATGGAGAATCGGTGGAGCTTGAGGCTCTTCTGACCGAAAAAACGAAGTTTTTGAGAAAAAACGTGAAAAAATAGCACTAACGCTCGAGAGCAATAGCACGAGGATCCCAACACATGAACGTGCGGTAAAAATCTGAAGATGGCTGCCAGAGGCGGTGCTTAGGTAGAGGGCAGTCATTGGCTGTGGTCAGTATGACGCAGAGACCAGTGATTGGTTATTACTACGAAAGACAGATCAGAAACGAAACTGATACTGGTTTTTTCTTTACCGAGGATTCCCAGCCTGACGACGGGGAATATTCATGAGCATGTGAATCCATGCCAGACCCCATGCTGGAGAACTGGCCAATTGCCTTATGTGTGTGATTTTACTGCACTGATGGGAGATTTTCCTCTATTTTACCATATACAGTGTGAGACTGCATTTTAGCCCATAGCCTCTTACTTTGTTGAGAAGGTCATTGACAAAACCAGCTGATTGTGCAGTTTTCACACACATTTTCTGATTCCCGCACAGTGCAGAAACCCTATGGGGGGAGTGTGAATGTGAATGTTTCCTTCAGAGTTCAGGAAATCGGAAGCCTATTACCACTGATCAGTATTCTGAACCCAGCAGATATGCTGGCTCCCTGTGGATTCTGCAAGCTGGTTCTATAACTAAGAAAAGAAGGAACAATCCAGTGAATTTAATTAGCAATGACGGGCACCATGTTTATCATAGCAGCCACCATTTTAGATATCTGTCTTGTGTGCATAAGGGGATTCACTGCAAGCAACAGTGAAAGTCAAGAGAAAGTGGGATCCACGCAAAATGCTATGCTTTCAATACTGCATGTAGTGAATAAGCCGAATCTGGCAAAGAGCTTGATAAGAGGACACTTGAGAGGTTGGGCTCTTTCTGCTGGATTCTCGGGCCTCACAAGACTACATTTTACCACATGCATGTGGTAATTACATGCATTTTTCTACATGCAGGGCATCACTGTACACATTTTATCACTTACATTTGAGCACGTACTCACATAGCTAAACGAAGGGCTGCCATACAATGCAAACAAAATGCATGTACCCTGAAGTTCCTATAAGTAGTAGGCTAGGGGTTGGTGTGTGGAAGTGTTAGCATTTGTCCGCATATGCATCGAGAGAACCATCGAGAGAACCAGGCACCATGTTCAAGAAGTATCAAGCTTCTCCAGAATGGAAAACGTCTGCATAATTTTTACAGTCGACATTTTTTCAGTAACGTTAGAAATTGTTCTGTAGCAATGATGCAAACATAAGAATATCTTTTCTGGTTGCTGCAGTGGCCCACATATTATTTCTGTCTGCTTTTAGGTGATGATAAACGTTGGTGTACTAGACCACGTTTCAGTAGAACCCGCTGTGTTCAGATTTATCCTTATTCGAACCTGCATCAGCAGGCTCCGCGCAGATGTCAAAGCGAGCGCACTACTCGCTGTGCTATCGGACCGGCTAGATGGTGTCTTACTCTATGAAACTGGTTCAAACACTAAACAAGAGATGCAACAGTTACACAAGGGAGCATTATTTATCCACCTTTTAAGATTGTTGTATACAAACGGAGGATAGCACATAGGCAACCTTCTGGTCTTGGAAGCAAAACCATGCAGATCAACAGAGGTTCGAATACCGGATCCTCGCTTAGAAACTGAACTCGGGTATTAATCACTGTACTGGAGGTGTCACTGTATGTGTGTGAGAACTGTGAGCAAACAAAAAGTGTACATTTGGAGAGTCCAAATGCTAGAAATCTACAAATCACTGTCAGGAGTTATGCACACAGCACCCACCAGGCCAATAACCAACAAGGATATATCAAAACAAATGTGGGAGCCCGTCCACCGAGAACAAGCATGGCTCAAATAACCTGTTAAATGGGATGTATCCCATTCAGGAGTTTAGCATGTTACTTCACTGCTTTTTCACCGAGGAGAAATGTCAATTTGCATTTCTGTCTTGCCCCACCCACAAGGGCAGTCTATCATCAAAATACTAGGCAATGCACTCTCTCTTTATATATGCGAACAATTATTTAGTTAAGGTAAAGGTAAAATGTTCTGCTTCATTGCAACAAAACCTAGGAAATTTGGCGGGAGTGGGAAGTGACAATCATCTTACCTTGGAGTCCCCCCTATGAATGTCACCTGTGATGTAATTTTGGATTCCTCCTGTGACCTTATTATGTATGTGCAAATGGGCTGAGCAACAGGGCTGTCCCCATGTCCCGTAAAGCACCCTCTTCCGATTTGGCCTTCTGTCTGTATAGATGGACTACCATCACCACCATGACTCTTGTGAATACTCTTGGGGCCAAAGTGAGGCCGAATGGGAGCAGTTCGAACTGGTGTGCATCCCACAGCAAAAAAACAAATAAAGGTACTTCCAGTGGTCGAAGTGAATGGGAACGGTCAGGAGCGGTTTTCCACTATCATTTTTTACAATTAACAGCTCCACTACTTTTTGCAACTATTTTCACCATTCCAGAACTGTTCTTTGTGAAGTTGAAGCACTCTTCTCCATTTTACCACTGGATATCAGTTCCAGCTAAACTGAAATCTGTTTCAACTCAATTGACTGTCAACCAGCATTACTGCAACCCTTGGCAAATGTGTTGCAAGGTGCCCCCTTTCTTCCTACTCTGTCTCCCACCGGAGTCACAGTTCCACAACTTTATTTGCTACACTTCTATCACTGGGTACTTCCAATATATGGGGTAGATAGGGACGTATAAGTAAGAATCCTGCAGGTCAAAAATAACCAGCCAGTCCTGATGTCCTAGGGCCCGCAGGACGTTTCCCATAGTTACCATCTTGAATTGGCTCCTTCATTGAAGGTTGTAGAAGAGTGTCAGATCTAAGATGGGTATGAGCCCTTCATCGTTCTATGCAATTAGGAAGTAATGGGAAAACTAGCCTTTCCTGATTTTCTCTGCTGGAACAAGCTCCACCTCTCCCTTCAGCAGAAGCTAAGTTGGTTCTTCCAAGAGGAGAGGTTCCAGAGGAGGCAAAGGTAAATTAACGATTATTTGGAGGGTTTCTGCAAGAAACATAGGCACTATCTTTGGTTTATCAACTGTAAAATCCATCAGTCTTTTGTAATTTGATGAGAAGCCTTTTGGAAAAGCCGAATTCTGCGTTTAGAGCGGTTTGGGTGTTTGAGGTCCTTGTGGTACTGAGGCTGAAGATTATTGCTGAAGAACACCCCTACCTTTGGTGGGCCTAAATAAACCCTTTTTCTGCAGAGGTTGCTGAAGTTTAGTAGATCCACAATCTTTGGGTGGAAAGGCGTAGAGTCTAAATCTCCCCCATCTAAAGGCAGTAGTGAGAGTTGACAATGTCCACCACTTGCGCAAGGCATTTGATGAATACCCGCGTAGCATACCTCAAGCCGAATGGAAGGGCCTTCAACTGATAATGCACCCCTGTCACCATGAAGCGTAGGTAGCACCGGTGTGAAAGTATGCGTCTTTGAGGTCAAGGGACGCTAGGAAGTCGCCTTACTGCAGCTGGGACAACACCTGCTGTAGAGCGAGCAGGCGGAACGTTTGTGATTTTAGGAACTTGTTGAGTACCCTCAGATCTAATATCGGTCTCCAACTCCTTGACTTGTTTTGCAGTGATTTATTTCCTTTCCAAGAAGTAGCAGGAGTTTACTCCTCTGCCCAGCTCGTGCCTGGGAACCTTCTCCTCTGCGCCCTTCTACAGCAGAGCTCACTCTTTCTGAATGAAGAGATGTCACAACTTCTCTGGTTTGTGCACAGGAGGAATGTCCGGTGGATAGTTTATTAACTCCAGCAAGTGTGCCTGCTGGAGGAGGGAAAACAGCCATTTGTCGGTGGTGGTGTGTGACCATTCTTAGATGAACCTTTACAGTGGTCCTCCTACTGGGGTGTTGAAGTGGGAGGGCCTGGACCCAGAGATTGGGAAGAGCCACAGCATCATTGAGAACCCCTGTCAGACTGGGACTTTTTGCAGTACTGATCCCCTGATGAATACGGGGTCTTGTAGGAGGAGTATGTAGCACAGTTATCCCGCGAAGTCCTGCCATAGCGCCCTTTCCCTGAACGAAAGGACTGGTGCCTCTGCTGTAGTGTGCCCAAGGAGCGAGCGGTTTCTGTGTCCGTTTTTATGAATTGTAAGGCCTCATTCACCTTCTTCCCAAACAGGGAGCAGCCATAGAAAGGTATGTCCACGACCCTGGACTGGACATCGTGCCAAAAATCTGTGGACTTGATCCAACCCTGTCTACATAAAACTGATCCATTGCCAAGCTGGTGAAAATTAGTGTTGGCGATGTCTACAGAAACAGTAATGGCATGGTCTGATGCCAACTCATGGAAGATGTCCAATGCTTCTTGCTTCTTGTCATCCGGCAGGAACTCCAGCAAGGGGCCCAACTTGTATCACAACTCACGGTTGTAATGTGCGAGGATGGCCATTGCCTTTGCTGATTTGATAGTCGTGGCAGCTGTGGTAATGATCCTCTTACCGAAGGTGTTGAGATATTTTCCCTCTTTGTCTAGCGGAACAGAACAGAACGAAGATGGTTTAGCTGACCTTTTTCTGGCAACCGCCGAGACAACGGAATCTGGTGCGGGTTGAGTGTGGAGGCAGGCGGCAGGGCTCTCTGGGGCTCTGTACTTTTTGTCGAACCAGTCTTTTGGAGAAGAGTTAAGGGAAGATATCTGTTCTTGAGCCATGGGAATTTGTGACATTGGACAGAAGCATGCTTAAGCCTTGATAAGAAGAAGAATATGCCAAATCTTGATTTCGTTTTTGACAAAAGGAAGAGGGTACAGTATCCTGATTCCTTTCTCACCGAGTTCCTGTTTGGATTTGCTCATGGTGATGCCCGATGACAACGTTTCACAGATCATTCTTGCTTTTTTTTTAGTTTGTATTGCGTGCATACCCTTCACTTGTGGGGAGAACTACTAGCATTCCTATTTTCCTGTAAGATCCTAAGAATGGTCCAGTTGTGAGAAGATTGCTTATAGTCATCACTGAACAAATTCTTCAGCTTCCTGAGTACAGTGGGGAAAGTGCAAATGCCCCTATCCGCTGACAACACGCACAGACTGGTCAGTTTGGTATTTTATTACTTGGTTGAAGAGTGACCACAGCTTGTTGGAAGACACACAGATGTCTGTACGTTCCTAAGGGATCCAAGAAATAATGCAGCATTGAATGAGGTGTTGAGAGACATTATATTTCAAGTAAAGGCTTATTCTGAGAGAACTCTGAGATCTGAATGAGGCTTTTTCTTCGAGGGACAGATCGAGGAATTGGTGGCTTAAAAGAGCCCTCCTTCATGCTGAAAGAAAATCATCATGTTGTCCAGCGAAAGGCCGATTCAAGGAGTCTACAGGGAAGTCATGTTCATTGTCCAGTAAGTAGTCAGTTGACCAAGGAAGGTTATCGAGTGAGATCAGCAGTTTCCAGAAACCAGTGCATAACGGTGCCATATTAAAGTTAATTTTTCCTTCCTTAGGCAATAAAAATGGGCAGCATTAGTAGCAATATCATCATGCCAGATCCAGAGAAATGTCCATGTTGTGTAAAGAATCAATGTTGTACACTTTCGTATCTCTGTGTTATTTATGCTTGCATTTTGTTTATAATAATACTGCTTTCACTCACTGTGTGAACAGCATATTACATAGATGTGAATGGAGAAAAAACTCCTGAGAATCTTCCGAAGCAGAAGGATGGTATAAATGTGGCAACTACTAAGCAGACAAGACCCTATGTAGTTATCCCTGTTTCAAAGAATGATGAGGAATCACCTTAGTCTGAGGTAAATGTTACTGACAGTCAGTCAAATGCGAAAAGTATCTTATAGATTATTTTTGGACACCAGAAACAGGCTTTACAAGGGAGATAAAAGAAATGGGTGTTGAAAGGTGAACCTACACAGAAAATTCATGTAACCACATCCAGTCCACTGACAGATGTGCCCATGATTGGTCCAGTTAGACAGAGTTATGCTGATATGCTGTATGAGAGAGTCATGGCAGACCATAAGAAGAGAATAAGACCTAAGAGGGATATTGGGGAAGATGACTGTGAGTTAAATGATTACCTGGATAGTACAGCACATTTGGGAAACACCATATGGTATCAACACATAAGGGAAGTGGGAGGAAGAACCTCAAAGGAGGAATGTTTTGTATGTGTATTTGTGCCTGATAGTATGGGGAAGTCTAAGATCTTCATAGCTATTGAAATAGACATCCAGACAGCACACTGTCTTTCTCACATAGCACTTTGCCAAACAAGAGGCCAGTTTATGGGCCGAGATGCTTATTTCAAATGGGCAACTGAATGGACAGATCCAGATGAAGATGACTATGTCCAGGATACAAAAACAAGAAATGGAGCTCATACTAAGAACCATGTGATCAGATACAAGAAGCCTGGAGTGAAAGTAGCTGGAATCAGATGGAAAGTCAACAAAAGACTAGAGAGTCCAGGAAAATCTGCAGAAGAAATTCGTAGATGGAAGAACAGAGGCCAAATGCAGATCTGGGTATCAGTGTTATCACCAGATGGATGGGAAGAAGGAGTGGTGATCTGGAGAGCCTGGGTGGCTATTGGTTGTTATAAACCTGCTATTGACATAGTACAGAATGGTTGTAAGCCACTATAGCCAAGACTTGCTAACTACTGACCTGGGTTGAAGACATGGGAGGATCCTTAAAGATAGTACCTTTGGAGAGTGCAAAGCTGTGTTTCAGAAATAATGGCACAAGAAAAGTTGGAGTGAATCAGAACTGTCGTCAAATCTTTGATGTTCCAGGAATGATACTTGGAACAGCAGTTATCATGGATCACTATTGGGCTTGTGGATCCAAAGCATATATGAGGCTACCCAAAGATTGGGGAGGACGATGCTCACAAGTGAATGTTCATGTTCCCGCATTGGTGAGTCCTAAAAGTGACTTAAACCTTGACAGTTTCCCAAAAGCAGATGCTTACCTGAGGAAGAAGAGATCCGTGGAGCTAAAACGAAGACTGAAGAGAGAGAGGTATTTCTCTGCAAAATCTATAGAGGCTTTTGATGCTATTCCCTATGAGCACAGACTATTTAGCCAGACAGCTTCAGTGTTTTCGTTGATCTTCATGCCAAGTGTCCAGGTTAGAGCAAATACCAAATGGCTGCAGATTACCAGGCAATCAACACCACCATAAAGGGATTCAATGCTATCAGGGAACTGTTGAGAGCCATACGACTGATGACTCCCCAGAACAGATATGTCTTGGACATGATCATAGCTATTGAATCATGTTGCACATTCACTCCTTTTCATGATGACAAGAATGGAACATTGACAGAGGCCATAGGTATGCTGACAAAACTCCATGGCCAGATGATCGATGAAGTAGAAGACATTTCTGATGACAGCTGGTTTGGATCCCTCTTTACTTGGGTTCCGCAATGGATGGCAGACATTTCTAAGTTCCTTGGAGCTCTGATACTAATGATATTGCTTGGATTTTGGGTGATCAAGATAATAATCTCCCAATGCAATAAAACAGCCAAGAAAGCCATAGGGATGAAGATTATGATCAATGTTGAACCAGGATGGAAGGTCAAAGACTTGACAGATGAATAAATCAGAGTCTTTGTGAAGGCCAGTGTCCATGCACCTGAGGGGACAAAGTTCCTGTATCCAAAGAATCATAAGAAGTACATAGGAAGATGGATCTGTTGTACTCCCAATGGACAGCGCAGTCTCATGACATGGAACAAAAATCAGCCTGTGAAATCAGCAGGATGCCTGAAGGGAGTCATAAAGATATGGATTCCAAAGAAGTTATTCTTCAGACAAAGATGCCTGAATGTGAAGGATGATGAGAGAGTGGTTGATAAATCGCCCAGAGGAGGGAATGTAGAGGAGGACCCAAGTACCCCCACCTCAACCACCTCTCCTATGTTGCCTACATGTTGGGAGCCCAGATGTGAAAATCGTGCAGTACCAGTGAAACTACCGATACCTAGGATAATCCTGGAGGCAAGGTTCCCATTGAGTAAATCATACCAGTATACAAGAAAATATGATGGCCTTTTGAATGAAATCCCAGAAGAAGCAGAGAAAATGAATGGTCTAGACGAATGGTGACATCACACAGAGCTGAGCTGACGTACATAGAAGAGATGCAGAGACTAGAGAATGCAGATATACTATAAGGTATCAAGAAAGTATCAAGGACAAGTGACATCTTGGGATCAAGGTGTAGAAGCTTATGCCATAAAATGGATGAAGATATTAAGTCAGTTTACTTGTGTACAAATGCAAAAGAAACGTAAGCAGACAAAGTATTCTTGAGGCTAGCTTTATAGTGAATAGGTTGCGGCATGCGCCAATATATACATATATGCATAAAGAGTAAAGGATGGATGTTTCCACTACGTGTCATAGCAGAGTTGAACTAAAAAAGAAAGGCCTCTTCTCAGTGTGTCGCAGTAAGAAAACGCATGAAGTAAAAGTGAATTTCGAAAAAAGGCAAGGCTGGATGAACCATGAAGCCAAGCCAAGAAGCCAAGGTCTTATCAGGCTGAAGTTAACTAGCATTACAAAATCGTGTGAAAGAACAGCTCCTGTTCAAAAAGACATGAACAAACGAGGAAGATGTCAGAGGTCTATTAAAAAATAGTATTTAAAGACAGTGAAAGCTCGATTTTATGGTCTTCAGTCACATGTAAGGATGAAGTTGGACGAGCAAGATGTACACACCTACGCATGAGGGAACAGCGTGCCTTCACTCCCCTGATTCTCCACAATACAGAACAAACTCAAGGCCAAGCTTCAAAGCCTAACTGGCTACGCTGACTACTGAGGTGTTCACAGATATAAATGCTAATTGGTGGGAAGGTGGAGTTAAGATGAGCTCACCAGCACCTGGAAGTCCAATCTGCGTGCTGCTAGACATAGATGGAAAAGTACTGATGAAGGTTAGAGTGCCAACCAATTGTAGGGGACCGCGTAATTAAGGGTCCTATAGTTTGTGTAGCCAATGGGACATCATGTATTTAGTGACGTCCATAGTGGCCATTTAAAGAGGAGGGCTTGGTTGCCCCACCTGATGTTAAGAAACCGATCACTTTCACTCACTATCCCATACTAGTATGGATCAGATACTTAGATATTCACTCAGAGCCTATCACAGTTGCTATTAGTTTTTTGTAGTTTGCCACGTAGGATGACGTTGGTAGTGACGTAGGTCAACGTCAGTGATGATGAGTTTTTGATATATAAGTTCTGTTTTTTATTAAACTTGTTGAGTAAGAGGATCACGCGTATTCGTTGATGCTTGTTGTGCTCCCTCTTTTAGACAATTGAAAATAAAACAGTTATCCATTTTACCAACTGAGTTGTTTTGATTATTGATGTTTGAGTAACTTCTGCATACCCATCCATCTCCTGGGTAATTGCTACTCATCTTAAAGGGCTGAGGATATTCAGTTCAGAAGTGTGATGCCCATCATTCCTGTTGGTTTAACAACCAGAGAGCATCAAGAACTAGCCCAGTTCATTGAAAGTTTTGCCGATGTGTTCTATTCAAAATCTGGGCGTGTACAAGGAGGGATCGTCCACATGATACACACCTCACTCAGAGCCCGGAAACAAATCTCCATAATTAATTGTACATGATGCTTGCTTTGGGGGTCATTGAGAGGTCACATAGCAAATGGGCATCCCTGATTATACTTGAACCTAAACCAGACCAAACAAGGCATTTTTCAGTACCTGAACGAGATATCTAGATTTTATGCCCACTCCATGCCGAGACTTAATGAACTGGTGGAGGGACTGGGGGCAGCTAAATTAATGTTGGCATTGAACCTGACAAAGGGTGACTGGCAGGTACCTTTGGATGAGGAGACTAAAGCCAAGAGGCCTTCTCAACTCCAGAGAGCCTGTTTCAGTTCACAGTCCTGCCTTTTGGGCTGTGTGGAGTTCCTGCAACAATCCAGAGGATGATGGACCAGATGCTGGTTCCCTGCAACACTTTTTCTGAAGCCTACCTCAATGATATTGTGGTATATAGCTCAAGCTGGAGGAACTATTTGCAACCTCTCCCAGCTGTCTGCAATCAGTTGAGTAAAATACACCTGACTGATAACCCAACTAAATGTCATCTAGCCCAATCATCGTTTGAATATCTGGGATTCCAAGTAGGAAATAAAGGCAGGGGTTTCTCCAGATGGTCAAGATCAGGGCAGTCCAGCAAGTACCGCTGCTTTTCTGGGATTGGTTGGATATTACCACTGTTTCATCCTGAATTTCCCAGAAACAGCAGGACCCCTGACTGATAAACTGAAGAAGGGGTATTCCAATATCTTTGAGTGGAATGACAAGACCCAGACCACCTTTAATTAACTCAAGAGATCTTTGTGTTGAAGCCCGTCCTAATTAGTCCTGATTTCTCCAATGAATGTATGCTGCAGACAGATGCCTCTGCTGTTCGGTTAGGTACAGTTACATCACAGGTAGAAACAGGAGACGAGAAAAAGGTAATGTACCTCAGCAACAAACTCCAACGAGAGAAATGGTCTACCCCATAATTGAGCTTAAGGCTCTCGCCATAAAATGGGAAGTCAATAGCCTGTTGTATTACCTGACCGGCCAAATGACAGTCGTCTATGCTGTTGGGTTAGGTACAGTAATATCACAGTTGGAAAGGTTTGAAAAGAATACAGTAATGTACATCAGCAACAAACTCCATCCCAGAGAGATGGGCTTCCCCAAAATCGAGCTAGAGGCTCTCGCCATAAAAAAGCCTGCTGTATTACCTGACTGGCCAAAGTTTTAAACTGGTGACCGAACACGGTGCATTGGTCTAGATGGGCAGGAATAAAAACATGAATTCCAGTATCATGAGGTGTTTCTTGGCGTTACAACCGTTTACCTTTACAGTAGAACACGGGTGGGTACTTAACAAGCCTGTGTAGATTTTCTCACCTGATACGTTAAATCAGGTTTGAAAGGGAGAGGGGGAAGAAGAGAAGGACTTTGGGGGGGGGGGGTGGAGTTTGAGGGTGTTGGAAAGGCAAGTACCCTGGCCTTGTCAAGAGAGGACAGGATCCCCTCTCAGTGGAAGACAGGAGGCCGAACAGAGAGAAATCCTGAGGCAGTCCTACCCCATGGGTGTATCATGGCAGTTGAGAGGGCCCATTTTATGTCCTCCCTTCTCCCCAGTACCAGCATGTATTTCAGCAGTACAACTATCTCCAGCCATGCCTCAAATACAAGATATAACCGTTTTTCTGTTTTTTCAGGAGCAGAACCATCATGAGAGCAAGAAACCCAGAAGAAGCATCAGAACGAGAATCATAATGAAGCAACCTACATTTGTAATAAGAAAGCTGAAACCTGATCACCAACAACCCACACAACAGGATACCATCATGAACATCAGGAAGAGGGAAACCCAGAGAGAAGAAGGTAAGCTTCTGCACCCATATGACCCAGCATAGGGCTAAGTAATCTGCCGCAGAGAGAAGATGCTGCATTAAGTTGCGGCAGACCGAAGCACCACCTTGTGCTCCCAAACCCCAATGGCAGACACGCAGGGGGACTGTAACCTCCCTAGACCACCATGACCTTAGATGGGGGAACACCAACCCCTCCCTCATGGAGCTTACAGAACATGAATGCGAACAGTTGTCCTCCAGCGCCGCCATTGTTTTTCTACTGCAGACCCGTGCAGGAAAGGTGGGAGGGGCTTAACCTGCTACGTATGACTTTTTTATTTCTTCAACCCACCCTGACTCCGAGTGGTTTTTGGGATAATTGTGACTCATAGGACCTCATTAAGAGTACAGAGGTGTGGTAAAAAACAGAGGTAATACAGTGTTAACTCCATTACCACTGCATTACTGCCGCATTACGGCTACGACTTTGGCAGCGAGGATGAGGAAAAACCTCCAGCAAAATGCTGGTGGAAATTCTGCCACCTTACCATCAAGAAATGGCCAAATTGTGAGAAATCAACTTCCGGGGCACTAGTGGTCCAGGGATGAATATCTGTTTCTAAACCATCAATCAGCCCCACACCGTTAGTACACCAGAAGGGATCCGAACAGATTGGAAACACAAGTAAATTATAAACCTCCTTGTCCAATTTTGCTAACGTGGACGGAACAGCAGGGTTATCTCTGCAAGCTCGTGGATCGTTGGTTAGTTGCAAAGCAGCGAAAATACAATTATTACCGAATGATAAAAGGGTCTGTCCAGTCAAGTTGTATAAAAATATCCACTTTATTATTATCACAACAGACAGTTCTAGCACACTATAAAATACAACCCACCCTGTAAAGGAATACAGAGGACAGACAGTTTCAAGAAGGAAAGGGGATGCACTCTGAATACTGACAGGAGGGTAGTCGGTAAAGTAATGAATCCCAATGTTCAAGGATACTTGGTTTCAGCAGAAAGGGAGCAATGGGCCATAAAATGTCCCTAAGGGTCTTCGGAGGAGGACCAGGGGGACAGAGCCACAATGTACCTCGTGCTTGTAGAAGTTTTTGGTGCTCGACAGCATTGAATCCGTTTCAGGGAGCTTCTGCGACAGAGTTAAAGATGGGTAACAGCTGCGGGTATCAGGCCGCAGTCAGTTCAGTGAGCGAGGATGGACGGACGGCTGCAGGCTAGCCTACAAGGCAGCTCGGGGTCAGGAATCGTCTCTGTGCTGGTTGGCAGGTCTGAAGCAGTGGTGCAGGCGTCTCGGACGGAGTGAGCGACTGCAGCGGGTCAACGGTTGCACTCCTCCTAGCAGATGGGATCGACTGCCTCAAAAATGGCCTTAAAAGTGGATGCTGGTTGATGCTGGTCAGTGCACACCTCCTAGCTTCTTCGCTGGGTTTATGTCGTCCATTAAGGCGAACAGCCCAAATCTGAGGAGAATATTGCAGGCAACGGCATTGTCCTTCTTTCGGTTCAGAGACTCTCTAGCACTTCCCACCTAGGAGGCTTGTTTTCAGAGCCTAGCAGGGCATGCTGTGTGCTCACTGGGTACTGGTTCTGGAGCTGCTAGAGGGTCCTCTGGATTCAGTATTTCCCTCTGTTCCCAGGGAGATCTTTAGGGGAGGGATCTTGTCTCCCTCTTGGAAATCCTGGCCTTCCATCACTAACAGAAGCTGTAAGGCAGACTGTACCTTCAGCCAGGGTCTAAAATGAGTTCTCCTTGTAACTCCTTGCAAAGTATTCAGATGATCTGCTAAGAGAGGGGCTCAGCCCTCTTTTAAAGCCAAATGGGTCCCAGTGATTGGTGCAGGTTAAGCCTAAATTAATGAACCAATCCTGGGCCCCTACCAACAATATTCTGTTATGTGTGAGGTCATAACCAGATTGCTTTGCAGCAGGAAAGGTAAAGGGGTGAACACATGTACTACTAAGTCCCACCCATCTTCCTGTCTGTTGTGGATAAAAGGGTGTCTCTGGTTAATTTAGCTCTCTGTGGTCCCTGATCAAAGCGCAGGTCTTCCTTGAAGTTATAGCGAGAACAGACTTTCTGTCTCCATCAAATCATCAAATCACATACTCGTACATTCCGGAATGGGGTCCCCCTGCGGGGATGACCACTGTAAACAGCTGACCCAGAAATTACATTCACTGCCCTTCATACTAAGGGACGGGAGCTGACTTCAAGTAGGCACAGATGCATATCAAAAGGGTTTTGGGTATCCTGTCCTTTGTCAGTCCTGCGACCAGGCCTCCTGCAGGCCTGCATCAATTCACTCTCAATAGTATGTGCTGCCACCAGCAGGTGGACAAAGGATAGGGCGGATCCATGGAACCTTTCATATTTAGATGTGTGTTTCCCTCCTCCTCTTGATGCTTTCATGTAGTCCTGGCTGTTACATTCCAACTAAATGTGACAGGTAGGACTGCGCCTGTATGCTGTGTCCACCCAGAGTACACAGATCTATGTTTTTGTTGTGCAGTGAGCATACGAAAGTGTGTGTGGATTAGCCCCACACATTTTCTGAGGTTGATCTCCCATCATTCAATTTCTTAAAAAAAAATAATAAAGCCCAGGTGAGTGCACACCCGCCGTGCGGATGGGCGAATTCCTCAAATGTCCCCTAGCCTCAATATGTGAACCACCACTCTACTGAGGGTCGGATTGTCATCAAGGCAAAGGTACCGGCTGAGGGCATCTGCATTTCCATGCTGGCAGCCTGGCTTGTGCTGGATGTCCATATCTAATCCCTGTAGGGATATGGCCCAACGCAGAGGTTTAGGGTTCTCTCCTTGCATGGCCATTAACCATTGCAGAGGCCAGTGGTCTGTCTGCTTCGTAAAGTGAGACCCAAAGATGTGGGGTTTCAGCTTCTTTACAGCCCACAAGACTGCACATGCCTCTTTCTCTATGACAGCCCAGTTCAATTCCCTTTTTGTCAACCGCCTATTCATGTAAGCGACAGGTTGCTCTACCCTGTCAGGGTTCAGCTGCGCTAACACTGCTCCAATCCCAAAATAAGAGGCGTCTTTCTGGATAATGAACTCCTGACCTTTTCTTGGCACTTTTAGAACTTGGGCCCTGTATAATCCATTCTTTAAATCATGAAAGGAGGTTTGACAGGCGAGGGTCCAAGTTACCTTCTTTGGCATCTTCTTGGAAGTTACATTATTCAGGGGCATGGCAATGGTCCCATACCCCCTGATGAATGACCGGTAGTTCTTGGTGAGACCTAGAAAGGCTCTCACCTGCATCTGGATGGTGGGATGCCCTAATCCTCCACAGACTGTACCTTTGCCTCAACAGGTTGTTTCTTACCTCCACTGACCAGATGGGCTAGGTAAGTCACTGTGCCTTGCGCTATCTAGCACTTTGTGGCCTTGATAGTCAGACCACATTTTGCAGCGCCTCAACCACTTGTTTCAGGTGGGATAAGTGATCCTCCCAGGTGTGGCTGAAGACAGCACTGTCGTCTAAATAGGTTACACTGAAGTTTGCCAGACCCGACAAAACCTGGTTAACCATCTGCTGAAAAGTGTCAGTGGCATTCTTCAATCCAAAGGGCATCCGAGTGAACTGATAATGTCCTTCAGGGGTTAAGAATGCTGACCTCTCTCGCTCCATCTGTCAAGCCGACCTGCCAATACCCTGCCGTGAGGTCAAAGGTACTCATGTGCTTGGCAATGAGCTCATCTGCCTGAGGAATGGGGTAAGCATCTGTCTTTGTGACAGAATTGAGCACCCTGTAGTCCACACAAAAGCGAATTATAGTCTTCCCACCACTGGTCTTTTTAGTGACCAGTACCATTTGACTAGTCCAGGGCGTGTGGGGTGGCTCTATCACTCCTAGGGACAGCATCTTGGAAACGTCCTCCTTCATGGTGTCTCTGACCTTATCGGACATCCGGTGAAGAGTACTCTTCACCGGCTCACTGTCTCCAGTGTCCACATCATGGGTGCACCAATCTGCGCGACCGGGAGTCAGAGAAAACAGACTGACAAACTGTCCCAGTAAACAGCGACAGTCTGTCAGTTGCTGTTCTGACACGTCTGTTGCAAGGTTGACACCTACAACTGACCCACTTGTGACTTCAGTGTGCAAGAGGTTTGGGAAGGGATCAGTCTCCTCCTCAGTCTCTCCGTCAGTCACTAATGCCATGACCAAGTCATCCCGGCTATAATGGGGTTTTAGCTGGTTGACGTGAAAGACCCTGCACATCTGTTTAGGTCCTTTCACGTCAATGAGATAATTCACCTCACTGACCTTTTCCAGCACACAGTAAGGCCCAGTCCACTTGTCCCGAAGGCCACTGGGTTTGACATGCTCCATAATACACACCCACTGCCCTGGAGAATAGACTGTCACTGTGGCCTTCTGGTCGTGCCAGTGCTTCATCAGCTCCTGCCTGGCCTTTAGGTTCTTGGTCGACTGTTCTGTGAACTTTACCATTCTATAGCAAAGGCCGAGTACATAGTCCACCACACTGCGTGTAGGGGATGAGGGCTTGCTTTCCCATCCCTCTTTCACTAGACTGAGGGGACCTCGTACCGGGTGAACAAACAGAAGCTCAAAGGGGCTAAACCCTACTCTGTTCTGTGACACCTCCCTTTAGGCGAAAAGAAGGCATGGCAGGAGAATATTCCATTTTCTCCTTAGGTGCTCTTCCAAGCCACCTATCGTGCCTTTCAGGGTCTTGTTGAACCGCTGAACAAGCCCTTTTTTTGTGTATGGAAGGATGTAGAGAACCTATAGATGACTTCACACTCTTCCCACATGGCCTTCATAAATGCTGGTATGAAGTTTGATCCCCTGTCAGAAACAATTTCCTTGGGGAATCCAACACGGGAGAATATCCCAATCAGAGCCTTCACACCCATAGGGGCTTTGATGCCCCTCAGAGGGACAGCCTCAAGGTATCTTGTGGCGTGGTCTACCACCAACAAGATGTACCTGTTCCCTGAGCTGGTTTGAGGATCCAAAGGACTCACAATATCCATGCCTATTCTCTCGAAAAAGGCTGCCCATCCATGGGTAGTGGAATTAAGGGGGCCTTTGTGGCACTAGCTGACTTGCCAGAAGCTTGGCAAGTCGGGCAGGACCGGACAAATTCCTTAAACTTTATGCCGAACTGCGGCCGGTAAATGTGCGCAGACAAGCAGTCTGATGTCTTAGTCACTCCTGAGTGTCCCGCTAAAGGAATGTGATGAGCCAAATCCAAAAGGAACTTTCTATGGCACTGAGGAATCACCAACCTTCTGGTGCCCTCGCCCTCAGAGTCTTTTGGCTCACTGTGCAGGAGTCCATCCTCCCAGTACACTTTGAACAGTCCAAGGGCCTCGCCCTTAACCTGCTCCTCTGCATGCTTCCTCAGACCCGCCAGAGTGGGACACTCTTTTTGGGCTGTGAAGAAGTCTGTCTGATCTGGGCCCCCAGCTGATGCGAACTCATCCAGCTTGGGCAGGGCCTTCAGATCTGCGCCCACCTGGTCCTCCACCTCAGGTTCCTGCGCTGCACAAGGCAACTCTGAAGTCGCTGTGTCCCCTGCTACCAAAGTAGGGTCCTTAGTGGTTACTGGGCCCTCTCCTGCAGGAGTAGGCAGCTCAGCAATCTGTGGAACTGGACTAGGGGCTACCGGCCACTCCGGTCCTTCCAACAAGCCCTCTGGAAGCACTCCAGGCCCTAGAGCTCTGACAGTGTTCAATCTGACGATCTCTTTGGCCCTAGATCGGGTAGCCGCTGGGACTATGTCGGGATCAGGAAGATCATTACCCAATAGACATGGGACAGGGATGGAGTCTTTTACCACTACCAGGCGCTGGGTCATTTCACCTCGCCAGCTGAACTCTACTATCGCCAAGGGGCACTTACTCTTTCAGTCAAACCCACTGACGCTACAATCAGGCCCATCGATATACTGGCCTGGCTGTATCCACTGCCAGGTGACAGCAGTGACGCTAGCCACGGTGCCTCGGACCACAGGAATTTTGTGTCCATTGATATACACATGTTCTAAATAGAGTTTATTATTATTGGGAACTGGGATCTTTTCTGGAGACCCAGTACTGTTCCCACTCAGTGTAACCAATCCACATTCAGCCACTCCGTGGCCTAGTGGGAAGTCCTCCTCTAGGAGGCCCACTCTAATGATGGCCTCTACAACGAGTCCAACATTCACTATGGCTTGCTTGGGTAAGCACTAGTAAGCAGGATCCCCTTTCCTATGGCCCAGCTCCTTACACACGAAAGAACCTTTGGGTGTTGAGAACATAGGTATCCCAGTGTTAGGGGGCCTGCACTCTTCTTTTCGGTGTGCACCGCTGAACTAGAGTTTTGGGATTTCCCTTTGTTCTTTTGGTGACCTGACTTTGAAGAGGGGTGGTTTGGACCTTTGTCCTTCCCATCCTTATTTACTTTTTTGTCTGAAGATTTCTCTCCTGGTTTGGGTGTGCTAGGCTGAGTCTTTTTCTGGACTCAAGTACTCACAAACCTGTCAGCAGCCTTTGCAATCCCTGTAGGGTCTGTAAAAGTCTTGTCCACAAGATGCTGGTGTAGGTCAACCTCACAATTCTTCAATACATGCTCACGCGCAAACAAATTGTACATCCCTTTAAATGTATCCACTTTGTCCTCAGCCACCCACCAGCTCAGATACTTCAACGACACGTGTGTGAGCGCTTCAATTGTCTGCCCACTTTTCTTTCTGAGCTCTCTGAAGCTCTTGAGATACTGTTCTGGGGATTTAGCGAGATTCCTGAGTAGGGCTGCCTCCATGGTATCATAAATAGGACTTTCCTCATCAGCTAACTGAAGAATTGCATCAGTACCTGGTGTCGGTAAGCGACTCATCAGGGCTGCACTGCACCGTACCTCATCCACGCCCTGTTGCTGAAAAGCAAGCTTGAATGCTTCTAACGAGTCAAAAATATCCTTCCTCACTTCCTAAGCCTGCAATAAGTCTTTGGGGATGTGCCTCCGGGGCTTATCCCGGGCACTCTGGTTTGAGCCACTATTGCTGCTTTCGCTAGAGGTGGATCTGTTGGCCTCCTTCTCTTCAAGCGGCAGCTTGTAAAGCTCTATGGCAGCCCGGTCCCGATCCATTGTGACCTTGTCCCGCTGTTTCTGTTCCTCTAGTGCTAGTCTCCTCTCCTTGTGCAGGAGCTTCCTAGACAGAACCTCATTAACAGCCGGAAACTTACTGGGTCACTTAGAGACTGTGCTGAGGCATGGACCTGCGGGATGCCGCACTAGCCCCTGACGTTACTGACACTATAAGTGTTGGGAAACCATGCTTACCCCCCGGTGGGATGTTTGACGAGAAACAATGCTCATGCTGTCCTCCTTGTCATCTTTCCCTTTCGGAAGGTATTTTCCATTTGGGTGCAAGGGCATAGCCTGTCCCCTGGGGTCTTCTCTCCAACCACCCTCACTTCTACCCAAGCTTGGTGGCTGGTGAGCAACTCAGGTTTACTAACCTTAGTCCTGTGGGGAAGTCCCCTCTCTTGACATAGGACGCGCAGGACATCCTTGCCATGCCTTTTATAATGTCAAGATCCATGATTGTTACAAATACCTAGCAGTGTCTAAACGTTGCCTGCAAAAGTACTTTTATCATTGGGTGACTAAGCTTTGTACAAAGCTCCAACTGATCCGACCGCTTGCTACCAATGTGACGAATCAACTTCCGGGGCACGAGTGGTGCAGGGATGAATGTCGGTTTCTAAACCAGCCCCACACCTCTAGTACACCAGAAGGGATCCGAACAGATTGGAAACACAAGTAAATTATAAACCTCCTTGTCCAATTTTGGTAACGTGGTAGGAATGGCGGGCCTATCTCCGCAATGTCGTGGATAGTTGGTTAGTTGCAACACAGTTATTACCTAATGATAAAAGGGACTGGCCATTCAAGGTTATATACAAATATCTACTTTATTATTATCACAATAGGCAGTTCTAGCACACTACAAAATACATCCCACCCTGTAAAGGAATTCAGAGGACAGACCGATTCAAGAAGGAAAGTGGATGCACTCTGGATACTGACAGGAGGGTAGTCGGTAAAGTCACTAATCCCAATGTTCAAGCACAAAAGGAGCAATGGGTCAAAAAATTTCACTAGGGGCCTTCAGAGGAGGACCAGGGGAACAGAACCACAATGTACCTCGTATTTGTAGAAGTTCTTGGTGTTCGACAGTGTCGAGTCGGTTTCAGGGCGCTTGGCAGCTTCTGAGCCAGAGTTTAAGATGGGAGACAACTGCGGGCATCAGGCGGCAGGCAGTTCGGCGAGATGGATGGACAGCTGCAGGCTGGCCTACATGGCGGCTCGGGGTCCGGAATCGTTGTCTCCGTTTGGTTGGCAGGTCTGAAGCAATGGTGGAGGTGTCGCGGATGGTGGGAGTGACTGCGGCGTGACACCGGTCAGCGGTACAGTTGAATGCAGTTCGAGGGGCTCGACTGCCTCGAAAATGTCCTTAAAAGTGGAGGTTGATGCTTGTCGGTGCACTGCTTCTAGCTTCTTCGCTGGGCTTGTGCTATCCTTTAAGGTGGACGGCCCAAAGTTGAGGAGAGTGTTGCAGGCAACAGCCTTGTCCTTCTTTAAGTTCAGAGAACCTCTGACACTTCCCACCTAGGAAGCTTGCTTGCAGATCCTAGCAGGGCACACTCTGAGCTGGCTGTGTACTGGTTCTGGAGCTGCTAAAGGGTCCTCTGGATTCAGTATCTCCCTCTGTTCCCTGGAAGATGTTTAGGGGAGGGATCTTGCTTCCCTCTTGGGAATCCTGGCCCTCCTTCACTGGCAGAAGCTGTAAGGCAGGGTGACCTTCAGCCAAGGTCCAAAATAAGTCCTTCTTGTTACTCCTTGCAAAGTCTTCAGATGATCAGCTAAGAGAGGGGCTCAGCCCTCTTTTAAAGCCAAATGGGCCCCAGTGATAAGTGCAGTGTAAGCCTACCTTAAAGAATCAATGTTGGGTCCCCACCAACAATCTTCTGTTATGCATGAGGTCATAACCAGAGTGCTTGGCATCAGGAAAGGGGTTAAATCATGTACTACTAATGCCCACCCATCATCCCTTGTAGTTATGGTAAGAACAGACTTACTGTCTCCATCAAAGCACATATTTGTACCTTCCTGAATGGGGTCCCCCTGCGGGGATGACCACTGTAAACAGTTGTCACAGACATGACATTCACTGTCCTTCATACTAAAGGGTAGCAGCTGACTTCAGGTTGACACAGATGCATATCAAAAGAGTGCTGGGTATCCTGTCCTTTGTCAATCTTGTGACCAGGCCTCCTGCAGGCCTTTTTTAATGAACTATCATCAGTATGCGCTTCCACCAGCAGGCAGAAAAAGGATAGGGTGGATCCATGGAGGCTTCCATTTTTAAATAGGCTGGCAATGGCAGGAAGAAGGCGTTGACCTCCTCCTCTTGATGCTTTCATGTACTCTTGGCTGTAAAATTCCAACTATATTAGATAGGGAGGACTGTGCCTGTAGGCTGTATCCCGCCAGAGTACACAGATCTATGTTTTTGTTTTGCAGCGAGCATAGGAAAATGTGTGCGGATTAGCCCTATGCATTTTCCGAGGTTGATCTCCCATCATGCAATTTCTTTAAAGAAAATTAAAAAAAGCCCATGCAGGGCACACCCGTTGTGTGGATGGTCGAATTCTTCACACAAATCGGCAGAATTACTGCCGACCGACATGCCGCCAGTGGTAATTCCGCTGAAATCCCTTCATAAATGGAGACTAACATCACCATACCACCACTTGTAATCTGTGCGTAATTCCCCCGGATCAAGTGGCAGTAACAGAAATTCTGTTTATTACGGATGATTTACTGCTGGAATACTGCCAAACTTGTAATGAGGCCCATAGTATCCGAAGTGGGATGTGATTAGACCCAGATACAGAGGTCGCCCACACCACTACGATGTTGAGAGAGGTGAGCCTAATGAGTACAGCCAGGCTTGCAACAACCCAGAAGCAGCTGGATGTGACATGTAGACCGATGGAGATAACAATCCCACCACGAGCCCAAACCATGGTTCAAACCAGCTTGAAACTGGAAATGCCAGAGGGACCCATGGGAGGGTAGCCCCAAATTCTGGATTGGCCCTTTAGCATTTCCTGGAGTTATGGGCAGGAGTGGGCAGGGTATGTCAGGGTGCTTCTGCTAAATGTAGGACGGCGAACATTCACTTGAAGCAGGGACAACTGGTGACCCAACTGGTGACCAAACTGATATGCAAGAAGATTCTGATAAAAGCCACTGAAGAAGTAGAAATGCTGAACACAACTGAGTGAGAAGAAGAGAAGCATGGATTGGGGAGATAAATGGAAGGCCAAGGGAAGAGAGACGCTCCAGCTGGAGGCCCTAACCGCTCGTCCATGTAATTTGCAACAGCTCACGGAACCAATCGTCTCCTTGGCCAACTACGGTAGTCTATGGTTTCTGAGGATGAGTGTAAAAGACTGAAAGTGCCCCATTTCATTGAGAGGGGAAGGATGCTGTACCAAACCAGCCTCAACCCGAGAGAGCAGTGGAAACTACCAATACAATTCAAGAAGATAGTGATGGAGCTTACACATTCCAACCTGACTGAATGGCACTTGGAGTTAATTGGAGTCACGTGTGAGTAGTTGTCCCTCCCTGCCTGACTCTGCCTGACCTAATTATCGGGACAACATGGTGACTGCCCATAGCAATCCATTGCCCAGTGATTCCTATGGGTAATCCTCATGACTCCCATCTGCCTCTTCTTCGTCCCCGTAGTTGGACTTCTAGAATGGAAGTAGGGATTGTGGGAGTTGTAGGTTTTGCTGGAGATCATGGAAAAAACATGTTTTTGCCTGGATGAAGGGGTTAAATGTATTGTAATGGGTGAATGGATTTTCTATTGGGTTTTAATTTCCCTGATCGTTTTCTCCTTTTTCTTACAGGAAGGTACTGGGGTGAGATGGGACTCTGCTGACACTATCCCCTAACAACTGAGGGGATGTCAGGTAGAGGTATATCAGAATGGGAGGAATACCATGTCTCTCCCAAGGGCGTGTCTCCCATAGTCCCCAAGGACCCCCTACCCAGGTGATCCTCCCTCGCTATTCCGCCGCCAGGGTTGGAATGCAAGAGCGATGGCCCTCCCCATGCCACCTGAACAAAGGATCACCAGGAACTGCCTAGGAGAAACGCCTCAGGTTTCTCACATACCCCGTCCCCTATCACCCTGGCCATCCACCCCAGTAACATTAGCTGAAGATTCCCTGGGGGTAATTGTTGGAAATACGCTTGATCACCAGGTCCTTCCGGAGTTTTATTTAAAGGGCAATTCTGGGTGGCATGCCCCACCCCTCTACACGAGTAGCATGGTCGTTCTGAAGAACCCTGGGTCTGTTCCCTTTTGGCCTGAGTGTACATAATGCTGATGGCCGATTCAGCTTCTTTGGGTTTTTTTTATTAAATTGTCTCTCCTTTCTTTGCATATCTCTTAGATAATTTTTTTTTTCATCCTCCCCTTGTTCTGGAAGAGAGTCTTCAAAAGAGGCTTCTAACCCTTCCCCTAAAGAATCAGGTCCAATATTAGTGGGGGATACCGATCTTAACTTAAAGCAGGGTTTTCTGAGAGGGGAGGATCATACAAATGTCCCCTTAGAGCTAAGATGTCTGATCCCTCCCTTAAGTGTTTTTCTATTAATTCTTCTTTGTTATTTCTGGAACAGAATTTTAAAGTATGGTCCCTGTCCCCACAAAAATAACAGTGTTCTATCTGATAGGACTCAAATTCCTCTAGGGAAGCCATAGGAGATACAGATAGAGAATCTCTTATATTATTGTTCAGGTAGCTAAAGAACATGTTTTGGGTGTCGTTACTCTCTTTTCTTCCCTCATCTTTCTCAATTGTTGGTTCCCCTGATATTTTATCCTCTAGGTCTTCTGAATTTTCGCTCCTCTTAATTCTCACGAGGTTCGTGGTTGGATTATTATTCACACATTTGACTTTGGTTTTGGGTAAATCTTGAAGAGAAATTTCTAAGGAAGAGGGTTCCCTAGTACTTGTCTTGGGTCAAGTTTGTGTGTGCCTCCTTCAGAATCACTAGAGGTTTTTATTTCGAGTGATATCTCTGGGGAGGAGGATCCATGTTCTTCCTGATCTATAGGGCCTTGTTTGGAAAAGTCCTATTTTCCTTCCCCTGGGGAACTTGACCTATCCTCAAAAATTCTGATGGTATAGGAGACAGTATAGGGTCACAAATGAGGTCACCCTTGTCAGATGATATAGCAGGGTTTTGTAAGACCGGGGGATGCATCATGATTGTAAGATCCTCGCTTTCTTTTTGTCTCATGGGTGGCCAGAAATGTAAAGTTGGCGTCTCTGTGGAGTAATTGGAGGATTTTAATACAAGGGGGCAAAGGAATTCTCTCCCTTCGGTTTCAATATCTGGAGAATATGAGCTGGGTTGGACTTTCCCATTGATTTCATGAGGGAAAGGGGAAGTTTCCAAGGCTTTATACACCAGAGTCCCTAGTACTTCACCCCGGTTGAGTTGTCTGGGAATGGGAGAAAAATTCAGAAAGATACATTTCAAATTATGTCCATAGGACTGCAGGGGCAGCATCTCAAATGTTCCCTTCCGGTGGGGTATAAGATATATATGCCAGTCAGTTGGAATGTTGACTCCTAAGTCTACGGAGATGATCACCTTATCTCTACCTGTCACTTTATAATCCATGGGACAAAATAGATAATACACTATCACTTTCCTTACAGGCGGAAAGGCTTGGGAGAATAAAGGTTGCTAGTAACTACCATTTTTGTTAGTGGATTCTCATGTGTTTGTCAGGAGGCTTAGTTTTAAAGAGAAGTATTTTCTATTCTGGCGGGCTTCCCAACTGGTTTCAATTGGACCGCTTCCCATGAATGACACCACATGTAAGGAAAGGCTTGGTATCAACAATGATGACTGACACCAATGAGACACAGTTCAAGGGTGTTTAATGAATTTTAAAGGGTTGGTTAAACCCCTATCTAAACTTAAATCTAAGGACGGGAGCAAGCTACAACAATCAACTAATAATTATGGAGTTCTAGTCGAGTCTGTCAAAATAAAAGGGCCTATGCTAATAAACCTATTGCCAATCCTTACTTCTAAATACAAAATGGTGTGGGACAGTAGTGTATGCAGAAAGAAAAAGTGTTAAAGAAACAATATGTCAGGACAGTTGACCAGTTGGCCTCCCTTTCCCACACTTTCCGCACGGGACAAGGCAGCATGCTCGAGCCTTGTGCACACTCTGGCTTCCTCGGCACAAGGACCCAGTTCATTGGTTCAGCTGGTCTCACACCACTGTGGCAAAGTCTTTATGAAAAAAAAAGGATTCTCAAAATAAACGTCTCTTGTCAAAACACAGGCTTCCTCCGCCGTGAAACAAAGTTCATGTTGCTCGCCAACATACAGTATTTTCCTTCTTTCCCAATGACTGCTGGTACTTGTAGTTCCCTTTTTACTAGCACAGTTCAATATCTCAGTATCAGAACCTACTGTGCAAAAGTGTCTTTGCTATTCAAAGTCTCTTACTCCAGAGGGTATGATGTAGCAAACAAAACACATAGGTTCCTTTCCTTTGTCAAGATTCTCACATTCATAAGTTCATGATTGGACTCCCTCCTTCGGGCTCGGATCACGTGTCCCCCTCATCCGGGCTCAGACCCCTTTTCTAAAGTGTTCACAATTAACAACTTGGTCTGCCTCATCCGGGCTCGGACCATGTATCCCCCTCGCCCAGGCTCAGATCCCTTTACACACAATGTTCACAATTTGGTCTCCCTCATACAGGCTCGGACCATGGATCCCCCTCTTCTGGGCTCCGATCCCTTTTGCCACCAGAATTGAAGACTTTCGACTGTGCACAGGTTTTTTGCTTGACCCGTCGTAGGACCACTTCGATTTACAATTCTTTACAACTCTTTAACTTTCACTTCTTCCACTTCTCAGCTGGATAACTTACAGAGACCTTTGATTGGGCACACACACAGTGCCAGATCAGTCTGTGTCACAGCTTTGCTCTTTTGGACTACAAGTCCCCGAATGCACATTCAAGGTTTTATTCCCACTTCAACAGTTACAAGCACTTTTGGGATTTACACAAAGTTCTTGACAAACCAGATTATCCCGCCTTAGATTGACCCATCGCAGGACCACTTTGATTTACAATTCTTTACAACACTTTAACTTTCACTTCTGCCACTTCTCAGCTGGATAACTTACAGAGACCTTTGATTTGGCATGCACTTGTCTGCCCCCAGGGTTGGGATCCAAGAGCGATGGACCTCCCCATGCCACCTGAACAAAGGATTCCCGGGAATAGCCTGGGAGAAACGCCTCAGGTTTTGAACATTACTCAACTTTGAAAGGTTACCTGATTGCTAATCCTTCCAAGTGTCATTTTGACCAACCAAGTGTCAAATATTTGAGATTCCAAGTGGGAAATGGAAAGCTATTCCCAAAGCGTCATGGTGGAAGCAGTCCAAATGGTAAACCATCCTGCCAGGAAGACATTCTAGCCTTCTTAGGGCTATTGGGTTACTGTCAACGGTTCATAGCCCATTTTTCTGATGTTGCCAGCCCATTAACAGACCGATTAAAGAAGGACCAGACAAATATTGTAGTGTGGGACCAGACAAATATTATAGTCGGGGACGAACAAGCAGAAAAGGACTTTAAGCATTTGAAGGAACCCCATGCTCAATATGCCAGGTTTTTTAAAAAGTTCATAGTGCGACAGATGCATCCACTATCCGGATAGGAGCCGTCCTATCCCAAAAGAAAAATGGAGAGGAGAAACCAATGATCTGCATCAGTCCAAAATTACAACCCCTAGAGTTAAAATATCTGATAGTGACAGTAGAATCCCTGGCGATCAAGTGGGCCGAGTATGGCCTCTGGTATTCCCTAAGGGGGCGAAAATTCAGGCTAGCCATGGACCACACACATTTAGTTTAGTTGGCCAGGAATAAAGACATGAACCCACAAGTCTTAAGGAGGTTCCTGGCTTTTTTTCTTATTTGGTGGAGCATTGAGCAGGCACCAAACAAACACAGATTTCCTGTCACATTACCCAAAGCCAGATAGACCACAGGGACACAGATCTGGCGTGGTGGGCTCAGAAAAAAAGTATCAACACCAGAAATTTTGTCAAAATAAACTTCAGTAAAGCAGACCCTAATGTTTCCTTGTGCCCATATGTATTTGTGAACAACCATGTCTCCTACGATACACCTCATAAAACAGATGGACCGAGCAGCAGCAACAACACGCATGCCCTAAGAGAACCTGGAGTTCTCCTCAACAACTCACACGCCAACTCAAGACAGCATGGAGCTGCCCAGAGAGCCAGAAACAGCGAGAGAGCCACAAGGAGAAGCCACAAGCATGCACAGCGATCACAGAGGCGGCACAGCCCCGGTTGGATGCACCATTGAGGTCTCCCGCATAACTCCTCTAAACTACCCATGTTCCCCCAGAAAACAAACAGTTAACAAAGACTTGATATGCTACCATTATATGGCGAAGGCCTGTTGAGCCAGTGGGTGGGGCTTACAAATGATTCCCCCTGCACACAGACAACCTGGGACGGAGAGAGTAATTTAGATTGGCTAGCGGAAGAGAACCAATCCCTGAGAAGGCAGGGGGACTTTGGGTAGAAAGGAAACAGGAAATTGTGGGTGTTTTCACAGGGGAGGCCAGTAGTGGAGGTGGAGGACAGCCAAGAGACCAGGAGGAGGAAGGAGGGAGAGGTGGACAGTGGAAGATACTGTTTGAAAAGTTGAGGTATTGGTTCAGGACTGTTCATGGTTCTGCAGTGTGAGACAAGTGCCTAGTGAGGATACATTAAGGAGTGACTGTGAGAAAACTGGAGCTGGGTGAAAGGAGAGTGCTTGAGTTGTACTGTTGGGAGGAGAGTAATAGTAGTCGCTGGAAGAGAGTATTAGTGGTTAGAGGGTAGTAGTAGTGGTGTGATGAGAGTAATAGTGGTGGAAGGAGAATAGCATTGGTTGGGGGAAAGTAGTAGTGGTTGGAGGAGAGTAGTAGCGGTTGGAGGAGAGTAGTCCTGGTTAGAGGGGTTTAGTAGTAGTTGGAGGGGAGTAGTAGTGGTCGGAGTGGAGTAAAAGTGTTTGGCAGGAAAGGAATGATGGTAATAAGGGTTTTAGGGGTAGTAGTCTGCAAGGAGTAGCAGAGTAGGAGGGGCGGCAGTGGTAAGTATAAGGACAGGAAGGAGGGAGGGAATTAACATCAAAGGGTGGAGTCAGGAGATAGGAGGAGTGAAACCTATGGGGGAAAATTAACCAGTCGGAAGGAGAGAAGGGAGAAGAAGGGAAAGGTGAGCGTGGGTGTAAGTGGAAGAGACGATTCCTACAGGTCAGTTGCAGGCACTATTCTCACTTTCATTAGAAAACGAATGTGAGTAGGGACAGTTAGGAAGTCCCCGAGAGAGGTGGTGAGCCAGTATTTGGGGACTCCATTGTTAGCATAAGTACAAGAACTTATACCGTAGGGGTTGCCGTTCAATAATACTAGACCAAATATATGAATGGCTGGGTTAGGGTGAGAATCCATGGGAAGACGAGAGAAAGGGACTTCTTTTATTTATTGAACATTTTGTATGGTGCCTATACAGCAGAAACTGTTTCCAGGCGCCACAAGACAAAAGATGGGAGGTGGAAGGGAGGGGGGACATAGGAGAAAAAAAACAGTGTAAGTCCTACCTGGCTTTGTGACATTTGAATTGTGCAAGTGCAGTGTAAAGAAGTGCAGAGGGCAGAGCAGGTTGGGGAAGGAAGCGAAGGGGGCGGGGAAGAGGGAGAAGTGCTGGGAAGGGCAGCCCAAGAGGCTGGGCGAGTTCAGGGGGGTGCCCAGGAGGGCAAGTGCAAGGGGAAGCTAAGGTAAGGTAATAGTGCGAGGGGCTGGGGAAGAACAGCCTTTAGAAAGCTAATCAGGGAAGGGTGCCTGAGGGCAAGTGCTGGTAGGGGACTGGACGAAGGAGGGCCTGAAACCAGGGAGACTCATAAGGGACACAGGAATCTGAAACCAAGGAAACTCAAAGTTGTTTCTGTGACAGAAACTGAGAGGAAGCAGGTAGAGAGAAATGTAGGGGAAGGAGAGGAGAGAGTGGGCGTGATAGAAGCGTGATAGAAGCGTGACTAAATACACCAGCGTTCCTGTAAGGCACAATTCGCAAATTCCAGTAGAACACAACAAATTGGACGGAGTAGGGAAAGTTAGGAAATCCATGAAGGAGTTTAGCTAGAGAAGGCATATTTGCCTTTAGGTTCTCATCCTTAGTATAAGACAGAAAGTATACAGTAGGGGTTAACCACCTGTATATACTAACCTGGGGCCAGGGACTGCTGGGTTAGGGAGGAGGTGCTAAATAAGATGAGAATGAGAGAGAGGGAAGGCCCTAGGGCCCAAATAAATATCATTAAAAAGCTTTGGCCCACCTCTGAGTTTGAGTAATTCTTGTTCCATCTGTGAGATATGGTTGTTGATATTTCACATAATTATTAAAGCCACCTCCAAATGGGATCATACCAGTGTCGACTGTATGTGCTAAGACTAGCTACGAACGGATGTTTGACTTCGAGGCAGCCTAACTGTCTGCATTGCTGGGAAGGAGACAAAATGTAGGATCCCTGCCTCTAGGAGGATAGGTAACTCCTCCCAGTAGCTCCCACCAGGATATCTCCTTGATTCAAAGGGACAATTCTGTATCCACAGCCTACCTCACACTACATGTGGCACACCAGAGAGCCTTTGAAGCTGCAGTTTGAGAGAGAGGTGGGGTAGGAGCAGTCAGAAAGTACAAGGGGGGCTTTTGTTTCCTTCTTGTTAACTCCACCTCCTGGGGAACTGGGCCCTCTGGGTATGACATCAGAAGGCAAGGGTCACCTGCCTCAAAAGCATGGATTGGACCTCTTAAAGCAGGCTTGCATTCATACAATCACCTGTGACCTTTTACTATTACAGTAGGGGGTGTCCATGCCTTCTTTGATTCATCACTTTTGGACCTTTAAGGACATCAAGAATAATTAATCTGGACCCTGTTGGGAAAACAGTCTTTTCCAAAGCCCTCCACCAGGGGCAAAGACAGGTGTTCCAAGGCAGATGAAAGCTTTGCTCCCTACCTTTCTGCAGAGCACATTTGGGGCGTCTTTGTTGAGGACCAAGGCTGGCACTCTACTAGTAAAAAACTCCCTAGGGTGGGAGCGCAGAAAATGAAAAGGACTAACCTCATCTGTAGCCCCCTGCAGTGGGTCTCAAAGTCTCCTGCTTTCCTCACTCAAACCACTTTGTTCTGACTTTGAATTGTGTTGAACCACCACAACCCAAGGCGCTGCCTTTGGCACTCACCTTCAAAACTTTGAACCGCTGCTTTCATCCACCAAAACAGTGCAACGTAGCATCACTGCAGCAGCACCTGTCATTTGTCTGGCTCAAGCACCAGCGCACCATGTAGACATCTTCGAACTGCAGCATCTTCCAAACAAGCATCGGACCACCAGGACTTCCCATTGAATTTCAACTTGAACCATTGAAGCATCACATCACTCATCGACCTGAACCAGCAGTACTGAACCACGCTTAATCGGCAAACTGCTCTCTGTGATCCATCAGCCTGCATCGCTCGAAGCCACCTTCAAAGGGCATACAGCACCGCTTCGAACCCTACTTGCCTCTGACTCACCACCTTGGATCAATGTGACTCACTGCTTTTAAACCCGGTTTGACCTGCAAGCATTGCACCTCGAAGCCTGGCTCGACCCTGTCAAACCGTCTAAGAAACAGAATTGGTACCATTGAGCACCCCTGTGCCCCTGATCCATGTTTGGGGATTTAGTGACTGGTTAAAGCTGTTTGTGCATCTTTTTCCTAAAGAACCTATCCTTTGAGAGCCATTATTGCAATTCTTGCCTTTATCCTCCCTACTAAAGTATCCAAAGTGCTTATACGTTCCTGTGTTGCATTTTCTGTCTTCTTTTACTGGGGTGGGTTTCTATAGTGTTTTTAATAGTTGGATGATATATTGGTTTCATAAAGTATATATGGGATACATTACTCAACGTAATCGTATTTATGATGTTTGTATCTGCTTAGATTCACATGCTGTGCATAGGCCGACATCTAGTCGAAGCTGCAGAGTATTACAGTTTGTTTTGCGAAACTCAAAAAGGGACGATCCCTGTACCCATGATCCCCCACGCGCGTAGGACCCTCACATTGTATTTTTTCTGACATGAGGTAGCAATGCGAGTCGCATGAGTACAGAGTATCCAAGCAGATAAGATAGATAAGACTAGAAGCATCCATGTGCCTTCTCTCGGAGAGGACGAAGGGGGGCGCATGTGAATCTAAGCAGATACAAGCATCAGAAATACGATTACGGTGAGTAATGAATCCCTTCTGATGTTTGTGAAATCTGTTTAGATCACATGCTGTGCATAGATTAGCGAGCAGTATTAGAAGAAGGAGGTGGGATGTGAGAAGGGTCATGAGCGAACAAATGTCTTAGAACCACTTGTCCCACTTGTGTATCTGTCTTGGAATGAGTGTCAATGCAGTAGTGCTGAGTAAAGGTGTGAACAGAGCTCCATGTAGCTGCTTTGCAAATACTGTTAAAGGGGACATTTGCAATGAAAGCCAGAGTGGCTCCAGTACCTCTTGTGGAGTGGGCCCTTGGCGTAAAAGGCAGTGTTTTATCTGAAAGGGAATAGCAAAGTTGGATACATCTGACTATCCACCTAGAGATGGCATTTTTAGAGATGCAATCCCCTTCTCTTCATAGCGCTATGGAGACGAACAGTTGATGTGTCTTTCTTAGCCGTCTGGTCTTGTCTACGTAGTAGAGGACCGCCCTCCTCACATCTAGTGTGTGGAGTTTGACCTCAGCAGAGCTTTTGGGTTCCTGGAAGAAAGCCGGTAGCTCAATAGACTGGTTAACACGGAATTTGGAAATTAACTTAGGTGAGAACCTAGGGTGAGTGCCTAAAACCAGTTTGCCCCTATGTAAAGAAAGGATCCTGCACTGACAGAGCTTGGATTTCACTGACTCTTCTTATGGAAGTGATGGCTACTAAGAAGGCAGTTTTATAAGTCAGGTGTTTGAGACTAGACCTGTGCATGGGCTCAAAGGGTGGTCCCATGAGCTTAGCGAGTACCACATTAAGGTCCAACCTGGCGGTGGGTTAGAAATTGGAGGGTGGAGTCTCTTTACCCCTTCCATAAATGCTTTGACGACTGGTACCTTCCACCATGACACCTTGTTATGGGAAGTGGTGTAGGCTGACCAAGCTGCCAGGTGTACCTTTAGCGAGTAAAACACTAACCCTGCATACAGTAAGTGGAGCATATGGGTTAGAACATTAGAAGGAGTACAATCAAAGGGGCTGATTTATTTATTCTGGCACCAAATTACGAATCGTTTCCATTAATCATAGTAACAGTGCCTCGTGTTCGGTTTTCTTGGCTCTTTCAAGATATCCATACATCTCTGCGGTAAATTGAGATGTCCAAACTCTATGACCTCTGGAGCCATGCTGCCAAGTTCATCGAGTTGGACTGAGGATGCACTGTTAGCCCCTAGTGCTGGGAGAGTAGGTTGTACCGGCACGGTAGTTTGGTGGGGTCGCACACTGCCAGTTTGCGCAGGTGTGGATACCATGGTTGTCTCGCCTACATAGGAGCAACTAGGATGAGCGTCATCGGTTCCCTGTGGATCTTGTTCACCACTTTCCTCATCAGAGGGGTTGGTGAAAAAGCGTAGACAAATATCCCTGACCAATTCATCCATAGGGCGTTCCCCTTGGAGCCTGGCTGGGGGAACCTGGATGCGAAATTTGGGCATTGCCTGTTTTCGCTTGTGGCGAATAGGTCGATAGTGGGGAAATCCCACTGAGAGAAGAGTTGCCACTCGTGTTCCTCTGGGAGGGGATCTCTGCTCAGAGCGTCTGCTAGCGAGTTGAGTTCCCCCGGAACATGTAGGGATGACAGGTAAATCTTCAGTTTAAGTTCCCATTTCCAAATTTTCTGGGCAAGCTTGGATAGATTTTGAGAACAAGTGCCCACTTGTTTGTTAAAGTAAAACATTGCAGTTGTGCTGTCTATTAGGATTTGCACTGATTGGTTGGATAGGAGGGGTTTGAATGCCCGAAGCGCTCTGAAGACTGCTAGAAGTTCTAGCAGATTCATGTGGTTCTGAGCCACTGTGTGAGACCAGAGACCCTGAGCTGTGTGGTGAAGGTAGTGAGCTCCCCACCCTGCCAGGGAGACATCTGTTGTGACAATGGCCTGTATCTCTGGATCGTAGAAGGGTTTCCCCTTCGTAAGATTCTCTCTTGTCCACCAGCGAAGACTCTGTACTAGTGTTGGCGAAACGACCACTAGATCGTCCCACTGACCACTTGCTTGAGACCACTGTTTCGCCAACCATTCCTGCATGAGTCGCATGCGCAGGCGCGCGTGGAGAACCAGGTAAATGCAAGATGCCATAATGCCTAGCAAACGCATAGCTTTGCGCACCCTTATTTGGAGACCGGCCTGATATTGAGGAATTTGCAGCAACACATTTCAAATTCTTTCCTTTGATGGAAAGGCCAACCCCTCTTGGGTATTTAGGACAGCTCCTAGGAACTGTTTTGAGGTTCGTGGCACCAGGCATGACTTGTTCTCGTTGATTGAGAAGCCCAATTGGAAGAGGAGGTTGATTGTTCTTTGGATGTTTCGTCTGCAAATTAGGGGGGACTCCCCTGTAATGAGCCAGTCGTCCAGGTAAGGGAACACTGGGATTGCCTCCCTGCGTAGGTGCGCCGCCACCACCGTAAGTACCCTGGTGAATACCCTTGGAGGCGAGGCTATTCTGAAGGGCAGCACCTTGAATTGGTAGTGCTAGTTATCTATCCTGAAACGCAAGAATCTTCTGTGTGCGCTGGGAAAATTGAAATATGAAAATAGGCATCTTTCATATCCAATGTTGCCATGTAATCCCCCTTTTTTAGCAGAGGGATTACCTCTTGTAGTGTAGTCATGCAGAATTTTTGTGGCTTGAAATACTTGTTTGCAGGGCGCAAATCTAATACTGGGTGCATTGTCAGATCTTTTTTGGCAGAAGGAAGTAGGTTGAATAAATACCCCTGTTTACCTGGTTGACCGGGACGACTTCTATGGTATCCTTTGCTAGAAGAATGGCGATCTCCTTGAAGAGGATCTTCTGATGTTCCAGCGAATGTACTCTTTGTTACGGGGCGCAGTAGCAACTCTATGCAGTATCCTCCGGACACTGTGGACAGCATCAATCTGTCTGAAGTGATCCCCTCCCATGCGTGGGTGAAGGTGTTAATGTGCCCCCGTACTGGGGATGCATGGGAGGGGACCCGAAGCGGAACGTCGCTGCTTGTTGGGTGGCATACCACCTCTGGCGGGGCTGCCTCTATCCCGAGTGCGACCCATTTGCTGCCTTCTGGGGTAGCCCTGTGAGGATTGGGATTGGTTGTTACCCCATGAAGTTCCCTAGTTTTGGTAATAATTGGAACCCCTTTGGGAATTTTGGCCCAGAAAGCGGCGAAAATGGTTGTTACCCCTCTGTCCAGAGGGTTTGTTGATGAGTTGGCCAAGAGATTTTAGGGTCTCGTACTTATCCTTTGCCATTTTTAAAGCTTCCTCAACTGCCTTGCCGAATAGCACATTCTGCTCCACAGGCATATCTATTAGGGTTGCCTGGGTTTCAGGTTTGAAACCTGACTGTCTAAGCCAAGCGTGACGCTTAATAACAGTGCCCTCAGCGATTAACCTCCAAGCATTATCCGCTGCATCAAAGTTATTCTTTAACATGCAGCCTGACACAGATCTCCCTTCTGCTGCCACCCGAGCCAACTGGCTCTTTAAGGGGTCGGGTGCGGAGGAAACCAAAGCGGACACTTCCTCCCACTGATGGCAATTGTAGCTTGCCAAAAGGGTGGCACTGTTGGCAATTCTTGCCTGATAGGCCGCAGTGGAGGCAACCTTTCTTCCCAGGCCATATAGACGTTTGCTATCCTTATCAGGAGGTGCTATGACCAGGAAATCAGGTTTTAATTTACCCCTAATGTACAGGGGATCAAAGGGTGCGGCACGGAACAATTTCTCGACCCGCGGATTAACTGCTAGAGTGAGATTTGGGGTTTGCAGCTAGGGGTCAAATCTGCGCTGGATGGATGGGATAGCCTGAGTAATGGCTTTCTTATCCCCTAGGATTTCTTCAGCGAAATACCTGTCTTCCTGAACACCCTGTGTGTCAATACTAAAGTGGGCAGCCACCTTAGCTAGCACCTCATTAAGGAGGGGTTGGTTGTCTACAGGCGAGTCATGCACCAGTGGCTCTTTAGCAACCGGGGAGTCAATGTTGTAAGATTCAGCTTCATCATCCTCCTCCTGGTCTTCATCGTCCCCATAATAAGGGTCACCCACCTGGTCATCAACATATTGAGGCTCTGTTTCATCACAATATGAATCAGGGTGGTAAGGCTCCACCACGAAGGGGTCTGTGACCAAGCCCTGGAAAGGGGCATCTGAGCAGAGTTTTTTAGTAGGGGGTTGAGAGGACCCAGGTGTTACCTTGGACCCAGAAGGGGTAGAGGTAAGAGGGGTGCTAGAGTAACTACGAAAGTATTTAGGGTCTTTTTCATAAAAGTTAGCCATGAATGTTAACCTTTTCATGACCCTGTCAATGTCTGCTGAGCTCCACTCATTAGAGCTAGGAATAATAACTGGTTCTGGTTCCTCATCAGTGCCCATATCCTCAGCAGTGGGAGGAATGAGTTTTGTTTTTGGGTTAGGTTCTGAAACTTTGGACTTCCCTGTTACCATAGGGGCCTTATGCTTCTCCCTATGAACATGGGGACCTGAAGATGTCTTTTTCAGTTGTTTATCCCCCCCCATAGCTAGAGGAGTGTTTGCCAGAGATTTTAGGGGCCTCCGAGGGGTCCGAAGCCTCGCGTCGAGTTTCGGAGGCGGGACTGGAAGAAGGACGTTGAATCTCAGGTGTACGGTCAGACGCATCGTGTCTAGCCTCTTGAGGGTGCTGGGTGGTATTGTCATCCGTCGATCGGGCCTCGGGGACTGTTGATCGGGCGACACCTTTCTCAACCGAAGACGATTGGGCCTTGCCATGAGGCAAACGCGAACGGGAACACCCAGAGGACAAAGATTAATTGGACTGCTCTCGTGGTGTCGTCCTGTGCCGTTCGCTCGACACGCGTGTCGAGTCACGGCCGGGGCAGAAGTACTTAGTGGTGGTAGAATGTGTAGCGCTTCTGCTGCCGGGTGTTGTCCCCACAACGTGGCTGCCGGCCAGTCCTTTCGTGTCGGGGGCCTGCGCGCGGGTCTCCGAAGTCACCCCTTTGCCCTCGCTGTCCGATTCGGCGGCGTTGCTGCCATCGCTGAATGTCCCCTCCACGTCCATGGCCTCTAGTTGCCTGCCGTAGTGGGCCCAGCGCTTAGTTGAGCTGTCCTTAAGGGTCTTCGGCTTGAAGAGCTTGCAAGCTCGACAGGTAGACTCAGGGTGGTCTCGTGGGAGACACAGATTGCACGTAAGGTGCTTATCCACCCAGGGAAACTTCCTATTGCATTTAGGGCAAAATTTGAATGGAGTACTCTCCATATGGTACAATATGGCAGCGGGGTAAATATATATATATATATGAAAAGGGGGGGAATAGAGAACATATATGACCACCCCCCACTCTCTCTACTGTATAAGGCCAAGGCCAGAGGCCTTCCAAGGCCCAGAGTCCATCATGGCAGTCCTCGACGGTTGATTTCTCTGATCTTCACCGGCGTCGGTCTTCATTGTCGGTGGAAGGGGGGGCGAGAAGTATTAACGTTAATTAAACTACAAAACGGCTTAGCGCCGAAGGAACTCCGCAACATGCATCCGACTAGTATGGCGGAAAATAACAATCTAAGGGTCCTACACAGGTGAGGTATCATGGGTACAGGTGACGTCACACTAGGGATAGTATTACTGGCACGCCCTGTTCGACGTCAATTTTCGAGTTTCGAAAAACAAACTGTAATACTCCGCAGCTTCCACTAGATGTCGGCCTATGCACAGCATGTGATCTAAGCAGATTTCACAAACATCAGAAATATATTTATTGAACCTTGGTTTGGCATTCCTTTATTTTAGAACTGTTGTACTTTTGCTGTTTGGATTGGTACTATCTAACATTCACAGCTCTTCTACGAGTATTCCCATGGCGCACTTTGCCACAAAAGGAGAAGAGAAAGCTCTGTCGGCTGTATCTGTTTTACCTTTATGATTGAGTTCACTGTTGGTTTGGAGAAGTGTGAGGGCTGAGTAGACATATTAGCCACTACTCATCCTTGTACTCCAGAGCAGAAGTAATATCGTCTCAGAGTGAGAGAGAGTGAGAGTGAGAGAGAGACAATGAGGGAGGAAGAGAAAGCAAGAGGGAAGCGAGAGAAAGATAGCACTAGATCAGCATACGATACGCCAAGTACAGCTGTGTGTGTGTGTGTGTATACATATTTACAAACACACACAGACATATTTATATATGAATTCCGAGTAAATTAAACCTGCTGAATTAGAACATATATATTTATCTAAGGGGCAGACAAAGTGTACCCGCCGTGCTAAGGGTGGGGATTGGGAGGCTGGTGTTACAAACAATAAGAAGCACAGCACATGATTGAGACACGGCATGTTCGCAGTTGTTGTTACCCTCTGCCTTATATAAAATTGAAGCACAGCAGTCCATGAGTGAGATACAGCATGTTCGCAGTTGTTGGCACCCCACCCTCTACTGTGCTCTTAGTGTAGCACTCCTGGGCACATACCTGCAGCCAGTTTGATGTCCAAGGCAGTCCGTATCAAGGCCATCAGGGTAGAGGTGAAATGCACAGTCAGGTTCTGGTCCGAGATGGGCATATTCATCTTCACCAGACGCTGAAATGAGTAATGGGGTGGAGGTCAGTGACAAACCGGGCACCCACCCACCTCCCCCCCCTGAAGATCTTTACAGCAAGTTAAACACTATGATGCCAGCAGTACCAATCGTTAACCTTTTGTGTGCTGGAGATGGGAGACAAGAAGACTACAGTTGTGCTCTAGAGAAGGATTACTATTAATATTTATTCTACAGCCTTCATTTGCTCCATGAAGTCCCATGCTCTGTCACCAACTGGCATGCTCCTGGGTACGCCATCCGTAAGGGAAAATGTTCGGCATTGCTGTACTAACCCCCAGAACTACATACTTATAACTATCTAAGATCTACATACCTGTCTCTAAGAATAATGCATTCACTCCTAGAACTGAATACTTTGTGTTTGTAAATCTGGAGACATCTCTTTATAGGCAAAAGTAATTTCCCAGTGCAAATCTCCTTAGTTACCTAGTCCTAGAGGTGACATTATCAGTACTTGGTGCGAATGTGCGATCCAATCTTAAGAAGGACATTATCAGTATCCCTTTGCCCATCCCGCAAGAAACCTGTCCCAGAGAAGACAGGCCGCATTTTAAGTGCCGTGGTGTGGTAACAAATCAGTAAAATAGAGGTAACTCTGGTACTACTGCATTACCGCACCGCAGTACTATAGGTTTGGTGGTGAGGTGGAGGAATAACCTCAAGCAAAATATTAAAGGTAAATCCGCTGCCTTAACAGCAAAAAAAGGTGGAATTACCGCTGGCGGTAATTCATTCGAAATCCCCATGGTGTCCTATGGACTCCATAAATGGGAACTAACACCACCATACCACCACTTATGATCCGGGGTTAAGTCCACCGGACCAACTGGCGGTCCACCGGAATACTGCCAAACCTGTAAAGAGGCACGTAATCAGTAGTGCCTCGATGTATCTCACCTCACCTATCCTACTACAGGGAGGATATTTTCAGTATGCTTGATCCAGTCCCAGAGAATATATTATAGCGCTGGACGGTTAGCCGGTAATGCAAATACAGTTGGGCAGGAGCCTTTAAATGCGGCGGTAACGCTATTACTGTCACATTTAAGTGTCCGCCCAAACATGAGTTGGCAGCATTTACCCCAAGCTCTAAGCAGGGCATAAATGTGCCGGTAAAATGCTGATAGCGCCGGACAGTTGGGCGTTAACGCAAATACAATTGGGCGATATCCCAGTCGGGATAAGAGCCTCATCGGGGGTTGGTAACGCTATTACTGCTGCATTACCGCTCTGCCCAATCCCAAATTTGGGCGGAGAGTGAGAGGTTTACCTCCAGCTTTCTGCTGGATGTAAAAACCTCCCCTTTCTGCCAATTTTTGGCATTGATAGCGCAAAGCTAATAGGGCCGTTGGGGCCCCATAGAGTACTATGGACTCTACAAGAAATGGGGAGTAACTGCCTTACCGTATCTCTGGATCCGGCGCTAATAACGCCGGAACATGTTGTGGTAACACGTTGCATTTGTGGTATCATGACGCAATTACCGCTGGGATACCGCTAAGGTCATGATGAGGCCCTAAGACCAATGTGCCGCCTACTTCTACAAGGTGCCCTGGATTCCTCAATTGGAGAAATCACTCTAGTTTGCCCGGTACCTGTAACTTTCTTACTGATTCCTTACTGATGGTGCTATTCACTTTGAAGACACATAGATGGAAAACGTTCTTGTAATCCCATATTTGGAGGGCATTTAACTGGTATGCCTTCTTTAAACATCACAGTCATTACTTTGAATTGTTTCGCTAGACCCACCTACACAATTGCAGGGGTAGGGCTTATCACAAACATGCTTAATAGGACACACCTGCAGGGACTGTTTATTACCTAGGGAAGAAAATAACTACCCCAGATTCCAGCACACAAAAGATTTAGTTTTAAATTTAAATTTAGTTTTAAGAGTCAGGGAGTGAAGCCGAAATTAGTGAGGGAGAGGGAAAGAAGGCTACACGTGGGGGTGGGGTAGTTGGAAATATGGAGACGGAGGAATTGAGATTAACGGTGGGAAAGTGCTGACGAATCCATGAGAAGAATGAGGAAGTGGCAGCAACAAGGTGTGAGACTGTAAGATGATGGAGGAAATGGTGAGATATAGTAAGAGAGGATGGAGAGTGTACACAAATGACAAAGAAAGGATGAGATGTTGGGTGTGGGTAATGGAGGGACAAAAACAGGCAACTGTATTGGGTGTGGGGTGATGGAGACAGTAAGAACGCATATCTGACAGTAAGGGTGTCATTGGGTATATGTAATGAAATAATAAAAATGGTGAGGCATTAAGGTTGTACAGTGCAGATTATAATATGAAGCAACAATGGGAATGTTTAAAAGAAACATTAGAGAGGGGAAGGGTGCGAGGTAGAAAACAGAGTTGGAAAGGATATAAAAGAGAGAAAACAAAGGAGAGAGAGAGAGAGAGAGAGAGACATAAAGGAAGAATTCAAGGAATGGAGGATATGGACATATTGGCATCAGGAGGCCTCCAGACGCTCTTCCCTCGTTCCATAAAAGCCAGTAGTCAAACCCTCAGCTACCAGGATTTTCTAGGACTCCCCTTTCAGAACACATGCATAAGCATGAGTTGCCATTGCAAAGAATAGTATAAGATCATGTGGCATAGTTGGTCAGATTGTGATGCATAGCCTGCCTTCCACGTGGGGGCTAGTCAACACTTCCTGTCCATGACATGTCTGTGTATGCTAGAATGGAGTCCTCCTGTGCCCTGCACAGCAATTCAGATATCTTGTGATGGCATGCACAGACAGGCAAATAACACATGCAAGGCCAGAGCGCCCACCATGCTGAGCCTCTTTGGGGTGCGGTCTTTTAAATTGGCCCAAAGTCAAAGGGAAAAGAAAATTCATGGAAAGAGTCACTGGTGAAAAGCAGATGTGAAAAAACAATCACACAGTCTCCCAGCCACAAAGAGCATTACAGTTTACAACCCAGAAACGGGAAAACACACACATGTTCACTATGCTCACGCGCACAAAGAAACATCAGATGAAGAAGTAAGCCACACGTTTATACAGAGAATGACACACACCCACAGTTCTAAAGAACCAAGAGCACAAGCACATCAAAAGAACTCAACCCATAAATACAAGAGGCACCGGACCGATTTAAACCCGATGGAGGCATGTAAACATCACCCATGAGTGACACATGCTCAATTTCACACACAATAACATTATTACAGCCCTGCTGGCTGCCTAGCAGGCACAGCACACAGAAACGCATCCACAAATCAGACCTTAATATCATGGGCTTGAACTAATGTGGATTGCCACACCTTTCTCAGTTATATGGTAAAACCGGACTGCGAGTGCCGTTCGACGCTTCGTTTCACCCATATCTGTCGGCACAGACGTTCTCACATGTTCAGAACCACTTCTCCTTCGTTGAGTCTCTCGGGGCTCTGTGTTTGACTTCCTTGTTTTCCTCCTATACTGTTCCTCCCCAATCCTTTATCTCCTTTTTGTCTCGTTTTTATTTTGATTCTGACTTTTTTGTCTAATTTTGGTAGTTATACATAAAGCTTTTTCCATTCTTACAGCTGAGTATGCTTTTGAAGCATTTCCACCCCATTACTCTATTGTGTATATAGGGCCCCATTCTCTTACCCTCCGCACTTGTGGTTCTTGGGAGAGACAATAAGTTGCATTCTTCAGCATTTGTGCTACAAATCAAGAGCTTATTTTTTCAAATGCGAGAGTGAATGAGGTGTTACTGTGTGTCTGAATGATCGAATACACGTTTTGTCAAGGTGTGTGTGTTAGCGTTTGTGCTTGGTCCAGGGCGCTAATTTTGGCAGGGGATGAGGGCATATCCATGTGGTATGGCATTTTGTACTCGGCATCTAGGCTACAAAAAGCATAAGTGTTCTTCTCCAGCATGGGATTTTTCTTGTATTCAAATGCTCACGAATGTTCCCCATCGCCAGGCTGGGAATCCTCAGTGATATTAAAGCAGTTTAGCTTTAAAACTTAAAGAACTGCTTGCCACTTATATAACCTATTGCTGTCACTTTGGGTCATACTATCCCATCCTATGGCATAAGTCCTCCCTAGCTCCACCCCTGGTGACCATCTTCAGCAATTTATCACATGTTTACACGTTGCAAGTCCGCATTGTTTCGCTCCTTGAAATATCGACTTTTGTACTATTTTTGAGATTTTCTTTTCTCCATCGTTTCTTCATCATCCATCACTTTGTGACTGTCGTTAGTGGGGATCCGTTGCCAGTGAAGATCCGGACTATCGACTGATCTTCTAGCCATATGAGGCCTTCTTATTAGAGGCCTTCTCTACGCAGCCACGGCGGACACCAGCAAGAAAAGCCTGTTTAGGCCCTGCTCCAAGTGATGCCTAAAGAACGTTTTTGTGGACGACAGGCATGATAACTCGCTCTCCGAACCCTCCACTGGCCCCTAGTTGGACCAAGGGCCACCTTCAATTCCCTATGCATTACCAACCGAGCAGTGCACAAGACTGGCCCAATGTACCTACAAAAGAAGATAAAATCCTACCTCCCATCTCGCACCCTAAAATCAAGCACTGCCCTCTTTCTAGTGATTCCAACCTCTAATTCAGTCAGGATCGGAGGATCCGCCTTCTCAACTTCGGCCTCAACTCTGTGGAACACACTCCCTCCATAAATTCGACACACCCAATAATGCAAGGCCTTTCGTAAAGTTCTTAAAACCTGGCTCTTTCCATAATACCGATTAAGACCATCTACCTTGCAAACGATGACAAATGTTCTAAGAGTTCCCGAGTAATGACACCACTGAATGCGGCTATTAAGTCACTAATACGTTTACTCTGAACACAGCAACAGCAAACGCACACTCAAAATCCAGAAAAGCGAACTAGTTAGATCAAAACCTCCACCCAGACACTCACCTCTCATACCACTATGCTCACTCTCCACTCTACACCAACACACAATTAGAGCTGCTCACTTAGGAACAATACTTCATGAACACCTCAACATTCTGATAAAACGCACCTATACCCCACGAAAATCATCCTAGCTGCACACATAAGCATCCTACACAGGCCTAACACAGCCAGAACCCAGTCTTGGTGACCATCCTCCAGACTGCACACATTCAACTGATATCAAATACCACCACACCTAATGCTAGGATGCAGCCACCATCAGGCAATCGCATCAGCTGAACACATAAACGGTGCACCCAAGCACCCTTTGACACCTTACTCTCTCAACTGACCTGGACTATGATCCCCGAGGGTGTTCAACCTACCAGCGCTTTGAGGTCATACCAATAATATAAAGACCACTACATAAATGCCAAATAACATAACATAACATATTGCCGGCACCCCCACTACAATGTGGACAACGGCTCCATTTGCCAGCTGTTTTCGTCTAAGATACGAAAAGATTGCCATCGAAGGTTTGTCAGTGGAGGAAGGTGACAAGGCCTTTGACTCGTTCTCGGTCCAAGGTCACGCCTATGCCAGGGTCAGCAGACCCATGGAAAAGACTCCCTCTGCAAAGAAAGAAAGGGAAGAAACAGAAAAGGGGACATAGGTCGCACACCTTGATTACCCTCCTGTTCATGACAGCTGTGACTACAAGAGCGCCGTCTACTTCATCCATTTCATCAACTACCCCACCCATGACTATTGCTCCTACAGCCAACTCTACATCCATGACAACCACGACTAAATCATCATCTTCACATTCTTCAGAAAAAAGAAGTCCGTCAACATCAACAAAACTATCGACGAGCCGCACCTCATCGAAACACAAATCGTTGTCAACACCATCTTCTTCATCAACGGCAATCCCGTCGAAAACCCCAGCAACGATCCGGAGGCCCATAACTACCATCTCCTTGTCAACGACTGCACCACCCACGATTCGCTCGTGGACGATCTCATGGACGGTTACTACCACCATTTCCATGGTCCCGTTGCCTCCCCGGGCAGGGGCTATGACATCGTTGGAAAGCTCCTGTGTTCGCTTCATTTCCTAAAGGTGCAAGTATGGAAAAAGAGATGCTAATTTTTACCACGTCCCACAAACGCACTTTTCACCCTGGTGCCTTTGGCCACTGAGACACCACCTGTTCAGATGCTACAGGAGGGTAGCATATTGAAAGAAGAGCCTCTGGAGGTTTTCTCTTCAGATCAGGAGGATGTGGAAGGGGAACCTGACCCATTTCTCCCAGCACCTCATCAGCCAGTTCGACCACTAGTTTCACCAACGGCTCTGCCAGCGCTTGTTTGATCCACTGTTATGCTTACGGTTCTCTTGGGAAGACTCTTGGCACCCAGAGATCTGTCGCTGGACATCTTGTCAACTTACAGACTTTAGTCACAGGACAGAACTGCAGCAGTGGCTACCTTATCTGGCCGCTCAAGTTGCCCCTAGTAGGAGTCCTCCAGCGATGTCCTCTTGTGAGGATGTAATTCTGCAGCCTCGGCCTCCTCAACCAACACCTCAGTTGTTCTCAGTCCCGGAGGCTGCTCTCACGGACACAGATACTGGTCCAGACACATCCCTGGATACATATACTACAGATCAGTATGAGGACCTTGTGCCAGTGGATGGAGAAACCCCTGATCTGGTTCCCCGCGATTCTCCACCAGGCGAAATAGGTTCTTTTCAAGCTCTGTTACCACGTGCAGTGAAGCTCTTCGACCTTGTTCCGGAGGAACAGAGGAAAGAGGGATTCCTGTTTCAAAGACCCAAAGCCCCCAGAAAATCAGTCATGGCCATCCCTATACTTGATAACATCTTGGAGGATGGGTTGCTAATCATGAAAAATCCATCCTCATCTCCTCCAATAAAGGATCGCCTAGAAAAGAAATATAAAGTTCGGGAGACCGCATCCAAGTGTCTTTGTACTAAGCCATCCCCTGACTCTGTTGTATCAGTTACAGCAAGAAAGAGATCAGCCAGCCCTTCTTCAACATGAATGGTGCCCCCGGACAAAGAAGGAAAGCAACTAAATGCTTTTGGAAAACGGGTGATTACCATGGCTGCCACCACTATCAAAGCCACAATTCCTTAGCTTTTCTTTTGTGATACAACCAGGAATTATGGTATGAGATGGGCTCTATCTTAGGTTTCCTGCCTGACGACAAAAAGAATGAGGCGCTTGCCTTACTACACAAAGGGGAGGATGACTCTGATCATGCCATTACCGTAGCCCTAGACATAGCAGACACAGGTTTCCACCAAATGGGAAATGGGGCCATGCTGATGCACCAAGGGTGGTTAAAAGGTCAATAACATCTGCCCGGAGATGCAGTCTAAATTTGTAGACATGCCCTTTAATGGAATAGACCTCTTTCGAAAAAAGGTCAACAAGACCCTTCATGCAATCAAAACAGCCACTGGCCACTCCCTGGGCACCCTGCAGCAGCGGAGGCAGCCCTTTCAATCTGAGAAGGGCACATTCTCCAGAAAATCCAGGGATTATCAGCGTCATATCGCCAACCATCTCTCACCACCTCACAGGAGGTGGACCGAGGGAAGTCACAAGCATACAGCGGTATCCAACACCGACACAGGTCCTCTTCCTGCACTCATACTCCCAAGCAAGCGTGACCAGCGTCAGGGCCCGGGCTCCCACTTCAGTACCCCAGTGTAAGGCTTGTGCTCACAGTTTGTCAATCAGTGCCACAACATCTCCACCAACAAGTGGGTGCTCAGCATCGTTCTACACGGGCACACCCTAGAATTTCTGAACAAATGCCCCTCAATTCCTCCACTACGGAGAAAGGAAAAACATCTTCCCCATCTTTCACAAGAAGTTCGATCCCTGTTAAAAAAAAGGGGGCTATAGAAGCTGTGCCATTGCACCTCTGGGGCCCCGGCGTGTACTCCAGATACTGCCTGGTGAGAAAGAAGTCCAGTGGGTGGAGACCCATCCTCGACCTCAGGCAGCAAATTGCAAATGTTCTACATGGTCACGCTACAACACATTCTCCACCAGCTGGAACAGGGAGACTTCCTCTCCTCTTTGGACTTGGAGGATGCCTTCTTCCACATCCCTATACATCACAAGCACAGACACTTCATGGTGAAGGTAAGCATTACCATCTCAAAGCTCTACCCATCAGCCTAAAATCGTCTCAAAGAGTCTTCACAAAATGCCTAGCTCCGGTGGCTGTCTATTTATGCCAAAAGTACAGTCAACTTTTCATTTCAACGAACCTCTGGCCCTACCCATGTTCTTTGGCTCTCCGGAAGAGAGGGCATTGCATTCACTGGATGTTGCCCATGCGTTGAAGTTCTATATCGAACGTTCAAAGGTCTTTCGCAAGACTTTACAACTTTTTGTGACATTTGGACCTGTTGATGAAGGGAATGCCCTGTCAAAGGCTTCCATTTCCAGGTGGCTATTTGGCTGCATTTCCCATTGTCATCGGCTCGCAAACAAGCTGCTGCCAGGGAGACCTAAAGCACATCCCAAAAGGGCTGTGGCCTCTACTACAGCGTTCCTGCCTGGTGTTCCCTTGCTCATCATCTGCAAAGCTGCTACGTTGAGGTCTACGTTGAGGTCCAACTTCACAAGGTTGTACTGCAATGACAGCGATTCCAGGGAGGAGTCCTGTGTCGAATAAGCAGCGCTTCGCAACCTATTTGCTTGAGGGGAGTATTCAAGAGGTGAGTTCCATTGCTTCTGTAGAGCTGTACCGCCTCTAATTGGTTGTGTATATGTACTGCTGTGTAATCATATTCATGAGCGTGTGATTCCATGATAGATCCCATGCTGGAGAAGGAACACATTACTTACCTGGAACTCCTGTTCTCCAGCATGGGTATCTTTCATGGATTCACACGTGACCCTCCCTCTTACCCCTTTATGGATCTTCTTGGTTCCTACTGCCACATTATGTGCGCTTCCAGATCTGAAGATGGCCACCAGGGGTGGAGCTAGGGTGGAGCTAGGGAGGACTGATGGCATTGGCTGGGGCAGTATGACCCAAAGTGACAGCAATAGGCTATATAAGTGACAAGCAGTTTAAGCTTTAAAGCTAAACTGCTTTACTATTACTGAGGATTCCCAGCCTGACGTCGGGGAATATTCATGATCATGTGAATCCACCAAAGATACCCATGCTGGAGAACAGGAGTTACAGGTAAGTAACCTGTCCCTTACATGGGTAGACTGGAATAATTTGGGGTATCCATTCTAGCTATAATTTCTTACTTTGGCATGGCATTTTATACTGGTCAACTGTGATAAAGCAAACATGATAAGTGCTATTAAGTGGCTACACTGGCATTTTATGGTGGCACCAGTCAAGCTATCATTTTTTTTACTGTGGCATCAGCTAAAGCAAACATGATAAATGTTATTACGTGGCTAGGCTGGCACTTTTGGTTGCATCCAGTCTAGCTATGATTTCCTGTTGCACAGTATTTTGTACTGGTCATCTATGATGAAGCAAACATTGTACATTTTATTACGCGGTTAGACTGGCATATTTTGATGCAGTCATTCTAGCTATAATTTTGTACTGTACTGTGGCATATTTTTACTGCCCATGTTTGATAAAGCAAACATGATAAGTGTTATTAGGTGGGTACACTGGCATATTTTGGTACAGCTTGTCTGGCTATAATTTCTAACTGGTATGGCATTTCTTTCCTGTGCCTCTATGATAAAGAAACCATGATAAATGTTATTAATCAAAACCCTGCTGTTCACCTAAGCTCCTCTTGCTTGACTGCTGTTCTCTGTAACCAACAGCTAATGCATGTCTCCTGTACTAATATCTCCACATGTAACTAAGGCAACACTGTTTTCAAGCTCAATGTAGCCAAGAGCTAATCATACCTGCATAACTAAGACAAATATGTGCAAATAAGACAATCTCTGCAACAGCGCCTCGATGCCTGTGGGCTGTTTGTGCGCTTTACAAATACAAATAAATAAATTATGTGGCCAGACTAGCATATTTTTGTGTAGTTAGTTGGGCTACAACGTCTTACTGTGACATGGCATTTTCTGCTGGGCAACTATGATTAAGCAAGCATGATGAGTGGTATTAAATGGCTAGACTGGCATATGTTGATGCAGCTGGTCTAGCTAGAATGTCTTACTGTGGCATGGCATTTTTTACTGGGCGTCAAGGACAAAGCAAACATAAGTGTTATTATGTGTCTAGACAGACCTACATTGGCGCAGTCAGTTTGCGCAAGTTTCCTTATTGTGCCATATCATTATTAGTGGCAAAGCCTACAGGAATATGTTCTCACATGGGATACTGGCATATATTGGCAGAGCCAGCTCAGACATGTTTTCTTATAGAATTGGTACTGCCATTATATGCAAAGGAAACATGAGTATGTTCTTATATGGAAATACTGGACTATATTGATGCAGCCAGCATGGAAATGTATGCGCACAGCCAGTGTGAAAATGCTATTTATGCTGGCATGCATTGTGGGGGAAAGGTAGCATGAAAATGCATTGGGAAATGCTCAGGTGCACTGTTGGTGACTTGTATGTATTGGATTTTTTCATGTGTTATACTACAAAACTGATTGCAAACTTTCTGTCTTTTTACCCAATTTTTCACAAAAAGTGTGCTGTATAATGCTCAATTTTAACGCATTATTCAAAACATATTATATTCACAGGGGGGGGACTCCCACCATTGAAGCCCCCCCGAACCCCCTTTCCCCTTGGTTGGTTCTGGCTCACTCGCTACCCTCTGCCCTCGGTTGCACTCACATATTTGTGAGAAATATTAACGACCCTCCAATTAAAAAGTTCATCAGCCACCACTGTTGGTTAGCACAGAAGTATGAGATCTGGGACCAGGCAAGCGAAGTTAAGAACAGGCTCAGAATCCACAGAAAACCGCCATTTCCCGTGCTGCTGAGAGTGAGCCCAAGATGGGTATGGGCTGCTTGTCTCAGTGCCTTCCAATAGCGTGGCATCAGGTGCTAACAAGGACCGTTTTCTCGATGTCAAGAGCTCTTATGAATGAGGCAAGAGTGGTTGCAGCTGACATACTGGAACTGGGCTATATTATGGGCACACACTCTCTCTTAAAAGCTGCATACTGCATCTGGCCAAGAAAGCTTTCTCAGAAAACAGAAGAGAGGGATTCGCCATGGACTATGTGACCACACGCCTGATATAGGTAATACATCAAGCAAGGCCAATACTGCCACGAAATGTTGCAATGAACGTTGCAGGAGCGTCGTGCTGCAAGGCTCGATTGCGGTGAAAGTAAATCATTTAATTTACTAAACCATGCATGATAACACATAGTTTAATAATAAATATATTTTATTCTATACATTCTACCATCTGGCATGATTTGTTTTTTTAGAGTAAAATAATCGCACTGTGAAATCTTATCAGGTTTAACTACAATATGTGCCTTATGCCGTAAAGTCTGACAAAACGTAAAATACATGTATTATATTTAGAGGAGACTCGTGTTTTGACTTGAAACATTTTTTTATGTTAGTCCAAGGGGCCTGATTATAAGATTAGCGATAGTGGTAAGGCATCCAGTAATTTAAAATACCAGATGTTTTAACAGTCGAACCTCTATTTCTGCCTGCTTTCGCCGCATAAAATCGTTATTGCGTGCAGTAATTACCACATGCAGTAAGAAAAGAAATCTCCATGGAGTCATATGGGACAAAAAAAATGGTAATCACAGAAATGTTTGCGTTTACCCATAATTTACTACATTCAATAACGGTAACTGCGTTTGGGGGTCCTCTTCACGGGTTAGGCAGTATCCTGAGTGGGATACCGCCCAATTTTATTTGCGTTAGCGCCCACCCATCCCGCGGTATTACTGCCGGATCACGGGTTGGGCGCTAACTGTTACTAACCATTCCTGGGTCTGGACCCAATGGGGAATATTCAGTGCAATTACCAGACGGTAATACCGCCGGCAGTAATACCGCTGGCAGTAATTATGCTGAAAATTGGCATTTTTCTGGCGTGTTTTGCCCCCAACTCTGAGCTGCGGGTAAACACGCCTGGCTCAAGACTGGGCGTAGAAGTAAATAAGGCAGCAACACGGTTACGGCCTCATTTAAGGGCTACCGCCAAGCTCGTGATAAGGCCCTACTGACAGACCAGGAATAGGCTCCAAGCGTTCAGATGCTTGGATTGCCTGAATACAAGCGATTTTGGAAGTGGAGATGAGGACCACAGACTCACGTACAAGCAATATCCACAATCCCTCACATTTTCTTAGTGGTTACATAGTGGAACACATCAAGCATATGTACACACACACACGCTCAAGAACTAGCAAAAGCACACCATGTGCCAAGAACACGCCAACCTCAGCATGCGCACATGTACACACACACACGCACACACACCCTAAACATGCGCACACAAATACACACACATACATATTACATAGATACCCTACCTCCCACATTCATCATTAGAGTTACCCTAACAACAAGGTATTTTTTTCCTGTTTAAGGTAGGGTTAAGGAAAAGAAAAACAGAGGCATTGTGAAAATTGCTTTCAATAATTGTTTCAGCTCTAAAATAGTGTGAAAGAGGTTATGTTACTGTAAACTCAGAGGGGCAGGTAGCGCCCTCACATCTTCTGTGCTGTACTTCTATTACTTTTGGTATTTGAGCTTTCCAATTCATGGATCCCTCTCTCTATTCCCCAGATCCAGAATGATTTTTATGGTCAAGTTGCATAAGGCATGTCATTACTACTCACCCACTGTGCATGCGTGAGTCGTGTTACTGTATGCTATGTGGATTAGGGTGCACTCCACCCCCCCAAACTCATATGCAAAGTCAAACCCCCTGTGTCTGCATGGCTTGTGTTAATGTAAATTTAATAGGACAGGAGGCTCACTCACCCATCGCAAATTACGATTTATGCCACTCGAAACTCTACTGGTAGCACTCTTACCCCCTTGCTTTTGTTCGACTTCTGTTACTATGCAATCTATGGGCGCATGGAGGTTCCTTAGCACTATATATCTGTGTAGGTGAAGTGGAGGAGCATTCGAAGATGTACAGAGTGGTTGAGGACCATCCTTAGAGTGGTGAGGGTACAGAGGCTTGGCTTTCACTACTTATCACCATACAATAAAGTACAAAGAAGCATAGAGACTGAAGGGACAGTCACGGAAGAGGGGCGTACAGAACAGAGCCAAGGAAACACTGAAAACAAAAGCAGTGCAAACGACTACAACCACCAAAATATTGAGACTCACTTGGGAGGTGTAGCGCCACCAAGAGAAATAGAGAAAGCACTAAGGACACCACGGAGACAGGGTACACCACTGGACACAGAAGGCCCCGGTGGTAGCCGGGCACAGGTAAAGAGAGGGTGGCTGAGGCAAGGGAGAGGGGAGGTCTACCTTGTAGGCCACTCTGGCAGGGCATTTCTTCCCCAGGCCTAGAGGAGGGGACATGTGCCGTAGCATCTCCTGCATGTCACTGTACCCGATGCGCCCGCTGTGCCATCACAGGGAAAGGAGGTAAGAAAAGGTGGGAGAGGCAGAAAGAAGGGCACATCCACCCACACACGTAACCACACACAGAGAGAGCAGAGCAGAGGGGGAGGGAAAGCAGACAAGAAAACAAAATATGGTTAATTCATCTTTTTTTGCATTTCACCAAAAAAAACATAACGCAAAACGTTGTGGAGATGTTTTCCCTGCCACAGTTGCTTCTCCTGCAATCCATCTCTTTTTGTGTGAATGCAGGCTCTCGGAACTACCTTGAGAGATGGAAAGGTGATCAGAGAGGGAGTTTTCTTTTTCCTTTTTCAAACATTCTTGTCGAGCACTGTTTGATGCACCATGCTTTGGGAGGAGGAGGGAAGGGCAGGAGAGGGGGAAAGGCAGAATTATGCAACTGGAACAGGTGTCTGATTCAGGTGTTTGCGTCCTGTATATTGATTAAGACCCAGAACATCTACAGGGATTTTGGAAGTAACTGGTCTAATAGGGCTGTCCTAAGTAGTGGCACCAAAACAACACTGAATGTTGTGCATGCATTTAAATGCAACAATCTAGAATACACATCATAATCATAATTTAAAATCAGATCAAGTTTGAACAATGAAAAAAGTAATTCATGTCCGAAGAAAAAACACATTTTTAAAAACAATTATAAACAATCTGGAGTAACCATCCTATTAACAGTCATATATCCTTGTGAGAAATGCAGAAGACATTTTGAAAATAAAGATAAAAAGTATACATCTGATGTGAGAAGGTCGTAGCCAAGGAGAAAGCACAACATTAAAAATGATTGGAAACATACTAGTACAGAGACGTATCTAGAAAAACGGCCTGGAAGACCCGTGGGGGTCATTAAGAGGTTGTCGGTCTGGAAACAACAGTACCGGTAAGCTTGCCGGTACCGTTGTTTCCGGACCGGCAAACTACGAGTTCTGAGAGCAGGTGCCATTTCGCCCGCCCGGTCTTACCTGGCGGGCGCAAAGGCAACCGCTCGCAGACCTTGACGGATACACCGGCACCATTTATGAATGGTGCCGGTGCATCCGTCCTCCCCATTCCCATTGAATTCAATGGGACTTGAATGGGAATGGGGAGTAACATTTTCCGGTGCCCGCAATGGGCAATTACCAGGACCGCCGAGGCCGTAATGCCCCAGTAAGTCCCAATTGCCGGCAAAAAATTACTCCGGCTGCAGCCGTGCTGTTTTTACTGGCACGGCTACCGCCGGACTCATAATGAGACCCATAGACTCAGGTTGTGGCTAAATTTTGGAACCTTTGAGTAAATTCATCAACCATTTCCTCCAGCCCTAAGCTAAGTAACAGACAAATATATTGGAGACACTACTGAGGCAACTACATTATTGGAAAATATGCCCTTTGATACTAACTCGGAGCTCTTGGTAACCCTTGATATTGAGCCGCTTTATACGAACTTACCACAAACTGAGGTGACTGAATGTAACTCAACTTCACTAAATGAGATAAGCCTTCCTAGCTATGCATCACACAACATTATAATTGACCTAATGAATTTAGCAACAATTCAGAGACCTCCTTTACCAACATATTAAGGGCACTGCCAAGGGCGCTGGATTTGCAGCTAGTCTGGCCATCTTATATATGGCTGGCTATGATAAAAAGGTTTTGTTTTAATCGCCTAATTCATATAGGAGTGATGTTACATTTTGGAAACGTTATACTGGTGACGTTATCCTCATTTAGCCAGTCGAGTGTGGAATTTTTGAAGAATAATTTTTCAGATGCTTGAACTGTTTGAATCCCCAGCTCCAACTAAGACAGTGAGCAACAATCAAATACACTTTTTAGATATTATGGTTAAACAAATGGAAGGCAAACGGATGTGCACTGTGTCAGAAAATCAACCAAACTCCGCCCAACCCGAACACCCTCCTAAATTACAACAGTTTCCATCCATGAGCACTCAGGGACAACTTGCCATATGGCCAATAATTGCGCATAAGGGGGAATTGCATATCACTAATATTATAGCCCATAGGCATAATCTCTAGACAGCGTTTGACACAGCACGACTATCCCAAGAAATTGATTAGACATTCCAATACGAGAGCTAAATATACCCCGAAGGAATATCACCTAACATCTAAAACTCATGCCATCCCAGTGAAAATGTGTGTGTGCACTAACCTTCAATCTGAATGTCAACAACATCAAAAAGATATTTTGGAAGCACTTGCCTATGATTCAACTCTCATTACCATCTTTACCAACCCCATTATTCACATTGAAGAGATGTCCTAACTTATTTGATTTGATTTTTTTATTGATTTATAATGCGCCGCAACCCAGAGGCATCAGGGCGCACATATACACATGAGACAGCAGAATTACAGGATAAGGACACAATTACAGTGGTGATGCAAGGGTTTATTCAAAGAGAAAGGTCTTCAGTGCTTTCCTAAAGGTTGTGATGTTGGTGTCTTGCTGCAGGGGTAGAGGGAGCGAATTCCATGTTTGAGCTGAGCAGACGTCAAAGCACCTGCCAAGGCCTTTAGTCCGCTTAAACGATGGGCAATTAAACCTGCATTAAGTTCGTCGATTGAAGCATCTGTGAGGGCTCATATCAGGTCACTACTGATTTCAAATAGCTCAGGGTTTTTCCAAAGAGTAATTGATGTACTAAAGTAGCCGCTTTGAATTGATGTCTGGCCCTTACAGGGAGCCAGTGTAAACCTTGTCAATAGGTCGAGATTTGGCATTTTTTTAAAATCTTTTTTACGAACAGCATTGTTCTGAACAATTTGAAGCCTCTGCAAGCTCCTCTTATTGGCGCCCATCAGCAAGGCACTGCAGTAGTCTATCCTAGACAACATAACCGCCCGTGCTATTGTAGTGCAGTTATCTTCAGTGAGGTAAGGGTGAATGTTCCTAAGGAGTCTACGGTAGTGGGCACAGTTTTTAGCAACCTGGGCCGCGTTTGACCGCATTGAAACACTTGTGTATAGGCGCGTTAGAAATGCCATATCATCATCACCATATCATCATTCAAGAAGCAATCAAGATGCACGGCAAGCGTTTTTATTTGGTCCAGCACTGGGATGTCACATTCATGGATGGAGAAAGGCTGGTAATCAAGATCTAATGTTGCTCTTGAATGAGGAGAACCAAAGATTAATCACTCTGTTTTGCCTTCATTGAGGCACATCCAGTTGTCTCTCATCCATGAGTCTACCAGGTTGTAGATGTTTTGGAGGTTTGTAGCATCAGCAGCATGGTCCCCAGAGATCTCCGGAACCAGCTGGGTATCATCTGCATAGTTGGTAAAAAAACACTCCTGATTCTTCCAGGAGGCTGCAGAGGGGTCTGGAATAAAGATTGAAGAGTACGGGGGACATACACGCCCCCAGTGGAACCCCGCAGGTGGAAAGAGCTATGGCTGTTGATGCCTCTCCCAAGCAGAATCTTTATAAACACTGGGTCAGGAAAGAGTGCACCAACACACACGTCTTTTCGGAGCAGCGGCCATTATCTTTCAGTGTGGCAAAAAACACTTTTGGTACAGGAGATCGAAGGAGATCTAATAGTACTAAGAAGCTAGTCCTACCCTTATCCACAATCCCCAACATGTGGGTTTGCAAATCGACAAGGGCCGTCTCAGTACTATGAGCGGGTCAAAAGCCGGACTGCCTGGGATGAAGTGCACCTATGGATTCTATACAAGTCTGGATTTGATGCGTAGTCTCCTTATCCAAGTATTCAACAGGAAGTTGCAATTAGTGATAGGTCTTAAGTTGGTCGCATCGTTGGGATCTGCCCCAGGTATTTTTAGGAGTGGTGTTACTGTAATAATTGTGATGTTGCCTGGAACTAAGCAAGTGTTAAAACAGGTTTTAATGGTTCTTTCCAGAAAAGGGGCAAAAATGTCCCTATTATTGAGAATCATTTTCAGAGGAAGGATGTTATCTGCACCAGCAGACGGGTGCATAGTGCTTAAAGTTGTTAGAAGGTCCAGGCTAGTCACTGGAGCAAAGTCAAAAAGAGCAAGTTCTGCATCTGGATGAATATCTTGGAGGCGGGAGGGACTTGCATTGTGAGATAGGGGGCTATGTATGCTTGTTTAACTAGAAATCTGATCTTTTATTTTGTCCCTTGCTTTAGTTATTTTTGCCTCAAAGGCTTGTTGAATTTTAGAGCAGTCTGAATTCATAGGTGTAAATGTAGTTGATTGCGCTTTAGTTTTCTCTAGAAGTTTTAGGACTTCAAACAGTTTCTTAGGTTTATTGTCAGCTTCCTCAATTTGTTAATTTAAAAAGTTTGTCTTGGAGTCAGTAATCACATTTGTGTAGGTTCTCTTGAGTAGTTTCCATGTGTTCTTATTATCAGTGAAGGGGCATTTTAGCCAACGTCTTTCTGTTTTCCTTTTCTCGGATTTCAATGATCTTAGCTCTTGCGAGAACCATTTTTGGTTGTCTGGGTTGTTACGGACCGACTTGGTTGAGGGGGGCGGGTTTGTCTAAGAGGAGTCTAAAGTTAGTATTAAAGACCTCAACAAGCAGATCGCGGCGGGAGGGATCTAGCGCAGAGGTGGCGGACATACATTTTGTAATGCAATCCAAAAGATCAGGCACATGCACTTTTTAAACATTTCGGTTGGTAACTGATTTTGGTGTATTACTTAGTTTGGGGTGGGGGCCTGGAGGTAAAGGGAGAAGTTAATAATGAAATTGTCGGTACAAATACAAGGAGTAGTATTATTGATCTGGATCTTGAGATTCCTTGCCCCAATCCAGTCAAGGACACTGCCCTTAGTGTTTGTGGGTTCGAAATTTACAACATGATCATCAATGTTGTTGAGGGTTGATTTAAGCATGATGGCCTCTTTATCCATCGTGTCCCCTCACCAATGGTTTAGGTCATCAAGAAATAATGTGGCACAGTTAGTCCCTTTGAATTCAGCCAACGTCCGTACAATGTCTTAATTAAAGGTGTTCATATCCACCGGGGGCCGGTAAATCAAAATGAAGTTGACAAAGCTCTGAGGGGTGGGGGTTAATTTCAAATTCAAAACCTGACAGCGATACAATGGTTGAGAGATTTGTGGAGTTGTATGTGGCTTTTGGCTATAATTGCCACTCTGTCACCATGTCCCTGATCTTTACGGACCAATGTCCACTCTAAACATTGTGTGCCTGTTACCACACACCAAACTGCTCTATGGAACACACAACCAGTCGTAGGTCATTGCCCATGTAGTACTTTTGGTGTCTGTAAATATACTAAGAAAACATCTTCCTCTTTGATTGGTGACCAGATATGGACTCTTCAATTCCTAAGCCCTGGCATGAAAAGGCCACAGTGTTGAGCGAGGCAGGTGCGCAGGAGACACTGCCCGATTATACACAGCACGCTTCGCTACGCCGATGCTTCCGTGCCTATAAGAACTGAGGTTCGGACCCTCTGTGGCAAAGCCCTCACAGGACAAGGCCGCAGTGTTGAGCAACACAGATGCGCAACAGACGCTGCCTGATTATACATAGCATGCTTTGCTACTTCCACGCTTCTGTGCCTGTAAGAACAGAGGTTTGGACCCTCTGCGGCAAAGCCCTCGCAGGACAAGGCTGCGGTGTTGAGCGACACAGGTGCACAGGAGACGTTGCCCGATTATATGTAGCATGCTTCGCTACGTCCACACTTCGTGCCTATAAGAACCAAGGTTTGGAACCCATGGGGCAAAGCACTCACAGGACAAGGCTGCAGTGTTGAGCAATGCAGGTGCGCAGGAAACGTTGCCCAATTTTATGTATCACGCTTCGCTACGTCCACGCTTCTGTGCCTATAAGAACCGAGGTTCGGACACTCTGCAGCAAAGCCCTCATAGAACAAGGCCACACTGTTGAGTCACACAGGTGCATGGGGGACAGGAGATGCTGCCCGATGATACGTAGCAGGATTCGCTACGTCCATGCTTCCGTGCCTATAAGAAGTAAGGTTCGGAACCCTCTGCGGCAAAGCCCTCGCAGGACAAGGCCGCAGTGTGAAGCGACGCAGGTGTGCAGGAGACGCTGCCCGATTATACATTGCAAGCTTCGCTAGGTCAGTGCTTCCCTGCTGTAAGGAACTCGTGGTGGCAACAGTAAAGACAGATCAAGTGATCACAGTTCAAGGGTGTTTATTAAACTTTATACAGGTTGGAAAAAAGCCAAATCTAAACATAATTCTAAGATGGCAGCAGGCGTCGACCATCAAATGAAAGTAAGGCAGTCCTATTGGCATAGTGTCAAATAAAAAAGGGCCTAACTAAGAAACCTATTGCCAAACATTACAACTAATATAAAAAGGGTGTGGCATAGTTTTCAAGAAAACAAAGAAGTGTTCTCAAATAATATGTCAGGATGCGGTAGCCTGAGTCTTCCTTCCGCATGTTTTGAGCACGGGGTAAGGTGGGGTCTTGGAGCACAGTACACCCTCGAGCTTCCCCAGAACGAGATGACATTTCTGCTTTCAGCTATCAGGAACGTCGATGGCCAAGTCTTGTTTCTCTTGAAAGTCTCTTGCTTTTGAAGGCTTGATGTATTCAAATAACAAAACAAAAGTTCCTTCAACAAAATTAATTTTCTTTCCTGGTTTTACTTAGGATGAGGATTCTTCACCCCTGGGCCCCCCTCTTTCGGGTGCTGACCCCTCTTTACTTTCAGCCTTCCTCCTCCGGGTTCACTATGGCTTTTCCTTCATTAACAAATCTTAATGTCCTTTCAAACAGTTCCAGTGGACAGCCCTCTGCCGGGTACACCTTTGTGAACACACTGTTTCTTGAGAATTTAGACTTTGCCCCCACTTCGTCAGTCTCCCTCTGTCTGGTTCACTCTTGCCAACATCACATTCACATTTGCTTTCAATGTTTGCGGGATTCATTTCCCTTGCTTTCTCACGAGGCATGATTTACTTCATTTACTTTCTCTACAGTTCTTAGGTCAAAGGCTTTCGACTGTACAGGGATTTTGCTTGACCTCCAGTATGACCACTTTGACCGCTCAAAGTGGTCATACTGGAGGTCAAGCAATACTTGGCGGCTCTCCTGAGGCCTTCTCGTATCTGTAGTTTCGCTCACATGGGGATTGACCAGAGTTTCTCAGAGCAGCACCCACGTGGCACTGGTGCCCTTCTGCAGCTGGTCTCCCTTTTACAATTTTTACAGTTCTTTGAACTTCTCTCACTTTGTGACTTTCATTCAACACAGCCCGGTTCTTATCGGTTCTTCCCTCAACTCACAGGCTGTGATGAACAGCTTGGCTTTCCTTCAATCTGGACTCAAGGCCGGTACCACAGTAGTAGGAGCCTCCCTTGCTCCGGCTTATCGGCGTAGGCATGCCCCATGTACCGTTGACATTTGCTGCAGGACTGTATATCTATTGTCCTTGGGCTTACGCTTTCTTCCTTGAAGGTTTCACGGGTTTGGGTCGGAAAGGCAAGGTTGCTTCTCTCCTTGGCACCCTCTCGATTCTCGTCGCCTTTCTCCTTCTCTTGAACTGCTGGGTCTGGATTGCCGTCTCATTGTGCTGTCTGCCTCGCTCGTACTGTGCTCTCTTGTTCCACCTTTTATCCCTGTGGGAAAGGGAAAGGTCTGTCAGGTGTGTGTGATTCTGGTTAATTGCCTAACTCTGCCTGACTCTTGTATTGGGACATTGTCAGGTAAACGCCTCTGGTGTTAGTCCGTCGTCTTTCATGTAATGCGATAGTGTTTGTGTTGGGAAAAGGGGTGGCAGTGTTTTTTAATGTCCTACGGAAGAGGATGGGGAAAAGGGGTTGAAGGAAGGGGGATACTGCCGCTCACCCATCGGTGTCCCACTCCCCGAGGACCCCATCCAGATGATCCTCCCTCACCAGTCCACCCCCAGGAACTGGATCCAATAGCGATGGCTGTGTCCTGGCCATTTGGCTGACAGGTTTTGAGAGTTCAGGCAGGGAGACACCTTCATGTTTCTCACAGTGCTTATAAGAACCGAGGTTCAGAACCTCTGTGGCAAAGCCCCCACATGATAAGGCTGCGGTGTTGAGCGAAGTAGGTGCGCAAGAGACGCTGCCCGATTATACGTACCATGCTCCGCTATATCCACATTACCGTGCCTATAAGAACCGAGTTTCGGACCCTCTGCGGCAAAGCCCTCGCAGGACAAGACCGCAGTGTTGAGCGATGCAGGTGTTTGGCAGCGATGGGGTAGCGGTGCAGATTGTGAGCACAGATGACCTCACCCTCATGTCTGCGGCCGCAAGGTAAGAAGACAATCCCCTGACCCGTGCCCCTTCTCCCTCTTGCATACGTGTTCTCCCCCTGCAACCGATCCTCGCACTCCCCCACATGTTCACATCTCCCCTTCTTACATTTGATTGCTCGCAACTTAGGCTGCTTCCGCTCCCCAGCATCTTCAGGCCGTGTGCGCTCCCTCGCAACTTGGCCGCGTGATCTCTGTTGCTTCTCTAGCCGGGTGCGCTCCCACGCATCGTTGGTCCCCGCACCCTGCTCACGTGTGTGCAGTCCTTCGTAACTTGGCCGCGTGCGCTGTCTTGCTTCTCTAGCCACATGCGCTCCCTCGCATCGTAGGTCCCAGCCTTCTGTTCCGCCCCCCCCTGCATTTCCTTCCTTCCGCATCTCAGCCCCCTCCATTCTTCATTCGAGGCTACTGTTGTGATCTGTGCCTTGTGATGGTATTGACTTTGTGTTGTTCTCTACGGGTTTGATATTGTGTTGTTCTCCACGGTCTGTGCCAATACATTGCATTGCCTGCATTCTTCACTTCCAGGCTCCTGCTGAGCTGTGTGCTTTGTTTTTGGCTCTATCTTACATCTGCTTTCTGACTTCTGGGTTCCCTGTTGTGCTCTGTGCTTTGTTTTTGGCTCTATATTACATCTGCTTTTTTACTTCTAGGTTCTCTGTTGTGCTCTGTGCTTTGTTTTTGGTTTTGTTTTATATCTGCTTTCTTACTTCTAGATGTCCTGCTGCGCTCTGTGCTTTGTTGTTGGTTCTGTATTGCATCTGATTTTTAGATCCATTGTTCTTGCTCTTTGTGGTGCTCCTCTCCCTCTCATGTGTCCCCCTGTGCCTACCGCCTGCCTCCCCCATGCAAGATATTCCTTCCCTGCTTAGGCCCCCCCTCTCCTCTTTCCTCCCCGAACCCTCCTATGGTGCTCTCTGTCTCACCTATCTTCTCTAACTGCTTTTCTGTTGACTATCCTATCCCTATCACTAGGTCTGGCAGAACGAAGCTCAAAAGGGACATACTGGTCTCAAACCAGGCCTCCCTATTGCCAATACCTGCATGAGTGCTTCCTCCAGCAGACCTTTAGTGACATACTCTTTGTCATTCCCTCTCCAGGCCTATGGAGCCCCCATATGGTCTCTGTTCTCTCTCCTTTTTCTCTTCTCCCATTAATGGTGGCATTCAGAGGGAGGCCCTCCTGACCCCCCTTCCATTCCTCTAAGACCATCATTAATGTCTACTTAAATTGCACCATCTTGGTCCAGGGCCCTCAGGCCAATCTCCTGCTTTTTCATAGGCGCTTTCCGCGCCTCATGAACTTCCTTTCCTCTCCTGCTATCCCTTCTTACCCCTCTGAGGCTCCTCTACGACCTCCTTCCTCAGACACCTCTCTGGCACCTCCTGCTGCTTCTCTGGCCACCGTGCTGCCTCCCCGCCTCCGCCACCCCTATGGCAATTTCTTCTTCCTCTCTGACTACCCTACCTTCTCTTCCTTCCACCTCTGCTCATACTCGGGCACCTCCAACACTTCACAGGGCGTACCTCTGGCCTGTACCTCTCCCCAGAAGTCCTTCAAATGTGTTAGCCTGCTCCACATCGCTACTCTCAACTCTCGTTCAGCCGTCAAATATTCCTCTGACATCTGCCATCTCCTGGAAGAGCTTGATTTGGATATACTTGGTCTCACCGAGACTTGGTTCATTACTAGCTCTGTCACGAGTTTCGACACTCTCCTTCCTGATGGCTACAAGATTCTCTTTGAACCCAGAACCAACCGCCCTGATGGGTGTGTAGCCTTGATTTTCCCAGAGCGGATCCCTGCTTGTATGATTCTGAAGCAGGACTTCTCTTTTGTATGCCTGGTCTGCAGGCTCTGTATCACTCCTGGCCTCTGTCTGACTGTGGCCACTATCTACAGGCCGCCTGGCCAGGTCACCCTCTTCCTCTTTGAGTGGGCTGACCTCGCCTCTTCCCTCCTTGCCTCTTCCTCTCAAATTCTCCTCCTCGGAGACCTGAACATCCATCTGGATGCTACCAGCCCTTCTTCAGGATTCTTTCGCAACCTCTGCAACTCTCTCTCTCTCTCTCTCTCTCTCTATTCTTCCCTATGGCCCGACTCACTCTGCAGGGTACAGCCTGGATGTTCTGATCTCCTCAGACCTCCCCCTCTCTGACCCTCTCACCACGCCTCTCTCTTGGAGTGACCACTTTCTCCTTTCCTCCGACATGTCTCTCTCTACCCCTCAGGTTAAGCTGATTTCAGCACTGCCACCTACCTTCTCGGTCATCTGACCCAAGAAGCGTGTGTCAGTTGAGGCTTTCGCTGCTACTTTCTCTCCTCCTCCCACACATTTGGCTGACTCACACCCTGACACAGCCCTCTTTAACTTTCATCTCTCTATCTCTAACACTCTGGATGTCTTTGCCCCTGTCACGAGGATCCGCTTGAAGCTCAAATCCAAGTGCAACTCTTGGTACGATTCCAAACTCACCGCCCTTAAATGCAAGTGTCGGGTGGCGGAGAGGAAGTGGAGGGCATCTGGTGCACCCCATGACAACTGGCCTGCCGTCTGCTCCAAAGGCAGTGCAGACTCTCTGTCCTCAATAAAAACAGAGCCTACATTCAGGCCTGTGTCTCTGCAGCATCTAACAACTCGGCCGAACGTTTCAAAATATGCAAGGAGCTGGCCTATCCTGCTGTAGTCTCTACATCTCCTGTTCCCTCCCAGATTCTCTGCACGGCTCTGGCTTCTCATTTCACCACAAAACCAGGACATCCTGTCCACCCTCTCTTCCTCTACCTCCCCCTCTACCACTCCTGGGCCATCTGAGGCCGTCTCCCCGCCTACTTTCTCCTCCTTTCCCCTGTTCACCCCTGACGATGCTTCTTGACAAGTCTGATCTATGAAAGTCTTGTCAAAGCAGGTTCTCCCCTGCTCATCCAGAACCATCAAGGACCACACCAACACCCTTGCTCCAGCCTTGGCTGATTTCCGCAATCACTCCTTTGCCACTGGAACTTTCCCCTGCCCCCTTAAGCAATCCCTTGTGCACCCCCTTCTAAAGAAGTCCTCAGCCGATCCTTCCCCTCCGGGTAACTATCGCCCTATCTCCATCACTCCTTTCCTGGGAAAACTCTTGGAAAGGATGGCCATCTCCCAGCTTACACTGTATACTGAATCTGTTAGTTGCCTCCACGACCACCAGTCTGACTTCAGAGAGGCCAGAAGCACGGAAACTGCTCTCCTGAACACCTGTGAAGACCTGCATTTCAATCTTGACTATAATCTCCCTTCTATCCTCATTATCCTCAATCTATCCTCTGCTTTTGACACAGTCAACCATGCCATCCTGCTCAAACTCCTCTGTGACAGCCTGGGCATCACTGATCAGGCCCTGGCCTGGTTGGCCTCCTTTCTCACTGACAGACCATCCCAGGTCCAACTGGGGTTTTTCTTCTCTTCTATCTCTCTCTCTACTTGTGGTGTTGACCAGAGGTCTAACCTCTCTTCCTGGCTGTTCAACCAATACTTGGCACCTCTTGCCCACCACATCGCTAGTTTCTGCTCCAATTCTCAGTGTTATGCAGATGAGACCCAGCTGTCTTTGAGGCTCCCCTCTGCCACCTCTCCTCCTTCTCTCATACCAGACTGTCTGGCAGCAATTCAGGAATGGTGTGCCGGCAACAATGTCTGCCTTAATGCCAGTAAAGCGGAGATCCTCCTCATTGGGACACCTGCTCCCTCCATTCCTCTCTCTCTCTCTGGCCGCACACACTGGATCCTCTTCCCGCTCCTACCTGTGAGGCTAAGAACCTTTGTGTCATCTTCGACTCCACCCTCTCCTTCTCTCCCCACATTTCTGACATCTCTTAAGAAGTCAAACTATCAGCTGCACCTCATCAGAGGTATTCTTCCTTTTCTCACTTTCCCCCAGATTCTCACTGTCTCCAGAGCTGGACTACTGCAACAGCCTCCTTCTAAATCTGTCTGCCTCTACTCTTCGGCCTTGTCCTTGGCCTCAAGTCCAGGGATCGTAACTCTCCAGCACTGAAATCACTGCACTGGCTCCCTGTGGTTGCAAGGATCACGTTCAAGACCCTCTGCATCATTCACAAGGCTTTCTAGGGCCTGGGACCGCTCTACCTCCAACTTTCTCTTCCTAAATATCTTCCTTCTCGAGCTCTCCGCTCATCCACTTCCACCCTCTGAGGGTCAGACGCTTCTCCAAGCAGAGAGTTGAGGCCGATCTCTCTCCTCTGCTTGGGCCTCCCTCTGGAGCATCCTCCCTGCCACTCTCAGAATCTCCATCAGTTCTAGAAGCAACTCAAGACTTTCCTTTTTCACTTCCGCTTTCTCTCTCCTGCTGATGTACCTGACAGCTCCACGCACTGGTAACTTGGATACTCTCTGAACTCGGGCCCAGGCTCCTGCATGTCCAGTTTCCCTTGCACTGCCTCTGGGCTCCCCCAGAACTTAAGAGTCAGTTCCTGCAACCCTGCTGTGCACCTGATGGCTGCACTATTGATTTACTTGCACTTCTCCCTTCCCCTCCGACCATGGCACTTCTCCCCTTCCCCGCACTTGCGCAATCTGAATGACACAAGGCCTAGTAAGATTGTTGTTTTGTTTCCTCCTCCTTATCTTGTCCCACTTAGAAACACTTGTGTACAGGCACGTTACAAATGCCATATCACATCTTATCAATCAATGACCAACTGCAAAACGAAGGGGCAGATATACTGTACTGAGTGCCCATGCGGCCGCAGATACATCGGCCAAACAATGCGGCCTGTGCATGTCAGAATAAAGGAACACAGTTCACAAATATGGTGTAAAAATACGGAAACACCATTGGTCTCTCACTTTGTGGTGCACAACCACAGTGAAGATTATATGCTTTGGTGGGTGGTTGACACAGTAAGTCTGGGTACAAATAGCAGTTTGACACTTCATGTCGAGGAACAAGGATAGATACACCATTTGAAAGCTCATTTAACAGGATTTAACAAGCAACTTGATTGGCACTTAATATCAACATAAACTTGGATTGTTGGTGTTGACTTGATACTCTTTTCTTTCTGGCTCACTTCGTACACGGCATTCGTGATTGAATTGTATTTAATCATTAGCAAAACTATATCCATTGAACCTACTAATATAATTTGGATACTTTTAAAAGGATTTATTGTGTGAAGCTACCCTTGCTGACACATTTGACAGGTTACAATGCGGGCGTATTATTGATTATAATGCTACAGAATATATCTGCATAGATACATGCACTATTGACAATGCATTCTGTACTGCACCTATTTAAAAAAGACGTGTTTCCCATCATATAATGGTATTAACGCATTAGCAGAACAACCCCCCAACCCCCAAAAATATAACATATTTGAAAGTAACCATTTTGTGATGCCATTTGCAGTAACTAATGTGTCTGGCCTAGACGCTGGTCCATCCTTCATCATAAGGTTTCATTGATTTGATGTATGGACCTATACCCATAATCATACATATGCTGCTATTTACTACTGTCATTTGAATGATGACACAATCAAAACTAAACGATCTTGACATAACTGCTTTCACATACGGATCGTGCAGCTATCATTTAGACTATTTAAATTCGAAGTCATTCACACCAGCATTGCGAGTAAAAAGATCACCATGTGCAAGTTGCAACCTAAATAACGTTTCCAATATGGCAGTCCTTTCATTATGACTGAGTAGCTGTCTGGCGTTGTGAGTGGATTCACCAAGCACAGGTGACTGTGGTGATTTTCAGTGGTTGCAGTAAAAACGGTGCAGTGATCACATAGATGCCTTCAATACTAGTGCTCTGTACACAGGAAAAGAATCTACATAAACTAACATCACACTGTATAAATCTTTCAGATTTAACACCAGCAACTCAACTCACATATATTTTGAACAGAATAGGACTTGGTTACCAACTCTGCTCCCTGAGGTATGTGCATATAAATGACCCTTTCTTTATCGTACTAATTCAACTTGCATCAGCAGTACCAACTTGCTGCCCTATGGACACTGTATATCGAACTTCATTAGGGACTGAGCATCTGGTATATTCATTATTCTAAAACCAAGAAGAAAGCGGAGGGTACTATGGATATCTCCACTTCCTCGCAACTCCAATGACTCTTTGCATTTTAGTAACATCAGGTATGTTGCTATACAGATAGAGCATTGCCTTGAATAAATACTGAACCATACTCCTTTGGATATCCTTTTCTCCTTAATATGATATAAGGGGCTCACAACGATGCTTGAGGCACCCCTTATTTAAAATAATTTTCAGTCAAGAAACATTATTGTCCACACCCTATTATTCTTTCCACACAGTACAACATTGCTGTAATACAGAGAACAAATAGTGCCCCCTTACACGACTACATACATGACGAATGAGTGGTTGTATTTGTCTTGATGAAAGCGTTCAACTGTCCCCATCATGACAAAATGTATTAAGCTACCTGGAAAGCCCACACCAAGGTCAAGTCAAAAAATAATGCTGAGGATTGTTTGACCTCAGACAAATGAAATTGAATAATTGATTTGTTAAAGATCATTCCTCCATCCAAGACTGTGCTTTTTCTCAAAATCAATATATCCCCTTTGCCTCCACATAACCACCTTAGTAACGTGCGCCCATCTAATTAAGACCCATATAACATGGAATTATGTTCATAACATACCTTGAAAATGTGCACATTCAATTGGGACACTGTGTGATATGAATTCTGTGTCTGTTACTGCATTCAGATTTTGTAAAATCTCTGTTCTAGTATCTTTCCTATTGTTTGTAATGTTATGATTTCTCCTTTGGTATGAACTACTCATATCAAATGTATACGTTTTGCCTTCATTTTAAATGTTCATTTCTTGCAATCAAATAAGACTGTTATTAGGATGTGAACTCTAGCTTGTTTATAATTGCTTTTAAGAATTTGTTTTTTCTTTGGGCAGAAATTACTTACATTGGATTTATACTTTGATTCTTCAAACTTGATCTGCATTCAAAAAATGTTTAGAATAAAATGTGATCGGGATGTCTATTCTAGATTGTTGTATTTAATTGCATGCACAACATTTAGTGTTGTTTCAATACCACGATTTAGCACACCTTTATTAGTTGAGATAAACTTGGTATGACTTAACTTTGCACACAAATAATACCTAACCGGAAAACCTTTGTGCTTTTGTTACTATAGCCAGAGTTCCTTGTTGTAGTACGTGCACCCCTACGCGAGTATGGTCTACTAAACAAGGCCTGGTGTGCAGAAGAGAGCCCAGAAACTGTCCTTGTCAATGTCTGCCTCATTTGCTCTTGTTATTGCTTGGTCATTCACTATGGCACCGAAATCTCTTTGTTGCATTACAGAGGGCGTCTTTGCACCGTAACACTCCTAAGACTAATCTTTTTCACCATCAAGTCAATGGGTCACCATCTTGGTCACAGCTTAAGGAACCAGTCTCATAACATTGTGTGGAGTAGGAGGTTAATCTCTTTAGTGAAAGAGGAATTCTCTTTACTATTCTGGATGAGTTACTTATTTAAAGGGCGAAGGACGTAAACTGTTGCATCTATATGATTCCATAGTGAAAGCTGTCCACAGTCACATCCTTACCACTTCAGTCGATAAAAGTTGGCAAATGTTTAGTGAATTACATTTTAATGGGTTAAGGAAGGCTACTCCAGAGGAAATTTCAGTTATCCATTTACAAAATGGTTTCCACTCTAGTCGACTGCAGTACATTGGTTTTGGAGCTAAGACAATAAAGGTCTAGCGGGAAAAAAGGGAGCATTCTCCTGGTTGAACAAAATATCTACTGAAGGTAAAAGAAATGGTTAGACACAAAAGAAACCAGTTTCAAGACCCAACTTGAACCAACTGGAATTGTTTGTAGAGCAGGCCAGTATAGGTTCAAAAACCCAACTACAGTAACTGGATCAGCCAATCGCTTGTGTATACATTTTTGAGAAGGCCACTCTGCAAGAAACTACAAGATTAATTTAAAACATGCACATCTAGGGATGTCTCGTCCACGAGACACATTTTTTGACAGTTCCATTCAGAAATGCATAAAACTTGCTACAACAGAGCTAATCCCATTCTTATTGCAGAAAAATATATGAACAACTCGTCATATTTTCATATGTTTCTTGTTCTTAGGATGTAAAAACTTGGGGCGAAATGATGCAACCTTTCTTTCTCTTACGAGGCATGAGGAGTGAGTAGATCACTAGAAGGTGAATTTTCTGACTTAAACGAAACCCTGAAACAACCTTAGAGCGAAAAAAGGTATTTCCCTTAAGGTTACTTTCGCATTAGTTAGAAACAGATGATATATTTTGAAAGATAACGCCTGCAGTGCACCTACCTGCCTAGCTAACCTGATAGCCACCAAAAAGATTACTTTCAGCGACAACAAGCGAAGGTATCAAGAATGAAAAGGCTCGAAAGGGGCCCTATCAGGAAATGTGAAACCAGGATTGAGGAAATATGCTGGACAAAAAAATGGTGTGTGGTAAACATGTTCACCAATGCTTTGAAAAAATGCAAGATAGTCTTAATTGTAAAATAGGAGCGCTGTTTGTCATTCTCTTAAATGCTTATATATTAGCCAGATAGCCTTTTACTGTGCCAATTTGTTGGGCATGTTGGGCCAAGAAAAGTAGAGGTAGCCCCACAGCTGCAGATATTGGATCCCTCTCCCTTTCCCTGCACCAAGACAAGAATCCAAGCAGGGAGTAGAACCTTCAGGGCATTTCCAACCTGTCCTAATCTCTCTAGCTCTGCCTCTCAGCAACCACACATGAAGCTTCAGCAAGGTGAGTCTCAGGTGAAACACTCACTTTTCACCCTCCCCCCACAGCTGTGAGAGAACCTCTGACCTCTGCGGAAGACGTAGAGGATGAAAGTGTCATGGTTGGCAGGGACTTGCGTTCCCCACAACGTGGATTCCTTAGGGCTTACTTGGTACAGAAGCGTCCGTGGTGGTTCCCATAGCATCTATCCCAATTGGGTGTATGCCAGCATTGGCAGGTCCACGTCCCATTGACCAGGCAACGTTCTTGGATTGTGTGACTGTAGGCGCTTGCGCTCGTCCTGATTGACAAGCCCTGTTACCCAGGCAGCGACGTGATTACATGATCACCTGACTTCTTCCTGCACTATATTCACTTCTCAGAACACCAATTTGGTGCTTCTGATTGAAGTTGTACAGGTGTGTTTATGCCTTGAATGCCTCTTGGAATTTCCTGCATTTCTACTGTTCGTTATTCCAGAGCCTTTCCAGCTGCTCCACTGTTACGCTCCTTCTCACCCGACCTTGGAACGTCCCAGGACCTCTCGTTTTGCCTGATCCTTATCGGCTGGTACTACTGCCTTCTGCTTACGACCACGGTACGTCCTCGATCATCCGACTGCCTACTCCTTGTTTGTTTTGTTGCCTCTGGCTGGTAATTGAAAACGGAACGTCCCTGGATTCCGATGCTCAATCCTTACCAATAACATTACAGACACTCCTCCCACGTTTAGCCTCTATCACCTGTGCCTTGCTCATCACTCTTCTTGCTCCCATCCCGATCTTCCTCCTACATAACCAAGACAGTGCAACATACCCTATCAAGAATCCCAACACCTATGATTCTAAGTGATCCAACCGCGGCTGATTTTGCCACAGCTGGAAAGTTTGCATGAGAAAGGTGCGAACTACCAAATGTTTGCAGCTTTCTCCTGCGAACACACTTGTAAAGTATAGTGAGTGGGGGTTGCGCGGGACACCCCTGCAGCCCCGTTTTTTTTCTTTTTTTTGCGGGTGTGCTCCGGGGGTGTCCCCTGCAACACCCCGCTCACTATACCACACAATGCTACCACCAAAGGTTCGTACTTTTGGTGTATGAACCTTTGGTGGTATTTTCTGGTCGTATTGTACGGTCAGAGCTTTTTTTCGGTCTGATCGTACAATACCACACATATACCTACCTTCTGGATTGTATTATTACCTTCTGGATTGTATTATTAGAGACCTTTTTCCCACGGACATGGACGCTATGCAGAGTTGAACATTAATGACCTTTTCCCCAAACTAGTACATTCTTGTTCTGTTGGGTTATGCCATACTAACCTATCCTTTCCTTCTGGTAGTGACAACTCATACAGCTCAAGGATTCCAGATAAAACTCCTCACACATCCAGGTTCCTCATGCATACATGCAAGGTTAGTGATCCTGTGGTGCACTACATTGCATTCCATTTTCTTGTTCTTTATCTAACATTCTTTTTTCTTCTTTCTCCCTAGCTTGATGTGTGTGGTTGCACTTGCTCTTTCATTTGAGCCATTATTTTGCACGTTTATATTACATGTAGTCCGGTCTCTCGGAAGAAAGGTCGCCCTCAAATTGAGGAGACCCAGTCTGGGTTTTGGCATGTCTTGGCGGCAAGCAGTCGGGTGTCACCATACGCTGGTTCCTAGTGCCTGATCCTGTACGTGAGTATAACAGACAGGTCAATCAGGATCATTTTGGCCTTGAATCTCCGTAACCTACGGAGAGATGATGACAACTATTGGAAAAGCTTAAAGGAGGTCAAGGTGTCCAGGACTGCCCACAATGAACCGGAGCAACCTTTTTAAGTATTGGGGAAAGGCCAAACTGTAATTGACGATGTGCCACATAGATGCATTATACATGCTCTGACAATCCAACAGGTATAGAAAGACAAGAACCCTTTCCCTCCTGAGATGAACTGCCATGACTGACATCAGCTTGGTGAAATCCCCTGGAGTGGAGATCAACCAGAATGGAAGGAACCTAAAATGGTAATGGGTACTGCCTATTTCAAACCTAAGTTACTTTCTGTGTTTTGGATGAATATGAACATAGAAATAAGCTCGTTGAAGGTCCAGTGACACCAACCAATGTTGGAACGCTAAAAACATAAATGATGTGAACTTACATCACCATCCTGAATTTATCAATCTTTAGGTACTTGTTCAATGGCCTTAGGTCCTAGATGTACAGGGCCACACCCTTTTTGGTACTAGGAAGTAGTGAGAGTACAAACCCTTTTGATTTTCTACGGCTGGCACTAGCTTTATGGTCACCTTCATCAAAAGGCTCCTGACCTCCTCTAGAAGGAAGGGATCAGGTGGCAGAGACTGGGAATGAGCTTGATGATCCTGGGCCATCTCAATAGGGGGCGGTGATAAGCTTGTGAAATCATCTGTAATGGCCAGGCTTCAGAAGTGGAGGAAAGCCACTCTTCAGAGTGCAGGGTTCATTTACCTCCTAATGGAGTTAAGTCTAAAAAGGATGCATGAAATAGGTTTTGCACCCGATTTGGATTGTGGGACGATGGGTGCAGCAGCTTAGCCTCTTGAGGTGCCTCTACCCCTGCATGGGTAAGTGTAAAACCTTTGTTCCGACATTACAGTAGATGCTTCACCTCACCCATTATGGAAAAATTAGGTAAAGTGGCCAAAACTATGCCCCTGACAAATGAAGTTGAGGAGAGTGGACCTGCAAAGGGTTGTTGAACAGCAGGACCCAGTGATTTCACTGTCAACTCTGTTCGAGGTTTTCAATGATTCAACCACTTTCACTCCAAATACATTGTCCCCATCAAAGGGAAAGTCTAGCATCTTCTGGCTGGACATCCAGTGCAAATCCTGAGGTCAGCAGCCAATTATGTCTCCTCATCAATGAGCCTTGCCCATTAAGCGGACCACAAAGTAAGAAGTATCGAGACCAGCCTGAAAATTTTGTCAGGCAGCCTCTTTCCCATCTGCAACCATGCGATTGAAGCCATCCCTAATCTCTCCCTGAGTCAGATCGTCTGTTGCCTCCTAAATCTCTGACCATAGGATGTCCGTAAACTTAGTGTTCATGAGCCATGCAAAACCTTCTAGGGTAGGCTTTCGGATACAAAGACTTTCTATTCCATCGCATCTAGCTTCTTGCTCTCGCTATCCAGCTGGAGGGAGAAAAAAGTGAAGACGTCAGGCCTTTAGTGGCTGCCTGCATCACCAAACACTCTGGAGCTGGATTCTTGCAACAACAAAAAAGGATCCAACAGAGCAGGTCTATATTACTTTACCAGGGATCACTTGATTTTATGTAGTGCCCAGACCCAAGGCTTCAAGCAGCTTCTCTATAGCCCTTGATAGGCAGCATTTGAATGACTATGTAGAGCAACTTGGAATAAATCCTGCTCTGCAGACTTATCCAGACCACTGACATCCCTCAAATCTGCTGCCAGATCTGCAATGCCTGCCTCTTCTGAAAGGAAGTCCTCAGGGAAGTATTTGTGCACACCGATATAGGCTAAAAGCTGAATGGGACAGTGTCCCCTTACTCACTGCAGATTCTCTACATTGTTTGGATGAACTAACGTCTGGGAGCCAAGTTGTGTGAAGAGGCGTTAATCAGCACCAATGATGTAACTGGCCTTCAGTGCTCGGCTCTGACCCCGGTGATCAGAGTGGACATAGAGGACTAAGTCCAGAAGCACTTCTACAGGACTTCTTCGTTGCAGCAGGAGCTGGGCTCTCGAGCATGCAGCTGCCAACTCCAGAGGTGAACCAGCCTGCCTTTGAAAGTGTGGTGGGCCCTGTCTCTGCAACCAACGCCAAGATGACAACCACCGGCATCACCACTTTTGTAAATATGTCTAGCATCTGCTTTTTAAACAAGTCTAACTGCTCTGAAGATGGAAGAGCTTCTGGAGATGTTGCATAATTTTCTGAATAATCAGACGAGCCGTCATGCCTCTACTGGCAGAATTTCTCCTTATGCATATAGGAGAATGATGGAGCTCACTCCTCGTATGGGATCCCTTACAATGTTTCCTGTGCTTCTTATCTTCCCCCAGCTCCTTCTGAAGGGAAGGGTCTCTATCAAGACTAGGTTCCACCAAGTCGGGAACCCTTTCTTCCTCCAAAGATCTACTCTTGGAAGAGGTATCCTATTGAAGCAGATCTAGAGCTAACTTTTCATTCCATTCCCTAAGGACCTTCAGGGTCAGGGCCTTGGCATGAACCACACTCCGGCATGTCATGTTTTGAACCCAAAAACCAGATGCCAGTGAGTTATGATCGACATCTTTGAGGCTCAGTCCTGGAAATGCTTGAACCCTGAGGCTTTAGGAATTCTGGGCATGTTCCAAAGCAATAATTTTCTTTGCAGGGAAAATCAACCTGTGGCAGGGTGCTGAGTGCACAAAAAAAGGAACTGAAGTCTTGGGCCTGGTGCGCTCCATATGTACTTATGTTGGAGTTGCTTCCAGAACCAGTATGCCCCGTGCTGGGCACAGATTTTTCCAATCAAAGCTACCACTGCAGGAGCATATCCAAGATGAGAAATCTGTGGGAGAATGAAATCCATTAGAAAGGTACATTTCTCGGGTGTAGCATGCAGTTGTTGGAGTAAGGTACATGTTTCTCTAGCATATGGGAGGTTGAACTTTGTGGCATGTTCCTGGGGTTGCTGGTGAAAACAGTAGAAGGTATGCTGTATCCTGGAGGCAGGAAATCTAGGAGAGTTAAAAAAAACATTTTTTATTCCCATGAAGAATCTGTGTTTGAATGCAAATGTTGGTTGCGCCCTTCTGGTACACCACAACACAGCTCTCTGTCTCTCTGCCTTGTATGGGATGCAGCCTCTTTTGAATATGATGTGGGCCTGCAGGGGCAGCCAATGTCATTCTCTTAGATTGGGTGTGATGTGGTCATATTATTTCTGTCCTTCGATGTGTGGCTGTGTGATGTACACGCTTGTGTAGATTTAATAACATTTCTAGACGTCCTGTGAGAAGGACATAGCCACCACCCAAGTGGGAGAGAAATGGGGCCTGCACAGTGGTTCTGAAAGCTATGACTGGGAGGAAAGGTTTTATTTTGCCTGGCAGTGAGAGCTGTTACCAGGCTGTCTGAGTTTTCTTCGTGATTACGTTTTTGAAGGAAGATTATTCTCGACATCCAATCCAACCCATTTGGCATAGGTAATCAGCTAGAGTGTGAGGCTAACTTCATATTGGAGTATAAAGCTTAAACGTGGGTGTGTCTCGTTGTGTTGGCGATGTGTTGGCTAGCGACTTCACTGTCTATTGGCGTGCCTACGTTAACAGATGTACAATGGGCCTGGAGTTTGCTAAATCTTCAGTGTGGTTTTTCTGTAAGGATAGGATCTGATCTGTTTTGAGAAGCCCCTTTATGCAGGAAAATCCATCCCAGGGAAACTCACTGTCTGCAAGAGGAGACCAATATGTAGGACTAACCCAGCCACTAGAAACCCACTGTCTGCATAGTGAGAGCTCTATGCAAGGACCACCCAACATGTGCAAACCCATTACATGCAGGATGAGACCTCTAAGAAAGACACGTGCAACCAATGTAACCGATCATGGATAGCTCGTAGTCCCTACGTAAAGCCTGTCCAGCACATTGAAATCCATTATGTGTCGAGTGAGAGCATGACACAGGACACACTCAGCACATGCAAGTCCAGCGAGAGAGGTCTCTGCCAAATAACAATCAATGGATTGCATAGAAACCCAACATTAGCCACGTGAGAGCCTTATGAAGGGTACAACTAGCACATGAAAATCGATTGTCAGAAGGGAGAGAGTTCTACGAAGTATAAGCCCAGCACATGGAAACCCTTTGTCTGCTGAATACACCTAACAATAGACAGCGGTCTGAAAGGTGAGAGCTCTGAACATAACCTACCCAACCCATAGGAACCCAATGTCAGTCGTGCTAAAGCCCTTTGAAGAATGCATTAAATTGATGAAAACCTATCATCTCTCGAGCACTATATACAGGACACAATCAACCCATGGAATTTCGCCATTTGGGGTAATGGAGATATATGCAGAACACAGGATGCAAACACCTGAATCAAAACAGGAAAACCTCCGTCCCATAAGCAGTGCCTACAAATGCTTTGTAGACGGGTCATAGGACGGGGGAAGGAAGAGGGGACACAGGGATATGTGCATCACATTCCTACTCAGGCTCAAGCCAGCCAATGATTCAATTGGCACTACATTCAAAGTTTGCATACAAACAGCTTGGTGATCCTCGAAATGCCAAACCTTATATGCCACCCTAGGCGGGCACTGCTTTCCCAAGCCCAGGGGCGGAGCAATGACGCGTAAGAGACTGTACATATCCTTATAATGAATGCGGTAACTGGAAAGAGAACAGTACAAAATGTAACAAATAGGAAACATTGTTTTCAACTCAAATAGCTCACCCAACCTCCCCGCAATCAATGCACCCAACAGACACCAAAAGGAAAAGACTTTGCTACACCTTATTGCCTCTCTGCCTCACCACAACGGTGTTAAGATGATGGGAAAAGCCTTTACTGATCATAGATAAGTCCTCTCCTGGCTGACACTAAAAGGATGGTAAGTTGTGAGGAAAAGCCTTATCGATTATAAATGCTATTTTATCTCTGCCTCGTTCCACAGGATGTTAAGACAAAGGAGGGGCCGCCAACCTTTATTGATCATAGATCAGTGCACTATGCCTCATTTTATTAGATTTAGGGAAAATAACTGATGGGATCTTAGATGCAAGCTCCATCCAGTCTCGTTCCCAAGGAAGTTAAGATGAGGGAAAGGGCATATCGACCACAGACCCCAGCTCGTTCCTGCCTCGTACAATGAGGATGTTAAGAAGAGGAGGGTAAAAACCTTTATTTCTCATAAATTTGGTCCCATTTACTTTATTTTGAGGATGTGAAGAGGAGGGGTGAAATCCTGAATAGATCTTAGATCCCAGGCGCTTGTAGTCCAAAAGCACAGAAGGTAAGGAGAAAATAACCCGTATTTAACCTACTACCTATCCCTTGGCATAATATATGTCCCCCTCAATCTCCTACCACAAAGGTATAAAGAATAGAAGGTTATGGGCAGGCGTGGGCTGGCCTATAGGGAACACTGGAGATATCCCGGTAGACCTCTGCACCCAGGGCCTCTTTTGTGTGCAAACCGATTTTATTCCACATTGTCCGTGTATTTTTGCAACTTCTGCATAATAGGATTTGTAAAGGTGCAACGTGGCCCTCACACCCGAATAAAACACACCTCATCGCATTTAGCCCTCTGCTGACACTCTATGTTATCAAAGGCTACTAACATTGTAACTGCAATGCAATTGTTTCGTTTTGAAAAGCTATATTGTATTGTGCTAAGCACGGGACAGGTCATATTTCTCTTTAATGTGTATCCTCACGTTGTCATCAGCATCATATGCTATTAATATTAATAACCCATCTTAGAAATGGGAGCTGCAGGCATTGCTCGATCCATTTCTACTTTTCCACTGGAGAAGCCTTCATCTTTTACTTTGTTAATTGAATTTGTGCCCTTGCCGGTTTATGTTAAGTTAATATACCACCTCCCGTGTGTCACTTAGTAAATAAGAATGTAAACATTCAACGCCCTCTCATTTACATGTGAGCAAGCATCAGACCTATTTTATTAACCAGCACACCACAGACAACTTACCAACGCCTAGGACAGCTCTGTAAACAGGGCGCCAACAGGCAGACCATGTGTCATCGATAAAAACGGCCAGCTGTGGGTTGGTCGAACTAAATGCCTCTCAGTTCCACTCTTATGCTTCAGACATTTTCCACGGGTAGCAACACATATGGGACTCCAGCATTTCTGCCAGCTGGTCACCCATCTTTTACGCTCTTCCAGGCCTCCCTGCAAGCGTTACTGTACTCGTGGTTACCCTCTGTTTGTGGTTTCATGTAGGTCATTCAACGTGCCCTGCTGACTACGGGGACCATTTAGTTCTCCCTACAGCATAACTAGAGTGCAGATCCTTTCAGAGGAGAGGGGAGAGGTGTAAATAACAGTGGTAGGCACAGTTCTCTCTCATTGCCTGCAACCAAAGGCCTTCCTTTAATTTCAGAAACCATAACAAAAAACGTTATATCTAGCTTTATCCGATCAGGGACACAATGGGAAGTAGACTATGGCGCTGGCTTTGACACTGCTGGAAACGGTTTCAGACTATGGATGGCAACTGAAGATTTCCTGTTCACGTGTTTCGCCTTCCATCGATTAAAGTTTTATTGACAGGGCTTGAAAAACATTCAGCAGGTAAGGTCCTGATGGAATGGTATAAACCGACAGGTTGGTCAAGAGGTGTAAGCATTTTATCTCTGAACATATATTCTTCACACTTTGCATTAGCTCAAGGTTTGCCTTTATATTTACCATTTGTCTGAACGGTGTGTTTCCAGCCTTGCGCCTGCCTTTGTCCAAATGAGACATGTACCTGCCCTTTGCAAGGAACCCCCAGCCTCTTCTATCTTGTTAAAGAGCATTCGCTGTCTCATGTTCAGGCAGGATCTTGGCCGTGTGTCTTTTTCCCCCTCATCTGTTGATTTGACCTCATGCTTTAGATTGTCACAAGACTTCATGTTCAAAAGTAAGTCCATATGCAATAAGAACTACTAACATGAACCACATCGTCATCCCTGCATGTTGTCAATACAATGTGGTCATGCTGGACTGGACCTCTGTGGAGGTATGCACAAATCCAAACTTCTTCCCTCGCGTGATAATTAAGTGCCTTCCTAATCTAGAGACACCTCTGTTACTCTAATCCCACCCTACTCCCCTCCTCCCACGAGGGCAGAATCAGCCTAAACATTTTGGTCGGGCTGGGTGACAGTTTTGAAAGCTGGTCGTGAGTGGGGCCATTAAACCATTGGGCTGTTAACCCCTGAGCCCCTTCCTCTGAGCCCAGGACACTGCATTGTTATTGTGAGCCGAGCAGTTACGCTTTTGGCTTCATTTTAGGCGTTTTATTAATATCATCTGGGCAGGGTTTTGTCCTCTGACGCAGTATGTTTATTGCTGCTGCCACGTTCATGGTTGTTTAAACGTAAATATTCCACTCTCACAGGGGAGACATTTGACAGGCTCTTGCAGTTGCACCCTTTTTCCATTGGAGCCTTGAGAGGATCGTCATTACAGAGCGCTTCCTCTGCCTGCAACCTCCTCAATGTGCGAGAGCTTAAGACAAATTAATTGTCTTCAGTGCTTCCAAAATGATTGATAGTGGAGCTCTAGATACACGCGAGATGGTTTTACCAAAACTCGGGTAATACTCTTGCTGCTTTGCCCAACAGCACCCTGGCCTACAGAGAAATCGGGAATATATAGTGGTATAGGCCAGGGCACCTGTGCCATGGAAACAGCCTACAGAATATGTTGACACTCATTCATCTGGTGATGTATAGTGTGTGAAGTTAGCCAAACACAGGGCACATGCTTTCTTTTAACCTGCCTTTTTGGAAAAGATCAGAGACATTTTGAAAATGTATTGGACTTTTTTTGCAGCATCTTAGGGAAAATGTGTGCATGAGGTATATGCACTCATTTTAAACAACTCAAGAAACTGCACCATCCCGAGGCTTCTTTCAGAATGCCCATATTCCATCTGACATGCAGGGTGGGTCACTGCTTCTCAGTGGGAGGTGACACTAGTGATGAAGAGTGAGTGAGGCCCCGCCTAAGTTTCCAGTCATTGCAAAAACACAACTACCCCAATCAGCCGAAAAACATATGCTAGCATCCATTGCTTCCTGCGTGGAAGCAAACATCATCAATAATGTCTTTCTCTTTCTCATTAATAGTGACATCCCACGCACTTGCCAATTCTCATAGCTGAACACACTGCTCTCCTGCAAAAGTCCTACAGTTGTTCAGCTTTTGGTTTCGGCCAGTCTACCGCACATTGCTTCTCTCTATGTTCATTGGTTTCCGGCTTGTTTGAGTTGTGTTTAGGAAAAGTGGCACTGTATCATGGTATCTCACTGATGGCCATTGACGAAATCCAGTTGCATTCAAGATAGTCACTAATAATATTCACGAGCTTCATGTGCGTAAAGATATCCTAATGAAGAGTTATTTGCAGATTTGCTGGCTATAATGAAACATGACTTGGGACCACCTTTGAATAAAAACGTAGGTAGTACCCCTGGTGTAAGGAATCGATACTTCCTTCTATTCGCCGGGGCACGTCTTTAAATTAGATCGTATTGCAGGAACACTTTTGAAACTGTGCTACCCCTAATTGCTAAACAAGTTCAAAATGTTCGACATTTGAAGGAGCTCCTCACCTCATATTAGTATTTGGTCTGAAGCCCTGAAAGGATGAATGCGAATAGTAGCCATTTGCAACAGAAAAGTCCAGAATCTTTGGGCCCAGTTGTTGCTAACATGTGAGGTTTGCTAGAAATGATAACCTATAACAACATGCTATTGAAGGACCAAATTGTATGAGTCCAGAACACATCCTTGCCTCCCCGCTACCTTCACTCTGTGCTCCCTCTGCCCCTCCTTCCCACACAGGGTCCCTGCATTAGCAGCACCCCCCTTGTACGTACCAGGCTGCAGGGTCGTACTCTGCCCAGACACGAATAAACTCGTCAAGGTGATGAGGACCCAGGATGGACGAATCACGAGTCAAATACTCAAAATTGTCCATTATGACAGCAACAAAAAGATTCAGCATCTGCAGGAAGAAAAAAGAAGAGAGGGAAAAAGTGAAGTGAGCTGGGAGAGCACAGGCCGTCAATAAAGCTGGAACAGCCCATCTGGATCGATCACCTAAAACACTGGTTCAGTATAGGACATAACGTTGTGCAAGAAGAGTGTCCTAGTCTAGTTGGTGGCAATGGGGAGACAGCAGAGAACAAAGGATGTTGGCATAGAGAGGCACGTGCTGCTCCCCCATTGAAGAGAACAAGATACAACAAACCACTCCTAACACCATGGAGCTAATTTTTAAAGGTGTAATTTATGCAGCGGGAATCTGTTACGTTTGCAATTTGGTATAAAAGGTCATTTACGCGTCACTTTCAGCATTTGCATAGGGGAGTGTAAAATGGTCGCATACTTGACTTTACACCACGCTTTTGCACTCTGCTGTGCAAATTGAATAAACACTGCCTGGCATTTATGCATAGCCTACAGCGTTTACAATGGATTCTTATGAAATCCACCTGCTTTTTGCTGGTGTAAAACGCAGGCAGATTCCATAGGAATCCACAGCATTTACACCAACATGAAAATGTCATGCTGGCATAAATGCAGGAATATTTGTAGAGCTCAGAGGATTTGGAAAGGCGGAATCGTAACTTTTGATGCACTCCTCCTCTCTGCCATTCAAATGAATGAAAATAATGTAGCGTTAATTCAAAATGCAAAAGAACAAATTACTTACCCCTGGTAATGTGCTTTTACTACTGGATGTTCCTCCCATTGATTCCTCATTTAGATATATATTTACCTGCTTTACAGCTCTCAGAAACTTTTTCCTCAGCCGGGGGCATTGTGCATGCCATCATTGATGGCTGCCGAGTCCTAGTCTCTGTGACCATACGTGACATCGATGCAGGTACAGATAGGGCGCTCTGCGCCCCGTGACCGCCGTTTAAGTTTGTCCCAATGCACAGCCGCATTAGGAATTTGAGACAAAAATGTTTGTTAGCGTTAAAGGAGAGTCATAATATAATTTACATTATAGAGCTCCGTAACCACGGGGCAGGCTGGGAGGGCGATAACGATTCTGTGGGAGGAACATCCATCAGAAAGAACATTACCAGGGGTAAGTAATTTGTTGTTCTAATGGATTGCGTCCTCCCAAGGCCTCATCTTAGGTAGACTGCCATAGCAGTAAGACCATTATGGAGTAGAGGAGGAGTGAACTCTTATGGCTATTATGCCACCACTTTTTTGGAGGACAGCCCAAAGCCTGCTGAAACAAGCCTCATTTGCGGATACTGTGTCAAGGCAGTAGTGTTTTGCAAATGTGTGTTTGGAAGACCGCGTTGCGGTCTGACAGATATCCTTTACAGGTACCCCTCTTTGTAGAGCAGAGGTAGCTGCCACACCTCTAGTGGAATGTGCCAGGAAGCCTTCAAGGATTTCCTTAACCGCTCTGGTGTAGCACTCATACACACAAAGCACTATCCATCTAGAGATTGTTTTCTTTGCTATTCCTTTGCCCGTCTTTGAGCCTGTCTTGTAAGAGGATTCAATTCAGCACTACAGCTAAGTTAACGCCTAGTCTAGAATACTGAATGAAAACCCTTATTGATATATCTTTAGGTCCAGTTCATGCGTTCTGGATGACTACCCCTGTATAACACCCCTCTCTTGGAATCCCCCTGACCCCACTGAGCCAAGAAGTAGTTCTGTTTTGCAAGTTTAAAAGGTTTATTTGATAATTTAAAATAGATATATATATATCACGCTTTATAATAAATTAATAATTGAATAGCACACTTAATCTGATATGATAAAGATCAACAACGGAGAATCTGGCACTAGCACACTTCTTATAATCACTAATGAGTTGACATGAAATGGATAAGGTAGCACACTGGTAAATAGGAACAAAAGTATAATGTGGTAGAGGATGCTTTATGTAAGCTCAGGTGGATGCAATATTCAATGAATGCAGTACAGAAAATACTCAATATGATTTCAACCAAACAATGTAATCACTTTTCTCTGGCTATTCACTCCCCCCCCTCTTTATGCAATGCAAGGAAATGGGAGGAAACACACAGTTCTCAGAAATGCAATCAATGTAATTCAGTTCAACCCAGCAAGCTTAGACAACAGAAAACAGATAGGAGTTTTGAAAACACAAGCCCAAATGCTTTGATATGTGCTAGCAATGGATGAGAAATATGCTAAATTTGCTTTTAATTCCCTTTCAGAGGTTCAGGGTGAGTGGTATCTAGTTAATATTAGTCCAGGCTCACACTAGCAATGATGCAGGGATAGTTAACAGGTTAAACGAATTTCTGGCAAATGGAAAAGCAAAACTGCTGTCTTTTTACACGTGAAGAAATTGCAAATCGCGGTAAAATTCGCGGATGCGTGTTCCGCGATTGCGGTAAAACTATAGGGGGTAGGAATGCGGAAAGCCACGATTCTAAGATATCAGAGGAAAGTTACTGCAAGTCTCTAGCCCAAACGGTTGCGGAGATATGACCGATTTACTAGAGGTCGTTTTTGGTTTTTGCAAATTTTAAACGCACACTTTTTCAGCTTTAAAAATGATGGCAGGATAACACAATTGCTAAGCTGCAGTTCTACTTAGATTAAAAATGGATTGAATTATATGATTTTAACTAAGAGATGTGTTCTGAGTTTTGCTGAGTACTCACAAGAGATTTTGAACCGGAAAGCGGCTTTGTCACGATCTGGTCAACAGTCTGGTCAGGTCTTCCCGGGTTCTGCTCACAGCGCCTGGCCTCTGGAACTGCTCACAGCGGTCTGGTCTGGGTCTCTCTGGGTACAGCACTGCTTTCTCTCTGCTAGGCACCGGTTCTCTGGGTCGGGTCCTGCCTTCTCTTTGGATATCTCTGTCACTGGGTTCTTGCAAAAGTTCTTGGCAAAATTCAGACGGCTCACCCGGCTGTCTGAAGAGTTCAGTTGCAAAAATATTTTGAGGCCTGCTGACAAATACTCTTGCTGGCAGTGGCCTTTTTGGTTAAGGTTCTGAAGTCTCTGTTTATCTTGGAGTCTAAGGGTTGGCTCTTTGAAGATTGATGGAGGTAAGTATGGATTTTTCCGGCAGAGTGCGTTGCAGCAAATGGAATTGAAGGTCCCTATCTGTCCTGTCTGTCTGCTTTTATGTGTTTAGAATGTGGGTGTGTTCTAGCATCACTGACCCTACCTCTCTCTCAGCTTCTAATTGGTCAAACTTCCATTTATCATTTGATTGGGGAATGAACTGTGAGTCAGAGTGATGTCATTTTATGGCTTGCCAAGAGGGCACTCCCTTGTCAGATTGCACACATTCTATATTTGATAATAAAAGACATATTTCAGCGCTACACAGTTGTTTGAAATTACATATACATGGTGTGGCTGAATTTAGCCATGTCTCTGTCCAAATCTGCTCTTTCTAGGAGCTTGCATTCAGAGATGGCACATAATGGACTTTTTAACTGATTTTTCAATTTCTGACATGGACCCAACTTTACATACATGTGCGCAGGGAGTAGGGACATTAACTGATGAAGTTTCAGATTTTTAACATGCACACATTTAGAGTAATATCCACTTTTCCGCTGACACCCCCCTGTACATACCACCGGTTCTAAAAACCTCTTAAACTGTGGGCAGAAAAATCACAAGAATTATGGTATCATTTATAAAATGTTCACATGTCCGCACCATGAGTTATTAATCTTTTTCTAAACAATATTCTGGCTACAAAGGGGTGTGGTTTTCTATCAGCACAAGGTAGAAATACTGGTTAATCCAGTTCTGCCAAGCCAGCTTGCTCTCACAGGCAGTGCCCCTCCCAGCTCCTGCCAAGAGGAAGCTACATTTTACGACTGCGTAATAAAACCTTTGCCTGAGTGAAGAGGGCTTTGTTCACTCTCCTGCAGAGCACAGGTAATTCAATTATCAGATAGATGGCATATCCTTAGTGTGGGCAGCAAAAGGAAGGTTGGCCTGGGAACACAGTGGTGACTCAAGTTTCACTCCTGATGGGGGTAGCTGCCAAGCAAAATCAAGTTCCTTAAGCCAGACCTTCAGCTAACTGGCAGGTTTTTTGTTGCTTTTTAACTTAACTTGCAATTTTACACATGCAGCTAGGATGCTGAGTCTAAGTGCAAAACTATGACATTTCAACAGTTACAAAGGCATGTGATACCAAACATAGGTCACTCATTTAATCTAAACATTTTCGATTTTAGTGTCTTTAAATCCAGTGCAACTTAAACTGCTGCAATCCACAGCTCAGCCAGTCTTGTTATAAACCTTGTCTTATGATCTTCATTTCCCAGATTTTGTAGGCACACAAAACTCCATTCTGCCAAATGTCTGCTGGTGTTCAGTAAATATTTTGCACATATTGCAATGTTTGAAAATAGGCATTTTGACTTGCCTTCAGGGAAACAGAGTGGTTTTAAAACGCCGGCTTTTGGATAGTGGTGAGTACTGGTACTGCACCCATTTTTGGGATTTAAGAAATGAATTCCCCACAATTCTAGGTTGCATTTGGCAATCAGCATTTCCATTCCCAATGGTTTCAGACTACTGTGCGGGTAGTCCAATGGTGGTTTTAAAGCGCTTTGAAGCTAACCGGCGCTACTGTTTTTCCTTTGGCAACCCATTTCCCTCATGGCAACCCGGCCTTTCATTCTCGCACTGGTGGGTGGCAAGTGAGGCAACCATTTTGGTGTGCGCACAAACTGCGCAGCTTTCCTGGATTTCGGCGCACATGTGGGTTTTCCGCCATCTTGAATTTTTTAAGCCCACAGCACCAAATGTTGTGGCATGATAGCTTAAACGTGGGTCAGGACACCCAACAGTCTATCCAATGAATAGCTGGTCTTCCAGCCTGAATTGTCTTCTCCTGGTGATGTAGAAACTGGAGCATTTGAATGGGTGTCGGCTGAGATTTCTTTAAATTGAGGGAGAACCGTAGCTTGTGGAGGAGGTGGCAGGTGCGACTGAGATGATCCAGGTCTTGATCTGGGAATCATGTCCTTATTAACCAATAATCCAAGTAGGAAAAGACGTGGATCCCCCTTGCCTGAGACTGACTGCCACTACCGCCTTCAGCTTGGTGAAGACCCTGGGGGTGGAGTTAATCCCGAAAGGCGAACTCAAAACTGGTAGTGAGTGTTTCCTATGATGAACCTCAGGTACTTCCTGTGCTTTTGATGGATCGCACATGAAAGTAAGTGTCCTGTAGGTCGAGTGACACCAACCAATCCTGAATGCCAAGGGCCTGGAGGATCTGCAAGAGTGCTACCATCTTGAATTTGACTTTCCTGAGGGACTTGTTCAAGTGCCTTAGGACCAAGAATGGTCACAGACCTCTCTTTTTTTGGGAAACATCACTGACCTTGTACTTGATGGGCATCAGGCTGCTTGCCTTTCTGTCCGTAATTATAGAAATGAAAACGCTAAAAGCTTCCCTTTCCATTGAGTGGAAGGTTGAGCAAGTTGTCTAATCACTGCACCAAAGGACTTATCTGGAGCCTTGGATTCTTGTAGTTTTTCCAGGCTGTCATCTGCCTTTTGGCCAAGAAGATGTGAGTCATCAAAAGGTATGTGAAGCAGCTTTGCTTGGACATCATGCGCAAATCCTGATTTCCTCAGCCAGGTGAATTTCACATGACAGAACTTACTGCCATTGACCTTCCAACACAATTGGCTGTGTTGAGCCCAGACTGCAACGCCTGACAGCACACTGCTTCCTTGCCATCTTCCACTATGTGGAGGAAACCATTTGTCACCTTCTGGGATCTGTTCGGCTGCCTCCACAATCACAGACCATAAGGGTGTGTGTGTACTTTAACAGTGCACATGAAGCGTATACTGACTTATGTGCCATACTGACAAAGGCAAAAACCGTTTTAGCCAAAGCGTTGTAAAGCTTGTCATCCCTGTCAGGGGTGTAAGGATGTGTAGGCGCTTGCCTTATTGCCCACAGTCACAGCCTGTACTACCAGACTATCATGTGCTGGAGTGCTGGATGTCTGGTTAGGAATTCCGAGTCTGATGATGCTGGTTTGTACTTTTTGGAAAAATCCTTGTGGACTGCTGGCCCCCGAGCAGGGAGTCTTCCATAGCCACATGAGGAGATTTTTGATGGTGTTGTGTAACGGAAGAACAGGCTCAATGGATGTTATCTTAAGTCACATTCCAATATTTTGCCAGGTGGGGAACCCCCAACCTAATGCAACCATTAGCGTTGCCATCATTTTCCTGTAAGCCATGTTTATATGGGCTCTAGGATCTCCCAGTGGGAACTCCACATCAGGAGAGGTGTCCAAGCCACTAGCGTCATGAAGGGCTAAAATCAAGTCAGACAACCTCTTTTCCTCATCCTGGAACTCGTCAGGACCTCAAGGAAGACCCATAGGTGCAAACCTGAAAGGGACCGGGTCATCATCCTTATCAAAAATATCCTAAGAAGAGGACATAAAGTCCCTGGTAGATTTTGGGATAAATCTACTGGAGGGATACTTGACTGTCTTCGACATAGCAACGATGGAGCATGTGGAATATTGAAAAATGCATTAGCTGCTGATGACGACAGTCCGATGGAGGACTTCACCGGTCTCGGACTGTTAGGCGAATGAGGTGGTTAGTGAGTCGAGTCCCTGCCAGCCTTGTCGGGCGCTCTGGGCTGGGAGGACTTCTTCCCAGAGGAAGAGAGAACGAGCAGACCCGCTTTCTCAAAGACTTGCATGATCTTGATGCAAAACTCTTCCCACTTTTCTGCAGAGGCGGACTTAGACGGGAACCATACCTGTCTCTCTGGGGATGAGTCTGTTGATTAATGCCGTCTGCTTCTCCTCTTTTTCGACGAGGAAGAAGAATGATGACAGGAGTCGCTCCTCGAGTGGGATCTCTTACGGTGTTATTTTAGACCGTTTTTTTTCTCCTTCTAGGGCGTTTTCTCGGTTGCAGAGCTCTTTACGTCAGAACGAACCTTCAATGGCATTGTACTTGGTGACTTTGAAGATTATCACCCTAAGACCAATTTGGAGGCTCTCTCCTTTAAGACCTTTGGTATCATTATCTTACACAAACCGCAATCTGCCATGATGTGGTCGGTAGCAAGGCACCACAGACAATCTCTGTGAGGGTCCGTAAGCACCATTTTTGCACCGTAATCACTGCATTTCTTTTAAGCAGAGGCTTTTTCAGAGTAGACATGATGACGATGACAAAGTCTACCAAAAATGTGAAGAATTTCCAATGTCTGAAGCGAAGTTCCGGAGTAGCATGCTGGGCATGCAGAAAAAAAGGAACTGAGGTCACGGGGCACTGAGTGTGCTATTTGGACCCGCATCAACGTCAGGTCCAGTCACGGAGAGGACGTGTCGACGGCCATCAATGATTTAATGTACAACGCTGCCTGCTGGGAAAAAGTTTCCGAGAGCTGCAAAGCAGGAGAATATATGTCTGAATCCGTGGGAGGACACAATCCATTGTAAGTCTTGACTTATGAATTCAATTGACGTTAAGCCTCTTGGAAAATTAGATCCCATGTAAGCCCAGACCAGAGGATGCTGGCGTGCGATAGGGCAGCATTGCATCTTTACAATGGTACACACCATTAGGCGTAGGGAACAAATGAAATATTTACTATGTGCAGAAATATTTACTACGTGCAGAATTCTTTTGTATATATTGTATATGGCAAGCACTACACGATTGCAGCGTGCTCTTTTTCCGTCTCTGGGCACAGTTATGCACATTTAGAGGCAGAAGGCTTGTTTGCATATGTATTGTGTATTCACATACAAGGATTTGCATCACAATAGCGGCAAGCAATATTTCAGTTAGCAACCCTGTAATGCATAAAGAGCCCCACTTTAAATAGAGGATTACATTTGATGGAGGGGAGCACCAATACCTCCACTTTGGTGCAAGTCAGTCCCCTCCAAGCAATTTTGCAAATTTGCAGGAAATCACTTGTACACCTTTTTTGCACTTTGTTTTGCAAAGTGTAAATCCTGCTGGCTATTTGTGTATGGAAGGCAGCACTGATAATGGATTTCTATGGAATCCGCCTGCTTTAAGCAGTTTTAAAAAGAGAAAATACGTTCCTCCAGTAATGTTTTTTTCTGATGGATGTACCTCCAACAGGTTCCTAATCTTAGACATATCTTCCCTGCAGCAGCAGATATCAGAAATGTTTGACAGTAGGGGCGCCATGCAGCTTTGGTGCTAAGGTCCCTCAGCGCTATTCATCTTCGAACTGCGTCGGTACAAATAGCTTGCACCGTGGTCTCAGTTACTCGTTTTTTCCCCCGTGCTCAGCTGCATTGGGGATTGCAAACTATGAGGCACCTCTTAGCACTGAAAGAGACAGCAACAGGACAGAGCTCCCTCATTGCGGAGTAGACAATCAAGAATCCATGCGAGGAACATCAATCAGAAAGAACATTTTCCAGTGGTAAGTTATTTGTTCTTCTAATGGACTGTGTCTTCCCATGGATTCTGATTCTTAGATAGACTCCCACAGCAGTGCCAAATTGCAGGAGATGGGAGGATCTAACTCCACTAACATTATACCAGAACATGCAGCAGGACAGCTCTACCCAAGCAGGCTTCCTGACCTAACAGAGTATCCAGGCAGTAATGTTTCGGAAAGGTGTGGATGGAAGCTCACGTTGCTGCTTGGCAGATGTCTTGAGCTGGAACTCCTCTTTGGAGTGCCAATGTAACAGCCACCCCTCTCGTTTAATGTGCTCTGAAGCCCTTGGAATTTTTTTTCTGGCCATAAAGTAGCATTCAGATGCACACAATATGATCCATCTGAATATTGACTGCTTTGTTACCCCTTTGCCCGTTTTAGGGACGGTTTACCCCACAAAGAGTTGATTGTCCAGTCTGGAAATATTAATCCTGGAGCTGTAGAAGTTCAACACCATTCATGCATCAAGCCTTTGAAGCCTTTTCTCTCCTCAGAAGATTGGGGAGGATGATAAAAGACTGGCAAGCAGATTCTTTTAATGAAAGGTGAAGTAATTGGTAGCAATGAAATAAGCTCCCTGCGTGTTGACCTTGTCCCTCGTGAAATGTGTGGTTTACAACTGAGAACCTGGAGCTCATTCACCCTCCGTGTGGTGTGATAGGTATGAGTAAAACTGTGTTCCAAGTGAGGAGCCTGAGCAGACAAGAGTATAATGGCTCAAAGAGCGCTCCCGTTAGAAAGGTCAGTGCCAGGTTTAGATCCCATGCCGGTGCCACTAAAGGGGTTGGGGGAAAGTATTTTTGAATCCTACCAGGAAATCCATGACAATGGGGATCATGAAAAATTATCCTTGCTCAGGTGTGCACTTAAAGATTAAAAGCACCGTCAGATTGCCTTTGACTGTAGGAGCTGCCTGGCCAGATACAATAGGAATGACAGAAGCTTTCAAGTGTCAAACAGAAAAGGGTCAATTCCTTCAGCTCTGCACCAACTGCAAAATGTTTTCTTTTTTTTTTATTCAATTTTTATTGGTTTTCAAGAAAAAAAAGCAAGCTTATGCATATAGTATAAATTGGGCGCACGCCCATAACGACTTCAAAATATAACAGTCATAAGGCTTTAATGCTTTCAACCTCCCCCCCCCATCACTCCCACCCCCCATTCTCGGGACTCAGTGACCACATTTTAAGACTCTTCTCTTCGGGCAGCACCACCGGGGCCCGTGGCCAACTATATACAATCGACTCCGCTGCTTCCCATGCAAAGGGGTCCACACAAGAGGTAGTTTCGGGCCGGGTGGAGAAGTTCGGTTACCCTCAAGACTTGTCCTCTGTGTTGACAAACGCCTCCATGAAGTGCAGCCAATCGGTTTCAATCTGCGCACTTGAGCCCTGTATTGCAGCCGTTAGTTTATTCATAAAGTAGATGTCCTTGGCCACTGCCACCCATTCCCTCTTTGTTGGAAGGGCTGGTCTTTTCCAGGTCCTGGCCCGTGCTGCTCTAGCTGCTAGCAATAGCGAGTGTGTCACGTCTGGTAACTTTTCCCAGTGCTCATCTCTGTGTTGCAGGCCGAAAATCACCAGTATGGGGTCCAACGAGTAGTCCCCCTCCCCCGCCTCCCTAATCCAACTAAGCACCTCCGACCAATAGGCCTGGACCTTGTGGCACGTCCACCACATGTGCCATTAGTCGGCTTTTTCCCTGCATCCATGCCAACACACTGGGACTACGTCTGGGAACATCCTAGAAAGAGTGATCGGGTCGTACTGCCACCTGTGGAGGAGCTTAACAGCGTGGGACTTGTATTGGCATGAAATCGACGTCTTGAAGGCCCTAGTACAGAGTTTCCCCCAGAGACCATCCCCGATGGTGCAGCCTAGGTCCCTTTCCCATTTTCTTCTGAGGTTCCTGGTGGTTCCCTCACGGGGGGTCAGAAGAGCAATGTACAGGAGGGAGATGAGGCCCTTCATTTCCGTGTGGGAGTCCAATATTTTTTCCACCGGGGTGCGCTTCCTCTGTATGCATTCCTTCAGTTTTGAGTTCAATAGGATTCCCTTAAGTCTGAGGTATAGGAGTGGCGAAAGTCTGCCGATACCTAGAGCCTCCTCTAGTTCCTGGATAGGTATGAAGGAGTCCACCCTCACCAGTTGGCCAACCCTACAGAGCCCTGTTTCGAACCAGGACAGGTAATGCTTGTGTCCTGGGATCTCTTCCAGAAGCGGTGTGGACCATATGTGACTGAGTGGGGAGGGCCATGTGGTGACTCTTTCCTTGTGTCCCTTCCCTGCTAGTGCCTTCCACATAGTTCCCATCGTCGGGTGGTCCCTAATCCTTCTCTGGAGCTTTTTTAGTGGGACCCACAACCATTCACTTACAGTAACTGGGCTTAAGAAGGAGTTCTCAATGTAGACCCAATGTTTGTTGGGGTCTTCTCTAAGGTGAGGGGCTAGAACCCTGAGCTGGGCGGCCCTATAATATGTATGGAGATCTGGGAGGGCAACACCTCCTCTTTCTTTGGGAAGGGTGAGGGTCTCATACCCTATTCTGGATTTCTGGCCTTGCCATATAAACTTCACTATGCGCCTCCTGGCTTCTCCAAGGTATGCCTCAGGGGCCTCCAGTGGAAGCATCTGGAAGAGGTTGAGCACTCTGGGGAGCAGGTTCATCTTTCTAGCATTTATTCTACCCATCCATGAAATTTGCCCCTTCCCCCAGCCCTCCATTTCCCTGAACAATTTCTCAAACAGGGGGGGATAGTTTGCCAGGCTCAGGTCTTCATTAGGTCTTACAATGTTGATCCCCAAGTATCTCATCCCACCCACGCAGACCTGGAGGCCCAGAGGGAGCAATTCAGCTATGCGCCTATCGGCGTCTGAAGCAAATGGGAAGATCATCGACTTGCCTACATTAACCTTGAAGCCTGAGAAACGGCCAAACTGGTCTATTATCTGAAGGGCCGCCGGGACTGAGCGCGTGGGTTCTCTCAGGTGTAGCAGGATGTCGTCTGCGTACAGGCCGAGTTTAAAGGTGCGGTCTCCCACCACTATGCCCCGCACCATGGGGGAACCTCTGAGGTATTCTGCAAGAATCTCCATGGTCATGGCGAAGAGAAGGGGGGAAAGGGGCCAACCCTGCCTCGTCCCTCTCTAGAGGCCAAAAGTACTTGACAGGCGACCATTGACTGTCACTCTGGCAGATGGTGACAGATATAGGGCTTTGATGGCTTGTCTGATCCCTATTCCAAATCCCAACTTTTCTAGGACCCCATGTAGGAACGCCCAGTCGACCCGATCAAACGCTTTCTCTGCGTCGATGGACACTAAGACTGGGTTCTCACCCATCGGAGCTGCGATCCGCATGAGGTGAAGAGTTTTACGCAGGGTGTCGGCCCCCTCTCTCCCCTCTATAAACCCCACCTGATCTGAGTGGATTAGATTCGGCATATGGCCGTCCAGCCTCGTTGCAATAATCCTTGTGAATAGCTTTGCGTCCACGTTGAGGAGGGAGATAGGTCTATAAGAGCGGCAGTCCGATGGGTCCTTCCCCTCCTTCGGAATCACTGTGATCAGTGCTTTACCAAATGACGGAGGTGCCTTCCCTGTCTTCATTATGTTCGAGAATAGGCCCGCTAGGAAGCCCGCCAGTAAGCCCGAGAAGACCTTGTAGAAGCCTGCGGTAAATCCATCCTCCCCCGGGGCCCTTCCCAACTTCAGGCCGGAAATGGCTTTCAGCACCTCCTCCTCTGTTATGGGGGCATCGAGGGCTGCGGACTCCAGCATTCCGAGGGTCGGGAGAGAGATCCCCTCGAGGTATACCTCCCGCGCCTCCCTCTCCACTTCTCCCTCCTTCCCATATAGGGTCTCATAGAAACTAGCAAATTTCTCTGCTATGCCTTCCGGGTCTGTACTCTCCCCCTCTGCATCGTTCCCAATTCGCTGGACCCACCTGTCTGCTCTCTGGCCTCGGAGTTTGGCCGCCAGCATGGCATCGGCCTTGTCCCCTTTTTCGTAGTATCTCTGACGCAGGTGTTGGAGTCCGGGTACTATTTTGCCCAATTCTAGGTCCCTAAATTCCTGTCTCTTCTCTCTCGCCAAGTTTAGGTCTCTCTCTTTCTCTCTTTCCCCCTTCCCCTCAGATCTTTCTAGGGAGAGTATATCTGACCTTAACCTGTGAGCTAGGAGGGTCCTTACTCTTTTTTTGGAGGCTCCTTCACATATCAGCCTACCCCTCCAGGTTGCCTTCGCCGCCTCCCACACAGTTTCCTAATCTACTTCGCCCGTGTCATTTAGCTCGAAAAATTCTCGGATTGCTGATGACATTTCTTCTCTAAATACGGTGTCAACATTTCCACAAGGATTCCCTGGCCCTTAAACCGGAGATACTTAGGTCCGACCAGACCATATCGTGGTCTGACCAACTGACAGGACGAATATCACATGCGTCTATTCTACTCATGAACTGGTGACCTGTGAAGAGATAATCTATTCTTGTCCTAGTTCCATGGGCTGCTGAGTAAAATGTGTACCCCTTTGCCCTTGGGTGGCGTTCCCTCCAAATGTCCACCAGACCCTTTTCCCACATTAGGTCCCTGAGGCCCCATTCCTGACCTCCCCCCACGCTGCCTGGTCGAGTGACCCCCCCACTATGGTCTAAATCCCGGTCAGCCCACATGTTGAGGTCCCCACCCAGTATCAGGAGACCTTCCGCCCTGGACATCACCTCTCCCATAACATCTTGAATGAATTCCTTCTGACCTACGTTGGGGCAGTATATGGATACTAGGGAGACCCTGGAGTTGTGGAGATTACCGGACACTACCAGAACCCTCCCATCCTCCCTCTCCCAATGAGAAACCTCAGTTAGTTTTTGGTGCCTGTGGAGCAGGATCCCGACCCCGGCTTTCTTGGTGGTGCTGGACGCCCAGAATACCTGGCCCACATGCAACCCGGGAATGGCCCTCTCCTCGCCCCTCACCTATCTGGTCTCCTGCACGAAGAGGACATCTGCCCCTGCGTTCTTCATTTCTCGCCCCAGAAGGGAGTGCTTGGTTGGGGAGTTAAGTCCTTTGACGTTGAGTGAACCAAGTCTGATCGTCCCGACCCGGCCCTTTCTTTCATTGTCTGCCATTACCTCTATGCATGGTGTTCATTAGTTTCCTGATTCGGCGGGGGCTGCCCTGTCCCCCATTAAAGCTGGATCCGAGGAGAGCCCGAGAATTCCTTCTTCCCCCAACCCGTCCTCCCCCCTCCATCCCCTGTTTGTGATGCCTGCCAACAGGCAAGCCGCCAGGGCAAAGGCATGATTGTGCACCGCAGTTCTCCTACTCGAAAATCATGTCCCCGGCCGGGGTTATGTCGCTAGAGTCCTGATGCGTCCCAGCAACTCGTTCTCGTCTACTGTTGGTAGTGGTACAGTGTCTTCATTTCTGGGCTTCTGGCCAAAGGCAACACCTCCATAACGTCCTCCACGTAGGTCCCAGTCCTTAAGCTTCAAGCTTTCAGAAGTGAGGCATGCAGACTGCTTGGATGACTAGGCCGCACTCTTGTCAGAGCAGATCTGCCTTCTTGCGAAGACGCAATGGAGGACAGATGACCATGTCCAAAAGGTCCGTACCACCTCGACCTGACCCAATCTGGGGCAATCAGGATCATGGTTCCTCCGTACCTCTTCAATCACCTGATCACTTGCGGAACAACGGGGATCGGTGGGAACGCATACAGTAGGAATGCATACAGTAGTGAGAAGTTCCATTCCAGCACAAAGGTGGCCTCTAATGCACTTCTCAGGGAAATTCACTGGAGCAGAATAGTTTGTATTTGCTGCTAGAACTGGAAGGGAACAGATCCATCTGAGGGGTTCCCCAAAGGGTATCCAAACAAACCTCCTGACACAGCTCCCACTCATGTGAGGCTGAGCCCTGCCTGCTCAGGATGTCTGCTATCGTGTTTTCCATCACAGCCAAGTGAACTGTTTACAAGGAGATCTTGTTCTGCAACGCCCAGAACCAGAGCTGCATCGTACTGAGAAGTGACCCGTCACCACCTCTCTTGTTGACATAGGCCAATGCCACTGTGCTGTGCGTCATGATCAGGACAGTTTCCTCTTGTATAGAAGACCAAAAGGCAGCAGTCTGATTGCCCTCAGCTTTAACAGGTGTATGTGGAATAGTGTCTCCACCAGGAACAATAGCCCACTCACTGTCAGCACATTCAGATAAGCGCCTCAGGGAGGCATCCGTAACCATGATCGCGTCCAGCCACGGGTGCTGAAAGGTTCTCCTGCCATCAAGTTTTGTCTATGAGTCCACCACATGAGATCCTCTGCGATCCTGTTAGGGACCTGATCGGTCAAGTCGCCTGCGAACAGTGACCATTGAGACCTGAGAGCCCACTCAACTGACCTCATCAGTAACTGCGCCTCTGGCACCAGAAAAAATGCAGAATGCCATGAGGTCTAGCAATCTCAAGAAGTATATGGCAGGCAAGAAGTGGGCCTTTGGAACTTTGTTGATCATCTGTTGGATGTGCAGTGCCCTGTCCTCGGGAGGAAAAGCCTCCCTGAGCAAGAGGCTAGAACCACTCCAATGAACTGGAGCATCTGGGAAGGTGTCATTTGGGACTTTTTTAAATTTTATTTTGTATTTCCATTTGGGAATTTATAAAATGAGGGAGAAACCCAGCTTGCTTAAGAGGTGTCAGGTGTTGGTGAGGTTGTCCATAGCATGATCCGGGGAGTGGGCTCTGACTAGCCAATTTTCCAGGTATGGGAAAATCTGAATCCCCCCACACCCCATCCTCATACTCCACCACCACTGCCAACAGCTTGGTGAAAACCACTGGGGCAGAGGTGAGCCCGAAAAGGCAGTACTCAGAATTGATAATGAGCATAGCCAAACATGGCAAAATTGAGGTACAGTCTGTGCTTCGGATAAATTGACACATGAAGGAAGCGTCCTGGAAGTTGAGTGACACCAACCAATCATGGAGCTACAGGGCCTGGAGAATCTGCAAGAGTGTTACCATCTTGAACTTGTCCTTAGGGAACTTGTTCAAGCACCTTAGTTCCAAGATGGGTTGTGTCCTCCATCCATCTTTGGTACTTAAAAATAAAGGGAGTACCAACCCTTGTTTCTTTGTGCTTGAGGCACCATTTCAATGGCACCTTTTTCCAACAGAGAGACAATCTCCTGCTGGAGTAATGGTTCCAAAACACAAGGTGGCTGGATGGGTGGGTGCAGTCTGTCGGAAGCCATAGGAAAGGGAGGGAGTACACCTGGTTGACCACCTGCTGTGCCCCGTCACTGTAGTAATACTGTACCATTATAAAGAATGATGCAGCAGATTGCCCCTACCAGTGTAGCATGTAGGTTTGAGCCCGCTGCCGCACTGAAGGGTACTGTACTGAAGTGGGGGAGGACAGATGTTTTACCTCCTCTGCATCTCAATGGTCTCGAGAATTTTCTCTGTCCTTGTTTGTTAGTTGATTGCCCCTTTCCTCTTTGGATTTGAAAGCTGTAATAGCAAAAGTGGTTCCCTTTGCACGCTTGGGTTGTGGGTTCAGTGGTTGGTGTACAGCTACTCCTAGTAACTTTCCTGCCACCCACGATGCCTGCAATTTCTCCTAATTTTCATCTGCCTTAGGACCAAACAAGTTGAAGGCATTGAATGTCATGTCCAGCAGTTTGGTTTGCACGCAAACCCAGACTTTTTGAGACAGGCAAACCTCTGTAATGAATAGCTTGTGCCCATGGCGCTCCACACGCAGTATGCAGTGTGCAGTCTGGACAGTAGAGCTTAGAAAAAAGCTGCCTTAACATCGTCCACTATATACTGAGGAAACTGTATCTCATCTCGTCCTCTGGGATGTGTTCTGCAGCATCTGATGTAGCCACCCACACAAGATGTGGGTGTATTTGGCCAGAACGCATGTTGCATTAATGGCTTTTAAGGCCATGCTGCCTGAAGCGAAGATCTTTTTTATAAGGCATCATACTTCTTGTCGTCCTATCGGGAAAGAAAGTTTATGTGCTTGACTTAGCACTAAATGGTGCAGCATGCACTACCAAGCTCTCGGGTCGGGGGTGTTTAGACATGAAGTCTGGGTCAGAGGAGCCTGGTATGTACTTCCTTACCAGAAATTGTGTACTGGTGGTCCCGAGTCAGATCTTTTCCACATCTCTAACCAGGGATTTCTAAGGGCAGCATGGACGGATAGGACAGGTTCCACCTGTAACCCCTGTTGAGGATATCAGTGAGATCATATCCATTGATTTCCTTTGCAGAAGGGCCCCAACCCAAGACTTCTGAGACCTTAGCCATCAACCTTCTGTATGCAGCATTACGGTGCCCATTAGGGTCTGATTCCTCAAATTCACCCTCTGCAGAGGTGTCTAGGTCACTAGCATCCTTTAAATTCATGACTAACTCTGTCGGTCTGGCTTCTTTTGATTGGAATTCCTCTGTGCTCTAGTCGATGTCAAGGGCTCCAGCCAAATGGGATCAGGTTGCTATCTTTATAGAAAAAGCTTTGAAAGTACCCCAAAAACGAGTTTTCTAGTCTATAGGGTGAACCTCAACCCCAAGGATGCTTCTGCTGTCGATGTCCTTTCAAAATCGAATCCTAGACAATATTAACGAATGCCACTGACATCGATTTCATCAAAGGCGGCAAAGGCTTTCGAGGTTTTGTCGATGCCTAAACTGCCTAGCAGGCTCTTAGGCATGTAGGAAGGAAACCCTGGTGACTTTGTCAGGCATGGTGGACTCAATTGTCACCATCGACCACTGCATCCCCCTCTCCCTCTTCACCGACGGGATGGGATTCACTGGCACTGTTCTGAATTGGTTTCCTTCCTATCTCTCGGGCAAACATCAGGGCATCTAGATGAACATTTTGCATTGTAACCCACTCCCAGTCTCCTGCGGAGTCACCCAAGGCTCCATCCTCTCACGGATCCTCCTTAATCTGTAAACGAAGCAGGTGGGCACCCTCCTCAAAGATCCCACTATAGCCATCTACCAATATGCAGAAGTTACTCAGATATACATGAGAGGAAAAAGACCATAGCACATCAGCCATCTGTGATTACCTAGCCAAAATCCAGTCCTATATGTTGACTGCCTCCCCCAAACTTCTCCCCACCAAGACGGGATTCATCCTCATTGGTGCTCCACTAAACAACAACTTGTCGAAAAGTGGCTCAATGATATGCGCATAGGAAGATTTGATCCTCAACGCTTGGATTTAGCAAAATCCTTAGGCCTCACCATCAAAAGCAACCATTCCTTACAGTAACACATAGCCAAGAAGGCCCAAACGGCCTGGCTCCAAATATCCACCCTTAGTCAAATCAAACCCTGCATCCCACTGAAGGATTTCCAGACCATAGTGCAGGCCCTTGTGGTCGCCACACCTCAGCATACCTCATTACGGGTGCACAGATATGTGACTGAATCACCCCGTCCTATGCAAACTACACTGGCTTCCTCTCCAGGCCAGGATACTATTCAAGACTGCATGTTTCATCTATACAGAAATCCCGATTAGTACACCAGTATACCTGACGGCTGGTGGCACACGCTCCATGCACAGCAAATTGACCAACCCAGTTGAATCACAAGTCACCCACAAAGTGAGGATCCAGCAAACAATAATTCTCTTTTAATGCACGCACCCGCTGGACCTGGATCCCTGTATCAGCTTGGAATAATTCTCCAATTCTGCAAAACTCTCAAAAAGTGTTTTTGTTTTCAAAATACCTGACAACTGACCAATCCAGATAGATTCACAGACAGATGCACAGACCGCAACTCGTTGTGCTGTGCTACTTTTAAAAGACGCCAGCCCAATGCTAACTACCCACACCCTGTACAGCACTTTGCTGCTCTCGAGCTAGGTCAGCACTTTAAAAAGCAAAATAAAATAATTGTTGGTAGTTAGCCTAAGATGTTATGTGTGGTGGTGTATTTTTCTAGTGATCAGAATCTTGCCCTATATAACAAAGTCTTCTTTCACGTATGTTGGTCTTCTAGGAATATGCTCCGCATTGGAATCAAAGATGATGACTCCTCACCAGCATGTACAGCTTTAGGGATGGCTCTTTTCACACATATTTAAGTATTGTAGAAAAGTAACCATTTCGGTCTGAATTTACAGATAAAATTTATCTGAGATTGGAAAGGGAGGCTGTTTTCGGCCCCTGTCTGATCCTTCTCTGGGTTGATATATCTCTAAACGTGATGTCTTGAAGCTATTCTGGTTACTAAGAGAGATGGAGAAATTACTTACCATAATGTTCTCTCTATGGATTCTTCCCCCACATATTCCTCATCTGATAGATATCCTCATCCAGCTCTGCTGCTTCGGAAACATTTGACAGGGGGTATTGTGGACCTCGAGTCGGTCCTCCATCGTTGATCCGTCTTGCTCGTTGCTCGATCGTCGGCTCCAGACGTGACATCAGGTGTCGTATATATACTCTGTCACTAAACCCCACACCTCAGTTTCCGCCTTTTTCCCATAGCTCGCCACGCTGCATAGGAAAACAGAGGGAATAACAGGCTAATTAGCCCATAGGAAGTTAAAACAACAATAAACTTCCAAAGGAAGAAAAAACCTTGTGAACGACACCACAATCTGTACTGTCAAAAAATATTTTCTTTTTTTTAGCATCATGCGGCATGAAAGACAGAAAATGGTCTTCCAAGGTCCATCACCAAGCCTCAGCCTAAGAGAAGATGCGCACCAACCATCAAGTTCCTGAGCAGTGATGGAAGGGAGGGGAAATTGTAACGCTCACCTGATTCCCACGGAGGCGCTGATCTTGGCAGGAAGGTGTCTGTGACTCGAAAGGTGATGTGCAGAACCCGATGGGCTTCTGGGGTCGAACCTCTTTGCACTGTGTGTCGAACTCGTAGGGTGAGGTTTCTGCAGGTGAAAGAATATGGGGGTTAATGGTCTGGGTTGTTCAATGTCCCTCTTCCTCTCTCTCCCTCTCCGTAGAGCCCCCCGGTCAACATGCTAACCTTAGATAGGTGAATGCTGGGCTCTCCATCTGCGTCTGGTGCAGGGCGCTGTTGCCAGTTCCTTCACTGGTGAAACATAGGCCTCTTGGACTCAGAAGACCGTTACCGTCGTTAACTGCACGAGCGGTGAGTTTCCAGACACCTTTTTAGTCTTTATAGTCTTTAGGTGCAAGGCACGTTAACATTGAACAGGACTTCGTATAATGCTTTTCTCCCTTTTGTCTTGCAGGACTCTTGAGGAAGATGGAGTGAAGCGCCTGGAAATGCGTGAGTAAATGCAAGCACTCTAACTGTCTTCTCCCTTGCAGCGTAGTTCGTGCTGAAGAGACGCCGGAGTATTGCAGGCGTTCTATTGCGAAGAGCGCGATGGGCGTAAGTAAATACCTGTCTAATGTCTCTTCTTTTGTCTTTCAGAAGTTGGTTTGCAGCGCCGGAGTCCGCGGAATGTCCGTAAGTAGATACAATGCTTTGATCTCCGCAGGCGGCGATGCAGTGTGAAGAAATCCAGAATTCACGGAGTGCCGGTAAGTAGTGACAATGCTTTTGTCTTCGCAGGCGGAGGTGCAGCGTGTCGAAAATGACCGCAGCCGATGGATCAGGTGAGTAGCACTGCGAGTTAAGGCTGCCTTGCTAACCTGCTGTTTCTTGTCTCTGCAGGTGCTGCTGTCGACTGGATGCAGGAATGGGGAGTATGCTTCTTGCAGATTCAGGATGCAGGAATGGTGAGTATGATTCTTGCAGATTCAGGATCATAAGAAGAAAGGCTGGAACAGACTCGGTGAGCGTTCTGCTGCAGATGCAGAATAACGCGAAGCACGCTTCGTCTATCGGGTGTGGTTTAAATAGCCTTGGAGTGATGAGGCGTCTTCCTCCACGGCCCCGCCTAGGTAAGAAAAGAGTTCCAGTTCCAGAAACTTTCCAGTGCTGAATCCAGGGAGTGGAGCTTGCCCCACCCAGGTAAGAAAGTAGTTCCTGTTCACAGAGGACTTCTAAGTGGCTGGTAAGTAAGCAGCATGGTCTGCTGCAGGTAAGTCCACCCAAGCATCTGCACACATATTATGAGCCCGGCGCTTCCAGTGCCGGGACCGATGATTCTGATGAGCCTGGTGCCACCGGCGCCAGGACAAGGTCCAAAAGGTACCCGTGGGGACCGGCTGGTGCCTAGGATTAGGGTTAGGGGCCTGCTTCCAAGGACGTTGGGCTGGTCCTGGCTCCTTGAAAGCAGTGATCATGACAGTACCCCCCCTCAAGGCCCCTCCTAAGCGTGTCTTCTCTGGGGGTTTTGGCTTGTCGGGGTGATTCAGATGGAATCTCTTGACCAGACGAGGTGCGTGGACATATTCTGAGGGTTCCCAAGACCTTTCCTGGGGGCCTTATCCTTTCCAATCAACCAGATAATATAACTTAGATTTGGAGATCTTGGAGTCTAGAATGTTCTTTACTTCGAATTCGAGTTCTCCGTCTACCAAAACAGGTTCTGGGAGTTCAGCCAATCGGGTTTCTGGTTGTACTGGTTTTAATAAGGAGACATGGAATACTGGATGTATTTTCATATGCGCAGGTAATTCCAATTTGACCGCCACCGGATTAACTATGGTAGAGATGGGGTAAGGTCCAAGGTATCTCGGGTTGAAGGTGCGGGGTCCTTTTAGAGGCAGGTGCTTAGTGGATAACCAGACCTGATCTCCTACTGCGTAGTGAGGGGCCTCTTTACGGTGTTGATCTGCTCCCTTTTTGACTTGAGCTTTAGCTCTTTGCAGATGGGCAGTGGCTTCTTTAAAAGCACGGGTAATCTCAGAGTGCAAATGATCCACAGCAGGTGTTTCGAATTCTTGGGGAGGATCCGGATTAGAGGTTCTAGGATGATGTCCGTATAATAGGAAGAAGGGAGTCTTCCCGGTTCCAGAATGAGTCGAATTGTTGTAAGCGTATTCAGCGATCCAAAGAATATCCTTCCAAGGGTTTTCAGTTTGTTGGAGCATGCAACGCAGATATTGCTCTAGAGTCTGATTTGTCCTCTCGGTTTGTCCGTCAGTTTGGGGATGGTGACTGGTTGAAAGTCTTACATCAATTTGGGCTAGACGACAGCAACTTCGCCAAAAGTGGGAGATGAATTGACTTCCCCTATCGGAGATTAAAACCGAGGGAAAACCGTGCAACCGAACGATGTTTTCTAAGAATTCTCGGGCCAATACCGAAGCCGAAGGTAGGCCCTTCAGGGGAATGAAGTGAGCCATCTTGGAGAATAGATCCACGACTACTAAAATGGTATTATACCCTGAGCATGGAGGTAAGTCCGTGATGAAATCCATGGACAGGGTATGCCATGGACAGGGAGGAATATCCAGAGGGTGTAAAAGGCCGGCTGGTTTCTCCTTCTGACTTTTATTCTGGGCACACACACCGCAGGTGATTACAAAGTCTCTAATATCCTTCTTCCATGATGGCCACCAGAAATGTCTCTTGATCTTTTCCATGGTTTTGGTAATGCCAGGGTGACCCTCCATTAGAGAGTCGTGATAACCGGAGATTACTTGTTTTTGTATTTTCTCACAGGGCAAGTACAATCGCCCTTGGAAATATGGTAGGTCTTGATCCACTGAGAATTCTTTTCCCTTTAATTGCCAGTCCTGCAAATCGGCCGGAGTTAGGAGTGCCTTGACTGTAGTCTTGATGTCTTCAAAGGATTGAGCGCTGACCAACCCCAAAATCCTTTGTTCTGGGATTATGGGTATTGGTTCTGGATTGGTCAAATGTTCATCTACTCCCATCCGAGAGAGGGCATCTGCTTTTCCGTTTTTACTGCCGGGTCGATAAGTAATTATAAAGTCAAACTCAGCCAGAAACAGAGCCCAGCGAAGCTGTCTGGAAGACTGAGCTTTGGCCGTCTTCAGATATTGTAGATTGCGGTGATCAGTCATTACGGTGACTGTGTGTCTGGCTCCCAAAAGATAATGCCGCCAGGCTTTAAAGGCCGATCTGATAGCTAAAAGTTCCTTGTCTGTAATTGAATAGTTGATCTCGGAAGCCGAGAATTTGCGGTACCAAAAGGCTACTGGATGTAATTGGTGTGTGACCGGATCTCTTTGTGATAACACTGCCCCCATAGCAAGACTAGAAGCATCCGTTTCCACGATGTAGGGGAGTTCTGGGCGAGGATGTTTTAGAACAGGTGCAGAAATTAATTTAGCTTTTAAGTCCTGAAAAGCTTGTTCTGCTTCAGTAGACCATTCAAAACGTTTGTTCTTCTTTAACAGAGCGGTGATGGGCTGGACTATCCGAGAGAATTCAGGAATGAATCTGCGGTAAAAGTTAGCGAAGCCTAACATGCTTTGAACTCCTTTTACCGAGGTTGGTGATGGCCACTTGATGATTGCATCGACCTTCTTTGAATCCATATGAACCCCATTAGGTGACAATATGAATCCCAGGAACTCAACTTCAGTTACGTTGAAAACGCATTTTTCAAGCTTGGCAAAAAGGTTATGTTGACGCAGTCTCTCGAGAACCTTTTTAACGTGTCTCTGATGTTCCTCTTCAGATGATGAATAGACAAGGATGTCATCAATGTAGACAACAACACACACATCTATGAGTTCTCTAAGGACATCGTTCATAAAATACTGGAAAGCGGCAGGAGCGTTACAAAGTCCAAAGGGCATCACTTGATATTCGAATAGCCCATACTTGGTGCGAAAGGCCGTCTTCCACTCATCGCCTTCTTTTATTCGTACCAAGTGGTAGGCTCCTCTGAGATCCAACTTTGTATATATGCATGCTTCTTTGACTTGGTCCAGGAGTTCAGGGATCAAAGGTAACGGGTATCTGTTTTTAACGGTGATTTGATTCAGGGCGCGGTAATCTATACAAGTTCTAAGGTCTCCTTCCTTTTTCGGAACGAAGAACAAAGCCGAGGAAGCTGGAGATTTAGAAGGACGGATGAACCCGTTAGCTAGGTATTGGTCCAGATATTGCCTGAGGTGAAGATTCTCTGGCTCGGTGAGGGCATAAATCCTACTGCAAGGAGGAGTTGTTCCGGGTATCAGGTCTATTTGACAGTCGTAAGACCTATGAGGAGGCAGGGTGTTAGCTTGATCCTTCCGAAAGACATCTTGGAATTCTTGGTAGTCGGGAGGTAATGTGGGAACCTCAGAAGAGATTGCCGCCACTGAAACTTCAGGCCGAGGATAACTGTAACGCTCACCTGATTCTCGCAGAGGCGCCGGTCTTGACTGGGCGACTACCGTATCTTCAAAGGTGATGTGTAGTACCCGGTTGGCTCTTTGGGCTGGACCTCTGTGCACTGTATGCCTGACGTGTAGAGTAAGATGTCTTAGGTAAGTGAATGCCGAGCTCTCCATCTGCCTCGGGGCAGGGTGCTGTAACCAGTTTCTTCACTGGATAGGTAGCGCAGGCCTCTTGACTTCAGAGGACTGCTGTCCGTCGTTTACTGCACGAACGGTAAGTTTCGAGTCATTCAAATGTCTTTAAAGTCTTTAGTAATGATGTCTCTTGTTTTGCAGGGTTCCGGCGATGGCGGATGACGGGCTGAAGTGAGTTGAAGATGGAGCCCGTGTGATGAATAGAAGCGCCTGGAAGCACGTAAGTAAGCGCTTGTTGCCTGCTTCACTATGCGCTCTAACTGTCTTTTTATTTTGCAGGTACGAGTTCGGAGCGGCTGCAGGGTGCCGGAATACCCACTGGATTAGATGTGGAAAGGAGTAATGGCACGTGAGTATTAAAGTTCCCCAATGTCTTTAAACGCACCTTGTTTTGTCTTTCAGATGCGGGATGCAGCGCCGAAGGCCTCCGGAGCGTGCGAAGAGTTGGTAAACTTTTGTCTTTCAGATGCCGGAATGCAGTGTGAAGACCTCCGGAGCGCACGAAGAGTAGGTAAGCCTTTGCCTTTCAGATGCCGGAATGCTAACCTGTTCTTTCTTGTCTTTATAGGTGTTGCTGAAGACTGGATTCAGGATGGTAAGCCTTTGCCTTTCAGATGCCGGAATGCTAACCTGTTCTTTCTTGTCTTTATAGGTGTTGCTGAAGACTGGATTCAGGATGGTAAGCCTTTTTCCTTAGGCCCAGGACCGGATGCAGAAGACACGATGAGCGTTCTGCTGCAGAGGTTGCAGAATAACGCAAAGCAAGATTCATCCACCGGGTGTGGTTTAAATAGCCTCCTGTAGTGCTTAGGTCCCTCCTTCCACAGCCACGCCTAAGTAAGAAAAGAGTTCCTGGTAAGAAAAGAGTTCCTGCCTTCCAGAAGAGTTCCAGTGTTCTGAATCTAGGGAGTGGCTCCAGCCCCACCCAACAGGAAAAGTAGTTCCAAACAGAAGAGGATCAGAGGCTCAACTGGCAGGCAAGTAAGCAGCATGGTCTGCTGAAGGTAAGTCCACCCAAGCATTATGAGCCCGGCGCTTCCAGCGCTGGGACTGGGCATATTTATGAGCCTGGTGCCACTGGCGCCAGGACTGGGTCCAAAAGGTCCCAATTGGGACTGGTTGGCACTCGGAACCTGGGTTATGGATCTGCTTCCAAGGGAGTTGGGAAAACCCTGACCTTTTGGAAGCAGAGATCATGACAGTACCCCCCCTCAAGGCCCCTCCCAAACCGGGCTTCTCCAGGGGTTTTGGCTTGTCAGGAAATGTTCGGTGAAATCTTTTGATTAGGCGAGGAGCGTGGACATATTCAGCAGGTTCCCAGGATCTCTCTTGGGGGCCGTAGCCTTTCCAGTCAATTAGGTAGAATAGTTTAGATTTGGAGATCTTGGAGTCCAGAATGCTTTTGACTTCAAACTCGAGTTCTCCATCCACTAGGATAGGTTTTGGAGATTTGGTTAGTCGGGTTTGAGGTTGCACGGGTTTTAATAGAGAGACGTGGAAGACCGGATGTATCTTCATGTGCGGGGGCAAGTCCAACTTGACCGCTACTGGGTTTACTATGGTAGTGATGGAATAGGGACCAAGGTATCTTGGGTTGAATGTGCGTGGCCCTTTTAGAGATAGATATTTGGTGGATAACCAGACTTGATCCCCTACTTGATAGTGAGGGGCTTCCTTCCGATGTTGATCTGCTCCTTTCTTGTATTGTTCTTTAGCCCTTTGAAGGTGAGAAACAGCTTCCTTAAAGGCTTGGGTGATTGTAGAATGCAGGTAGTCTACTGCTGGTGTTTCAAGATCTTGGAGGGGATCCAACTCCGAGGTTCGAGGGTGACTGCCGTACAAAAGAAAAAACGGGGTTTTCCCAGTTCTCGAATGGACAGAGTTATTGTAAGCATACTCGGCTATCCAAAGGATATCTTTCCAAGTTTTTTCAGTTTGTTGCAGCATGCAGCGTAAATACTGTTCCAGAGTTTGATTGGTCCTCTCGGTTTGTCCGTCGGTCTGAGGGTGGTGACTGGTCGATAGTCTCACATCAATTTGAGCAGACCGACAGCAACTTCGCCAAAAATTAGAAATAAATTGACTACCTCGATCCGAAATTAGAACCGAAGGAAAACCGTGCAGTCGGACGATGTTTTCGAGAAATTCTCGGGCCAGAGTTGCTGCTGTTGGCAAGCCTTTGAGCGGAATGAAATGCGCCATCTTGGAGAATAAGTCCACGATTACTAGAATCGTATTGTATCCGGAGCATGGAGGTAGATCGGTGATGAAGTCCATAGAAAGCGTATGCCAAGGGCGAGGTGGGATGTCAATAGGGCGTAAGAGGCCTGCTGGTCTTTCCTTTTGACTCTTGTTTTGGGCGCATACTCCACAGGACATTATAAAGTCTCTGATATCTTTTTTCCAAGACGGCCACCAGAAGTAGCGCTTGATCTTTTCTGAGGTCTTGGCTATACCGGGATGACCTTCCATTAAAGAGTCGTGATAACAAGAGATTACCTTTTTCTGTAAATCTGTGCTGGGTAGGTATAATCGTTCTTGGAAATACAATAAGTTGTCCTTTACTGCAAAGTCCTTTCCCTGCAGATGCCAATTCTGTATGTCTGCTGGAGTTACAAGTTGCCTGGCTTTATCCTTAACTTCCTCTATGGATTCTGTGGCGATTACACCCAGAATTCTTTGTTCGGGAATGATTGGTACAGGTTTAGGGTTGACCAAGTGTTCTTCCACTCCCATCCGAGAAAGGGCATCGGCTTTACCGTTCTTTGTACCAGGTCGATAGGTAATTATGAAGTCAAACTCGGCAAAGAATAATGCCCAACGGAGTTGTCTAGAGGATTGGGCTTTTGCGGTCTTCAAATATTGCAGGTTTCGGTGATCCGTAATCACAGTAACGGTGTGTCGGGCCCCCAGCAGATAATGCCGCCAAGCCTTAAAGGCAGACTTGATAGCCAGAAGTTCCTTGTCAGTAATCGTGTAATTGATTTCAGGAGGCGAGAATTTGCGGGACCAAAATGCCACGGGATGCAACTGATTGGTTACCGGGTCCTTTTGTGATAGAACTGCCCCCATGGCAAGGCTTGAAGCATCAGTTTCCACGATGTAGGGGAGTTCGGGGCGAGGGTGTTTTAAGATTGGTGCAGAGATAAATTTAGTCTTCAAATCCTGGAAAGCTTGTTCCGCCTCGGTAGACCATTCAAAACGTTTGTTTTTCTTTAACAAGGCAGTGATGGGCTGGACTATTTGAGAGAATTCGGGGATAAACCTGCGGTAAAAGTTAGCGAAGCCTAACATGCTTTGCACACCTTTTACGGAGGATGGTGATGGCCATTTGAGAACTGCATCGACCTTCTTTGAATCCATACGCACTCCGCCAGGTGATAATATGAATCCCAATAATTCAACTTCAGTCACGTTGAAAACACATTTTTCCAACTTAGCGAAAAGTTTGTGTTGACGCAATCTTTCGAGGACCATTTTCACGTGTTTCCGATGTTCAGATTCCGATGAAGAATAAACGAGGATGTCATCAATGTAAACAACAACACATACATCTATGAGCTCTCTGAGGACATCGTTCATAAAATATTGAAAGGCGGCCGGGGCATTGCAAAGTCCGAAGGGCATGACCTGATATTCAAATAGCCCATACTTGGTGCGGAAGGCCGTCTTCCATTCATCGCCCTCTTTTACTCGTACCAAGTGGTAAGCTCCTCTAAGATCCAGCTTTGTATATATGCATGCTTTTCTGACTTGGTCCAGGAGTTCAGGGATCAAAGGTAACGGATATCTATTCTTAACGGTGATCTGGTTCAGGGAGCGATAATCGATACAAGTTCTAAGGTCTCCTTCCTTTTTTGGAACGAAGAACAAAGCTGAAGAAGCAGGGGACTTGGAAGGACGAATAAACCCATTTGCCAGGTATTGATCCAGGTATTGTCGAAGGTGAAGGTTCTCAGGCTCGGTGAGGGCATAAATTCTACTACAAGGAGGAGTAGATCCAGGTATCAGGTCTATCTGGCAGTCATAAGACCTATGAGGAGGTAGAGAGTTAGCCTGATCCTTCCGGAAAACATCTTGGTATTCTAGGTATTCGGGAGGTAACTGGGGAGTCTCTGAAGAAATTGCGGCCAGTGCAACACCAGGTGGAGGGTGACAAGTAGAGACACATTCTGGAAACTGGACCATTCTTGCTCGCCAATCGATCAGAGGATTGTGTTTCTCTAACCAAGGTATTCCTAGAATAATCTGAAACTGAGGGGCCTTGATCACATCGAACACGATCTTCTCATGGTGTCCATCTTGACTTACTAGCGTCACCTCTTGAGTGGTATGCGTTACTGGCCCGGAGGCTATCTCCGTACCATCCACCGTAGTAATGACGTCCTTTACAGCCTTGGGACAAAGAGTTAGATTCATCCTCAAAACCATTTCATGATCCACATAATTGCCGATGGCACCGCTGTCGACGTAAGCTTCAATTGCATGTAATCGATCCGGATTATCAGGGCTAATGAGGACCATAGGTATCACGAAATGCGAGGTCACGGAACTGGTTTTCACGCTCGGCAAGAGGACCTCTATTCTTGTCGGGCGAGGTCGTTTCCCTGCTCAGAGTTTGTAACTTTGGTAACTGCAGCTCCTACTGCCTTCTTGGCAGGTTTCACCGGACAGTCTCGAAGAAAGTGCCCTGAGTTTCCGCAATATAGGCATAATTGCAACTGTTTCCTCCTTTCCCGCTCCCTTTGTGTTAGAGGACCTTTCAGACCCCCTATTTGCATGGGTTCCCCGGAGTCTACTCCTTTGGAAGGAGTTGGCGGTTTGGAAAATACTCGAGCATCAAACTTGGAACGATCGGCCTTCCTGTTCTGCAGCCTGTGATCTATTTGAACGACCAAGTCTATATAATCCGAACAGTCTTGTGGGGGATTCACTACTTGGGCTAAAACGTCTTTGAGCTCTCCACGTAGACCTCTATAAAACAGCGTAATCCTTTTGTCCTCAGGCCATTGAGTTTCCACTATTAGTCTATTGAAAGATGCAATATAAGCCAAAAGGTCTTGATTACCCTGTCGCAACGAAAGAAGCTCATTGTCCAAGGCCTGCCCCTGTGAATGTCTTGCGAACAGTTTTTCCATACTAAGCTGAAAGGCTTGAAAATCATGGAGAACCGGATCATCTTGATTAACTAGAGGGATCGACCAGTCTGCCGCATTGCCACTAAGGTACGAAAGTACAAAAGCTACTTTTGCTTGATCAGTTGGAAAGGCTGCTGGCCGGCATAAGAAGTGCAACCGGCACTGATTGATAAATACTGCAAACCTCTTTGGGTCACCAGAAAATCGTTCGGGCGGAGCCAGAGGTACATTCCCAGGTAGGTTGATCTGCACTGGATTCATAGAGGATGTTGAAGGAAGATTTGCCCCTGATGCGGGTAACGGGGTCTGTCCGGCTTGTGACTGTAGCACTTGTCTAGCAAGATTGTCTGTTCTCTCCTTGGAAATAATTAGTTCCCTTCTTAGAGCATTCGTTTCCTGACGAGCTGCATGCACTTCTGCCCTTAGTTCCCCAAGTAACCGGGCTAGGGGGTCAGTATCCGAGGTTTCCATAGCGCCTGGGCGAGAGTTTTGCGGTAGGCTTTGCGTTCTGTAACGCTCACCTGATTCTCGCAGAGGCGCCGGTCTTGACTGGGCGACTACCGTATCTTCAAAGGTGATGTGTAGCACCCGGTTGGCTCTTTGGGCTGGACCTCTGTGCACTGTATGCCTGACGTGTAGAGTAAGATGTCTTAGGTAAGTGAATGCCGAGCTCGCCATCTGCCTCGGGGCAGGGTGCTGTAACCAGTTTCTTCACTGGATAGGTAGCGCAGGCCTCTTGACTTCAGAGGACTGCTGTCCGTCGTTTACTGCACGAACGGTAAGTTTCGAGTCATTCAAATGTCTTTAAAGTCTTTAGTAATTATGTCTCTTGTTTTGCAGGGTTCCGGCGATGGCGGATGACGGGCTGAAGTGAGTTGAAGATGGAGCCCGTGTGATGAATAGAAGCGCCTGGAAGCACGTAAGTAAGCGCTTGTTGCCTGCTTCACTATGCGCTCTAACTGTCTTTTTATTTTGCAGGTACGAGTTCGGAGCGGCTGCAGGGTGCCGGAATACCCACTGGATTAGATGTGGAAAGGAGTAATGGCACGTGAGTATTAAAGTTCCCCAATGTCTTTAAACGCACCTTGTTTTGTCTTTCAGATGCGGGATGCAGCGCCGAAGGCCTCCGGAGCGTGCGAAGAGTTGGTAAACTTTTGTCTTTCAGATGCCGGAATGCAGTGTGAAGACCTCCGGAGCGCACGAAGAGTAGGTAAGCCTTTGCCTTTCAGATGCCGGAATGCTAACCTGTTCTTTCTTGTCTTTATAGGTGTTGCTGAAGACTGGATTCAGGATGGTAAGCCTTTTTCCTTAGGCCCAGGACCGGATGCAGAAGACACGATGAGCGTTCTGCTGCAGAGGTTGCAGAATAACGCAAAGCAAGATTCATCCACCGGGTGTGGTTTAAATAGCCTCCTGTAGTGCTTAGGTGTCTCCTTCCACAGCCACGCCTAAGTAAGAAAAGAGTTCCTGGTAAGAAAAGAGTTCCTGCCTTCCAGAAGAGTTCCAGTGTTCTGAATCTAGGGAGTGGCTCCAGCCCCACCCAACAGGAAAAGTAGTTCCAAACAGAAGAGGATCAGAGGCTCAACTGGCAGGCAAGTAAGCAGCATGGTCTGCTGAAGGTAAGTCCACCCAAGCATTATGAGCCCGGCGCTTCCAGCGCTGGGACTGGGCATATTTATGAGCCTGGTGCCACTGGCGCCAGGACTGGGTCCAAAAGGTCCCAATTGGGACTGGTTGGCACTCGGAACCTGGGTTATGGATCTGCTTCCAAGGGAGTTGGGAAAACCCTGACCTTTTGGAAGCAGAGATCATGACAATAACAAGTGGTAAAACATTCTGGAAACTGAACCGTCTTTGCTCGCCAGTTGATCTGAGGATTGTGCTTCTCTAACCAAGGGATTCCCAGAATGATCTGGAACTGAGGGGCCTTGATCACATCGAACACGATTTTCTCCCGGTGTCCATCTTGGCTCACTAGCGTCACTTCTTGGGTGGCGTGCGTTACTGGTCCGGAGGCTATCTCCGTGCCATCCACTGTAGTAATGACGTCTTTTACTGCCTTAGGGACAAGGGGTAGATTCATCCTTGATGCCATTTCACGGTCCACATAATTGCCGATTGCTCCGCTGTCGATGTAAGCTTCAATTGCATGCAAACGATCCGGACGTGCAGGACTAATGAGGACCATGGGCACCACGAAATGCGAGGTCACGGGACAGGTCTTAACGCTCGGCAAGAGGACCTCTACACTGGCCGGGCTAGGTCGTTTCCCTGCTCAGAACTTGAGGTACTGGAATCTGCAGCTCCTACAGCCTTCTTAGCTGGTTTCACTGGACAGTCTCGAAGTGCCCCGAGTTCCCGCAATAGAGGCATAATTGCAGCTGTCTTCTTCTTTCCCGCTCCTTTTGGGTTAAAGGACCTTTCATCCCCCCTATTTGCATGGGTTCCACAGTGTCAGCTCCCTTAGTAGAAGTCTGTGGTTTAGAAAACACTCGGGTATCAAATTTAGAACGATCAGCCTTCCTGTTCTGTAATCTGTGGTCCAATTGGACGACTAAGTCAATATAGTCTGAACATTCTTGTGGAGGGTTCACAACTTGAGCTAACACATCCTTGAGCTCTCCACGCAGGCCTCTGTAGAAAAGCGTTATTCTCTTATCCTCGGGCCATTGAGTTTCCACTATGAGTCTGTTGAATGAGGCTATATAGGTCAAGAGGTCTTGATTACCCTGTCGTAATGAAAGAAGTTCATTGTCCAAGGCCTGCCCTTTTGCATGTCTTGCAAACAGTTTCTCCATGCTGAACTGGAAGGCCTGGAAATCATGTAAAACCGGATCATCCTGGGTGACTAAAGGGATCGACCAATCTGCGGCGCTGCCACTGAGATAAGAAAGCACGAAAGCCACTTTGGTCTGGTCTGTTGGGAATGCAGCTGGTCGACATAAGAAATGTAAGCGGCACTGGTTGAGGAACACTGCAAATTTCTTTGGGTCACCAGAAAAACGTTCGGGCGGAGCCAAGGGCACATTACCAGGTAGATTGATTTGCACTGGATTTACAGATGATACAGAAGGATAGCTTCCTCCTGGAGCGGGCAGGGGTGTCTGTCCTGCCTGCGTTTGTAGCAATTGCCTAGCGAGGTCCTCTGTTCGCTCCTTGGAAACTATCAGTTCTCTTCTTAGAGAGCTTGTTTCCTGACAAGCTGCATGTACTTCTGCTCTTAATTCCCTGAGCAACTGGGCTAAGTGATCAGTGTCTGAGGTTTCCATTGCGCCTGGGTAGGAGTTTTGCGGTGGGCTTCGCGTTCTGTAACGCTCACCTGATTCCCACGGAGGCGCTGATCTTGGCAGGAAGGTGTCTGTGACTCGAAAGGTGATGTGCAGAACCCGATGGGCTTCTGGGGTCGAACCTCTTTGCACTGTGTGTCGAACTCGTAGGATGAGGTTTCTGCAGGTGAAAGAATATGGGGGTTAATGGTCTGGGTTGTTCAATGTCCCTCTTCCTCTCTCTCCCTCTCCGTAGAGCCCCCAGGTCAACGTGCTAACCTTAGATAGGTGAATGCTGGGCTCTCCATCTGCGTCTGGTGCAGGGCGCTGTTGCCAGTTCCTTCACTGGTGAAACATAGGCCTCTTGGACTCAGAAGACCGTTACCGTCGTTAACTGCACGAGCGGTGAGTTTCCAGACACCTTTTTAGTCTTTATAGTCTTTAGGTGCAAGGCACGTTAACATTGAACAGGACTTCGTATAATGCTTTTCTCCCTTTTGTCTTGCAGGACTCTTGAGGAAGATGGAGTGAAGCGCCTGGAAATGCGTGAGTAAATGCAAGCGCTCTAACTGTCTTCTCCCTTGCAGCGTAGTTCGTGCTGAAGAGACGCAGGAGTATTGCAGGCGTTCTATTGCGAAGAGCGCAATGGGCGTAAGTAAATACCTGTCTAATGTCTCTTCTTTTGTCTTTCAGAAGTTGGTTTGCAGCGCCGGAGTCCGCGGAATGTCCGTAAGTAGATACAATGCTTTTATCTCCGCAGGCGGCGATGCAGTGTGAAGAAATCCAGAATTCACGGAGTGCCGGTAAGTAGTGACAATGCTTTTGTCTTCGCAGGTGGAGGTGCAGCGTGCCGAAAATGACCGCAGCCGATGGATCAGGTGAGTAGCACTGCGAGTTAAGGCTGCCTTGCTAACCTGCTGTTTCTTGTCTCTGCAGGTGCTGCTGTCGACTGGATGCAGGAATGGTGAGTATGCTTCTTGCAGATTCAGGATGCAGGAATGGTGAGTATGATTCTTGCAGATTCAGGATCGTAAGAAGAAAGGCTGGAACAGACTCGGTGAGCGTTCTGCTGCAGATGCCGAATAACGCGAAGCACGTTTCGTCTATCGGGTGTGGTTTAAATAGCCTTGGAGTGATGAGGCGTCTTCCTCCACGGCCCCGCCTAGGTAAGAAAAGAGTTCCAGTTCCAGAAACTTTCCAGTGCTGAATCCAGGGAGTGGAGCTTGCCCCACCCAGGTAAGAAAGTAGTTCCTGTTCACAGAGGACTTCTAAGTGGCTGGTAAGTAAGCAGCATGGTCTGCTGCAGGTAAGTCCACCCAAGCATCTGCACACATATTATGAGCCCGGCGCTTCCAGTGCCGGGACCGATGATTCTGATGAGCCTGGTGCCACCGGCGCCAGGACAAGGTCCAAAAGGTCCCCGTGGGGACCGGCTGGTGCCTAGGATTAGGGTTAGGGGCCTGCTTCCAAGGACGTTGGGCTGGTCCTGGCTCCTTGGAAGCAGTGATCATGACAGTAATGAGGAATCTTCCGGAGAAGAATCCATGGAAAGAACTTTACGGTAAGTAATTTCTCCTTCAATGGATTGCCTTTCTCCCGCAGATTCCTCATCTGATAGACTCCCATAGCAGTAAGGCAAAGGAGGCGGGCAGAAAGTAATACTAGCAGATATTGCAGCACCGCCCTGCCAAAATGTGCATCAGCTATGCGGGCAACATCTAGACTGTTATGCCTAGTGAAGGTATGAAGTGAGGACCATGTGGCCGCATGACAAATATCCCTAATGGGACCCCCTTTGTAGGGCAGTTGATGCAGAGACCCCTCCAATTGAGTGTGCCCTGATGCCAGATGGCAAATCCCTGCCTGCAGACTGGTAACACTCAGCTATGCAGAAAATGATCCAGCAGGATGAAGATTGTTTCATTACTGCCAAACCTTTACGGGCTAAAGAGAAGGCTAAGAAGAGCTGGTCAGTTTTTCAGAATTCAGAAGTCCTTGTGACGTAGAAACTTAGGGTTTGTTTGGGATCCAGTGGATGGAAACACTCCTCTTCCTTAGAAGGGTGCGTTGGCGGGTAGAAGACTGATGGAACTCAGAACCAATTTTGGAAGATATGCAGGTCTTACTTTGTGTGAGACTTTTTCCTGAAAAGAACTCAGAAGAACAAGTTACTTACCAACTGTAATGTTCTTTCGACTGGATGTTCCTCCCACGCATTCCTCATCTTGTGATAATTCGTTATCTCCAGCTTCGCTGCTTCGGAAAAAAAATGTTCTCGGCAGAGGGTGCTGTGCTCGAGGTCGTGGCGTCGATTGTCCCTCGACGTACTACGTACTCCGTACTCTGTCGACGTCACCGATGGTATAAATAGCTTGGGCCGCACCCGTTGCTTCAGTTCTGTTTTTTCGATGAAATATATATATATAGGAGGAACACCCAGACGTGTCCCATGACCGATACATTCTTCGTGAGAGGAAAGTGTAAGAAACGTAAACTGTACTGTGGGGTAGGATGGGAGGGTCGATGAGGAATACGTGGGAGGAACATCCAGTCGAAAGAACATTACAGTTGGTAAGTAACTTGTTGTTCGAATGGATTGTGTCCTCCCACATATTCCTCATCTTGTGATAGGCTCCGATAGCAGTATTAATTTTTGGAGGCGGGAGTACTAATTTCAGTTTTCGTGGACAGAATGCAGAACTGCCTTTGCAAATAAACCCTCGTTAGAGGAGGCAGTATCCAAACAATAATGTTTAACAAAAGTATGCATTGTTTTCCAGGTTGCAGCTGCACAAATATCTGCTGCTGGGACTCCCCTCTTTAGAGCCGCAGAAGTAGCCATTCCCCTTGTAGAATGGGCACGAAGCCCATCTGGTGGTTCTTTTCCCGCTAATCTGTAGCATTCAACTATGGCTAATATGATCCAGTGGGAAATGGTCTGTTTTGTTACAGATGAGCCTAATTTATGACCAGTATAACCCACAAACAGTTGGTCATCTTGTCTCAATTTCGCCATCTTTGAGATGTAAAAACTAGGAGCCCTCTTGGGATCTAATCTGTGTAATCTCTCCTCTTCTTTGCCCAGATGAGGAGGAGGATAAAAGGTTGGTAGTACTATTTTTTGTGACAAATGGAAGTCCGGGACTACTTTTGGCAAGAACGAAGGTTTAACTTTAAGGACTACCTTATTTTTATTAAAAATAGTATATGGTGGTTTGCATGAGAGAGCCTGAAGTTCGCTAACCCTGCGGGCTGATGATAGGGCCACAAGGAGGACAGTTTTTAGAGTCAAAAGCCTCAATGGACATGAGTGCAGAGGCTCAAAAGGTATGCAAGTCAAGGATTTTAATACTAAATTTAAGTCCCAAGTTGGTACATGAAAAGGTACTGGAGGGTATACATTAGTAAGCCCCTTTAGGAATTGAATGATTAACGGTATTTTGAAATATGAAACCTCTTCCGAGGAGTGCTTGAAAATGGACAGCGCAGCAAGGTATCCTTTGATTGTTCCTATCTGGAGCCCCAGACTAGCTAGATGTGGTAGAAAAGAGAGCACCATTGGGGTGCCACACTGAAAAGGGTCCACATCCTTGTCTTTGCACCAGTTACTAAACCTATTCCAGAGACATTGGCACAAAGACTTTGTTGCTGATCTTCTGGCCGAAAGCAAGATTTCCATTACGTCATCCGGAAGATCCAAATCCTTGTATCTCAACCTCTCAGAAACCATGCGTGAAGGTTGAGTGTCTTGACCTCTGGATGGACAACCCGACCTTCCTCTTGCGAGAGAAGATCCTCTCTTTGCGGAAGACGTATTGGAGGGCAGATGGACATGTCTTGAAGGCCCGGGTACCACGTCCTCCTGGCCCAATCCGGGGCAATTAGGATCATGGTTTTCCTGACCTTTCTCAACCTCCTGATTACTTGAGGAATCACGGGGACTGTGGGAAACGCGTACAGCAGTGGAAACTTCCACTCCACTACGAATGCGTCTCCCAGAGCTCCTCTTTGAGGAAATTTCCTTGAGCAGTACTGATCACACTTCAGGTTGATCGCGGTGGCAAACAGATCCACTTGAGGGGTTCCCCAAAGGGCGAAGATCTCCAGAAGGACTTCCTGAGCCAGCTCCCACTCGTGAGAGACCGTACTCTGCCTGCTCAGAGCGTCTGCCGCTGTGTTCTTCTCTCCGGCTAGGTGAATTGCTGATAGAGAGATTCCTTCTCGTATTGCCCAGAACCAGAGCTGCATTGCTTCTCTGCACAGTGGCAGTGACCCTACTCCTCCTCTTTTGTTGAGGTAGTACATGGCCACCGTGTTGTCCGTCATTATCAGAACATTCTTTCCCTGTACAGAGGGCAGAAAGGCCTTCAGAGCTAGTCTGATTGCCCTCAGCTCCAACAGGTTGATGTGTAGTTTGGACTCCGATGGAGACCAACGACCGCTGATTGTCAGATCGTTGGTGTGTGCTCCCCACCCCGTGAGTGAGGCGTCAGTCACTACCCTTATCTCCGGCCATGGTTGCCAAAAAGACACTCCCTTGAGAATGTTGTCGTTGCAAGCCCACCATAGAAGATCCTGAGCAACTGTGCTCGGGACTTGCAGAAGATCCAACATATTCCCTGAGAACTGGGACCACTGAGTTCTGAGTGCCCATTGAAGGGATCTCATTCTCAACCTGTCCTCTGGTACTAGGAAAATGCAGGATACCATGAGGCCGAGCAACCTGAGAAAATCGAAGGCCGGTAGACGTTGGGCATTCTGAAACTTCGTTACCATCTGCTGGATGTGGAGAGCTCTCACTTCGGGAGGCGAGGCTTTTCCCGATGAAGTGTCCAAGACTGCTCCGATAAACTGGAGTTTCTGGGATGGTATCATGTGGGACTTCTTGAAATTGAGGGAGAAGCCCAATTTGTGGAGGAAGTGGCAGGTGATCGAAACATGTTCCTGAGCTTGTTCTGGAGAACTTGCTCTGATCAACCAGTCGTCCAGGTAGGGATATATGTGAATACCTCCTCTCCTGAGACTTGCTGCCACAACTTCCAACAGTTTGGTGAAAACCCTCGGGGCGGAGGTCAACCCGAATGGCAGAACTCTAAACTGATAATGAGAATTTCCAATCGCGAACCACAGGTACTTTCTGTGCTTTGGATGGATTGGCACATGAAAGTAAGGATCCTGAAGGTCCAATGATACCAACCAATCTTGGAGTTGGAGATCCTGAAGGATCTGAGAAAGAGTCACTATCTTGAACTTGTCCTTCCTGAGGAACTTGTTCAAGTTTCTCAAGTCCAAGATGGGTCTCAGTCCTCCGTCCTTTTTTGGGATGAGAAAATATGGGGAGTACCAACCCCTGTCCCTCTCCGCTACAGGTACCGGTTCTATGGCACCTTTCTCTAGCAGGGTTAAAATTTCCTGCAACAGGAGTGGATCTGGAAATTTGGCGGAGTTGGCTCCCGGTGGATGATTCTGAGGCCTTTTTAGAAAGGGGAGACAGTAACCTTGGGCTACTGTTTCCAGTGCCCAAGCATCTGAGGTAATGCCCCGCCATTCCTTCAGATGTTGAGAGATCCTGCCTCCCACTGGTGTTTTGTGTAATAATGTCTCAGAGGGATTTGGAGGCGGCTGCAGGAGTGGCTGAGGGTACAGATGCCGCTCCTGAAGCTGATTTTGCACCTCTTCCTCGTGTTCCACGAGGGAAGTTTCTTTTTCCCCTTTGAGAAGCCTGTCCTCTTCCTCTACCAAAAGAGGAGTAGTATCGAAAAGAACGACCCCTCCAGGAAGATGAGCCGGAATAGGGTTTTAGAGGCTGGCGCAAAGAGGCGCTAAGTGATTTAGCTGCCCCTTTCGAGGTCTGAAGTTTTTCTAGGCTTTCATCAGCCTTTCTGCCAAAGAGCCTCGAGCCATCAAAGGGCATGTTGAGAAGACTGGCTTGCACGTCTGGTGCAAACCCCGACTTCCTCAACCACGCAAATCTGCGTAGCACAACGCTTGCAGCCATGGATCTGCTGATACTATCAGCAGTATCCAGTCCAGACTGGAGACATTCCCCCATTGCCTCCTTCCCGTCTTTGACTATATTCAGGAAGCCTTCCCTTTCCTCGCCTTCCGAAATATGATCAGCCGCTGCCGAAATACAGTCCCACAGGGTATGGGTAAACCTGGCTAGGGTACAGGTGACATTTGCCGACTTAAGTGCCATACTGCCTGATGTGAAAACTTTACGTGCCCAGGCATCAATTTTTTTATCCTCTCTATCTGGAGGGATAGTTGGATAAGCAGTTTGTTTTGAAGTAGATGCTGCCTGAATGACTAAACTCTCTGGAGTCGGATGTTTATTCAAATATTCAGGATCCGTTCCAGCCGGTCTATATTTTCTTGGAAAAGTGCTATCTGCAGCAGCAATAGTTTCTGGCTTCTCCCAGTTTTTCTCCACAGTCCTTTGGAGGGCTCTGTGGAAAGGGAGAACAGGATCTTTCTGAGGTCCCTTGACGATTATATCCGTCATGCCATCTTGTTCAAAAATGGGTGAAGTATTACCCCAACCCATATATTCAACTACCCTGGTCATAAGACCCCTGTACCCAGCATCTGCATGCTCTGCAGGATCAGGTTTGGCGAACTCTAATTCTGGAGATGTGTCAACTCCACTGGCAGAATGTAGAGTATCACTCAGGTCTCTCATTCTAGATTCCTGGTCAATAAGTTCCTCAGGAACTTGTCTTGTACCATAAGTAACTCCCAAAGGAGTAACCTCGTCTTCTTCTGAAGCAGACTCTTCATAGATTGCTGACATAGATTTGAAAAAGTCTGACCTAGGCAAAGGAGTGAATCTCCTTTCTTCCTCTTCCATCTGCTTCGAAGGAATTGGCAAATCCCTCGAAGTTTTCGAAGGTGTCTTTGTCTTTGGCATCAAAATTATCGGCGTCGACGTCGAGGGCATCGACGAAGTTGTCGAAGTCTTCGACAACTTGTGTTTCTTGCATGGCACTGGAGAAGTGCTCAACTCTCGAAGAGTCTTCGACGGTTTTACATCGACTCGAGGTTTTTTGGATTCCTTGACGCTACCGGTCTTAGCCATGGTAGCCTTGGACTTCCCTTTGTCGTCCAATGGAGCAACTTTAGGGGTATGACTTTTTCGAGGGTCTTTCGAGGGGGTCGGGCCGCATTCTCGAAAACCTCCATCATCTTTTTGCGGAATTCTTCCCACTTACTGGGAGAATCCAATTTAGTCGGACAACGAATTTCTTCGGTCGACTCTGAAGAAGAAGATGATGATGAGGGAGATCTATGTCTCCTCTTCATTTTTTTCGATGACGACGAAGAGTGTCCCGATCTACTCCTAGATCTCTTTGAGTGCCTATGGCGATCCGATTCCTTAGAATCAGTCGCTTTCTTGTGTCTTTTTGACGAAACCTTTTTTGAGGCCTCCCTCCCCACCAACAGTTTACCTCTCCTCTCACGAAGAGCTTTTTCGGTCATAGTTTGGCAGGACCCGCAGTCGTCGGTTCAGTGGCTGGAACCGAGACACGAGAGACAAATCCGGTGGGGATCGTTGATCGACATCTTAGATCCACAATCTGCACACTTCTTAAACCCAGTCCTGGGTGTCGAAGATGATGACATTTTCTTCACAGAAAATAGAAGCGCGCCGTTCTCGATAGCGAAGCGATCGGAAAAACGGAACTGAAGCAACGGGCGCGGCTCGAGCTATTTATACCATTGGTGACGTCGACAGAGTACGGAGTACGTCGAGGGACAATCGACGCCACAACCTCGAGCACAGCGCCCTCTGGCGAGAATTTTTTTTTTCCGAAGCAGCGAAGCTGGAGATAATGAATTTTCACAAGATGAGTAATACGTGGGAGGACAAAATCCATTTGAAAAGGCAGTTTGCAGCATAAGGCTTGCAATTCACTAACCCCGCCTAGCGTATGTTATCGCCACTAAGAAAGCCGTCTTCAAAGAGAGTAGCCGCAAGGAACAAATGTGCATAGGCTCGAAAGGAGTCACCATCAGAAATTATTATTTTTAGATCCCAATGTGGGACAAGAAAGGGAATTGGCGAAAACTTATTTACAAGGGCATTCAGGAATTGTGTCATCACCGGGATCTAAAAATATGAACCTTGATCTGGGAACCTCTAAAACACAGACAAGGCCGCCAAATATCCTTTGGTTGTGGTGACATGAAGGCATGCTGAGGCCAGTGACAGAAGAAACTCCATCACTGTAGTGGTGGGGCAAAAGATAGGGTCAATCTCGAGTTCCCTCCACCACGATTTAAATCTTCTCCGCCTGCACGCTACAAGGATCTTGTAGATGGTCTTCTTGCAGCCAGCAACACCTGGAGAACCTCCTCAGAGACGTCCCAGTCATCATATATCATCCTCTCAAGAGCCACGCATGTAGATTGAAGGACTCTAGACTCGGGTGAAACACGCAGCCTTCGGACTGGGTTAGGAGATGTGGCCGCCGAGGCAACCAAAGAGGTGGGCAGTTGGTAAGATCCAGAAGGTCAGAGTACCACATCCTCCTCGCCCAGCCCAGGGGGGGATCAGGATCATGGTTCGTCAAAACCTCTTGAGCCTCCTGAGAACCTTAGGGATGATGAAAATTGGAGGGAAGACCTAGTGGAGAAGGAAGCTACAATCCACCAGAAACGTGTCCCCTAGCGTGCCCTTCACAGGGATTTCCCTTGAGCAAAACTGTCTGCACTTCCTGTTGGACTCCGTGGCAAACAGGTCCACCGTTGGAGTGTCCCAGCAAGAGAAGTCCTCCTCTAGGACTTCCTGGCACACTTCCCACTAGTGTGAGACTGTGCTCTGCCTGCTCAGTGCGTCGCCAAGCTCTCTGCAGAGAGGGAGGGAGTGCACACCACCCTGCTTGTTCAGATAGTGCCCAGCCACGCTGTTTTCTGTCAGAATCAGGACATGCTTCCACTCCAGAGACGGAGCGAACGCCCTCAGGGCTAAACTGATGGCTCACAAATCCAGCCTGTTGATGTACCACCTGGATTCCGTTGCTGACCAAAGGATGTTTACCTGCAAGTACTCGCACTGAGCGCCCCAACTCTTCAGAGACTAATCCGTGACCACTCGGGCCTGAGGACAAGGAGGCCATTCAGGTTCCCCCGCCATGAGATTGTTGCATTCTGCCCACCAGATAAGGTCGTTGACCACTTGTCTGGATACCTTGAAGGGATCCGAGAGAGCTCTGAAGTGCTGTGGCCACTGACCCCATTGGAGCCACTGTAGGGATCACATGCGCAGCCTCGCCTCCGGCACTAGAAAAATACAGGAGGCCATGAGACCCAAGAGGTGGAGAAAGGACACCTCTGGTAATGTGGCGTGGTTCCGGACAAGTCAACCATCTGTGCCATGCTTTAGACTCTCTCCTCAGGAGGGAAGGCCTTCTAGGACTGCTCTGATGAACTGAAGCCTTTGGACTGGCGTCACATGGGACTTCTTCAAGTTCAGGAAGAAGTCCAGCCTGTGCAGTAGCAGAGAGGTGTCCTCCAGATGAGACCAAACTTGCCCCGCCGACTTGCCTCGGATCAGCCAGTCATATGCATGGAATACATTGAACCTGGATCTCCTACCGCGATGAGCTTGGTGAAGACCCTTGGAGCGGAGGTCAGCCCAAAGGGAAGCACCTTGAACTGATAGTGCTTGTCCCCTATCAAAAACCTCAGGAACTGCCTGTGGTTTCAATGTATCGGCACATGGAAATAAACGTCCAGCAGATCTATTGACACCAGCCAGTCCTGAAGTTCGAGAGCGTGGAGAATCTCTCTCAACATCAACATCCTGAATTTGTCCTTCCTGAGGAACTTGTTCAAGGCCCTGAGGTCCAGGATGGGATGGAGACCTCTTCCCTTTTTGGTCACCACGAAGTACTGGGAATACCAACCCGGTCCTTTCTGCTCAGGAGTGCCCTCTTCCACAGCACCTTTCAACAACAGGGCTTGAAGCTCTTCCTGGAGCTCCTGTCCCGGTTGGCTTGGAGGTGGTGGGGGTCTGTCCGGTGGTTTTCTTTAATAGGGCAGACAATTGCCCCACCAAACGAGCTGTTGGGCTCAGGCATCAGAGATAATCTCCTGCCACTGGGGCCAATGCTCTGCCAACCGTCCACTTACCAGTAACTTGTGGGAAGCTAAATCAAAGCGGCTTAGGAGGCGGAGCCCTATGGGACTCCACGGGAATGGGGAGTTACCAAACCCGCAACCTAACTTCCTGCGCCACTGGGACTTATAATGTCCCGGTGGCGTCGGGAAGTCAGGCGGCGGATTCAGTGTTTTCGGGTCGGCAGCACCCCATCGGTGGCACCGGCGAGTTACCGTCAACCACAGAATGAGGGCCAAGGACTTCCATTCTGCTGAGGAACTCCCTCGCTATTCCCCATGATGGCATACATGGGGCTATCTGATGTGAAAAACCATATTAAATTCCAAGACTTGGCTGAAGAGAAAGCTAACTTGTACCATTTTAAGCAAGAAAGAGAATCTATCCCTTTAATGAAAAACTTCCAATTAACTGCAGTGAGGAGGTTGAAAAAAAGAGTTCACGCCAAATGAAGGCGAGTGAGAGGAATGCATACACAGGCAGGGAAGGCCCCCCAGGAAGCGTAACACCTGATGGAGGCAGAGTTAGAGAGAGCCGCGGAGCCCGCGAGGGTCAGAATTGCTCTGAACGCGAGTTGCAAACACCAGAGAGCCGGCAGATGCAGATCCTGAGAAGCCAAGGAAATGGGAAGCCAATACCCAGTGGTGGTGTGACTAAGAGGACGCTGTGGTGGGCAGGCTTCCTGCATAACAATGCCGATACCACAACACTGAAGAGTCAGCTAAGGTTCTGGTTGCCAGAAGTAATACCGAGATGCAGAGAGAGCAAGAGAGAGTGGAAAGAAGAGGACTCTACCAAGAGCGAACCGAGAGAGAAACATAATGGAAGAGAAGGTCCCAGGCAATTACAGGCCCCAGAGACGTCCCCCTGCAGCCTTAAAGTTAACGAGGAGAACGGAAGGACCAGGAGGCAGCCGAGGACTCTTTATGTAGTCCAAGACACTGGTCCCAATATAAATGATGAAAACTTGAAAGAAATGTTGATGAACTTGAACTGTAATAGTTACACAGAAAGCAAAGTACATACCACAACAAACACTGAGAGGGATAGCAGTAAAGGCTTGGTACACTACCCTGGGCCGAGTGGAAGGTACACCATAATTAAAGAAGCACAGAGAGGAACATCTCAGAGAGCAAATACTATGAAAGAAAAAGAGACACAAGAGACAATCAACCAGAAAAGGGTGAACTATAATCACACAGGAAACAACGTACAAAATAGAAAGTAGTACTTCACAAGACTACCAAGGGCCCCTTTACCTGGATCAAAGGATATATCAAAGGTCAAGAATGGAAGTATTGAAAGGAATCCCTAAAGAAAAGGGAAAATCCAAAAGCCTTGTGAAAGAGCTAGAATAATTGATACAGAAGGTGACCAGAGACTATCTAAAAAGTGTATATTAACAAGAAAGTAAAAGAAGACGAATACAAAGCAACAACCATCAGGAGAAGGGAGCCATTCCCCTGACCATAGTTTGATAGAATAGTGGTAGGGTCAGTTAGTATTAGTTTTGGACAGCAGACATATTCATTTGGACATTTTCTGACAACTGACAAGCACCTTAGTTATTTACATAGGTAGGAAAGTCCCACATAGCGATAGGGAAACTGAGGCCTTATTCTTATTCTTTAATTAATAATCTTTAAAATGTCATAATCGTGTCTGCGTCATCCTTCTGACCTGCTACATATGGTGTCAGAGTGGGATGTATACCAAGTGAAAGAAGTTGGGGACCCATGCTGTTTACTATGTTGAGTCCCAAGGCCAATGTCCCCATGGGAGTCAGTAGGATTTGACCTACAAAGTACTGAAGAAATTGTAATACCACCTGGTGAGAGGCACCTAATTCCTACTGGGCTGACATTGGCCCCTCTCCAAGGTAACTATATTAGACTAGCCTCAAAATCCAGCTTGGAGATTTGGGTTGGATGTTATGGCGGGAGTCATTGATCGTGACTTTCCAAAGCAATATTTAAATTCTCCTACACAACCACAGGAATAACCCATATACAGTAAAAGACGGGGAGGAGGTGGACCAAGGGATCCTTGAAAAAAACGATTCCCTGCACCCCAAAAAGTAGCAGTACAGATAGGAGATGCAAAGTCTTCAGAGAAGCAGATCTTCCCATAGTATAATCCCAGCAAGAACCAGAAGAGATTCCCCCTTTACCTGATCTGGCTTTTGCCCAGAGGAACACAATAACCCTCACTTAGGGCTTCCTTCAATAGATTAACCACAGAAGAAGCTGGACACAGCCAGGCCCGTCCTTTCTTTTTTAAGAAAAAGGGGTTTCTACTTCGGGGGTCGGGGTGTAATTACAGAGGGAGTATGGCCAACAAAACTAGTTGTTCCCTGAAGCCATAAGCAAATTGTTTTAGAGTTAGGACACTCCAATTTGAGAGCAGCCCATCAAAGAGTTGGGAGGACTCAAATTCAGATAAAATCCAGGTTCTATTGGCCAGGAATCTTTGCCGACATTATGACGTTTGTGCCGACTTGTGAGATTTGTCAGAAAACGGCAAACCCCACTACAACCATTAACTATCATCAAAGTCATGTTTTCAATGATACTGATGGACATAGTGGGCCCCTAAGAAACGTCTAGACTAGGAAATTGCTTTATCCTAGTAATCATGGACTGCCACTTTCTATCCAGAAGCCTTTCTCTTGCATAACAACACCAAGAAGCAAATATTAAAACATCTATCACCCTTCTTTTCGAGAGTAGGATTTCCAAAGGAAATCGTTACGGACCAGAGTGCCACCTTCATGTCCCGTTTGATGCAAGAGGTAAAAGAAATACTTAATATTAAAACACTAAGAATGTCGGTATAACACCCCCAGACCGATGGTTTGGTAGAACTTTCAATCAAACATTAAAGAGAATACGGCAAAAGCTTTTAAAAACTGATGGTAAGAACTAGGATGTAATGATACCTTGGGCATTATTCTCAGTCAGGAAGACCCCCAAACTTCCCTCAAATATTCTGTTTTAACTTCATTATGGGAGGGAACACTGAGACGTATTAGACATGCTAAAGGAAACCTGCAAAGAAAGAGAGGAAGCCATTTTACCAATTTCTCAAACCGCGCAGAAGTTGAAATCCCACATGGCAGCAGTAAGAGAAATAGCCAAAAAAATCTGGGGCAAGCCCAAGAACAAAAACAGGCTACCTAAAATAGGCACACCATGCCCCGTAGCTTCTCAATTGGACAGTCGGTCTTAGTTCTCTTATCCACCTCGGAAAACAAGATGGATTCCAAATGGTACGGACCCTAAAACATCTTGGAAAAGAAAGGCCCTTTGAACTGTCTTGTATCCCAACCAGATAGATGACAGAAACCCAGGTCTATCATGTCAACATGCTCAGGAAATGGAGGATAGACAATAGTGAGAATACCACCATTACTATGGCCGCTCTCCTTACTGACTCTGATATTGAAAACACATTTGTTTCCCCTGATCTGTCACCTTCCCAACAGATTGACATTAGTGACCTGCTAACCCTATTTCTCTAGGTATTTTCAGAATAACCAGGCAGGGTTGCACATTTTTTTCATTATATTCGAACTATGGCAAGGAAAACCCTTAATTTAAAACCCTACCGAATCGCTAAGTCCCGGAAGACAATAATTGAAAAAGAGATAGAGGAGATGCTCAAGGCAGATATAATCAAGCCCTCTGAATCTCATTGGTCCTCCCCTATTGTTTTAGTTGCAAAGGCTGATCAATCCTGGCGTGTATGCATAGACTTTAGAAAACTCATTTCCACCTCGTTATTTGACAACTATCCTATGCCAAGAATTGACGACCTGATAGAAAAATTGGGATCGGCCAAGTATATATCCACCCTTGATCTAACCAAATGTTACTGGCAGGCCCCCTTAAACTCATACGAACTAGAAAAAATGTCCTTTTTAACATCACAAAGTCTTACCTTTCAGTCTTCGTGGAGCCCCAGCCACTTTTCAATGCCTCATGGACAGACTGCTAAAACCATACTCAGCATTTTGTGGGGTATACCTAGATGATATTGTGGTTTATAGTGATTGTTGGTTTGAACATGTTCACCATCTGTGTGAAATCCCGTGGGCCCTGAGGAAAGCCTGCCTGAGAGGCAACCCATGAAAATGTCATCTTGTACAATCCGCAGTGAAGTACCTCAGATTATTTGTTGTGAACAGCCATATTCAACCGCAAACCGAAAAAATAAAGGCAGTCAGCCAAACACCTAACCCCAAGACCAAAAGAGACCTATGTTTCTTTCTAGAGTTAACATGCTATTATAGAAGGTTTATACATAATTATTCCACGATAACCAGTAAGCTAAGAGACAAATTAAAGAACACACAGCCACAGAAGCTAGTCTGGGGTAAAGAGGATCAAGCAAGTTTTGACAGATTGAAAAACATACTTTGCAACAAACCCATCCTTAAAATGCCAGACTTCAATAACGAATTTCTGTTACAAACAGATGCATCTTTGGTGGGATTAGGCGCTGTATTCTCGCAAAAATACAATGGCATTGAACATCCTGTGTTATATGCTAGCAGGAAGGTTTTTCCGAGAGAACCAGTGCTTAATTTGTGGGGGTATTTTCCAGGGCTCAGCCCTGAATCCTGGCACTTATCTTCTCCAGATTCAGTCTGATTATTATGTGGTGCTTTGGCAAGTTTATTATTTTAACTCTCATTCAGTAGTTGTCACACAGCAAGCAACAACAGTGTGCACTGGGACACATTTCTTCATCCTAAACTGGCTCATTGTTATTCGTGAACATGATGACACGTGGGCAGGGCAATGCTAGTTATCCATTTTCATGGATAACAATGAGTTGGATGGTGACAATGCTGGATGCTTGTGCTGGCCATGCCCACACACTTCTCCAGTCCCATAGGTGCAGCTCCACTACTATAATAACCAGCAACATCACCACAGTAGGTGTGGGTTGGCAACAAGAAGACGATCATCAGCCAGCAACTACATCACTTGGACAAGACCAGGCAAAATGCCACTACTTAAGAGGAGTGTCTGTCATGAGTGCCTACCTATACACAGATATTTTGCTGCAGTGTTTGAAAGGCATGTTGATCAGTTTAGGAATGGTTTTTCCTGCATTTGTCAATCAATTTACCATAGGAGGAAAGAGCATTTGCTCTTTTTCTGTGGATACTGTCGATAGATGGTCACCATGTTCCACCTATAGAATCCAAGCAAAATGTTAACGATGAGGGTGTGTTTAAAGAAGCAGTCAAACATTTGCCTTAAACTAGTAAGCTAAGATATTTTATGTTGACTGGTATTTGAAAATTGCACATCTGCCCTGTGTATCCATGACCCACGATAGCCAGTGGGAGTTGCAGGTTTAACCTTAAATCTGCTGACACTGTGGGGCACAGCCGGCCTTGCTGGCAATAGGAGGCAGGACGTTACAAAATTTGATGTATCCTAGGTGTGCTGGAAAATAATTTGTCCCTGGCACTTATTTTATTACAAATGAAGCACTACAGAGAACAATCCTATGCTACTGTCGAGCTTGAGGCCTTGGTTATACATTTGGCTTTCATGCAACTAAGATATTATCTAACTGGCAGAAAGTTCATATTGATTAAGGATCACTTGTCGCTGACCTATATGAGCTTGTGGAAGGACTGCAAGGCTAGGGTAATGTGGTGGTTCTTGGACTTACAACCCTTCTGTTGTAATGTTGTACATCAAAATGTCAAGAACCGGGAAATGTCAACTTTTAAGCTGGTTTCCTATCAATTAAGAAGGGGAAGTTAAAAACATAAGGGGAAGGGTATGTGACAAGTCAAGGGAATTCATCCCTTCTGCCAAGGGGGCTAGGGAGGTGAGCCCACTTCGCATGGCCCTCCCTAGGGGATTGGGCAAGTGGGACCTCTCTGGGGAAGACTCCCCATTAGGAGACAAGGGGCCTCATTATGGTGGGTTGCCGCTGGATCCGTAATATTTTACTGGCGCCTGACTTCCCAGTGCCACCGGCTCATTACGAATCCGATGGCCCAGGAAGTCAGGCTCTGGCAAATTGTAAGTCCCCATTCTTATAGAATCCTATGAAAGAGGGGGCATGGAAGTACGGGCACCGTTAGCAACGGTGCTGGTGCTTCCGTGACCAGTTTGCCTACTGTGGCCACTGCTCCTGGTAGGGTCAGACCTGTCAGGCACAGCGGCCATGGCAGGCAGACTCAGAGTTTGCCAATCCGGTAACAAGGTTGCCGGTGAGCTTGTTTCCAGACCAGCAAACTCATAATGAAGCCAAAGGACTCCCATTCCACTGAGGCACTACCTCTGTCATTCCCCATGATGGCATACATGGGGCTGCTTTATATGCAAAACCATATTAAATTCGAAAAACTTGGCTGAAGAGAAAGCTCACTTGTACCGTTATAAGCAAGAAAGAGACTCTATCCCTTTAAAGAAAAACCTCCAATTAACTTTGACAATAAGTTTGAAGGAGTACATTCCGAACGAAGGTGAGGGAGAGGAACGCATACTCAGGCATGGGAGGTGCCCTGGAAGCATAACACCTGAAGGAGGCAGAGCTAGAGGGAGCCGCGGAACCCACAAAGGTCATAACTGCTTTGAACGCAAGAAGCAAATACTGTAGAGCCGGCGGGGCGTTGATCCTGAGAAGCCGAGGAAACGGGAAGCCAGTATCCGATTGTGGCATGACCAGGAGAATGTTGTGGTGGGCCGGTTGCCCGCATAACAATGCCGATACCACAGCGCTGAAGAGTGAGCTAATGGCCTGGTTGCTAGAAGGGATACTGAGACGCTAAGAGAGCGAGACAAGAGTGGAAAGAAGAGGACGCTACCTAGAACAAGCCAAGAGAGAAACAGAACGGAAGCAAAGGTCCCAGGCAATTACAAGCCCCAGAGATAATCCCCTGTAGTCTTGAAGGTAATGGGAAAAACAGGAGGATGGAGAGGCCGCTGAGAACTCCTCATGTAATCCGATGGACTCGTCCCAGTATAAATGATGAAACTTCAAAAGAAAAGTCGGTGAACTTGCACTGTAATAGTTCCACAGAAAGAAAAGCACATAGCACAACTAACACTGAGCGGGAGGTCAGCAAAGGTTGGGTAACACTAGCCTGGGAAGAGGGGAAGGTTCCCAATCATTCAAGAAGCACAGAGTGGAACATTTCAAAGAGAGAATACTATGAAACAAAGATAAGAGGAACCCATAAGATAAAAGAGACGCCAACACAGAAAAGGGTTTAAAGAACACATTAAACAAGGTACAAATAGGAAGTAGTAATTCACAAGACTACACAGGGCCCTTTAACCTGGATCAAAGGATACAACAAAGGTCAAGAAGGGAAGAATGGAAAGCAATCCGTAAAGAGAAGGGAAAAGACAAAGCTCATGTGAGAAAGTTGTGCAGTAGCACCTGGAGCGTTCCAAGTGCCAGATGGAATTACCAATAAATTATCTCAGGCCCAAATAACTGGACAGACTCAAAGAATATGGCAAAATAGTACTTTATTATCAGCTCAATAAAGTAGTGTAACCTGGTGAACAAACAGATTGTAGCTCACACACTCTCAAAACATTTTAAATACACAAAAGGCTTTATACCTCAATGTACGTCAGCTATGACGTCATCCTGTGTGGCAAACAGTAAAAAACTATCAAACGGAGGGATGGGTTATGGAAACATGTACACCTGTAGCTTATTTAGGTCTTAGTAACATCATTGGCTACCCCTTATCAAGTAAGCACACCTTGAACTACCTCTAACTGCATATAATATAGATAGTAGCAGAATAACAGAAGCAGATTGGCTTCTGCAACAATACATCATTACATAGGCCTTCATGATTGGTTGGCATTCTCTCCCAACCTTGGACATTCAACGTGTTAGCAGCACGTAAGCAAAATGAAACCCAGGTGCGGGGAACAACGTCAGACAACTACCCACTGGGCCAATTAGCAAACCATTTCTCATCAGTTAGGCCCTAAACCAAGGCTTCTTCTTTGTAGTTGACCCTGCTGACTGTTCTCTTCCTCAGAACTTTAAAGGGAGTGAAGGTACATTGCTATCTTCGCCTGGAGCTTAATGAATAGGTCTTCATTCCTTGCCTTGCATCACGTGTGAGGAAAACACGATTTTGTCTATTCTGACCATCTATTTAGTGCTATTTAATTCAATTATATTGGGTGCTATTACTCCTGTTGGCCTCTGTTGGCTTGGTAACTCCGTCTTGCATATGCTTTCTGCATCTTTAATTGTTCAATATTTGGCACTTGCAAATGTTCACTCCTTTGCTTAATCTAAGAGAAATGTGTTGTGTGTATGTATCATATCTTCTTCAACTCGTTTCGTACCTTGCAGTTGCTTCTTGCGGCATCATCCTTGATCCTAAGCCAAGCAAATATTATTTGTTCTTGTACAGAGCTGTATTCCAGTGCCTGTCAGCTCTGCAGCCCTGGTATTTCTCCCTCAGGCTTCCTACTTCCTATTTATACAGAGTTGACGTCTATTTTCTCATTATGGCTGCATTACCGTGTTATATTTTGGACTGCAGCAAGCTTCAATATATCTCATCTACCTTGCTTTTCTGTATGAATAAATCTACTGCATCTCATCTCACTTATTTTCTCAATGTATATGATTTCTTCGTATTTGCATATATATTTACTGTTACTTCAGTCACATCTTCATTCTTTTAAGTATTCGCATATCGTTTCAGTGCACCCTGGTGTCTTTTCTTTATGACGTCACTGAACACTCATCAAATTTCACTTATAACTCTTCTATGTTCAGTGGTGTCTGCAGACATCCCTTCTACCACGTCAGTTCGAGGGTACATTCCATACGGTTGTCTGAGCGCATAACGTCTCTCATATCTTCGATGCGGTATTGGGATGATATCTGGTGTCATGCACAGTGTCTTCTTGTTTTTCCAGTATGACAGAGGTGAGGGGCCGGGCACTATAGATGATGTGTACACTTGCCTCTCTACATTCCCCCCTCTGGTCGAGTCCTCAACCAACTCCTCAATTTTCTACACCTTTTCACCACACTGTGGTTTCTTCGGAATCCATATTTTCATTATTATTATTATGTGCTCATCCACACTTCAGGTCATATGACAACACTCTCCAGTTGGTTGACAGAACACCCAACGTCCCACATAGTTCTTATGATCCTTGGGGTATGTAAGACAGGCATGGCATCAAGAGAGACACATATAGTACCATTTCAAAACCTTTATTCAATTTATCAGGATGGGTGAAATGCCTTCCTCGCTCTATCGCTATGGCGGGTTTTCCCAGCCTAAATAAACGAAGGAATGTCAAAGTCAGTGGGCCTCATAATGGCTTTGGCGGTAGCCATGCCGCTATTGGCGGCATGGCTGCCTCCAAAACCGGGTCCGGGTTCCCTGAATGGGGAATTACCGGGCCATTTCTAAGTTTGGAGAGCCTGGTAATTCCTCCCTCAGGGAACCCGGGCCCGGACCTTCCCCATTCCCATTCGAGCTCCCATAGGGCTCAATGGGAATGGGTGCAGGGAGCTAACAACGGGCCGATTACGACCGGCCCGTTGTTAACTCCCTGGTCCCCTCATGGGGACCAGGCGTCCTTACCAGGTCCCGCCAGGGTACCTTGTAATCAGGCAGAATGGGTTTAACGGGCCCGCATCAATTAGTGGCACCCGTTAACCCATTCCGCCAAGATTGTAATGAGGCCCAGTAAGTCCAAATCAAAATGTCTGTCTGTGTAAAACCTATACTGGCCCTCATATCTAATATTAAACACAGTGTAGGGATATTCCAGTTTAACTAAACAGTGTTAAAAGTAAAGACATGGATTGAGCCCCCACTTTTGATCCCCCCGGGTGTACAAATTGGAGCATCGTGGAATGACACGACCCCCCACCTGCCGAGCAAAAATCCGCTGAAAAATGGACTGACCTTTCCCCCGAAAAGCCGGCTGTCCTGGACCCCCTCCACCCTGACGCACGTGAGAGAGAGGAGAGCGGCGGTGCGCCATGGAACATCAAGGAGTTCTGCCACGGGATAAAGTGAGGCAGGGTCCGCGGTTCGTCCGGAACCCACTTCCCGCCCCCCCACAGCCTCGAGGGAGCAGGAGAACTAAGCAGGTGAGAGGCGGTGCGGAGACAGGCGTCTGCACCCCGCAGGCACCAAACCGCAACAGGACCGGGCCGCAGGCCTGCCCCGTGAGGGTGTTCTGAGGCCTAGCACCTCGCCCCGAGCCCCCACGGCCCCCCGGCGTGCCCCTGTGCTGATCCTGGTACCCAGAGGGCATCCAAGCCCCAGAGAGGAGACGGCAGTCCAAAAGATCTCAGAACTCTGCGCCAAACCCATGTGGGGGCTCCGTTCCAAACAATCCACCAAGCCGTGCGTAAGCCAAATGTAGAGCGGCTGCGCTTCGCGCTTAATCTCACCCCAGAAGCGGGGGATACCCACGGTAAGCAGAGATGAGGAGATCACTGTCCCAGCCCACACCCCTTCATCTGCACATCGCGCAACTTTGCAGAGCCCCTGAAGAGCACCAGTGGGCCTCCTAACGCATTCAAACGGCTCCTATTAAAGGAACACCAGCACAGTAACAAGACATTAAAGGCAGGTCAGAGGGTTGGGCCCCCGAATCTGGAACGTGTGCCCTTCTCTGAATGGACGGAAGTAAGCGGCTCACAGAAACACGGAAGAGCTAGGGGCCTGATCATAACTATACTGACCCAGATTACGGTGTACTGACCCCCAAATGGACAAATAAAGAAATAAACAGCACCTTGGCCACCCCAAGATCACGCACAGGTCATCCTGCACTCTGAGAGGCCCCCAGAGGTGCACCCAGCTTGTTAAATAGAAACCACACCAGACGGAGGGTAAGGCCCCTGGAAACAGGGCGAGTGCCTCCTCCTACCACATGGACAAAGCACCTATACGCTGCCAACGTCCCATCGGTACGTTCCCGAGGCACTAACTTGACGCTAAAGTCTACCCACCACTGTCAGAAAGGTACCAGCCCACGCAACCTGTAGCGGGATAGTACAGAGGGTAAGGCCCCCAAAACAGGGGGGCGTGTGCCTCCTCTGCCTGCTGCAACAAACGATTTATGACAGCAACAAGGAATATTGTCCAACTAACCCTACCGCCAACGAACCATATGGACATCAGGCACACATTGGCCCCCTTCGCTTATACCTCCATCCCGCATACAACCACTGAGTCCACGATGGCAACAGCATTACCGCAGGGAACGATCTTGCCGCAGCAACAAAAGGCGATATTGCTGCCTTGCTCAGAGAAATTAAAAACCTGGGCACCAATATAGGGGGCAAGATAGATAGAATCACCCAAAGGCTGGACAGCATGGAAGATAGGCTTGAAGGAGTAGAGAGCAACCAGGCCTCCATTGACACCCTTGAGGTGCAACTCGATCAGAGACTGTCAGAACTGGAACATAGGGAGGAAGAGTTCAGACTCAAGCTTGATGACTTGGAAAACAGAGAGCGATGCAACAACTTACGCATCTTTGGAAGCCCGGAAAGCGAAGGTGAAACAGAGGCCGACCTGAAGGAAACGCTCCACAACATTATCAAACTCATTGTATCTGACGATGCTGTAGGCAAACCGACGACGGAAAGAATCCACAGAGCCGGTGGCCCTCCGGGAGGTCCACGATCAGTTCTCGCACGATTTCATCGATTCCGAGACAAAGCTCGAATCCTCGTAAAAGCCAGAAAATGCAATGCAATCAGCCTGGGAGGAGCCCAAATTTCGATATGTCAAGATCTCTCCTCTTTAACATTAGCCCTCCGAAAGATGTGTGGTCCCCTCACAAGGAAACTTCTCGCTTACATTTGAATATGAAGGAACTAAATTTAGACTGCAATCTGAAAAAGAAATAAGGAAATGCATCTCCGACCTCCTCAGCCCCCAGGAAGAGGGTGATAATGAAGGGGAAGTGCAAAGAGAAGATCGAGAATGGCGAACCCAAGGCGCCAGGAGAAAGAAAGTAAAGGGATCATGCAAGTTCCGGAGAGGTAACCTCTCCCCATAGGGGGACAATCGAAACTAAATGACCCTGGTAAGATGAAGCTATATAACTTAATTGTCAATGCTTTGAGGGATGTTAACATGTACATAGTTCCAAGACGATAATGAAGAATTTCAGGGGGGAACCAAAGAAGGGCTCAATTAAAATAGAGAGGCAGCAACCGAACAAGGGGCGTGAAGTAACGGCCCCCTCAGGTGGTTCGATGCGGACTCGGTGCGGTCAACCGAGCCCACTCGGACGCCATTAACGGGGAATGGGGGGGGGAGTGGGGAGGGTCGGGAGGGGTTTAAAATAGGGAAAGGGGTCAGAGCAGCACCTATCTCACTTCAAAACAACCAATGCAGCGCACAATCGAAGATAAATGAACGACATTGATCGCACAATGGAAGGCACCTTCCTATAACACTGAGCAATGGCGTCAATCACCGACAAAGGGAAGACTGCCCTTCTAAGGGTAGGGACACTCAACGTAAAAGGACCCAACTCACCGACAAAACGATCACTCGTGGCCAGAGAATTACGCAGGGCCAATTTTGACATTCTCCTTTTGCAGGAAACGAAATACATGAGAGGGGAAGAACGGAGGATCCTGGGGAAATCCATGGGAACCGAATTATGGATCTCCGGTCGACTGAGAAAGGGTGGTGTGGGTATTCTCATTAGAAAGGGGATAGAATTTGTACTCACCAAGATATGGTCTGATGTAGAGGGACAAGCCTTACTCATTACGGGTCACATAGGCGAAGTGGATGTGACCATTGCAACCCTCTACTCCCCAAACACAGGAGAAGCTAGATTCCTTTCCAAAGTGATTCCTAAGATTCTATTTGAAGCAACAGGCCACATCATCTTGGGTGGGGACTTTAATCAGTGGGCGGAACCTTCCAGGGATCGGAAACCCGACAAAACCACTGCAAAACAACAGAACAGGGTAGAGCAGACTGAATTGGCAAGAATGTTGGCAATGTACAACATGAGGGATGCGTGGAGAGACCTCCATCCCGAGGAACGAGCCTATACCTTTTACTCAACCCCCCATAGCACGCTAACCTGAATTGACTATATATACTTATCCAAAGAGCTTGCTGAAGTAACATCACATTCAGGGATCACACCAATCACCTGGTTCGACCATGACATGGTGCTCACAGATATGCAATGGGTGAATTTACTGACTAAGAGTGGAAAATGGCGCTGCAATGAGAGCCTCTGGAAAGACGCAGTTTTCAAGGAGGAACTGGAAACCGAAATCGCCCAATTTCTTGAAGCTAATAACAATGGAGAAGTCTCGAAACAAATGGTGTGGGAGGCGGGAAAGGCCACATGGAGAGAGATTCTAATAAGAGAAGGGTCGACAAAAAAGAGGGAACAAAAGATTATCGAACAAAGACTACGAACTGAAATGCATCAACTAGAGGACGATATCAGGAGGGGAGTGGGGATCGATGAAGTGAAAATGAACAAAGCAAGAGAAAAAAGGAACAAATTGAAATTATTAGAATACGAACAGACAGTTCGAAAACTAAGATTCCTAAAACAAAAATTCTATGAAAAGGGAGACAAGGCGGACGCACTATTAGCAGCCAGACTTCGTGAACAGAGGGCGGAGCGGAGGGTTCTAGAAATCACCGAAGATGCTCCCACCACCTCAAATATTCGTCACACAATCCCAGAAAGCTTTGCCAATTTCTATGAAACCCTTTACTCTCCGGAAACTGACCCTGAACATCCAGAGATAGACGCCTACTTATCCTCCATAAACATACCCCAAATACCACTTCCAGACGTTGAAATACTAGAATCTTCCATAACTGAACAGAAAGTTCAGGCGGCAATACAAAGACTAACAATAGGCAAATCCCCAGGAGAAGATGCCTACACAGCCAGATTCTATAAAACCTTCACCACATCACTAACACCTTTCCTAACGGAACTCTTTAATGAAATAATGGACTCTGGGAAACATCCAGACTCATTCACTAAAGCATTGATCACAGTTATCCCCAAAGATGGAAGAGTCCCCACAAAATGCGGATCATATCGCCCTATCTCCCTACTCAACCTTGATGCGAAAATCTACACGAGAGTCCTGGCCGCAAGGCTAGAAACACTGATGCCGCAACCCATACACCCTGACCAAGTCAGGTTTATATTGGGGAGCCAGGGAGCTGATACAATGCGCAAAATGTTACACCTTATTTATGCAGCCCAAACAATGCTTAATGACCCGGTCCTGCTTTCCATCGATGCAGAGAAGGCTTTTGATAGGGTGGAATGGGGATTTCTGAAAGCAGTATTACGCAAAGTAGGGATGGGTCCAAGGTTTAGAAAGGCAATACACGCATTATACACAGACCCCAAGGCGTCGATATTCGTAAATGGCGAATACTCTAGATGGTTCAACTTACAACGTGGAACCCGCCAGGGATGTCTGCTCTCTGCTATCCTCTTCGCACTTTCTCTAAAACCCCTAGCAATCACAATGAGAGCGGACCCCACACTAGAGGGTATTCAATTGGGACCAACAGAATACAAAGTAGCTCTTTGTGCAGATGACATCCTCCTCCATATTACTAACCCTGTAACCTCTGTTCCCAGAGCCCTCTCCCTGTTGGAAGACTATGGGAAACTCTCGGGATTCAAGGTAAACAAGGCGAAGTCCACACTTTTCCCCCTACAAGGGCAAAAAGAATCAAACGCCACCAAGTTCTCTACACTGGGTCTTAAAATCAAACATGCAAAACTACAATACTTAGGGATAAAAATCACTAGAGATTTGAATGACCTATATGAAGCGAATTTCCCCCTTCTGTTACAACAGTTCCGAGCTGACCTGACAAGATGGGACAAACTTACAATCTCATGGCTGGGACGCCTTAATGCGATCAAAATGGTATCCCTCCCCCGGTTCCTATATCCCTTCCAAATGTTACCCATCAGGATCCCAAACAGTTTCTTTGTAGACACCAAAAGAACCATCCTTAACTTCCTTTGGCAAGGAAAGAAAGCGAGAATTCCGTACAAAACCCTAATATTCCCAAAAGAGAAGGGTGGGGTTGGGATCCCTAATATACAGAAATACTACAAAGCCTCCCAACTTAGAATACTGATTCCCCATTTGCGCAACCACATAAACACACAATGGGTCAATATGGACAATCACTACTTCTCACCAGCAACAGTATCTGAATGGCTCTGGTCTCCCAAGAAGAGAATTCGCAGAAAACTTAAGGAACATCCGATACTGAGCACTAAATGGGATATTTGGACACAGGGTAAAAACATGCAAAACATCACCTCGTGGCTTGCTCCTCTCAGCCACCTATGGTCCCCAGGATCAACGATCACATTCCAAACGTAGTAAGGTTCCAGACATGGTATGAAGCCGGCTTAGAGAGAGTAGGACAACTACAAAAAAAGGATTCCTTGATTTCACTCCCAGACCTCTCTGAAGCCCTTGGAATAGGCCCGCTATCGACCTTCCAATATTTACAAATAAAGAGCATCTTGACAAGACCTATGTGGAAGCCCAACTGATGAGAGACCTTACGCCCTTTGAGAGGATACTTGACTCTAGAACACAAATGAAAGGCCTAATATCAGCGATGTACAAGGAGCTCATAGGGGGCGGAGGTGAGTCCACGGATTCCTTAAAAGACAGATGGGGGAATGACTTCGGTGAACAAATCACCCCGTAACTGTGGGACACAATATGCCAAGCTGCGACACAGACATCCATCTCGAATCAATATAAACTACATGTGATCAAGTTGCTACATAGATGGCAATACAACCCTGTTAGACTCTCCAAAATGTTTCAAACAACAAGCCCAAAATGCTGGAGGGGATGCGGCGAAGACGCAGACTACTGGCACATGTGGTGGAGGTGCACGCAAATAAAAGTCTCCTGTAATGAGGTCCTGGGCTGGATTGAAGAGATTGACAGTATTGCCAGAACAATTGATCCTCACCTGATACTATTCAGTTTAGAGAAGGACGAGGATGAATGGGTCAGGGTAAGAGACCTCGCCCCGCAATTACTCTTGGCAGCTCGAGCAACACTTGTCATGAAATGGAAGTCTGCGGCAGTCCCCACCAAAAGCGAATGGATCAATGTTGCCACCAACTTATGTATAATCGAACACATAACGGCATCACTGCACGGCAAATCAGCACGGATTGAGGCCTTATGGATGGACTTCAAGAATAAATACCTCCCCAATGGGCTCTTTCGCAATAGAAATGACACACGCAAAGGTGACAGACAAGTAACGACCTAGAAATAAGCGCCTAGATATTGCTATCGAAAAAACCTGTTCCCTGGGAGTGTTCCCTACAAAATACTCGGATGTGATCCTCAGCTGCAATCTGCTGCATTGACTAAGCTATGAACTGCATGACCCACAGGGGGGAGGGAGGATAGAAAAGGGAGAGGGGAAAGCATGTTCTCTAAGAAAAACCAACCAAGACCAACACACCTGTTAGAAGGCGTGCTGAAAATAATGTCTTTTTCTTTATATTCTATTTATCACTTTTGGTTTGTTGTGCAACTACGAGCTCGAAAATGTGTTGTAACATGACTCTCACCTGTAAAACTAATAATAGCAAATTTACAACAAAAAAATATGTACTTCAAAAGAATGTTCACCAAAACCTATAGACACTCTCTAAATTCCAATGCTTACTTTCCAATACAGAATCGTCAAGTACTGGTTGACTTCAAAATGTTCACCAAATATCTGGGCTCCCTGCCCCAAGTCGAAAGCACACTTGTCTTCAATGCACAATCTTCACATCGTTTACTAAGAACTCAGAGTCCCATTCCCCAAGCTTAAAGCACACTTGCTTATCTATGTTCACAGGTTTCACCAAGAGCTTAGGGGTTTCCTTCCCCAAGCTCGCACCATTCTTGGTTCAAGTGTTCCCATTGTTAACAGGAGCTTTGAATTCCCCTTCAAAGCTCAAAGCACTTCATCACAATGTTCACTTGGATTAGCAATATTCGCTAGGTGCTCAAGGTTCTCTTCCTCAAGCTCAAAGCACTTGTTCAAGACGTTTAACAGGGTTCACAATGTGTAACAGGAGCTCCGGGTTCCCTTTCCCAAACTCATAGACACTTCTTTACAATTCTTAATGTTCAACAGGTTTCCTTCACCTTCTGCTATTCTTCAGTGTGAGCTCCCCTGGACGTGGCCAGTTTGCAGACTGCACGGTCCTCCCATTACAGGTCATGCAACCAGTGACTCTTACAGTTTGAACAGTTTCGCTTTATAGCTCCTTCTGAGTTTGTTGGGACTTCTGGTCTAGGCGTAGTTGTCAGGCCGCATGGCCGACCCACTACAGGTCACGCAACCAGTTGCCCTAGTCTGGCTCTTGGCCCAGCTCTTAACCACCTTTTGAGGCTTTGTTAGTTTCTTAAAATGCCTCTTTGTATTTCTTGGGCATCTCTATGCCCCTGGTGCTATTTCTAGTAACCACCTTTCTTATGGCTGCTTTTTAAATAGATTGCCTTTCCAAAATGGGCCCCTCTGTGACCCTCATTTCACTATCCGTTAGTAAAAAGGGCTCCTACTTTCTCTGTATTCCTTTCCTGCCTTCTCCTGGTTTTATTTCAGTATTTTCGTAATTTTGCTCTCACGTCACTAGCTCCCCTTGGCACCATCTTTTACTTTCCATTCAGCAATTTGGGGAGATTCAGTTCGATACAATGTTTCTCTTTATTGTCAATTACCATCAAGACTCTTCAGTCAATCCGTAGCTCTTATGCATGCCGATCGCACGCAGTCACTCAGATACTCTGTAGCTATACAATCTGGATGGGCTTGTTTGCTTCTCCTTGTTCTGCTGCTTCCTCTTCTGCTCGCTTTCTTGCTCTGCTGCTGCCTGGACTTTTATACTATTGTACCTTGTTAAAGGCTCTCTGTATCTGCTTTGATTGGCTTTCCTGACTCCAATCAAGCCAATCACTGGAACATGCCTGACTTCAGAGCCTCCAGGCTTCCTCTTCTTCGTCCCAGTACCATAGTGACTTTACATTCAGGTAATCCTCCTTGATCAAGGATGCGTCTTCCTCTTCTCAGTACTTTGCACATTGTCATGGGATAAGATACAGTCACAGTAGCCTACAAAGGCAAAGGTGGAGTAGGATGGATCATTGTCAGGAAAGGGGGAATACCATGTCTCACCCCCAAATACATTCCTCTTATTCTTGGAACCTTGTGGAGTTAAATGGGAATTGTTTATTTGGGTTTTTTAAAAGGAAGTGCCTCTCCCTTGTGAGTGCTCGTCCTCTTTTCTACTCTCAGAACGTTTTCTGAGATAGGTAGTAGACGTTACTCCCCACTGTTCTGATCTAGTCACAATATTCTGCAAACCTGGACGAGGGAGGTTTATGCAGGGTTGACAATAACCCATCAATGCAGAGGGTAGGTGGGGTAGGCCATCACTATGATGTAAAGAATTCTATGCCTCGCCCAATGTATTTACTTCATCTGTTCTTTGTTTTGGCTCTTGGTAGCCGATCTTTTCTGTATTCATGGAACTTCTCTTGCTTCACTGTCAGTGGGTGCAGGAGGGTGTAAGGGTCTCTCCTTTATAAAGATTTACGTCATTCAAGTGTAACCAAGCTCTTCTTACTTCGATCTTCACTGCAGTGGGAGTGACCCCCTCTACTATGTACGATCCTTCAAAACATAGCTTATTCCAAGTGCAGACAAAACTCTTTACAAGCACTTGTTCACCAGGGTACAAAATAGGTTGTTTCAGCAAGTCTATTGGATCAACTCTTAACCTTCTTCGACCCTTCCCTCCGATTTTTGAACTGATGGGAAATAAAAGAAACACTAGCAGACATATTTGTCAAATAATCATAGATCTCATCCAGTGATGTTTTTACTACACTATGGGCATCAGTTTCTGTTTGAGTGGGAGGAGAAAGGAGTACTCTCATAGGGCGTCCAGTCACTAACTCATTAGGAGTCCGGTGGTGATCTGAGCCATGCTGGTTCCTCAGTGCAAATAATGCAAGGGGTAGGCAATGTAGCCATCCCTTCTTCAAAGTAATTTTGATCTTAGCTATCTTTTCTTTAAGGAGTCCATTTAGCCTCTCACATATAGCATTCGCCTGTGGGAGATAGGCCGATGGAAATGTGTGCTTTATGCCTCATAAAAGAGTGACCTGTTTGAACATTTCATTTACAAAATGCAGCCCATTTTCAGACTGCAGAGCTTCGCACACACCCCATCTAGGAAACACCTCACGTACGAGAAATTTGGCATCACATGTGGCATCGGGGTGCATGCATGGACCTGCCTCAATCCACCTGGAAACGGGACATACTACCACTAACATCTATCTGTAACCCTTGCATGTTTGCAACATATCCCTATAATCTATATGTAGATGCTGAAAAGGACCATTGGGTCTTGGGATTCCTCCTCTCACTGTTCGCAAAGTGTGCCCTGCTGTGAACTTCTGACAGATAATGCACTTCACAATAAACAGTGGCATGTGTTCCAACAAATTTGGTGAAAACCAGTCTTCTGCAATCATGGGAGCAAGGCTCTCACTCGTTGTGTTTGCGGGGTAGTGAAGCTGCTCCAGCACCATCTTCAATAATGATAGAGGCATAACACCCTTTCCAGTGCTATCTTGTCTCCATATAGCCTATGTGGGGATAACGAACACCCCTGTCTCTTTCATAAATCCTGCTCTTCTTGTGGGGCTCGACTTTGTAGCTCAATTAACTGTACAATGGATAACATATTAAAACCTTCTAGAAATATTTGGAAAATATGCTGCCCTTTTGGCTTCAACTTAGAAATCATATCTGCCCGGGGTGCGTTGTTGTGCGCCGAGGAAAATGGCCGCTTGACTCGCGTCGTCCGCAGCCAACAAAATCCTTCTTTAATAAATCCTGTGGATAACCGAAATATTTAGGACGGACGAACATAGGAAATGTGAGTGGAACCCCTGGGGAATATCCTATGCAAGTTCCATACTGATCCGAGCCTCAGAACAGGGAGAAGACGCGCTCCAACTCTGCAGCGGGGAGTAAAAGCGCGCCAATGTATGCAGGCACAGAGACTCGATCTATACTCAAGCGCCGGAACCCGACTCTCCACAACACCAGAAACACAGCGGCTCCCGGTCGTGGATGTGGAGCCAACACACACTAGCTGCAAAGAGCCAAGACCCTGATTGCCATGGCATAGGGGCCCAGAGAGCAGCGGGCACTGGGAGAGAGTGGAGCTTGTGAGTTTGCCCGTCCCCCCAACGACATCAGCAACACAGAGGCGCAGGGTGACCTGGACATGGCTCCGAAGACCAGGCAAGGCATCAGGGCTTAATTGAATGTGGCCCGACCCGAGGATCAGCAAAGCCGATATTGGGTTGCAGCGGGCACAGAGGTTGAGTGCCACACGCAACACTGTGTGCGCACACGACAGCCCGCTCCCTGACAACACACGAGATCCGTCCAGACCTTCACGACACTAACTGGAGCCTGACACTTGCAGCCGGACCACATCAAAGGCTGATCCAAGGTACGTGCTGAGCCCTTGACCCACACATTTGCTCGCAGCCCAACCGAGAGCGCCACACAGAAACCAGGTTCCTGACTCTGCAGGGCTCCCCCTGTGACACTAAGCCTCCTGGCTGTGTGGCCCATAACTGGTGGAGATGCCGTGGGGAACTGGCCACGGCATAACCCAGGGTCCCCCCGCCCTACAGCATTGGATGCAAGATACGGACACATCGGAACACTTAGCAAGCCTAATATAGGTTACCGGCTAGGCAAGTGAAGGAAACCCAGCAGTGGGCCCAGTAATACGAAGGACACAGAGACCAGGTCCCTGAAACAGCTGCTGGCTACAGGACCCATAGAAGCCTAACACGGCTCACCCCAACAACAACCACCAGACGCAGGTAAGACCATATCACCATACTCAAATTATCCACTTAACGCAAAAAATGAAAGCCCAACACAAAGATACACAAAATGACAGGGGGTGCTAAAAGCAAAAAGAAAGTCCCAATGGACGCATTTGCAGGGGTCTCAAATCAGGATCCTGAAACTACCCACACGCAATTCCAAGGGAACTCTGCGACAGAAACACCCACTGTTAGGGAGAATTCTCTGTAAAGGCTAATTTCCCAAACCTAGTGAGTCCTCCAGCAGCTCTGCTGGATGTTTGGGGTTTCTTTTTTTCTCCTGCTAAGAGTGAGACTCTTTTACTCCCACTCTTAGACATGATTTGAGGTGTTCCTTTATCTTTCCATGTGTTTTATGGGCTATGGGGTCTTTTACTCCATAGGGTCTCATGTGTTTTTGATGTGGGTTACACAGCACCCTCCGTGTTGCAACCCAGGGGTGTCGTAGCAACCCCCCAACATAGACTCCATACCCTGGGACTGACTACTGTCTCCCAGGGCATGTAAAGTCACCATTGGCTTTACTAGTCCCAAATTATGAACAGAAACCAGTACAAACCATCATATTCTGGATGTACTGGTCAGGGCAATTCGATTGCCCCGGGGTCTGTTGTTCGAGGGGGCACGTCTCCGTCCACCCTGATCGAGTTTTGGCTGGTGGCAGTGGATACTACTTTTTATATTCGACCGCAAATATATCTCTATGGGATTTTCCCATTGTTTGAGGCTAACAACTTTAATTATTTAATTGCTGTAGCCTCGAACATACCGCCGGTTTATTTATTTAATACTAATTCACTGGTTGGTATTTTTTGCCAGAACTCGATTCTAAAATGGCGTTTGTGTTCTCTTCTGTGACTCCAACCCAAGTCGAGCCCTTTGTTCCACCTTTTGGCGGGCTTCTCCACAGAAGCCTCCAAAAGTGGTGCCACTCTGTCTGGGTACCACAGGGAGTGTGGGAGGGGGTTTAGGCACCCTGGACTGAGTTGCCTTGCCAACTCAAGTCGCACTCTTGTGTGATTGGCCCAAGTGGTGAGCCGGCCGGCTCACCACTTAGCATGTTTGAGTGACAGCTAGGCTGAATGAATGGGGGTTTGCTGCATAAAAGCAGGGCTTTGGGGACTGGAACTTCAGAAGTCGCCACAGGACCTAAGAATCCGAGGAGGGAGAAGCTGAGCTGACCTGCAACGACGACACCACCGGTGGAGCCCTGCTGAACCGTCTCACCACTTTTCCCGACGACAGAGGAGATCTCCAGTCCAGAGAGTCTTCTTCCTTTGACTGGTTGGGATAACCAGTTTTGCCTTCTTTTCACCTTCCTGGAGCATCTCGTGGCCACCTTGCCCGTGCCAAGCACCCCGGCAAACGGAATACCATGGCTTACCACTACCGCGAAGAGAAGTTTAGTACCTTTTAACCGAACGAACTCTGCAGCTGGTTTCTTCCCTGGCAGTGCAACAACCTTCATCTTTCCTCCACGGCGAGACCTCCTCTTCCTCTGGACGAAACACCGACTTGCACCCGCTGCTAGGAACAACTGCCCCCGCTGGAACTTTCTTCACACTTAAGGTACTGTGTCCCGCCTGGCTTCCCTTGCGACAGATCGTTCGGGGTGACAGTAAAGCCTCGACTTTCTAACCTGGGCTGGCCTGGGACAACTTAGCTAACTTTTCCTGACTTTAATTTCATCCTTTTTGTGCGAACTATCTACAAGACTCTTTGGGCATAACCCCACTTTGTGAGCCTGGACCCCTTCTGCTTGCTCTCTCCAAGAGCTGGGCCTTGCAATTGACTTCCTTGCTCTCCAGTAGAACTCTGCCTATCCTGCCTTACTGTGGTTCTTTTAAAAGTATTGAAATTTGTGTGCTTCCATAACTCTGCCTTTTTCCCCTCCCTTTTTTTATAACTTATTAGACTGCCATCTTATGTTAAGCGATCACCTCTGTCTGAAAATAAGTGGTGTTTCTCACTTAGACTTGTCTAATAAGTAATTAGGGTTGTATATATATAATAGTGACTGTGTGCTGAACTTACTTACCTCTTTGTGCTAGTGTAATTTACAAGTGTGTCTTTAAATAAATAATTATATACTTTTACACCAAAGCTCTGGTCAGTGTTTGCTTGTGCTAATGTATCTCTGTACCTATTGTGTATACTCTACATACTGCCTAAATCTTCTTGAGGGAAGTCTGACTGCTCAGCCACAGCTACCAAGTGAATCTGTGTGGTACAGACTTCTACCAAGTGGGTTTACTGCCAAACACCTGTAGGGAACTGCACAGGTTTCTGCTTAACACCCACGCATGACATGGCCCCATATATGGCAGCAATGGAAAAGGGGTTTGCGGCCATCAACAATAAACTGGACGATATAGGAGAAAATATAGCGTCCATAGATTCAGACATCCGGTCAGTAAACGCTAGGGTATCAGAGGCAGAAGAAAGGGTACGCACCCTAGAAGACGCATCCACCACACAGACCAAGGCAATAGTGGATATTCACAAAGACATAAAATCCCTGAAAGCAAAGTGCGAAGACCTAGAATCCCGTTCAAGGCGCAACAACATACGGGTGGTCGGAATAGCAGAGTCCAAACTAAATATCCCTATGGAACAATTTTTAGAGGAGATCCTGCGTACACTGTTCCCGGAAGGCCAATTTTCCAGTCAGTTTCTAGTAGCGAGAGCGCACAGGACACTGCCCTCCCACCCCAAAACCAGGGGCACCAGCCAGAAAAATTATTGCCCGACTATTAAACTACCGGGATCGAGACCTCACCCTCAGACTGGCAAGAGAAAAGGCCCCCTGTCATATGATTCCAATCGAGTCCACATATACCCAGATTTCACGACGGGGGTGCAATCTGCCAGGCGCTCATTCGATACAGTGAAAAAAATGCTACGAGAGAGAAAAACAGGCTATGCAATGATGTTCCCAGCGAAACTCTGTATTCAGCACGCAGGTAGATCCCACTTTTTCGATACACCGGAGGAAGCCCTGGCTTATTTTGAATCAAACATCCCATCCTCATCCGGGAATACCTAACGGCTACTGTACAAGTTCAAGAAACGTTTATCTACACAAGATATCACACAGATTAGAATGAAAAGAGACGTACGGAAAAGACACTGATACTCTTGGGGGCTGCGACGCCGAGCGAGACGGCAATAAACGCCACCTCCAAAATTAAGAAACAACAAGCGGAACGGTGCTCCCCACGGAAGCAAAACATGCAGTTCACTCAAGGGATTACACTATCCAGTTGGGGGGATGGTGAGGGCAGTGGGTGGGGGGGGGGGACAGGCCTGTTGTCAAAGAAAAGTTGGGAAGTTCAAAGTTCAGTTATCTAAAAAAAACTGTCATTCGCTGTGCACACAGGATGCTCAAGAATCACCCTAACAAAAGGAAAAACAAAGCCCACAGATAACATGGCTATGAGGAACAAAAGTCTGGATCTGAAACTCTTGACCTGGAACATTAGAGGCCTGGTGAACCCCATTAAAGCAAGGAAAATACTATTGTACGCAAACAGGCACAAAGTGGACATCCTACTTCTTCAAGAAACGCATGCGAACCGAAAGATAACAGAAACATTTGCCCAAAACTGGGGCCAGCTACGATTCGCAACAAACTACTCAACACAGTCAAGGGGTGTACTAACATTGGTGCACAAACGCACTGGTTTCCAGGTGTCGAGAGATGAGACGGACCCAGAGGGAAGATATGTCATAGTGTGGGGAATGCTATATGGGCAGGAGATAATAATAATCAATACTTGCGGCCCAAATACTGACATCCCAGGTTTCTACCTACAAGTATTAGAGCAAATCACTCCAGTCGGCTCCGCACAAATGTTTTGGGGGGGGGAGACCTCAATACGATCTTGGATCCTACAATAGACTGTTCATCTACCACACAGAGTTCCCACACCAAAGCGGCTCTAGCTATTCTTCAGATCATGGAAACTTTACCCCTTGTAGACGCATGGAGGGAGAAGCACCCAGGTCAAAAGGAATATACATTCTACTCATACGTTCATGGTTCCAGCTCCCGGATAGACCTTTGGCTCTGCTCTCCCGAACTGATCCACTTCATGCAAGAATGCACTATACTCCCACGCACGATATCAGATCACTATCCACTCCTGCTAGAGATGCGACTGGGCGACACTCAACAAAACCCACGATCCTGGAGGATGCCCCTTTCATTGCTTAGAGATGAGACGACCCATTGAGGACCGAGATTATAGAATTCTTTAACCATAATACAGGATCCGTTAGTCCTGTGCTTACACTTTGGGAAGCATTCAAAGTGTGGCTGAGAGGCCACTTACTATCAAAGAGAGTGGGTACACTCAACACAATACGAAAAGATCTCAATCAAACAGCGCGGGAGCTGCGAAGACTAGAAATTATTCACTCCCTATCACCTGGAAAGCCCACCCTTCGACCATTGCAGGAACAAATGGCCAAATTTAAAGCCCTGCCGGAACAAGAAGTATACTACATGGTGCAACCAATAAGAGCCATGAGATATGGAGAAGGGAACAAAGCAGGACGCACAATGGCCAACCTTATCAAGAACGAATATGGAGTCAAGCATATTACGAGCATAATGGACACAGAGGGCAGGGTACATACGAGCACCCAAGCAATTAACAAGTCTTTCCTAGAGTTCTACACAAAGATGTATACAAATACCGACCAGGTATCAGCAGAAGAGCTAAGTAATCATATGAATTTGTTTCCCATGCCCGAACGGAGCCAGGCAGAAAAAGAAGCATTGGTCCTACCAATAGCCCCCGAGGAAATTACGCAAGCTATCAAGGAGCTCCAACCAGGTAAAGGGCTGGGATCAGACGGCATTCCTGCAGATTTCTACAACATATACAATGAAGAGCTCACCCCTAAACTCATTGACGTATGGGAAGAAGCTCTAAAAAAGGGCGAGCTGCCATCCACAATGAAAGAGGCCATAATAACAGGCCTCCTGAAACCCCACAAACCTCCTCAGGACATTAACTCATATCGCCCTCTCTCCTTGATAAATGTGGACACAAAGGTATTCGCAAAGGTAATAGCTAACCACTTACTCCCCTACATGAATAAATTAATACACCCAACCAATCAGGGTGTATCTCCACCAGATCCACCTCCCTAAATCTCCGTAGGTTCTTTGCAATAGCCTCACAAATGGATCCGGGAGCAAAGGTAGTGGCAGTAGCCCTAGATGCTGAAAAAGCATTTGACTCTGTCTCATGGAAATATATGTACTCTATACTTAAGAAACTAGGCTTCGGGCGGGCATTCCAGAAATACATACAAGTCTTGTATAAAAATCCTAATGCTAAGGTCAGAACGAATAATATGCTGTCGACTGCATTTACACTTCAAAGGGGAACAAGGCAGGGCTGCCCACTGTCCCCCCTCATCTTTGCGCTCACAATAGAGGGAATGGCTGCCAGACTCCGTCATATTCACGCTTGGAGGGGAATACGCATAAGAGGCCCTACACAGTTCATCTCACTATACGCAGACGACACAATGCTATATTTGCGCAACATTGAAACTAATCTACCACCAGAAATGGAAGATATATCCAAATTCGCAAAATACTCGGGATATAAAATAAATAGACAGAAGTCTGAAATAATTCCCCCGACTCGAGCCACTAAACAATCTCAAGCCACAGCTCAATGTTGTTGGTCCCCAAGTACAGTACGCTATCTGGGAATAATCATGGCGATAGACAGCCCAACATTATACTCAAACAATTACGAGCCATATCTAGTACTATTATAGTAGAAACTTAAAGTCTCGGACAAACTCCCAATATCGCTATACGGCTGGATAGCTCTGCTTAAAATGGTGGTAGTGCCAAAGCTCTTATATCTATTCAGCAACCTACCCATTTGGCCAGGAAGGCAGTATGTTACATTACAAAAACTGGTATCCACATTTGTATGGGGAGGGGGAACAGTGAGACACCGCTGGCCCAAGATGTGCGAGAGGTATGAGACAGGAGGGCTGGCTGCCCCGGATTTCCTACTATACTATTATACGGCACAAGCACACTTCGCCAAGTACTGGACAAATGCCACTGAAGGGTATGCACATATACAAGCTGAGAAATTCGCAGCCTCCCCATTCAAATTACAATCCATGATTTTTGCCAAATGTTAAAAGATCAGGGGAGAAATAGATCCACTTAACTCCACAGTAAGAGCATGGACATATCTTGTTCCAAAGGGTCGGATGCATCAAACCATACTGGCCACACACATCACTATGGCACTATCCAGAACTTGCGCCAACCACAGACTCAACAATACAAAAAAAGTTGGATACAAACTATGAAATGAAACTGGGAGACTTGTATCCGGAAAGGAAGTTCGCCCCACTGGAGTTGGTCCAAGAAAAGATAGGCAAAGACCTCATGGCGACGTTACAATATCACAGGCTTAAAACAGCAATTAAAATGTTGTGGCCTGAATTCCCGGAAGAGCCGCAAATACACCCATTTCGGACTACAATAATGTCACCGGAGGGATTCCTGGGAGGCATATCCATATTATACAAGGCAGTACAAACACACACACCCTCCATTAATAATATAAAAGAGAAATGGGAACGGGACCTAAAAATAAACATAGAAGACTCACAGTGGTCCAAATATTGCCAATATACCAAATCTATCTCAATCAACCTTAGACTAATCCAATACAAGATTTTGAATCACCTACACATTACGCCCAACAGAATGTCCAAATTCGTCACCTCCAGACAAATCCACTGTCTGAAATGCAACATCCCAGCAACAAATTCCATTCACATGTACTGGGAATGCCCACCCATTACGAAATTCTGGGAGGAAGTAGCCAAAATCGTGAGTGAGATTCTGGACAGACACATACCAGCCACCCCAGTCAAATACCTTTCAGGAGATATAGGAAAGATTTCTGTCAAACACCGAAAACATTTTGGTATATCAAAAGCAGTGGCCAAGAGGAACATTCTCAAGGCATGGAAATCCAGAACGGCTCCAACTATACAAGAGTGGTTGAAGGATCTGATTTGGGTGCAAAACTGTGAAGAAACATATATAAAGGGAATAGTTGCTGCCTGTAGACCTAAAGACATCTAGGGCCCTCTCAGGCGATACCTCGCCAATGAAGGGGTAGAATCCGAAGAAGACTCTGAATAAACCGATAGGGCATCAAAGACACAGTAACAAAGTACAAAGTGCCCCTAAAGACTAAAACTCTAATGCTTTCAAGAAATGTATCTCATATTGTAAAGTCAAATATACATAAAGTATAATGATATCATATATGTGTTGTAATGCGTAGGACAGAAAAAAATAAAGGTTTTTAAAAAAAAGAAATCGGAGGATACAGCTCAGCTCCTAGCCAAAACAAAACAAAGCTACTACACCAAAGGTAATAAGGCAAACAAATTCCTGGTGGAGAAATTGGCAAAGGTCAAGAAGAGGAATACCATCCTATGCATACGTGATCCTCTAGGTAGCGTTCAGTTTGTGGATCAGGACAAACTACGAATTGCAGTTGCCCACCTCACAGAAACTATGTCGGCATCTCCAAGATCTAGCGAAGAGCAGCAAGCCTACTTGCAAGGTGCAGCCCTCCCTCACATCACAACCGTGATGAGAGAGGAACTAGAAGCCCCGACCACATGCGAGGAGGTCGACGCGGCCATTAAGAGTTTGAAACCAAGAGCCCCCGGGCCAGACGGGTTCTCGACCTGATTCTACAAAATCTTTCGTCCCCAGCTGCTGACCCCCATGACAACGCTTTTTAATTCCTTCGCCATCTCAGGGTCTATCACCTCGTCAATGCAAGAATCGAACACAGTCCTTGTCCTCAAGCCGGGAAAAGACCCCAGAGACAATACGGCGTATAGGCCCATCTCCCTGCTGAATCTGGATGCGAACTATTATTCGAAAGTCCTGGCAAACCGACTGCCGAGAGTACTCCCGGACATCGTAGACCCAGACCAGACAGGATTCATATTGAATAGAGCAACCACAGACAACATACGCAGGGTCCTCAATTTGATTGGGATCGCTAAACGGGACTCACGAAAATTAGCCTTGATAGCCCTGGATGCGACCAAGACCTTTGACAAAGTGGATTGGTCGTTCCTCCGACTCACCTTAGAATCCTTCCATTTTGGGCTCTCCTTTCTAAAACTCGTCCTAGCGACTACCAAGCCCCAAAAACCCTCCTCCGGGTTAATGGTCTACTCTCCAGCCCAATCCCTTTAACATGTGGAACCAAACAGGGATGCCCTCTTTCCCCCCTTCTCTTCGCCCTAGTTATGGAACCACTGGCCCAACTAATCCGCCTTAACCCTAGAATTAAAGGCCTCCAAGTAGGCCCCTGTCAACACAAGATTGAGCTGTACGCAGACGACGTGATGCTGACCATTGCGGACACCTCCCAGTCACTGAGATCTGCCCTAGCAGAAATTCATAGATTCGGAAGGGCTTCGGGATTTTCCATTAACTTTGCAAAATCAACAGCCTTGGGGGTGGGGTTGGAACCAGAAGACAAAGAGTCCTTCAGATCCCACTGCTCGATCCAATTAAGCGAGAAGTCAATCCCTTAACTCGGGGTCCAGATTCCCGCTCGCCCGGAAGATACCACCAGACAAACTTCCCTCCGCTATTCAAGAGCTTGGAGAGAGACCTCGACCGCTGGCTCGCATAGGAGATTTCACTACTGGGTCGCATTGTGGCCTGCAAGATGAACCTACTTCCACGATTCCTGTACGCTTGCTCAGCCCTTCCCGTAATGATCCCACGCCCCCCGCTCCAGCGCCTCCAAAGGAAGGTATTCTGCTTTATCTGGAAAGGCAAAAAGTCCCGGATCCCACAGAGAACTATGTTGAACCCCCCAAACTGGGGAGGCCTGGGGGTCCCCGATCTCTAGAAATATCAGATAGTGGCGCAGATAGCTCACACCCGAGCTTGGACCATCACATCAAGGCACTCTAAATGGGCAGAGATCGAACAATCTCGATTACCCCTCCCCCTCTGCTTTCTATTGCATCTGCCGGCCTCCCTTCGTAGGACATGGCCAGCTACCTTGTCTTCAACTAAACACACATTAAGAGCATGGGAGTGAGCGCGTAAATATAGGGGCATCCCGAGAGACTTGAGCCAAACCCCTCCTTTTCCAGCATGACAATCCTGCATGTACGGTTGATGTCACATAGGCGGAGTCAGAGTGCACTGTCACTTCCTCATCCTGAGACCTCTGAAGTGCGGCGATAAGCACCACTATTTCTGCAGCCTGTGCTGAACAATGTGAATGCAATCTTGCACTTGTCACTAATTCTAATTCCCCATTCTTTTTCAGCTTCAATACTGCTGATCCCATACGTCTCTCTCCTGTCGTTTGGTCAAGAACCATCAATTAATAGATTTTCTCCTCCTCGAGAGCATTTTCTCTAACATGGGGAATATCATCATAAAATTCTGTATATGTCATGCAGTCATGTACATAGTTCTCCTTCCCTACAGGTTCTGCTATGAATGTCGCTGTATTCACTACTCTACATCTAACAATTTTGTTCGCTGGTTTTAAAATAACCACTTCATATCCTGATGTTCTTTGTGTACTCAATGTACATTTGGGTTTCTCTCAAATGGTGAATAAGGAATTTTCGATGAATAACGTCATTGGGCACCCCATTGTAATACTCACAGCTTTTTCAATCACGAAAGCAGCAGCAGTTAATGCTTGTTCGCAAGGATAATGTCCTTTCATTAATGGGTCTAAAATCCCACTATAGCAGGCTAATGTTTAATGCGCATGTCCTAATGTTGTATTCTGCGTGAGAACTGCTGTCATCACTTCTCCATTTGAGTATGAGAATAAGTAAAACTCTTTGTTATAGTCTGAAATCCCTAACACAGTGGCTGTACAAATCACCCTTTTTAATTCTTCAAATCCTTCAGTCACCTCATCTGTCCATATTATCTCACTTATATCTATCTGTGCTACCTTGAGTCCTTTTAAATGTGGTTCAATATATGTACTGTAATCAAAGCCATAGGCCCTACAATAATTACATAGGCCTACAAATTGTTGCATTTCCCTTACTCTCTTTGGTTTTGGAGTTTTCATGATTGCTTCTGCTCTCTCAGGTGTCACTTTTATCCATTTCTTTTAGAGATTAGCTGTCCTATGTATAGGACCTCTTCCTGGCAATATTGTAATTAATCTTTGTCTACCTGATATCCTTTCTCGGCTAGTATGGTCATTAGTTGAACTGAATTTTTTGTGCATTTTTCTTCTGTCTCACTGCACACTAATATATCATCTAGGTACTGAATTACTGTGCTCTCAAGTTGTACGTTACCTAGGTCCATCTGAAGGACCCTATTAAAGATTGATGTACCCCTGAGGTAAGCTTGTATGTTTCCAGTGCGGATTTCTATATGTAAATGGGGCAAATTCTTGGTAGTCCTCATGAGGGGGAATTGAAAAGAAGGCGTTTTTTAAGTCTAACTGTAACATATTTGGCTTTAACTGGGATGTTACATAATATCGTAGCTGGGTTTGGAACCAGAGGAAACTCTGCTTCAACAATATTGTTCAGAGGACGTAGATACTGAATAAATCCCCACAACACCCACGTTGCTTTCTTCATCGGGTACACAGCCGTGTTACATGGGGATTCTGATAGCACCAATATTCCCTGCTGTACTAAAGTGGAAATTGATTCAAATATACCTTCATCTGCTTCTCTGGACATGGTATACTGCTTTGCTTGTGGCAAAATTGCTCCTAGTTTGAGCTTAATTTTAACTGCTCCACTCAATAGACACCCGTCATATGGACTGTTGGTCCATAGGGTGCTTTCCACCTTTTCTAAATCTTCCTGGAAAAATGGTGGTTTCTTTTAACCAATGCCATTCTCTGTGGTATTTCCCTATTCTCGACGTGAATCCAATAAGTGAAACTTATAAATAGTAACTCATCATCTGAATACTCATATCTGAACAGCTCCTCATCTGTCAAATCTGTTAGTCTATACCCTTCATCGAGAGCTATTACTGTTCTCCATGCTCTTCCTTTGTCATCAGTCCCATGAACAACCACCCTTTCTTCTCTTAGTACTGCTGCCTCTAAGTTCTATGGGAATAAACTGTCCTTCCTCGTCATCCATAGGTATATGTGGTTGGTCTAAACAGAAATTCGTCAGGTATCCTCAGAAAATGTACCTATTAATCCAGAAAGCTATGCCAACAAAATATTTACTACATACAAAAATACTTCTGGGTCTAAAGGGATGTTTTTTTAGAGGCCAAATGGTAATGCTTTTTAGTCTGTAAATGCTAATACAAATTCTCTTACATACATGTAATGTATCCCTGGAGTGGAACACACTATCCCTTTGTCAGTCTAAGATATCGTCATGTTAAGTTTTGTCATCAAATCATGTCCTAATATGTTATCTGGTGTCTGCCGAGAATAGAATAATGGCATAGACACATCATGCTCTCCAATAGAAATTTGTAATTCGGCAGTAAAAGGAACTAAACTCATAGCCCCAGAGAATCCGTGTGCATTCATGGCAATGCCAGACATTGGGTACTTTCCCTCTCAGACACAGGAATGAGTCGCTCCTGTGTCTACAAGAAATGAAAATGTCTTGCATCCTATCATTACCCTGACCCTCGGTTCATTTTGTGCATATGGTGTCACTGATAGTACTGAACACATCAGGTCGCTCTGTGGGTTTTCCTAGTGTGAATATAAATTCATCCCTGTACCTGTAAAAGGGTTCCCTCCTAGTACAGTCACACTCCCTACCCTGGGTGGGGATGCTTGTGTGGCTCCTGTGGCTCCTGTATTCACATTCCATTGTGGCACCATTGCTTGTTGCTGGGTCTGTACTTGTTGTGTTTGCATAGGCGCTTGCTGTGGTTGCCCTTGTGGCGACTGAGTGCAACGGAACTTGCTGTGTTTGCTGTATTTGCGGTGCACGTGCCTGGTTCTATGTGTGATCTTGGGCATAATATTCCTGTGGATCTGTATCATACTGTGGAGAATAGCTCATCCCCCCTCTTGTAGCTTGCCAGTTCTGCTGAATGCCCTCTCTACTTCTAGACGTTCAGGCCATATGTCCTATCCTCCCACAATTCAGGCATTGTTGCGGCTGTCCTCCATAAAATTCCCCTCCCCCTTGAGGGTTTTGAAATTAACCTCCTCTTCGTCTAGGCCCATTCCCTATACCTCATGGCCAAACATTGGACCCATGTTGACCTATGGGTTACCCTACATTACTTGGCTGTGCTGGCTGTAACTCTTGTGTGGCCACGACTTCACCACTTGTCAATACTGCTCCTTCTATGGCAAATTTTGACAATTTTTTCAGAGCTAACTTTGCTTCCTCCTGCTTTCAGTTCTGTGCTTTTTTCTTATTCTTCTCTTGTAATAATCGACAATGATGTATGATAGTCAACTGTATTTCTGGCCATGGCTTCGCTTACATCCCTACCTGTTTCTTCATCTGCCGTTGCACTGGCCCCAGCAGCCCCAAACATAAAATATGATGGAATAATGCTACTGTTTTATCCCACGGTTCCCTCGTCGGAAAACGCCAACGTTCTTGACTCTCCTGAATAAAAGCAGCAGGATCTTTGTCGTCCCTTATTTTCCTTGTCATAATCGCACCCATGTCTGATATATCAGGATATTGTACATTAAGCACCCCCCAAATGTCTGATCTACAATTATTAAATGGTGCTCCATCATGTGTCGTGTTTTGCGCTGTCACACTTGCATATCCCCTCCAAATGTCATCAGCTCTCTCCCGTAGAATAGCGGCTAGTAGGCCTTTTATGTCACCTGCTGCTAACGTCATTCCCACTGTCATTCTTTCGAACTCATGAATCCATTTTCCTGCTTCTGCAGTCAAACTACATGATTTACATTTCAAATAATCTTTATCCATTTGTGACCCCGATATATATTGTGGTCATCCTCCCTCTTTCTCTAATAAACCGGAATTGTGTAATTCCTGGTCTACAATCGTATCTACCTACACTTCTTGTCTTCCAGATGGGGCTAGTTTCACATGTTTGTTTTCGTCCTGGCAACGACCTTAATCAACTTACATAAGGTGGGGATATATCCCCTGCACTGTGCAACCGTACTTGTGGTCATTCAGAATATGGTGTCGGTTCTGGTGTTCTTTCTTGTGGGTTTTCTAAATCTAACCACTTCACCCCTCTTTCTATATAAAACTGTATGTGCTTTCTCTTTAATTTTCTTCCCTTTCTTCGTCTGGCATCATTATACCCCGGCTGATATGGCTGTTGTTCCTTTCCTCATCATCAAGAACTAATCTTCCTAAGGACAGCGTTCTATGCTTGTTCATCATTATGTCATCCAATCTTTCTCTTGTTTCTTCTGGTGGAGATTCTTCCATGCTACCTTTGGTTTAATAACAATCTTTCTCCCTCATTTGCCTATATAAAGCCCCAATCCTTTTCCCTATGCCTTCTGCCTCTTGCTCATCAGCCCATATCTGTATTCTCAGTATCGGCGTGGGGCTGTTTTGACCCTCTCTCTTCTTCCCATCATTCTCGTGCTTCAATTGGTATCATCATCCTGTTGTCCCCTATGGGGGGTCTCATTTCTTCTTCCCTTCTTCTCATCTCCTTTTCTCTTCTTCCTCTCACCTTCTTTGCAACCTAGGTTCTTTCAATCTCTGTGCTTCTATTTCTTCACATTTCTTCTCCTCTATTCTCTATTTCTGTTTGTCATGCCTACTTCGTTCTTCCTTTTGCTTCCTCTTTTTCCTTCTCCTCTTTGTATACCCTTTGGTGTTTCTTTTGCTTCTTTTCCCATTCCTCTCTTTCTTCTCTTTCTGTAACATTGTCAATAAGTTTTCCGTCTAATTTGAGTAGTATCTGTCGTCCTATCCACTTGTTCTGTACTATTGTCACTTCATTGGCTTTGTCTTCCCTTCTTTTTGTCTCTTGGCTTCTTCTTCTATCTGTGTATCCCTTTTTCATCACGCTTTTTATGTTTGTCGGGTGCTGACATATTTACGTTCTGTAATCTTGCTCTCTTCTATATTGTCCTCACTACTATAATCGGAGGGCACGTATGTCGGATTAACATACCCCGCTGCTGCTTTTAACTCCTTTAGGGGAAAAAAATCCCTGTTTATCCTCAGTTTTACTATCATATTTAGGAGGAGAAAGAGGAGCCGAAGGAGTTACATCCTCCCCTTTATGCTGATTAAGCATTCACTCCTTTTCAGGGGTGTCTTCTTTCTCGCTCTGATACATTTTCCATAGCTCTAAAATGGCTAATCTTTTCTGTAAAATTGTCAATCTGTATGCAGCATGTTAGTATGTTGTCATGTGTTGCAATACTGTTCTTGATAGCGAACCTTCTTGAGTCTAAGGCATGAACATTTTGTCCGCTGTGCATTTTACCCATTCTGCATGGTACTTGCTAATCTTGGGTGTGTATCTCGGTAATGTTTTGCACAAGTGTAGTAGGGGAGTGTGCCCCATAATGACAAGCCATTTTTATCTGTCAATGCTTACCGGTTCTGTATTCTGTTATTACTTTAATTAAATGGACCACAACAATCAATTTGGGCCAGCACCATCAATCGCCACCCATTATCCCAAAATATCCACCAAACAATGTCCAAGCCTACGCAATAATATTTTCTTTGTTTTTTCGTTTATGATTTTACCAATTCTTACTATCCTGCTTTTAGTATTGACAATCTAAGAATTTTATTTTATTCTATTTTTTCTCATCTCAACTGCTACCTATGATTGATTGGCGCAATTGCTTGTTGTCTAGGGTCTAATAACTAGGTGAATTATTTACAATCATTTTATAGTTTTAGTATACAACCTATATTATAATATAGCACAAAACCTTTTACACTAATATTTTTCACAACCCCAAAGAAATGTGCACTATAATATGGATGATCGTCTTCTTTACTTTCTCTAGTAAAAGTATCTCATCTCTATTTTACGTATTCTTCATGTCTGCCTTGCCTCGGGAATCCTCTCTAAATATACCCCTTTAGGAGTGTAATGCGTGCCACTCTACCTCAGTTCGAGCCCTTCGGTATCGACTGACTCTTCCCCAATCGACAACTTCTCCTTCGGTCTGCAGGGCGCCCGTTGGAAACGGACAGGAATTTCTTCAAAGAGGCACCTGCCGACCGTCTCGGTTTACATGTGTTTTACTCCCACTCTCCACAGGAAACTGCGTTCTTCCAGCTAATGATGGAAGGCGTCAAGAATCTGAGAGTCTCTATCTGAACCATCCTCTGCTACCAAAATGTGCAGTAGCACCTGGAGCATTTCAAGTGCCAGATGGGATTACCAATAAATGATCTCAGGCCCAAATAACGAGACAGATTCAAAGAAAAGTGCACAATACTACTTTATTATCAGAAGGGAAACCTGGTGAACAAACAGATTGTAGCTCACACACTCTTGAGCAGTTCAATTAAACAAAAGGCTTTATGCCTCAATGTACATCAGCTATGACGAGATCCTACGTGGCAAACAGTGTAAAAACCTATTGAACGGAGGGATTGGTTAGGGGAAAATGTATACCTGTAGCTTATCTAGGTGTTGGTAACATCATTGGCTGCCCCTTATCAAGTAAGCACGCCTTGAACTACCTCTAACTGTGTATAATACGTGTAAGGACAAAATTACCTAGGAAGAAAAGTCCTACCACCAAAAGTCTGACCCCCATTTATTTTCATATGTATATGTGGGGGGTAAAGTTAATAAAAATGTATATGTGTAAATTGGGGGGACTGTGGGGGTCTCCCCCCACATATGTATGCCTGAAAATGGAGAGAAAAAAAACAGACTTTTTGTGGTCGTACCTTTGAACTCAGTAATTTCACGCAGATCCTATAATACAGATAATAGCAGAATAACAGCAGCGGATTGGCCTCTCCAACAATGTATAATCCATCATTACAAAGGCCATCATGATTGGTTGGCATTCTCTCCCAACCTTGGACAATCGACTTGTTAGCAGCACGGAGGCAAAACGAAACCCAAGTGCGGGGAACAACGTCAGACAACGGCCCACTTGGCCAATTAGCCTACCATCTCTCATCAGTTCGGCCCTAAGCCAAGGCTTCTTCTTTGTAGTTGAACTTGCTGGCTGTTCTCTTCCTCAGAACTTTAAAGAGAGTGAAGGTACATTGATATCTTCATCTGGAGCTTAATGAATAGGCCTTGTTTCCTGGTCTTGCACCACGTGGGAGGAGACCTTGATTGTGTCCATTCTGACCTTCTATTTAGTGCTATTTAATTCAATTATATTGGGTGCTATTGCTCCTCTTGTCCTCTGGAGACGTGGGTGCTCCGTCTTCCATATGCTTTCTGTATCTTTAATTGTTCAATATTTGGCACTTGCAAATGTTCAGTCCTTAGCTTAATCTTAGAGAAATATGTTGTGCGTATGTAGCTTATCCTCTTTAACTCCTTTTGTACCTTGCAGTTGCTTCTTGCTGTGGCATCCTTGATCCTAAGCCAAGCAAATATTTGTTGTTCTTGCACAGAGCTGAATTCCAGTGCCTGTCAGCTCTGCAGCCCTGGTCTCTCTCTCTCTCAGGCTTCCCGCTTACTATTTATACAGAGTCGACGTTCATTTTCTCATCATGGCTGCTTTACTGTGTTATATTTTCTATTGCAGCAAGTTTCTCTACATGTCACCTAACTTGCGTTTCTGCGTATATACATCTACTGCTTCTCTTCTCACTTATCTTCTCAGTGTACATGATTTCTTCGTAATCGCATGTATGTTCACTCTGTTACATCAGTCACATCTTCATTCTTTAAGTATTCGCATATCGTTTCAGTGCGTTCTTGAATCTTCTTTTTATGATGTCACTTTACACTTATCAGATTTCACTTATAACTCTTCTATGTCCAATGGTGTATGCAGACATCCTTCTACCACATCAGTTCGAGGTTACATTCAATACGGTTGTCTGAGCGCATAACGTCTCTCATATCTTCGATGCGGTATTGGGATGATACAGAAGATAGCTGGTGTCATGCACAGTGTCTTCTAGTTCTTCCAGTATGACGGAGGTGAGGGGGTGGGCATTATAAATGAAATGTACATCTACCTCTACAGAGTTAGAAGAATTAATACAGAAGGTGAACAGAGACATTGGCCTCAATATGATTGTGGCAGTCTGGAGACAAGGGTGCCTGTAAGCTTAACGGCAGCCTTGATTGCAGACCACCACACTTTGAACCTGCCTGCCGGGCCGCTGCACCCGACTGGTCTGACACTGCCGGGCGCAGTGGCCCAGTAGGCAGATTCTTCACGGAAGCACTGGCACCGTTAGCAAAGGTGCTGGTGCTTCCGTCTCCCCACTCCCATAGAGTCCTGGGAATGGGGAGTTACGAAATCCAGCGCCTGACTTCCCGCGCCGCCGGGACTTGTAATGTCCCGGTGGCACCGGGAAGTCAGGCACCGGATTTAGTATTACGGGGTTACCGGCAACCTCGTAATGATGCCCATTGTATATAAACAAGAAAGTAAAAGAAGACGAACACAAAGAAACAACCATCAGGAGAAGGAGACATTCTCCTGACCTTCGCTTGCTAAAATAGTGGTAGGTTCAGTTAGTATTAGTTTTGGAGAGCTGACCTATTCATTTGGACATTTCCTGAAGACTGACAAGCACCTTAGTTATTTACATAAGAAGGGAAGTCTCACATAGCGATAGGGAAAGAAAGACTTTATTCTTATTCTTTAATGAATAATCTTTTCAAATGTCATGATCGTGACTGTGTCCTCCTTCTGACCCGCCCCAGGGTATTGTTTTCTTTTTTGGTTTCCCTTAGTGTGGCCTTTGTGTAGTTTAGTAAATGCATTAGGTGCTGAATGCAAATTAAAACCTGTCATTTCAGGTACAAGTGGATTTCTGTGTTGAAGGATATTAAGTCATTATTTAATATTATAGCTGGATGATGTATATACAAATGTACCTTTGTAATGCAACTCATTCCCTATCAGGATACACCCGTTGTATGTTGTCATGCCTAGATATCATTTTGATGAAGGTACTTTTGCCATGAATGCATGTATTTTTGTATTTTTAGGGAACCCTTCCATGAAAGTCACTTTAACCTCTCGATCCTCTCTCAAACTCACAGCGTTATCGCTGCATTTTCATTTTGTTATATCCCTAAAGACATTAGGCAAAATACCAGAGTTCTCTTATCCCCCATTTTGCAAATGAGGAGTAATAAATGAGAAGAAAAGCGGGAGTGACAGAATATTAGTTCCCTGCTTGTTCCCATGGACCCTTGTGCCTCTACTTTCCCCAACAGAACTACACACAATCACAATAAACAAACAGGTCTGCGCACCATCAGATCACTATTGCTCCCATGTGTCAGTCACAACACCAAGGAACTGCTGATCGACCCCTTAAAGCCATTTGACCACACATTGCTTCTTCTTATATTGTTTAAAGGCTGTTAAACTTTTTTTTTACTAGGGTCTAGACAAAGATTGTTTCCTCATGCTGGTTCTTAAGTCAGGCAGGATATTGTAGGGTTGCCTACATCTTCATTACCAGGAATGCCTTATGAATCTGTGTAAGGCCGTTATTTGCTGCTGCCTAGCAAAAAGAAAAAATCTAGGAAAATGACTGCAGCTCCACCGACATCAACAGACATTATGTCAAGAACGTGCGTCCACCAGCCATAGACCCTAGTGGCCTCTAGTGGGGGGCCTGGCTTCTAATTTAGAAGCATTATAGTTGTTTGCCATATCTTTTTTAATTCAGGATTGAATGGAATTTGAGAGGCCCTCGTTACCGTCTCCAAACTCGTATGCCAACATATGCAGACAATGGGCCTCATTACAATCTTGGCGGAATGGGTTAACGGGTGCCGCTAATGGATGCGGACCCGTTAAACCCATTCCGCCTTATTACGAGGTCCCCTCGAGGGACACGGTAAGGACGCCTGGTTTTACCAGGCGTCCTTACCGGGTCTCGCGAGGGGACCAGGGAGCTAACAGCGGGCCGGTCGTAATCGGCCTGATGTTAGCTCCCTGCACCCATTCCCATTGAGCCCTATGGGGTCTCGAATGGGAATGGGGAAGGTCCGGGCCCGGGTTCCCTGAGGGAGGAATTACCGGGCCCTCCAAACTCAGAATGGCCCGGTAATTCCCAATTCAGGGAACCCAGACCCGGACCCGGTTTTGGAGGCAGCCATGCTGCCAAGAGCGGCATGGCTACCGTCAAAGCCGTAATGAGGCCCACTGTGTTTTAGCCTAATTTTAGATCCCCTCCTTGTTCTCTAACTCTTACATTGTGGTAGCCGTGCAATTCTGAAATTCTGTTAAAATGTCTGTTCTCTTGGACAACTGGAATGACCTTGCGTGCAGGAGAAGTGCTTGATAGGTGTGGAGGATAGTACATTGAAAGCAATATTCTTTTTGTTCTACCCATTCCCCAGGCCTCCCCATCCCTTTCCCGAAGTCCATGATTTGAAGACCCAGTCTTGGGCATCGGAGCACTTTTTGGCAATGGTTTGTGCTTCTCGAGATACTAGTTTTCAATTGTATTGTCAAATACCTTGAAATTAATTTACTCTGTGATTCCCATTAATGAGGCTTCTGGAGCAAATACTTCACCAATACAGTTCTCAGACATGTATCCAACTCTCTTGCAAGTGCTCACGAATCTCCTCTTTTCCAACCCCACTCTACTTAACCTCCTCACAGCCCGTGATACATTGGACTATCCCTTCCTCCTTTAAACCGTTTCCTAAATGGGGGGGGGGGGCTTCGCCTACAGGGAACTCTGGACATTTCCCAGGAGGCCTCTGCACCATGGACCTCTTTTGTGTCGTAACCTATTTTATTTCCAAATGTTCTCACCGGAAAAGAGCTGGGCTTGCTGAAAATGTGTAATATGGGGCCACTTTGAAAATTATTACCAGGGCCTCTTTTGGTTCCCAGTCAACCCTTGGTCTCCTTCCTTGGCTTAAGGGACACTACACTTGACAGGATGGCCAAAAATCCTTCTCCATCTCCTCGAACTTTAATATCTTCTTCTCTCCTACACCCATCACTGTGGAGGTCCCAGAAGGATCAGCCGTTGGCCCACTCCTCTTTATTCTCTACACCTCCTCCCTAGGCACATTCCTCTCGTCCTTTAACTTTCACTACACCTCTTCACTGATAATACCAAAATCATCTTCTCCCTTCCGTCCTTCACCGTGCTGTCTTTGAATGCATTACCGGCTGCCTCACAGCCATCCATCATTGGATGGCCTTACACTGTGTAATGTTTCATTTCTCCAAGAGTGCAGTCATCTTCATCCCTGCCTCCAATTCTTTTCCCACTCCCCTATCTCCTTCCCTCCTCACTTCACCACCCAACGAATGCAAACTCGGGGTTCTCGCTGAGAGCAACATAAAACTCCAGAAATTCATCATGGCGACTGCCACGCCTGACAAGATTACCCTAGTCCATATAAGGAAAATATGCCTCACCTCAACAACAAGTCTCAACAAACTAGGCTAATGTTCAAGTGTACACCTTGATCAATCCCATAACTCCTACTTCACTCCTCTAAATAATGTTCCCAGCTTTGCTAGTCACATCCTCTACAACCTCCCCAGACCCGCCCTTCCCAGACCCCTCCACTCTACACACTCTCATCCTGTGGGTTGGCTCTTCATTCAAAAATGTTCTCTCTATTATGTCTAACCATTTTGATAGTAAGTCATAGTTTGTGTTGTATTATATTTAAAATTGATAAACATGTAAATACATTTTTTTAATGTTCTCTCTAAATGTCTTGTCCCCCTCTACCTTGCTAACTGCATCTCTCTCTACTATACCTCCTAAACTCGGTGATCTACCCCTCTCCGTGACATTTCTGGCCCCTGTGCCTCCCTCTTCTTCCAATCCTTCTACCTGCCCCCACCAAAGGAATGCCCTATGCCCCAACAGCAAATCCAGCCTAAATGTGGAACTAATACGACCTTAAACGTCACTTGTTCGCCAGTAGCATCACCCATTTATTGACCCCAGTCTATCCCGCCGTATAAAGGAAGATTTATTTGTAATAATAAATGTATATATGTATGTTAGTTGCAGAATCACACATGCATATCATTAATGTCTGTTCCTTGGTCTCTCCATAGCAACCTTTCATCGTGTGGTCTTGCACCCGATCATACATCCACTCCGTGTTGTACAGACACCTCACACAGGGGCTGCCTCTGTCAGTTTTGGGCATTCTGCATTAGTCGTTCCTATGAGAAATGTCTCCCCGAATGTTCATTACACACAAATGCTCTGTGGTCGTGCTGGTGGGGGGGGGGGGGTGCGGGGGGCGATGGTTGCTGTTTTAATCAACTCGTGGGGCACGCATTGCCATGGATGCCCCTAGGGTTCCTTCCTCTGCCGTATTTACTTTGCGTGGGTGTAGCTCATCTCTCAGACAACTGCATAAACCCGGGTATGAAGACAGTGCCGCAGCCTCTGGAAAACGCGGACGTCCATCAGCCCTGCATACTCCACCCGCCCTTTACTAGACTTCCCTGTTTTGGGAAAGTGTTAAAAACGTTCTTTGGTGCTAATTCCTGTGGAATCGTCATTCACGCGGAAGATGCAAAACGAGGCGTTAGCGTCACAGCAATTGGTGAACAAGGACGTTTTATTTTTTTACGATTTTAAGAACTGTCTTTTCGCTTATGTTATCAGGGGTTTAAGAGGTAAAAGGAGTTTGCACAACGTGTTGCATTAGCGGAAGGTGGACTCAAGTGAGCGCTTTAGAAATGAGAATGTGTTGTTCTTCGTAATGCGCGAGCGTTCGGGTTCTTGCGAAACGCAGATCTTTGCCAGTGAGTTACTCTCATGTAAACCGTGTTTTGGGAAAGTGGGCATCGCAGTTTCTTTTATTGTTGCCCGACTACAGAAAACGGGCGTGTCCAACACTGTTTTCTACCAGCTTCCGCTCAGACAGTATGTATTGCAACAGAACGTGGTGAAGTACAGGGGCATGAATGTGGATATATACACACATGACACTCTGGCAGGCAGCAGCACGGGGTGGCTTTTGGGCCTTGCTGCTCTTTTAAACCCTCAGAATTAGAGACTCGCGACTGGCTGGCGTTGGGTTTGTGTCCTGGCGTGGTGGGAGCGGTACATCTAAGTCACAATTTTGACCCATTCACATCCAGCTGTGAAACGACAACACGTGGTTTCCAGAAAAGGCATTGCTCTGGGCCAGGTGCAGCAGTTTCCTTTAAGCATTGAACGGATGTCCGAGCCGGGGCATCCCAAAACATGGGTGAGTGTAGTGGAAGCTGCAGTTTCCAGGCGTTGCCTTAACTGGCAGACCATGTCGGTAGTCGATGCCAACAACACTCACGACCATCTGCTTGAGTAAGGGTTGGCATCACCGCTACCACGCTGGGTCTTGCTGATTGGTCCGAGTGGGCGGCTCTCTACCAGACCATGAGTTAAGTGCGAGATGGGATGTGCGTCACCCGTGGTTTCATTTCTATTTCATGGGGTCAGCCGCACCCAGCGGCTGGCGCAGTGCTCCAGCCACGTGATGGCGCTTACTGCCAGTCTGTTACATGTGGCACCAGGCAAGGGCTGACTTCTCCTTTTTAACTATTTTTGTCAGATGTAGCGATTTGCGCTATGAGAGCATGACAGAACACGAATAATTATTAAGTATACTCCATCTCCATGCTGTACTTTTTGACTTAGTAAGTATATATCAGGAGTATGTGTTGTTCTCCCAAGGTATGCTGACGTGTGAAATCACGACCTGGGTGATGTAGGAAGTCAAACATTTACCATTCTGTTCAGGAATATTCTGCAATCTATCCACATATCACCGGTCTTTGCTTAACCCGAGTTAATTTACAGCAGGTTTCCTCTAATGACTTGCATTGCATATGGTCCTGGAACTGCAACACGTGGCTTTTATGGGTCCTATAATTCTTCTTCCATCTCGCTGTGTTTGAACTGTGGCCAACAACGTTGCTACCTCCAAAGTCTTAATACTATCTTATAGTGCACTGTTATTACAGGCAAGAAACTATGCGGGTCAGAGCATAGATGCAATTCGTTATTTCCCCACCTAACATCAGAGCTCAGCAGAAATAGGTCATCAAGGAAGACTTAGCCTTTGCTGAATATGGTGTCCACTCATCTTGCTCATCCAGAAGAGACACGTGCAAATCGTTCTGCTGCTGCCCCCGATCAGAAGTGCATTCAGTAAAGGTACAGTCGGCACCGAGTTGCACCTTGTGGACATGCATACACCCGGGTCACACTCCGGAATTCACTATTGCATAGCGGGCACTGGTGTGGGAAGGCGGTGGAGGAGCCCATAGGAGTTCTTTGGAAATTATTCTTCAGAAGTAAGCCGGCCGAGATGTTTTATAGGATTGGCACACACAGTAGAGCTGCTGGCTTAGAATAGCACCTGTAAGCAACACACTCTCATTTATTTTAATCCTTAAATAAACACCTTCCACCTAAATACAAGTTCCTTGAGTGTGGAACAATAAATGGACTATTAGACCGCGAATTACGCAGACTGTCAATGTTGATCTGTCCATGCCTTAGAAACGTGGGTGTAGTGCATGTGCAACTAGGGCTCTAAATCTCACTTGCAGTAAATCTGCCGAAAAAGTAGGCACACAGTAATACAGGGTGCACTGTAAATCACTTCAACGAAGGCGTGACTTCTTGCAAAGCTGGGCCAATATGATGCCAATCAAGTCTGTGTATACCCAAGTGATACAGCTACACACTCAGATCTGCTTATTCGCCCTGCTCATACCACACATTACAATATAAGTCATGGCAACATAACGCGAAGTCTGAGGATGAGGTTTTTAGGCAACACCAGCTAGAAGCAAGCAACTAGTACAGAGACCTGAGGACATCTACCACTTCATTAATGCATGGAATAAAAATAGGAGCTGTACCCATGTATAGACTTTGCGATCAGTGACAACAAGCAAATACACTTAGCACAAGGAATTAATTATTTGCCTGTAACTTCTGCTCTCCAGCATTGGTATCTTTCCCAGATTCACATGCTGTATGAAAATTCCCATCGCCAGGCTGGGAATCCTCAGTAACATAGAGCAGTTTTAATTTACAACAAACAATTCAGTCACTTAAGTCCTCTATTATAGTAATTCTCGAGCCATGTTGCCCACAGCCAAAAGAAAGGGCTCCCTTAGCTCCACCCCTGCAGGCCATCTTCAGATTTGGCATGGCGCATGCAAACTGACAACATGATACAAGATAGAGCCAAGCGAGGTAGGCGGGAAGGTCGCATGTGAATCTGGAGAGCAGGAGTCACAGGTAAGTAACTTATTCCTTCTCTAGCATTGCATCTTTCATAGATTCACAGGCTGTATGAATAGATTACAAAGCAGTAACACATAACCATAATGGGAGAACGCAAGCTCCTTGTAGAAACACTTAGCACAGGAGACACTGACCTTACACAAACAGGTTATGCAGAACCGCCTGGCCGACTCTGGACTTTGCCATGGAATCCCTGTCAAAGCAGTAAAACCTTGTAAAGGTTTGTACAGATCTCCACGTTTCGGCCCTGCAGATATACAACAGGGGAACACCAGAGAGGAAAGCTATTTTGGCTGCAACAGCCCTCGTTGAATGAGCCCTGGTCCTCCAGGGAGAGACCTGCAAGCCTGTTGATGACACAAGGAGATGCAAGAGGAAATCCACCTGGCAACTGACGACTTGGAAAGTGCATTGCCCATCCCAGGGGGACTAAAAGCCACAAAAAGCTCAGTGGTATTCCTGAGCGACTTTGTGCAGGTTATGTAATGCATTATTGCACGCACCGCTTACAGAGAATGCAACAACCGTTCTGCAGAAAAAACAAGAGCCGAAGAAGACAGGTAGTACCCCGGGCTCATTGAGAACGCAGAAGGTACTTTGGGCACAAATGACAGGTTAGAGCGTAGCACAACCATGGACTTGTGGTTGACTAGGTAGGGGGCTTTGCAGGAAAAAGTCTGGACCCTGCCTACATGCCTAGCTGACGGGATGGCAACGAGTAGAGCCATCTTATAGGACAGGAACCTGAGTGGAACTTGGTGCGTAGGTTCAAATGGAGGTCTCATGAGTCTTGAAAGGATGCTATTCATCTCCCAGCCTGAAGGAACTTTGGGCACAAATGACAGGTTAGAGTGTAACACAACCTTGGACTTGTGGTTGACTAGGTAGGGGGCTTTGCACGAAAAAGCCTGGACCCTGCCTACACGCTAGAGCCGTCTTCCAGGACAGGAACCTGAGTGGAACTTGGTGCGTAGGTTCAAATGAAGGTCTCATGAGTCTTGAAAGGATGACATTCATCTCCCAGGCCGGAGCAAGTCGCCTGACTGGTGGGCAGGAACGGAAACAGGCCCCTGATGAATTCCTTCACCACGCAGTTGGACCACAGAGAAGGTGCAGAAGAGATGCAGATATTTCAGGAAATAGCCGGGAGGTGCACCTTGACGGCTGAGTGTGCCTAGCTAGCAACAGCAGATATGGTAAGATGTTCTTTGGTTGAATGATAAACAGGTCTAGGTCCCGCAATACACACCAGTGGGAAAAGTATGTCCATATACTCTCGCAACAGGCAAGCGTGGAAGAAGCGTATGCTTGAGCTAGAATGTCCTTGCAGTGCCGAGGTAGCCAGATATCACCAAATTCTAGGAGCACAGGAGCCAGGCAGTCCGTTCAGGGAGGCCGGATCAGGGTGGAGCACTCTACCGTCGCTCCAGGAAAGCAGGTTACACACAGGCGGCAGCATCATCAGGGGATCTGAGGATAGTTTGAGTTGGTTGGATGCACCAGAATGGTCTCGGTCAGCCAGTGGCCAATAATATCAGTTTGCACTGATGTTGTTTAGTTTAGTTTAGTTTATAATTTGATAATGCGCTCGAAACCCAGGGGTAGCCGGGCGCAGCAGATACAAGAATATTTAAGGTTGAGTTACATGCATAGGAAACATACAGAACATAAACAGCGATACAAGAATACAGGGTGTAAGAAGGACTGTTATCGAGTAACAGGGCATTCGGCTAGTGTCTGAAGACATTTAACACCTGAGCCATCAAGGGGATTGAGGGGAAGGCATAGAGGAACTTCCCCTTCCCAGGGGAATGTGAAGACATCTTCCAGGCTCTCCGGATGTGGGAACCTGCTGGCAAAGGCTGCGCATCTCTTGTCATCGTGGGTGTCGAACAGGTCAATTTCTGGGGTGCCCCAGCGACAGAATATCTTGCAGAGTTGCGACTTCTGGTGCTCCTATTCGTGACAGGAGCTGAGTTCCCTGCTGAGGGAATCCAACATCGTGTTCTGAGCACCTGTGAGGTGGAAAGGAATGAGAAATATCTGCTGTTCCAGTGCCCAGTGCCACAGTGTCTGTAGCTCCATAGACAGGGAGAGAGACCTGGTGCCCCCCTGCTGGCATATATAAAACATTGTGGTGGAGTTGTCCATGAAGATACAAACCACCCGACCGCTTAACCGAGGAAAGAAGGATGTGAGGGCCCAAAAGACAGCGTGCAGCTCCAGAAGGTTGATGTGGAGAGACTTCTTGTCTGTCCAGAGATCCCAGGCATTTAGATTTCCTGTATGCGCACCACAGCCTCCCAGGGGGGCATCTGTCGTGACAGTGATTTGGTGTGGAGGCAGGTGAAAAGGATTCCCTTTGTACGAGATGAGATAGGGCTGACCACCAGGGTAGTGCCTCCCTGAATTATTGCGTTAGCTGGATCTTGTCCTCACAGGAACCCGAGGCCTTCTGCCAGTGAATCCCGTGAACATTGAGAGCCAAAGTGATTGTGAAATTGGAGAGACTGAACCCAGAAGAGGGTTGCTAACGAAAAAGGGACAAAGTCTAAAGTCCCAAAAAACAGGGTGTTGACAAAGGTAAACCCAAACAAGGGATGCACACCGGAACTGTCTGAAAAGACATTGATATTTGTGAGCGAAGGGTCAGCAACCAGAAGAGGGGGACCCAGGGGTGAAGTCGTCATCCAATGTGAACTGCAAAAGAGAACTTTGTGTTTGTTTTGTTATTGGATACATCAGGCCCTCGAGGGCAAGAGACTTTCAGGAGAAATAAGACTTGGCTATCAACGGTTCTGATTGCTGCCATTGGAACTTTTAACTCGTGCTGGGAAAGCTCGAGTGTGTGCTGTGCTCCAGGCTCCGATCTTACCCCATGCAGAAAACGTGGTGAAGGGAGTCCAGTTTACAGAATCCTGACATATTATTTACCAACACTTCTTTATTTTCCTGAAAACTATCCTACACATTTTTTTTGTATTAGTTTTGAGGTTTGGCAATAGGTTTCTTAGTATAGGCCTTTTTCTTTTGACACAACGCCACTAGGACTGCCTTCTTTTTCATTTGATGGTCGACATGCGTTCCCATCTTAGATTAAGGTTTAGATTATGTGTTTTTCCAACCTGCATTCAAAATTCATTGTTCAATAAGCACTCTTGAACTGTGATCACTTGTGTCTATCTGTACTGTTGTCACAATGATTTCCTCACATATGTATCCGGAGTGGGATGTGACTCAATTGAAACAAATTGGTGAACCCTACAATTTCAAAAGCTTAGTCAGAGAGCCTCCAACCCTACCATTGCCACCAAGGAATCAATAGAGTTTGATATCTGTAGCAGTAGGAAAGCTATTATTCCCCCCTGGGAAAAGAGGAATGATTCCAATGGATTTCGTTTTGATTCCCCCTCCTGGGTGTTACATATGATTAGCCCCAAAATCTGGTTTAGCATGGAAATTCAGGATAGACGTCTTAGCGGGTGTTATTGATCCTGACTTCCGAGGAAATTTTAAGGTTCTCTTAGAGAATCATGGCAAAGTGCCTTTTGAGGTAGGTCGGGGAGACCAAATTGCACAGGGAATTTTGGAGAGAGCTCTGTTCCCTGAATTGCAAGAAAGTGAACCAGATGAAACAGACACAGGTAACTTAGGCTTTGGAGAAGCTGATAAATCCCCTACTATCGAAAAAAGGAAAGTAGAGGAACCCACCATCTATCCTGACCTAGCCTTTGCCCAGCGAAATTATCCAGCCCTCGCTGAAACTTTTTTACAAGCAATTCCTGAAGAAGAAGGCCTAGAGAAGGGAAGTCCCTTTCCTTCTTAAAACTAGGGTTACTTTATAGAAAAGAAACCTCCCCTGAAGGGTTAATAAAAACTCATCTAGTAATACCCAAAATTCACCGAAAGGTTGGGCTAGAAATCACACATTCCCATCTCACAGGAGGTCATTTGGGACAAGCAAAGACCCAGGAGCATATTCGTGGAAAGTTTTACTGGCCAGGTATCCATGCCGACATCAAAACCTTTAAATAAACATGCAAGATCTGTCAAAAGACTAAACTGCATGCCCCATTACCTGCCCCTCTGAAACCATTTCCAATTATAGAAGTCTCCTTTTGACAAATTGGTATGGACATAATAGAACCTCTGGAAACATCTAAATTGGGTAACAGGTATGTCCTGGTGATCGTGGATTATGTGACCCGATACCCCGAGGCAAATCCTGAAACATTTTCTACTGCATTTTTCCAGGGTCGGTTTTCCCAAAGAAATACTAACCAATCAGGTTAAAATTGGATGTGTACATTTATGGCCGAAGACAAAGAGCTACCCCATATTACCACCTTGCGAACTTCTGTGTATCATCCCCAAATTGATGGTCTATTAGAAAGTTCAATAAGACCTTGAAACTCATTCTGCGAAAATTGGTAGATAAGGACGGAAAGGACTGGGACTGAATGATCACATGGGCATTATTTGGGGAAAACTCCCAAAGCTTATACAGGTTTTTCTCACTTTGAGTTACTCTATGGAAAGGAACCAACAGATGTCCTGGATATGCTCTGGGAAACCCGGGAAGAACGTGAGGAGGCCCCCATTCCAATATCCCAAATCGCCACGAGAATGCGAGAACATATGAAATTAGTCCAGGACTTATTTTGTACTCACATGGGAAAGGCCCAACACCAGCAAAAGCACAGTTACGACAAGAAAGTAAATTTAAGATCCTTTTCTATTGGACAGAAAGTACTAGTCCTCTTACCCACCTCAGAAAACAAACCTGTCTCCAAGTGGCACGGACCTTATGAGATAATAGAAAGAATGGGCACGTGCACATATAAAATAGCCCAGCCAGACCAAAAACAGAGTCCACTTATATCACATTAACCTCCTAAAAGAGTGGAAAGAATACCTGTCAGCCACCCGTGCCAAAGTTCTAGCCTGCCTGTTTCCCGAAGACATAGATAACTTTGACTTAATTCGACACAAGTTATTTAGCCAATAACAAGAAGATCTAAAAGATGCAATAGTCCCATTCCCTGATGTATTCTCAGAAAAACAGGGAAGAGTAAAAGGTACCTATCATTACATTCAAACAACTAAAGCCAAAGTAGTTTACCTAAAACCTTATCGTCTACCAGAGGCACGTAAACAGGTAGTGATTGAGAAAGTCAACAAAATGTTGAAGGCTAATATCATCGAGCCTTCCTCAAGTCCATGTTCCTCTCCTATCGTGTTGGTCACTAAACCGACCGGCCCTGAAGATTCTGCATCGACTTCCGGCAAGTTAATGCCATATCAGACTTCAATGCCTATTCCATGCCATGCATCGATGACCTAATTGACAAAGTAGGAACAGACAACTATCTGTCTACTCTAGATTTAACAAAAGGGTACTGGCAAGTCCCCGTACATGGGCCAGATAACAAAACAAACTGAGTTTTCAACACCCCTAGGGTTATTCCATTTTAACGTCCTCCCTTTTTTAACGCCTGAGGGTGTCTCCCTAGCTAGTCCCCGGGGATCCGTCATCCATGTGGCAAGGACACAGCCATCGCTATTGGATCCAGTTCCTGCGGGTGGACCAGTGGGGGATGATCACCTGAATGGGAGGTCCTCAGGGAGTGGAGGTGGGACACCGGCGGGTGAGATGCGGTATCCCCTTCTTTTAACACCTTCTCTCCAGCCTATCACGTAGGTCGTTTGCCCCACAAATCCTACCCATCAAGTCTTTCTCAGTCTACCAACCATTTTCTTTCTTGTGACACCCTTGCCCCATCCTACCCCGTAGGACAATCGAAACCTCTAACACCCTCTTTTTCTGATATTAATACTTTCTGTTACTGTGATAGAAAACGGACTAAGGTTAAAGTTGGTTACCTGACATGTTCCAAAACAAGGGTCAGGCTAAGTAATTAACCAAAATCACACACACCGGATGATCCTTTCCTTTCCCCAAAGGGATAAAAGGTGGAGCGAGAAAGCACACTACGAGCATGGCAGACAGCACAACGAGACGGCTAATCTGGCGCAGCAGTTCAAGAGAAGGAGAAAGTGCCCTTTTTTCACCCCAGACCCGTGGAACGTTCGTGGAGGAGAGCCTAAGACCGCGGATAATAGCACAAGTGTCTTGCAGCAGATGTCAATGGTACACAGAGCGTGTCAACGCTGATAAGCGGGAGCTAGGGAAACTCCTGCTACTGTGGTACCGGCCTTGACTCCAGTAAAGCAGAAAGCCAAGCGGTCCATCACAGCCAGTGAGTCGAGGGGAGAACCAATGAGAGCAGGGCTGTGTTGAATGAGGAACGCAAAGTGGCAAGTTTGAACTTAGTTTAATGAACTGCGAAAGAACTATAAAAGTGTTGAGGGGAGACCAGCTGCAGAGGGAACCGGCACCACATGGGTTTCCCTCCGAGAGACTCTGGTAGACTCTGGTAGATACCGGTTTGAATGAAACTACAGAAACTACAAAGCCGTAGGAGAGCCACCAGAAGAGGTCAAATTGGTCCTACTGGAGGTCTAGTACAATCCTCGTACAATCCAAATCAGACTTTGATATACACATTTGAGAAAGTAAGGGAAGTGAATCCTTCATGGTGAAAGTAAAAAGGTGGCACGATCCATGCCCCCGACCCCCTTAGGTATAACAGTCCCCTGGCAGCATTGGGGCTAAAGCCCTTCACACTGGCTCCAAGGGCCTTAAAACTCCATCAGAAACATACATGGAGTCAGTTCTGGCGCCTTTGTCGCCAGGCTCATTATCAGGAATAAAGCAATACCAGTTTTGGACCTTAATCCAACATAGAGGCCTATTACACATCTCATTTCTTTAGAACCAAGCCATGCGGTCTAGTGTTTTGGGTGTGGCTGGGCCTGGAACTACTTGGCCTGGAAGTACTTTACCTGGGCTATTTAAACCACACCCAAACATTAGAACACGCTTCACATTATTCTGCACTCCTGCAGCGTAACGCTCACCGTGTGCAGCTCCTGCTCATCTGCTTCTCCGGCAGCCTGATCCTGAAGCCCTAGATCCGGATTCCGTCAATATCCTGGAAGAACAAGAACAGCATTAGCGAGCAAGAACACTTACCTGTGAAGTAACCAGTCTTGAATCCATCCTGCGCTTCGCTTACCTCGCCCATCTCCGGAGTTTGCCGCAACCTGCAAAGGTAAAGAAACAAGGACAGCATTAATAACAATTCTCACCTGGGCAAGCAGCGAGTCCTGGAAGCACCCTGCGCTTCTCTTACCTCGCCCATTTCAGGGTTTCACCTCAACCTGCAAGGGAGAAAGAACAAGATCACCATTAACAAAGCACTTACCTTGGCAAGCAGAGCTTTGATCGCTTATCACCGCAACCTGTACAAGGAGAAGAGAACACAGGTTAGCAATTAACACCAATAAACAGCGCAGTGCTCCGCGCATCAATAACTCACCGTGGTCTTCGCCATCAGCACAGCAACTCCGAGATCACAACCATCCCTGTGAAAACATAAAGAGACGTTGTTAGTGAACAGCGTAGTGGAGCAAGACGCAGAGAAGACAGAGAAAACGGAGGGAAAGAAAGAGACAGAATTAAGACGGAAAAGACATTATAACTCACCAGGAAGACAGCAAGCAGAGTCAGAGTCACAGCTGGTCTGGACCTGACATAAGGGGACGCGGACCAGTGAAGCAACTAGGTCCACAGAACGCCCGCACCAACCACGCGTCCCTGCACAGAGACACAGGACGGAGAGTTCAACGCACAAAAACCTAAGTTGAGCAATAACCCCAAGGGAGGGGATTTGGACCAGAGGGAGGTGGGAGACGACCCATCAGAGAACCAGTATCTTAACCCTCCATTCTCCTGTTATAGGCGCTACCCAACGTCTGGCACATAACCAAGCAGAGAGGGGTCTGGGATAGCACTTAGACCTCCATCCAGTATTGTGTGGCGCCCCCGTGGATAGCAGGTGAGCGTAACAGAACGCAAAGCCTCAATTAAAACATCCACCTGGGCATCATGGAAACATCAGAGACTGACCAACTAGCCCAGTTACTGGGAGAATTACGGACCGAGGTGCACTCCGCCTGGCAAGAAACCAACGCCCTTAGGAGGGAGCTGATTGTCACCAAGGACCATGCCAAAGAATTAGTCAGACAATTACTCCAAACACAGGCTGGGCAGTCTCCATTGCCAGGAAGTATTCCGTAGGTTCCAGCCGCATCCATCAATCAAGCGCAGGTGGACCTCCCTGGGGCAGTTTCTTTGGCCCCACCGGAACGTTTTATGGGGGACCCAAGAAAATATGCAGTATTCATGAACCAATGCCTCCATTTTCTTTGTAGACCGGGAGCCTTTTCTAACGATCAGTCGCGGGTTGCCTTCATTCTGTCATATCTGAGTGGCAGTGCCATGGATTGGTCCATACTGTTAGTAAGCCAGGATGACCCACTCCTGTGGGATTTCAGGAGGTTTCAACAGGAGATGGAGAAGCTGTTCGCCCAACATACCCAGGGACAAGCTCTGGATAATGAACTTCTGTCCCTCCGCCAAGGCAGCCAAGATTTGTTAACATATATCGCCACTTTTAACAGACTTGTCGTTGAAACTGGGTGGCCTGAGGAGAAACTCAGGCCATCGAGGATTATAGGGGGAATTGAAAGATGTCCTAGCTCAGGTGGTAAACCCGCCAAAAGACTGTGCAGAGTTCATCAACCTAGTGGTGCAGCTAGACCACGGGGTGCAAGATCGAAGGACAGATCGAGCCAGAACGGAGGATCGGACCGTGTATGTACGCTCAAAAGAGAACAGTCTGTGTTCATCAGAAAACACTTCGGAACCCCTGCAAATTGGGGGGTACGGAGCCCATTAACCAAGGCCGAAAGAGACAAAAGGAGACAATAGCAATTATGCCTGTACTGCGGGAAATCAGGTCACTTCCTCAGAGAATATCCGGTCAAACCTCCTAGGAGAACAGTTGGAGCTACAGAGAAAGAAGGAGGAGAACAAGAGTCAGAAAACTTCCAGGCCCGACAAGCGTAGAGGTCCGTTTGTCGAGCGAAGGGAAAGAGCCACAGGCCTCACACATTACCCAGCCTGTGATTTTGATGAGTCACCAACAACCGTCTTGGATGCATGCTGTGGAGGCATACATAGGCAGCAGAGCCGTTGGTAACTACATAGACCAAGGCCTGGCAACAAGGATGGGCTTCCCCTCTGTCAGAAAACGACAACTGAGAAGGTCACCACTGTCGACGGCACAGAGGTAGATTCTGGTCCTGTAACTCAATGCACAGCAGAATTGACTCTTCTGTGCCAAGACGGACATCGGGAAGCCATTGCCTTCAACCTTATCAAGGCCCCTCAGTTCCGGGTGATTCTAGGGATGCCGTGGTTGGTGGCTCACAATCCTAACATCGACTGGCGAGCCAAGAAATTAGGCTTCTCCAATGAGTGTGCTCATGCGTGCTACCGAGTGGAAAGCCATTGCCTGACCCAGAGACACCTGTCCAAGATTAAGAGGTGTTGGTACTAGGTGTAACAAGTACACTACCAAGCGAATACCATGATTTCCAAGACGTTTTCCAAAAAGAACAGGCTAATACCTTACCCCCTCAGAGGCCATATGACTGTCAGATCGAACTTGTACCTGGTGCACAAATCCCATGTAGTCGAATTTATGCACTCACTGAACCTGAAAATCTCCACTTGAAATCATATCTGGACCAATACCTGGCAAACGGTTTTATCCGCCCGTCCAAATCCCCGGGAGCCTCGCCCCTATTCTTTCGTACCCAAGAAGGAGGGGGACTTGAGAATGTGCTTCGACTACGGCGCACTAAACCAGGTAACAGCTAAAAACTGTTATCTTCTAATCCTTATCCCAGAACTGCTGGACCAAGTCAAGGATCCCCAATTTACACCAAATTGGACCTCAGGGGGGCATACCATCTTGGGCATGTAAAGAAAGGAGACAAATGGAAGACCGCCTTTCGTACTAAGTATGGGCTATGCGAATATCAGGTGATGCCCTTTGGGCTTTGTAACGCTCCCGCTGCTTTCCAGTACTTCATGAAGGAGGTACTACAGAAATTGATTGACGTATGTGCCCTAGTTTACATCGACAACATCTTGGTGTACTCCTCTTCTAAACAGGACCATGTCAGGCACGTTCGCTCCGTCCTTGCAAAACTCTGACAGTACCAGCTATACGCCAAACTTGAAAAATGCTCCTTCCATGTCACCGAAGTTGAGTTCCTTGGTTTTGTCCTCACTACCAGAGGTGTCCGGATGGATATGCACAAAGTAGACGCCATCCTTAGCTGGCCATCACCGTCTTCAGTCAAAGGTGTCCAAAGTATGCTCGGCTTTGCAAACATTTATTGCCGATTCATCCCGGGGTTCTCCCAGATTGTGCACCAGATCACTTCTTTATTACGAAAACACAACAAACTGTTCCAATGGACAGAAGAGGCAGAGAAGGCCTTCCAGGAACTCAAGAAAAGATTTACCTCAGCTCCGGTGCTACGACATCCCCGCCCAGATCTCCCATATGTAGTGGAAACAGATGCCTCCAGCATGGCAATGGGGGCTGTTCTTTCCCAAAGGAATCCCGAAACAGGCCGATTACATCCCGTGGCCTTTTGGTCACGAACATTTACTACACCTGAACTTAACTATGCAATAACAGACAAGGAACCCCTAGCGATCAAGGCAGCCTTTTAGGCTTGGCGGCATTACCTCCTAGGTGCCAGACATACCATCACAGTAATCACCTACCATCGCAACCTACTATACCTCAAGATGGCAAAGGCTCAATCACCCCGTCAACTCCGATGGGCTTTATTCTTCGCAGAATAGGATTACATAATCACGTACCGACCTGGAGTCCAGAACGGAAAAGTCGACGCCCTATCCCGCAATGGTATTGATGAGAACACATATTCAACCCCAGACCCGGTGGCCATTATTCCAGGTGACAAACTACTAGGACCTACAACAATGTTATCTCTGTACGAACTCCAAAAGGAAATTCGGGTCCTAATGAACACTGAGGTTCTACAAGACTGGACCACTCAAGGCGAACATTACACAACAAAGAACCAACACCCGTATTTCAGAGGGTGTTTATATCTACTGAATAAGGCACTACAAGAACAAGTTGTTTCTGGTTATCATGACCCCCTGATAGAAGGACATCTGGGAATTGCCAAGACCCTAGCCAAGGTGAAAAGAAATTATTGGTGGCCGGCTGGCAAAGGGACATTACGCATTTTATTCTGTCATGTGGCATTTGTGCACAGAATAAATCCCAGAAACAAAGACCTGTAGGCCTTCTTCAACCCCTGGAAATTCCACCTGCACCTTGGCACACACTCTCCCTCGATTTCATCACAGATCTGCCTCCCTGTCAAGGGTTCAACACTATCCTAGTGGTTGTTGACCTATTCTCTAAAATGGCCCATTTCATTCTGCTTAAGGGTCTACCAAATGCATCCAGTCTGTCAAAGGTGTTTTTAGAGCAAATCGTACGATTACATGGTTTCCCCTCCGGTCCTGATATCTGACCGAGGGAGTCAGTTTGTGTCTAACTTCTGGAGGAAGAGTTGTGCAATTGCCCAAATCGATATTCGTCTGTCCAATAGTCACCATCCCCAAACTGATGGCCAAACGGAGCGGACGAATCAGACACTAGAGCAATATCTACGGTGCATGTTACATCAAGTGGAAGAAAGCTGGAAGGATGTGCTGTGGATAGCCGAATATGTCTACAACAACACGCTACACACCAGTACTGGACAGAGTCCATTCTATACTGTATATGGAAGGCACCCACGTACTTCCAAATTAGATACCCCCATGGCCTTGGAAATGCCCGCGGTGAAGACTTTACATACAACCATCACTCAAGCCTTCAAAAAGGCAGCAGAACACTTGATCCAAGCCAAAGAAAAACAGAAAAGATTCTCTGATCAACACCGAAGAAAAGCCCCAGACTACCAAGTCGGAGATTAAGTCTGGTTGGCGTCTCGCATGTGCCCATAGGAGGAACTTGAACATTTCGTCCCAGATATCTAGGGCCCTATACCATCAAGGCTATTATAAATCGTGTGGCAGTAAAACTAGCTTTACCACCAAATATGCAGATCCATCCCGTATTCCACGTGTCACTCTTAAAACCTGTTCAGCCTGGAACTCGGGTCAAAACACCACCAAATCCGGTACTGGTTAACGGAGAACCCGAATTTGAAGTCAAAGATAGTCTAGATTCTAAACTCACCAGGTCCAAGTTATATTACTTAGTGGACTGGAAGGGATACGGCCCTCAGGACAGGACATGGGAGCCTAGCGAGCACGTCCAGGCGCCACGCCTGGTAAGACGATTTCATCGGAAACCATCCGACCAAACCAGGGCCGAGCGGAGGAAATACCTTGAGAGGGGCCTTAGGGGGCGGATGCTGTCACAATCCATGCCCCTGACCCCCTCAGGTATAACAGCCCCCTGGCAGCAGTGGGGCTAAAGCTCTTCACACTGGCACCAAGGGCCTTAAAACTCCATCTGAAACTTACATGGAGTTAGTCCTGACGCCTCTGGTGCAAGGCTCATTATCAGGAATAAAGCAATATCAGTTTTGGACCTTAATCCAACATGGAGGCCTATTACACATTTCAGTTCTTTAGAACCACGCCATGCGGTCTAGTGTTTTGGGTGTGGCTGGGCCTGGAACTGCTTGGACTGGAACTACTTTACCTGGGCTATTTAAACCACACCCAAACATCAGAACATGCTTCACGTTATTCTGCACTGCTGTAGCGTAACGCTCACCGTGTCCAGCTCCTGCTCATCTGCTTCTCCGGCAGCCCTATCCTGAAGCCCTAGATCCAGATTTCATCAATAACCTGGAAGAACAAGAACAGCATTAGCAGCAAGAACACTTACCTGTGAAGTAACCGGTCTTGAATCCATCCTGTGCTCCGCTTACCTCACCCATCTCCGGAGTTTGCTGCAACCTCCAAAGCTAAAGAAACAAGGACAGCATTAATAACAATTCTCACCTGGGCAAGCAGCGAGTCCCGGCAGCACCGTGCGCTTCTCTTACCTCATCCATCTCCGGGTTTCACTGCAACCTGCAAGGGAGAAGGAACACGGTCAGCATTAACAAAGCACTTACCTGGGCAAGCAGCGCTTTGATCGCTCATCACTCCGGAACATCACCGCAACCTGTACAAAGAGAAGAGAACACAGGTTAGCAATTAACACCAATAAACAGCGCAGTGCTCCGCGCATCAATAACTCACTGTGGTCTTCGCTATCAGCGCGGCAACTCCGAGATCGCAACCATCCCTGTGAAAACAAAAAGAGACATTGTTAGGGAACAGCGTAATGGAGCAAGATGCAGAGAAGACAGAGAAAACGGAGGGAAAGAAAAAGACAGAATAAAGATGGAAAAGACATTATAACTCACCTGCAAGACAGCAAGCAGAGTCAGAGTCACAGCCGGTCTGGACCCGACATAAGGGCTCGCCGACCAGTGAAGCAACTAGGTCCACGGAATGCCCGCACCAACCACACGCCCCTGCACAGAGACGCAGGACGGAGAGTTCAAAGCACAAAAACCTAAGTTGAGCAATAACCCTAAGGGAGGGGATTTGGACCAGAGGGAGGTCGGAGACCACCCATCACAGAACCAGTATTTTAACCCTCCATTCTCCTGTTATAGGCGCTACCCAACATCTGGCACATAACCAAGCAGAGAGGGGTCCGGGATAGCACTTAAACCGCCATCCAGTATCGTTTGGCGCACCCGTGGATACCAGGTGAGCGCAACAAAATGAAGTGAATCCCGTGAACATTGAGAGTCAAAGTGGATGTGAAATTGGAGAGACTGAACCCAGAAGAGGGTTGCTTACGAAAAGGGGACAAAGTCTAAAGACCCGAAAAACAGGGTGTTGACAAAGGTAAACCCAACCAAGGGATGTGCACCGGAACTGTCTGAAAAGACATTGGGCCTCATTACACGGTAGGCGGTAACCATGGCGCTATTAGCGCCATGGTTGCCGCCGGTATTTTAACGTGTCCGCCTTGGTGGATGTCGGAATTACCACCCTGCTCCAAGGTGAGCGGGGCGGTAATTCCCCATTCACCAAGGCACTTCCCCATTCAATTTTTGCCCCCATAGGGCATAATGGGAATGGGAAAGGGGCTAATTACAGTACCACAAATTGCGGTACCGTAATTAGCACAAGGTCCCTTTGCGGCACCCTACTTTAACGGCTGGTAAAACCAGCCGTTAAGGTCGGGTCCCGCAAAGGGAACTCGTAGTAAGGCGGTAAGGGTTTACCAGTACCGGTGCCCTTACCGGTACCAGTAAACCCTTACCGCCTACCGTGTAATGAGGAGAAGTGAGACTTGGCCATCAACGGTTCTGATTGCTGCCATTGTAACTGTTAACTCGTACTGGGAAAACTGGAGTGTGTGCTGTGCTCCAGACTTCCATCTTATCCCGTGCAGAAAATGTGTGGAAGGGAGTCGCAGTTTACTGCATCCTGATATATTATTTACAAACACTTCTTTCTTTTCCTGAAAACGATCCCACACCCTGTTTTGAATTAGTTGTGATGTTTGGCAACAGGTTTCTAAGTATAGGCCTATTTGTTTGACACAACGCCATTAGGACAGCCTTATTTTTCAATTGATGGTCGACACTCACTCCAGGGTCGGACTGGGACAAGAAATAGGCCCGGACACCCAAAAAAAGTGGCCCACCCCTCACCTCAAAAAGTGGCCCACCCCTCGCTTCAAAAAAGTGGCCCACCCCGCGCCTTAAAAAAAGTGGCCCTCAAACCATCATCTGACCGTGAATTGCGTCAATTCACGACTTTACAGAAAATGTTACTTATGGAGGGTTCATGTGTCTGTTACATTACAACACAACTCATAAACTAACATAACGTTGCATACAGTTCTGTGACAGGGTCCACAGCTCCGAGGCGCAGGAGTGGCATGAACACAACCTTTCCCACCTTGACAAAACAGGAAGTGGCATCAAATAGCATTGTTCCTAAGTACACTATGAAAAATATGGTTATGATTTCACTAATGTGATATACATTTCATACAAGAATGGATCACCATATGTATCATTAATATCTGTGTGTATAGATCCATATTGTCAAATTACTGTGAATGCAAGCAGATGTCCAAGGCCAAATGATAATATGTTATTGTATAGCACTTACGCTTAAGCTCTTTTTTATAGAACAAATATGCATACAATATCACCCAACCTATGTTGGTACTCATTTATCGCCCTCAGAAGGATGAAAGGCTGAGAGGGACTTGCTGGAATTTGAACCTGCAACCTGCAGATCACACACACATCACAGCAGCGAGCGCACAACCCACTAAGCAACCACATCGTCTATAGTAAATTAGCATCTGCAGGTCTGGTGCAAATTTGGCCGCATGTGAATAGGGCAGGCTGAGCAGTGAACGTGGCCGACTTGGTAGTGAAAAGGTGATTTGGGTACTGGATGGGGGAGGCTGCCAGTAAATGGGGTATGCTCAGCAGTGAATGCTGCAGCGAGAGCAGAGACTGCAACAGGCTTAGCACTATGAGTTAGGCAGTGGGCAGCGAATGAGGAAGACAGCAATGGATGATGGCGTTCACCAGTCGATGATGCAATATGGGCAGTGAATGCCTAGAATGTTCTACTCTTGATTATGCCCATCCTCACTCAAAATGTGCCTGAAAAGCCACGTTTGAAAAATGTATTTAAGATATGATAGTAGAAAAGAGTTCTTGTTTTGCAATACGGATTCATCCTTGAATGTTTCTCTTAGGTGAACTATGTTCTAATTCCAGGAAGTTAGTGGGGGAAATGTATGTAGCAAAACAAATAAGTGACAATGATGGCTGAACCATTTTGCATGAATCGTATCCACTGGCAATGCTTTGGGCAATCCTCCAGACAACCTTTTTTCAGCCTTCCATGTTATTTCAAAAGGGGAATGACCAAATGCAATTCAGGCATGGTCCTATCCAATAGGGACAGCCCAGCCTAAACCGCTTAGTTATGTCTCATCTGCACAAGGCCACAAGGCCACACACAAGCCCAGACAAGTTTCAGGCTCCTTCGGAATTGTCAGGGAGGTGTAGTTTGGGTCTTGAGGCCCAGCAGGTTTGGGGGAGAGTGAAGCACACAGACTTTGACCATGGTACCTCTCTCCCTTGCGTGACCCAATTCTGGGAAGAACCCACATCAGTGAAGCAAGGAGCCTTGTTGTTCATTTGCCTAGCCAGTCCCACCCTCCCCAATCCCACCTGACCTCCTATGGCAGTGCGGCTGGTTTGCTTGGTGAAGCAGGGGAAAGTAAGTAGGGACGTGTGTGTTCGATTACCGCCTCCACGGTCCCTCGGTCCATCTGCCTGGCTTTGGTTGGTTAGCTTTATTTCAGGTGGGTCTGCATAATTGCAACACAGGAAGGCACAATGTGTGGCAGGTGGCAGCAGCATCCTGACAGACAGTAGGCCTGAGGGTGGGGCGACTGTGGTGGGTTCACTGTATCTGTTGTAGGCCTTAGGCTAGCCAGTTCTCTCACCTGCTCGCTCTGCCTCTGGTCATGCAAAGGAGAAAGGTGGGGCGACTGTTGCAAATACCAAATCACTGTGAGGCTCTCTCTGTCAGCAGACAGCGGAGCTGGAAGTAAGGGAGGAAAAGACCACCGGCACCCCTGCATGGATTGCGCGCTGCTGCTGGCATTGGTAGGGGAGGAAGAAAGCATGGCTGCATCCTGGCCGATAAGTAAACATGGGCAAGTAACATAACATTCCTTGGCACAAATGGTAACTGAATGCAAATGATCCCATTTGCCAAACCTGGTGCCCAATTCCAAACGCTCTGATCCAAAGGGTGATCTATCTGCTACCGATTATCACCCGTTATATATTGTAAACTCCTGCATACTACTGAGCATACCATTGCTGGCAACATCTAGTAGTTATAAAATCAATGACAAATGGGTACATTAACTGCAATTCACAGTACTTCAATTCTCAAATTGCTGATTACACCTGCTAAATATGATGCATTTCTAAAGCCAGGCAATTAGAAATAACTTATTTATGCGAGTAAGCACAAGCCACACATGCGTTATAGCAATCGGTAAACACTGCAGCACACGAAAATCAGGGCACGCTAAATCACAGTTTATTCTGCCGAGAATGATGCCAGAATCGGGTGCATTTCGACCATTTAGCACTGAGCAGGCACCTTTAAAATGATAATCATCATGAAATGACTATAGTTGCTTCTTTCTGAAGAGGAGACGGACGGCCAAGATTGATGCATGTTCGTGCGTTAGCAGATTGCTTTGATTATGCCCAGCTGAGGCTGTACAAATGCACAAAAAAGACGAAATTGGTTCCCCATTAAGTACTACACTTTGTTGCCCTGATAACAGGTGCGTCTCACCCTGCTAGGCCGATACCATCCGCCAATGATAGGTTTTGAAGTGCAATTGTGCAAATAAAATACCACAAGTCAGCCCTGGTGGGACCCTGCTCTCTCTTCTCTTGCATAGCTTTACTTTGTCATGAGCAGCCTGTGCACTCCTGGGCTCGGGCTCCCTGAGAGATATATATTTTGAACAGCAGGCATTCACTCTCTGACTCACTTCGAGTGCGAGTGGCAAAGCACTGGTCGCGGGCTGCCCGCGGCTGGGTGGTCCGACCGTCACCCGTCACGCAGCCTGACAGTGACAGGCAGTGCCAGTGACAGGAGGAGCCACTGCTTCAAGCTGCAGTGCTGTTCACCGTTGTGTTCAGGCTATAATACGGCTGGAAGAACATACATAATATATTTTTTCATTATATTATCGTCTCGTATCACGTTCAAAATCATGTGCTAAAACATGTGTTATCTATATCTCCATGCAGACCACAATGTAGTAGGGTGATGACATGTGTCTGCATCACAGGGAATTCTGTGTGTGAACTCAGAAAACACAGTGAGCTTGTGGCTTAGGGAAATGAAACGAGTAACACAGGTTAAACAAATGTAGTAGAGACATTTGTGGCTGGCTGCTGGCATCTGGGGCATGGCATGTCTTACCTCTCAGGTCCAGTGTGTGTGTCCAGAACTTCGGTCTCCTCCACTCGCTCCAGTCGAGTCGTCTCGTCGACGTCGGTCTCGTTGTGACTTGTGTCCAGACACTGTCTTCAGGCCAGGCACGGCGCGCTGACTCTGAGCCTGGCTGCCTGGGTCAGCTCACAGGACAGGTCTGCTGCTGCCTGCTGCTGCTGTGGTGTTCTCAGTCCGTGAGTCTGTGACTGGGCTGGGTGGCTGCTGCTGCCTGCCTGCTGCCGCCAGTGTCACTGTGGCCACAAGCAAAATCATCATGCCCAGGGTTTGGAGGAGGCCCAACTATATCCTCTCTCTCAAAGAGAGTCACGTCACGTGTGGTAATCAATTGCGGCGATGCGGAGTCTGCGCCCAGCCTGAGCTGCATCCTCATTCCCAGGGCCCGGCGGCGGCCCCAGCCCCCCAAGTTGCTTTCAACTTTGCAAAAGGAGGGCAACACATTCTTTGTTGTTGCTACTTCCTGCAATTGCAAAGTTGAAAGCAACGTGTTTTGATAAGGTGTCGGGAGGCCAGACTGTGTGCTGTGCCCCGCGGCCCAGGCCCAGCCCCCCCCGGCCCAGCCCTGTCAGGAGGCAACCACCAGCCTGCAGAAGGTGTTAATTCTTTACATTAGCACTTCAGAGGCTCTGATTGCTAATGTAAAAAATGAACAGCGAGCCGGGGGCGGCCCGGGCCCTGAGGCGAGCTGCGAGCACTCAGCACACTGTAGGGGCTGGCTGCATGGCCGTCACGGCGGCTTGGCCTGAGCTGAGAGGGCGGGCTTAGCTCTAGTCTGAGCCTCTCCGTCATGCAGGCACATAATGCATGAATGCAGATGCATTAATACACATGCATGCATGCAAATGATTTATCAAAGCAAGGTAACGATTGTTACCTTGCTTTGATTGATAATTATGCAGCGGCAGGGTTGTACAGGCACAGCATGACTGATAGCCCTGCCCCGCGCGCCTGCCCCCAGAGACAGTGCACCATGGTGCTTCCTCTGACAGCTGCGAGACGAGGCGAGGCAGAGCCAGCGGCGAGGAGACTTGACTCGGAACTTGCTGCAGCAGGGAGAGGCCCAGGGCCCGGGGCCCTCCTCTGAGCTCGCTCTAGTCAATAATAATTACATTAATAAAAAATAAAAATAAAAAACGGGCCAGCTTGGGAATTAAATTATAAACAAAAAACCAGCCCAGGGCCCAAAAAACCGGCCCAGGTCCTCAGTTCGTATCGGCCAGTGGCCGATGGGCCGAGGCCGCCAGTCCGAGCCTGACTCACTCCCATCTTAGATTTAGGTTTAGATTAGGTGTTTTTTTCCAACTGGCATACCTAATTCATTGTTCAATAAACACCCTTGAACTGTGATCACTAGTTTCTATCTGTACTCTTGTCACCATGTGTTCCTCACAACTGTTAACACCATACTGTTTTATGCCTGTGTGTTTGTGTGTCTGCATGCGTCTATATATATATATATATATATATAAATATATACATCCTACTACTGATGTGTATATGTCTATAACTAAGGTGGAAAGTGGAAGGTAATGCTGTAAAGGACAAGGCCGAAGTCTGTGGCCAAAGGTCATGGCTGGTGGTCTGGTAATGTTGTAAAATATACCATCGACACAGCCGAAGACCATGGTCAGTGGCATGGAAAAAAACAATGCTATAACAAAGTCCTTGAAATTCACTGAAAAAACTTCAGTTAAAGGTTAGTTAACTTGACCAGATTTATCGCAACAAAACCCCTGAAATTCAGCACATTTGGGAAGTCATGACCGGCTTAATTAAAAGCACATATATATAATAAGAGAAGGGATTCACAATAATATAGAAAATGGTGCTATGGGGGGACACAGCATCAATGGGAGCTTGCCAAGTTAAGACGGTCATAATTAATAGGTATGTCATTATGGCTCATTGGCTGCTAATGTATTGACATCGTAAAATTTTGAGGAATGACCTGTTAAGGCACTTCCTGCCTCAAATGTCATGCAACTTGTGTTCACTGTAATGATAGAATATTTTATTTTATGTCATTCGCATTCAGACCAAGTAATGCAATTGTGCTTGAATTTGCGGGATAATGTACAGTGTCATATAATTACTGAGCATTTTGCGAGCTATAGATGTTAATGCGTTTTAAGGAGAATGCTTGCCACTAGACAGCTTTGATCAAGACCATGATTGGTCAAAACACATGTTGGCTTGGGCATAGACTTTGTTGTTCTGGAAAACACTTAGTCTCTTCAATAGGCTTGGAGATAGGCTTTGTAACTTTGGCAAGCATTTTCTTTCTACATTATAATGAAAGCACCAGCTGTCTCTTTACTAACAAAAAGTGCTGCATTATGTTTTTATCATGCACGGTTGGACATGCTTTTCTGTTAATTGTTTCTTGGCCTTTGTGGCTGTTGCCGAGGACTGGGACGAGAACAATCCCTTTGCAGCTGTGTGCTGCTTTTTGCGCCGGTGGACGCTGGAAGACCTGTCTGGCATGCCACTCCTGGAAACCACTAAAGCCTCTGAATGACTTAGGTCTTCGGTCCCTTCTGTTATGCATCTGGCTAAAACCCTTGGCTGTAGGCTTAGCCGAAACAGCCAGCAACTTGGCCATCTGCGAGCTGGCCTTTCTTTTCGGTAAGTTCCTCATCGGTAGATGAATGGAACACATCCTTCCCTTCAAAGGGCAAATCCAGTATACGGTCCTGCATGTCCACATTACATTTTGCTGCATCCATCCACGCTGTGCGACGCATGTTTGTTTGTTTGTTTGTTTTATTCACTTATAATGCGCACCAGACCCGCAGGTAGCCGGGCGCAGCAGTACAGAAAATGCGAAGCTTAAGTTACAGTGTAGGGTCATGGGTTGCATACAATGTACAAATACAGAATACCATCTATTGCAGGTAGGCGGCAATTGCAATTTACACACGTAGTAGATGCTAAATAAATACAAAATACAGATAACCGGCGCTAGATGGAAGTTAGCTCATCCGCCGAGAGTGAGGAGGTCCATAAGAGCAAAGGAGAACAGGATAGTGATGTGTGTATGCTGGGGTTGTGTGAGGATAAGAGGGCGCCAATGGGCTAATCATTGGCAGACCTCAGCAGATTAATGTAGTTAGTTCTGAATTTCGGAAAGGGCTGCTCCTCACGTAGAGGGTTTGGCAGCGAGTCCCATAATTGGGCCGCTTCAACCTGGAAGCTGCTACCCGCCGCCCTAGATAGCCTGAATCTAGGAATGATGAGGCTATTGGCATTAGATGTTCTGGCGGGCGCGTGTGGTTTCTTTTTGTGAGTTTATTACAGAGATAGCTTGGTGCGGCATTGTTCAGGGCTTTGCGAACCAAGGATGCTACTTTTAGGTGGATTTTGTTTTGGGTGGACAGCCAGTTGTTTTGACGCCAGATTTTTGAAATATGCGATCTTTTAGGCACACCGAGGGAGGCTCGTAGGGCATTTTTTTGTAGAATTTGAATTCAGTGGGTGATGGATTTATTTGCTCCAATGTAGAGGGCATTGCGATTGTCTGTTGCAACCAATACGCCCTGACTTGCAGAGTCTTTATATGCCATTGATGACTCCAGGAGGCCCTGGGCTATGACCTTCGCTTCTGTTAGCCCCACTTTGAAGGCAGCTTGCCTGTCGGAAGGGTGATTTGGCAAAATGTTAGATATTTCCCTCCATAATTTTTGGTTAGCGCCAGATAATATTGCATCTGCGTTGGCTTGACATAGATGTAGTCTTGCATTAAGGAAGTCCTTTTTTACCAAAGGCATCCAAGACCTTGTCCTCGTTAGACAGCAAGGATGCTGAGGAATACTCAGATGATGCTGCAGCAGAGGAGGGTTTAGCATACATAGATTCTGTTGCTACCATGCATGAGTTCGGCTGTGAGTGGGATGACAATAAGATGGCCTCCCCTTCTGAGTGCCTGAATTTAGCATCCAATTTCTTGTTCATGGATGGCATGGAGTGAGGTTTTAGCCACACCTTTTTGGCTAGGGTTGCTACATTCTTTTGCAGAAGGATACCTGATTTGTTGGAAGGCCTCAATGTTAAGATCTCTGCCAAAACTCCTGTCTATGGCGGTTCCTGTTCAAGTGGAGGAATACCCAGGAATTCAGCCAGACTTTCCATACGATCATGCAATGACCTAGCTGATGCCAGCATGTCCATGCCCTCTTCCTCAATGGTCTGCTAGCTGGTTGTACCATTTCAGAAAGTGAAGAAGCGCATGGATCTTGTGCTGTGATCCCTGCACTATCTCGGCTAGCTGCCATTTTGTCTCCTGAGAAAGGGAGTTTAGACGCCTTTTTGTCTGCTGGCTTTTCCACAGGAATGCACAGGAGAACTTAGTGCAGAGCTCTGTGGTATAGGCCGTTGACGGCCCTGGAGTGTAGGCTCAGTGCTTCTGGAGACCTCGAGTATGGACCCGGTAGGCTTATCACCCTCATGCCTGGATCTGGTAACAGAGTTATGATGCACCTCAGGAGTTACCCTGGTGTTAGAGCTGGGAAGGCCCTTGGTTCTGGTTCGGGTAGGGCAGGTGTACCCCTCGGCCGGTGGACCTGTAGCTCTAGGAGCCTTGGAATGAGAACTGGTCTAAAGATCTTATAGACCCCTCCTACCCGGTGAACTCCTCGAGAAGGAATCCTCCTGACAGGATACTCTGGAAAACAAGGTAGTTACCTTATCGTTTCTTGATTTTTGGTGTACAAATTCCTTCAGGTGGTCCGGAGGCAACGTAGAGAAAAATCTTCTGCCACCTGGATAACCGATTCTTAAGCGAACAAGGTGTTAAGGCGTTGCACACTGCGCAACAATCCCACCAGTGATCGGAGCCCAGGGACTCAAGATAGAGCATGTGCAAATCCAAGGCCAGGAAGGAGCCATCACAGGATGCGCACTAGCTGACGCCAGACGCACATGACATGCGCCGGGGAAGTGAGGCACCGGAGGCCTTTCAAATGCAAGAAAAAAAAAGGAAAAATGTTTGAGGAAACACAAAGGTGATATGGAAAAACAAATCCACATGTGCAAGCAAGAAAGTTACAAGCCTGCCGGTGCGGAAAAGAGTTGAGGCGCTGGTGGGCAGGGCTATCTGAGCTTAGCTGCGCCCACAGCGACACTTTTGCGCTGCTTAAATTTAAAGAGGAAATGCACTTTTTTATGAGAAGGAGAAATTACTTATCGTAATGTTCTTTCTGTGTATTCTTCTCCTGCAGATTCCTCATCTGATAGATATCCTCATCCAGCTCTGCTGCTCAGAAAACACTTCAACATGTGGCGTAGTGGACCTCGACTCGGCCGTCGATCCATCATGCTCGGTGCTCTATCGTCAGCTCCGGACTTGACATTGCGCGTCGTATATATATCACTTCACTACACCCCATATCTTAGTTCCCCTTTTTCCCCCTGAGCTCGACCGCTGCATAGGAAAACAGAGAGAAAAAAAAGATTGATTGATTGGAGAAAACATGCAGCATTAAAGCCAGAAAACGGTCTTACTAGGATCATCACCAGGTGTCAACCCACTAACAAAAGAGATGCGCACCAACCGCCAAACTTTCTGAGCGGGGATGAATGGGTGGGGAGATGTGGAATCAGCGGGAGAAGAATCCATAGAAAGAACATTACGGTAAGTCATTTTTCCTTCAATGGATTGTTGCCTTTCTCCCACAGATTACTCATCTGATAGACTCCCCAAGCAGTGAGGCAAAGGTGGCGGGCAGAAAGTTACAACGATAGATTCTGGAGCACCGCCCTGCCAAAACATGTATTAGCCCCATGGGCAACGTCTAGACTGTAATGCCTAGAGAATGTGTGAAGGGGGGACCATGTTGCTGCACGACAAATATCCCTACCTGGGACCCCCCTCTGTAAAGCAGTCTATGCAGAGACCCCTCTAGTTGAGTGCACTTTGATGCTAGAGGGCGATTCCCTATCTGCAGATTGGTAGCACTATGCAATGCACAAAATGATCCACCGGGATAGTGTTTGCTTTGTTACTGCCAGACCTTTATGGGCTAGAGAATAGGCCATGAAAAGTTGATCAGATTTACGAAATTCAGACGTCCTTGTGACGTAGAAACCCAGGGCCTTTTTTGGATCCAGTTGATGGAAATGCTCCTCTTCTTTAGAAGGATGCATAGGTGGATATAGATCGTTGGGTCTATGGCTTGTGACAGATGAAATTCGTATACCACTTTTGCCAGGAATCCCGCCCTTACCTTTAAGTGTGACCTCTCGAAAGAACCGTAAAAATGGCGGTTTGCAGCAAAGGGCCTGTAATTCACTAACCAGCCTAGCGGATGATATTGCAAGTAAGAAAGCGGTCTTCAAAAAGAGCAGCCACAAAGAACAGGTGTGCATGTGCTCAAAAGGAGCCGCCATTAAGAAAGTCAGAACCAGATTAAGATCACAATCTGGGACAACATAGGGAGTTGGCAGAAACGTATTCACAAGGGCCTTCAGGAATTGGGCCATAAACGCGATCGTAAAATATGACCCTTAATCCGGGGACCTCTTGAACACAGAGAAGGCCGCCAAATATCCTTTGACTGTGGTGATCTGAAGGCCTGCTAAGGCCAGTGATAGAAGGAACTCCATCACTGTAGTGGTGGGACAAGAGATAGGGTCAATCTTGCGCTCGCTGGACCATGCCTCGAATCTTCTCCACCTGCACGCATACAGAGATCTTGTAGATGGTCTTCGTGCAGCCAGCAACACCTCAAGCACCTCCTCAGAGAGGTCCAAGTCATCATAGCTCATCCTCTCAAGAGCCATGCATCTAGAGTGAGGATCTCTGGGTTAGGGTGAACCATTGACCTTCCAACTCGGTTAGGAGGTCCGGGTGCTGAGGCAACCAGAGAGGTGGGCAGATGGCCAGATCTAGTGGGTCCGAATACCACGTCCTCCTCACCCTGTCCGGGTTGATCAAGATGATGGTTGCTCAAAACCTCTTGACGGGAAGCAGAGAGAAGGCGTAGTGAAGAGGAATGGTCCAATCCACCAGAAACGTGTGCCATAGCGTGCCGTTCGCTGGGAATTTCCTTGAGCAAAACTGTCTGCACTTCCTGCTGGACTCTTTGGTAAACAGGTCCACTAATGGGGTACCCCAGTGAGAGAAGACCTCCTCTAGGACATCCTGGCACACTTCCGACTCATGTGAGACTGTGCTCTGCCTACTCAGAGCATCCAACAAACTGTTCTCTGCCCCCGCCAGATGAACTGCAGCAACCGAGATCTGGTTCTCCAATAGCCAGAACTACAGCAGCATCGCCTCTCTGCAGAGGGGGTGGGAGCACACACACCTTGATTGTTCAGGTAGTGCATGGCCACCATATTGTCAGTCAGAATTAGGACATGCTTCCCCTTCAGAGATGGAGCAAACACTCTCAGGGCTACCCTGATGGCTTGTAACTCCAGCCTGATGATGTGCCACCTGGCTTCCATTGCTGACCGAAGGCTGTTCAGCTGCAAGTCCTCGCAGTGAGCACCTCAACCCTTAAGCAACAAATCCGTGACCACTCGGGCCTGAGGCCACGGAGGCCAGAAGGGTTCCCAGGCATAAGATTGCTGCTGTCGGCCCACCAAACAAGGTCATCAACCAATGACCTGGATACCCTGAGGGAGTCCGAGAGGGTTCTGAGGTACTGCGATCACTGGCCTCGTAGGAGCCATTTAAGAGATCTCAGGCGCAGCCTGGCCTCTGGCACTAGAAAGATACAGGAGGCCATAAGGCCTAACAGGCAGAGGAAAGAAGCTGCTGGTAAGGTGGCGTGGTTCCCGAACTGGTTCACCATCTGTGCAATGCTGTTGACTCTCTCCTCAGGGCGAAAGGCCTTCCCCAACCGAGTGTCTAGGACTGCTCCAATGAACTGGAGCCTCTGGACTGGTGTCACATGGGACTTCTCCAAGTTCAGTGAAAAGCCCAGAATGTGGAGTAGTGAGCAGATGTGCTCTAGATGAGACAACACCCACTCTGCCGACTTCCCCGGGATCAGCCAGTCATTCAGGTATGGCAATACATGAACTCCGGATCTCTTGAGGTGAGCCGCAACTACTGCCATGAGCTTGGTGAAGACCCTTGAAGCGGAGCTCAACCCAAACGCGAGCACCTTGAACTGATAGTGTTTGTCCCCTATGAGGAACCTCAGGACCTGCCTGTGCTTCCGATGTATCGGCACATGGAAATAAGCGTCCTGCAGATCTATTGACACCAGCCAGTCCTGCAATTCGGAGCATGAAGAATTTCTCTCAACATCACCATCTTGAACTTGTCATTTCTCAGGAGCTTGTTCAAGGCCCTGAGGTCCAAAATGGGATGGAGATTGCCTCTCTTCTTGGGCACTAGGAAATACCGGTAATACCAGCCCGATCCTCTCTGCTTTGGAGGTACCTCTTCTATGGCACCCTTCAACAAAAGGGCTCTCAGTTCTTCCTGGAGCTCATGTCCCGGTTGGCTTGGAGGTTGTGGGGGTTGGTCCAAAGGTTTCCTTACGACGGGCAGACAATAACCCCACTGCATGAGCTTTTGGTCCCAGGTGTTGGAGGTAAGCTCTTGCCATTGGGGCCAGTGCTCTGATAGCCATCCACCAAACAGCAAGTGTGGCAGGGGAAAATCAAAGCAGCTTAGAGGGCAGAGCTTCCCCCAATGCTGCCACTGCTTGCTGGCCTCTGGAAGCCCCCTTGAAACTTCTGGGGCACGAGAAATGCTTCTGCTCTTGCCTGTGCTGCAGGAGCTGCGCCTTCCTGCCGTAAGGCCCATAGCGCCTGCAGCCCCTACCCCTAGAAGCAAAGCAGAAGGCAGGTTTGGCAGGCTGCACAGCTAGGCCCAGCAACTTTGCAGCAATCTTTTACTCCTTCATTTTTCCAGGGAGTCATCGGCCTTCTAGCCGAAAAGGAACTCATCCTCAAAGGGCATGTCCAGCAGCTTGTTTTGAACATTAAGCGAAAAGCCTGAAGACCTTAAATAGGCCTGCCTCCTCAATGCTATTGCTGATGCCATTGAACGACCCACGCAGTCAGCCACGTCCATCCCCGTTTGCAGAGACTACCTGGCCATCTCTTTCCCAGCCTCCACCAGTTGTACGAAGTCGTCTCGCATTACCCCCTCAGGGATACAGTGTGTCGCATTTTCCACTGCCTTCCAGAAGCCGAAAGAGTATTTAGCAAAACCACTGGCCACATTAGTAGCTTTCAGAGCCATGCTGCCCAAGGTAGAAACCATCCTGGCCATGGCCTCAATTCTTGTACCTTCTCTGTCAGGAGATAGTTTCGAGGTTGAACATGCTGGTGTGGTGGAAACTGTAGCAGCCTGAATGACAAGACCTTCCGGGGAAGAGTGAGAAGACAGAAATGGCGAGTCTCCTCTTACTGGCCTATATTTTCCAGTCATGGTGGAGCTGACCGGAGGGACAGAGCAGGGATGCTGCCACTGAGAGGCTACTGGATCGGCAATAGCCAGGTTCAGAGGCATATTCCTTTCAGTAACTGGACCCTCATCCAGTATGTCAGTTAACTCGTAACCCTGAACTGGCACTGACGTAGCATGCAGTCCTATGACTATCCACTACCCAATCTACCAGTGCCTGAAATTTGGCATGGGTGTGGGTGTAAGGTTGGCTTTGATGAAGTTCCAAATCAAGGGGCGTGTCCAGCCCACTGGCATCGTGGAGCCCCTGTGCCAACTCCAAATGTTCAGCTTGTTAGTGGTATAGTCAACGCCCCCGTTCCCATGTACACGGGATTCACTCCTCCCTGATCATCCCTGTCATTGGTGCCAAAGATGGATGTCATGGTACCAGAGAAGTCGGTCCGGGAGAGCGGGGTAAAACATTTTTAAGGGCTTGTTCTTCAGCGGAGATAAGGTGACTGTCGGAATCGATCAGGGCTGTGGCACTGAGACAGTGTTGGGGATGCTCGGACCTTAAAGTGCACAGGAAGTTGCCATCATCAAAGTTTTCGGTGCCTTCTTTGGCGTTGAGCCCGAATGCTTCCCTGACACGACAGCGTCGGCATTGGGTCTTGTTTAGGGCCGGATGTACCGAGTGCCACTGCTGAGTCCAAGGCCTACTGCTTGGGAGGGGAGAGGAGAACCCATGCATGCAGCGCCATGTTTGTGGACAATTTCCAGCATTTGGACCATGAAATCTTCCCACTCTTGCAAGTGGTGGGCCCAGCTGACGGCTTACCTCCTCTCGTCAAAGATTCTGAATTGTGGCAGTGGCACCTCGTTTTCTTCTAGAGTGGGACCTCTTCTTCGTCTTCTGCCAATGTTTCTCCTTTTTTTTTTTCAGTGGTAGGCCCCTTGGTCTCGGCCTCAGAGGACCAGACGGTCGACCGTGCTGGATATTTAGAAGGCTGTCGGCGTAATGCAAGTTTAGTAGCCTGCTTGCGCACCGATTTCGGGTTCATTTTAGTGCACAACGCGCACCCCTCTGTGTCGTGACCTGTGCCGATATTTTTTGGTATCCCAAATCCAACACCGTCTTTGCTCACAAGGGTACAATGTATAGGAATCTGGAAAGGTTGTCTTTAATGCATTACCTTCCTCTATAACAACTAATTGTAATCGCCCTCCTCTTAAAGAGTTTAGGAAATTAAATCTACCCATAAAAAGAACTCCAATGTCAAAAGAACTCATTTTATTTAAGGGGACTACAAGTGCCAGAATCCCAGAGGTACTGAGACAAGGAAGAGGGCTGAAGATGCATGCAGATGTAGCAGTCAGCCCATTAAGCTTAGTGGCCATTGTAGTAGTCAGGCAATTGAGCTTAACAGCTCACACCTGAAACAATGAAGGAAAGGAGGAGTAGGAGGAACTGGAACGAGAGCTGGAAGGCAAGCTGTAGTAGTTGAAGTAAGCACAAGACTGGCAAATCTAATAGAAGTGGGAGCACAAGTAGTATGAACCAGTAACGTACTGTGGGACAAAAGTGACGGTTTTCATAGTACCAACAGGAGAAGTCTGGTTGCTGAGGTGGAAGCAGCAGCACACAGGAAACCTTCTGACAAATATACCCGTGTAAAGTTGTAAATAACAAAGTCCTAACTGTTGATTAAGAACTGCGTGTTGTTGACAGTGGGGGATATTACACCTTCTTTTGAACTGTGACACACTGGGCCTGATCATGACTTTAGCGGTAACCTTTAAATCCGGCGGTAGTGCTATTACCGCTGGATTTAAGGGTCTGCCAAATCTGGACTTCGGTGGATTTCGCCCCAGCTCTGAGCTGGGGGGAAATCCGCCGGAAATTCGCGCTATTACTGGGGTTTAACATTACCGCCGAACTTGTGATCCGGGGAGTTTGGCGGTAGGGCATCCCCCATCCCCATGGAGTCCCTGGGGATGGTGACAATGGAAACACTGGCTCCGTTTATGACGGAGCCAATGTTTCCATTTGCACCTGCAAGCGGGTGGCGTTACTCCCGCCAGGTGAGACCTGGCGGGAGTGACACCTCCCGCCTGCAGGACTCTGAATCAGCCGGTCCGGAAAGAACAGTGGCAGCGTTTTTACCACCACCGTTCTTTCCGGACCGGCAGGGTCGTAATGAGGCCCAATGTCTTTCGTACCTTTATCAATGTAGGGGTGGTTCAAGGTGGGGCCATCAGATAGTTATGTCCAATGAAAAGACTAAACCCAATACAATCTATATGTAGACAACTCCCTTAACCAATCCCTCGACCCCGTAGAGTTTTGTACCTAAGAGAGTGAAATTAAGTTAGTTATGACGAGTTTACCATTTATAATTAATTGTTCTGTATAGAAACTGTTGGGAAGGAACCCGGGTCCTCCCGAACCCCCAAGCACTTCAGAGTTAGGCAAGACATCTTCAAGGCACTATAATGGACTAGGGGGAGGAGGGGCAATGGGAATGCTCTCTCATGCAGGCATAATCACATAGGGGGTCATTACGACCCAGGCGCTAATTGCGCCAACTTTACCACCATGGTGTAAACTATGTTTACACCATGGTGGATGGCGGATTTACCGCCCCATTCCAAGGTGAGTGGGGCGGTAAATCCCCATTTCCCATTTTCCCTTCCCCATTCCCATTTTCGCCCCATAGGGCATAATGGGAGTGGGGAAGGCGCTAATTACGCCACCGTAAATTACGGTGGCGTAATTAGCATCATGGCAGGTTAGCGCCATGGATTTTAATGGCTGCTAAGAGCAGCCGTTAAAATCAGAATAGGCGTTAAGGGTTAACGACGGCGTTAACCCTTAACGCCTGGGTCATAATGAGGCCCATAGACATAGACATAGGCAAGCACTGAAGAAGGTAGTTATTGTCTACAGAAGGATATATAGGCGCAATTATCTATTAGTTGAATAGATTTGTAATGTCAGATCCCAAGCATTGTAAAAGCTTAGTTAGAGGAGTCAAACCCCCCCCCCTCACCCGCAGAAGGAATACGGCCTGTGGGATCTAAATGCACCACAGGCGCCTAGTGTGCCGTGTTCTTCACTATACTGAAGTACGAACTGACTCACCAGGTGTCCACTGTCTGTCAAGGGTCCATGCGGGTTAATAATAAGACTTGCATGTGTTGTGCGGCAAAGTGCAGAACGGGATCAAATATAAGTCTAAATTGGGGAGGAAACTAGATAACATAGGCAGGATGAGTGGAATATGGATACAATGGATGAAATATGGAAAAAGGACAGACTGGGCTAAAGTCATGATCCAGCTCCAGTGACATCACCATGGCAATCTGGACCTATATAAACCCGTGCTTGAAACCACTTTGGCAGGAAGGAACGGGAAATGGGACAGGCAGCAGAGTCCTTTGCTTCCATCCTCATTTGTAAGATTAAACTTGTTATCCTTAAAAGATCGCCTTTGGCCTTATTTCCCTAGCAGGGCATATTTATTCAGGTGTGAGCAGTTTTAGGGATACACTTATAAAACCTTTGAGAGCTCTTCAGACTTGTGCGCTTACTGCTGTTCCTGCTTTATGTGGATTGTTAATAAAGCAAGCTTCGCCATTTACTTTGACTATTTCCATTATTTGGGTGCATGATTTCATGGCCTGTCTGTTCCGCTTGCGCTACAGTTTTCTGGCAGCCCTTTACACATGGTAGCAGAGGATGGTTCCAGCCAGCACACTCAGATTGTTGAGATTCCCTGCCATAAGGCTGAGGACTATGGAGTGATCTGTAGAGAACAGTGAACCACGCGTGAACTGAGACCGTCCACGGGAGCCTCCTTGGTGAAAATCCTGCTCGCTCTCTGAGGGTGCCGGGCAAAGCTGAGTTGCTGATTGAGGGAAGATCGGTTCAGAAGGCCTCCATAGATTCTCGGATGTAAGTGTAGCATTGACTTGGCAAAACAGAAAGAGGGAGGGAATTGTTTGTATGTCAGGAAATTGTGAGGTGATAAAAGATTGATTTATGAGATAATACCTATAAAAAGGTTATGTAAGGTGACGCACTAAACCTCGTGATGAGGTATTAGGGTATTAAGGATGAAGAGATTTGCCAAGACACAGTCGCAGAAGAGTGCATCACAAACCTCCTTCCGGGGTATGATTTAGAGACAAGGATACCTTGTCAGAGGGAAGGAAGACAGGCGTATTTTGTTGTATTGTGTTATATTAGAAGTGGACCTATGTGTGTAGTGATTGCTGGCGCTATCGGGAGGATGAAAAGTGGTTTGAAGTGTGAAAAGCAAGGGTTTGTGGATATTGGTGCACATCGTAGAGCATGTGGAGCTGTGGTTTGGAACCAAAGGGCATGGTCTTGAGAGTGGGTGCTGTTTACGGTGCTTGCCCAAATAGTTTTTGTAGCAGAGACGCTGTTGGGAAGAGACGTAGAAGTGTTGGCAATAGAAGGGAATATTGTTGAAAGGAGAATGTGAAGGAGGAGCTAAGAGGTAATACGTTTGAAGGTCTATTAAAGTCCGGTAAGTATTGGCAGTCAAGAGTTGACACGCCATCCTGGGAGACACACCCCTTATGCATTTATGTAAGGTATTGCCTAGATATAAAGATAAGATCCACAAATATTATTCAGAATGGGTTAAAGGCATAGTGGGCAACATGTTTATGCCATGGCCCCAACAGGGGACCCTTTCGAGATCAGTGCTGCAACACATGACAACCTATTGTGAGGGGTCAGTAATGAGAGGCAGCCACAAAGTTGCAATGTTCTCAAAATTAGCCATATTTATTAAAGAAAATGGGCTTAGAAAAAGGCCTATATTGCTCTAACCAAAATAATATGTGCCTACCTATGAAATTAAAACTAAAGTAAATTGACCTTGTGCCCAAAATGCATCTGTCTCTCACACTAACATACAAAATCAAAAGATACAATATACTTTCTGTTGTCACTTCAACCAGTTTGTGCAAAAAACATGTATATATATATATATATATATATATATATATATATATATATATATATATATACAATTTCAGCAACACAATTCTTGTCACCAGGGTTTAGCTTCCCTTCCCAGAACTGTTTCAGGAAAAGGCATTTGACCTACTATGTTTCACCAAAGTTCCATTAAAAATGTATATTTTCTGAGTGTTCACCTTAAGATGACAAGGCCAATGTTATTTCTAAAATACAGGCTGAAATATATTGTAAGAGAGTCTCTTATAGTCTTTAGGATGGCAAATCAAAATGTTCAATTTTAACTAAGGCATGATATAGTAAAGTTACTGGAAGATTGGTTAGAATATAGTAAGAAACAGTAGTTTATAGTTTTTCAGGATGGCAAAGAAACATTTTCACTTTCAACAGAAGACTTAATATAAGACATTTTCTTTTCAACAACGCATTGCATTTCCTGGTATACGCCCGGCCAGTAATATCTCACTATTGTCTCACTTAGATTCTCTTGTGTTCTCTCCTGCCAGGTATTTCTTTCCAAAAAAAAGGTTGAACTGAAAACTCTGAATTCCTGGTTTACTCTCCTGCCAGAAATATCCCCCTTTTGGCTCACACAAATCCTCTGGTGTACTCCCCTCCCAGGTATCTCTTTCCAAAAAGGCTCACTACCTGATGCTCTTATCAGGTCTCTCTGCAACATTTATATTTCTCTTAAATATCGTACAGTTATACTTCATCAGTGGCATAACTTTGTTGACTTCCATTAGTACTTGCACCAATTTCCCCCATACTGATATCCCTTGCATGAGGGTTTGTTCACGCTCTTTCTGACAACCCTTCTTTCAATGTCTCTTGGTTCTTGGCAATGCGTGTTCCAGGTTTCCCCCAACTGATCTTTTATCAGGAGAATTGCATCATGTTTGCCCTCTTGTTTTCTCTGTAAATCTTTGTGGTCGGTATTCACATCTTTCACTCAATTGTCCATGTGCCTGTCGGAACGCCCCAGTGTCATCACTATCAAAGGGCCAACTCACTGATATCTCCTGGCGTCTCTGACTCAAGGTTCCCTATAGTGGCAGAGTCCAACCTGTGGTATGGCATCCGCAGCTTGTTAGACCCCCTTTCAGGTCCTCTACCACCTTCAAGGTTCCTTGCCGGTAAGTATTGGCAGTCAAGAGTTGACACGCCATCCTGGGAGACACACCCCTTATGCATTTATGTAAGGTATTGCCTAGATATAAAGATAAGATCCACAAATATCATTCAGAATGGGTTAAAGGCATAGTGGGCAACATGTTTATGCCATGGCCCCAACAGGGGACCCTTTCGAGATCAGTGCTGCAACACATGACAACCTATTGTGAGGGGTCAGTAATGAGAGGCAGCCACAAAGTTGCAATGTTCTCAAAATTAGCCATATTTATTAAAGAAAATGGGCTTAGAAAAAGGCCTATATTGCTCTAACCAAAATAATATGTGCCTACCTATGAAATTAAAACTAAAGTAAATTGACCTTGTGTCCAAAATGCATCTGTCCCTCACACTAACATACAAAATCAAAAGGTACAATATACTTTCTGTTGTCACTTCAACCAGTTTGTGCAAAAAACATGTATATATATATATATATATATATATATATATATATATATATATATATATATATATATACACAATTTCAGCAACACAATTCTTGTCACCAGGGTTTAGCTTCCCTTCCCAGAACTGTTTCAGGAAAAGGCATTTGAACTACTATGTTTCACCAAAGTTCCATTAAAAATGTATATTTTCTGAGTATTCACCTTAAGATGACAAGGCCAATGTTATTTCTACAATACAGGCTGACATATATTGTAAGAGAGTCTCTTATAGTCTTTAGGATGGCAAATCAAAATGTTCAATTTTAACTAAGGCATGATATAGTAAAGTTACTGGAAGATTGGTTAGAATATAGTAAGAAACAGTAGTTTATAGTTTTTCAGGATGGCAAAGAAACATTTTCACTTTCAACAGAAGACTTAATATAAGACATTTTCTTTTCAACAACGCATTGCATTTCCTGGTATACGCCCGGCCAGTAATATCTCACTATTGTCTCACTTAGATTCTCTTGTGTTCTCTCCTGCCAGGTATTTCTTTCCAAAAAAAAGGTTGAACTGAAAACTCTGAATTCCTGGTTTACTCTCCTGCCAGAAATATCCCCCTTTTGGCTCACACAAATCCTCTGGTGTACTCCCCTCCCAGGTATCTCTTTCCAAAAAGGCTCACTACCTGATGCTCTTATCAGGTCTCTCTGCAACATTTATATTTCTCTTAAATATCGTACAGTTATACTTCATCAGTAGCATAACTTTGTTGACTTCCATTAGTACTTGCACCAATTTCCCCCATACTGATATCCCTTGCATGAGGGTTTGTTCACGCTCTTTCTGACAACCCTTCTTTCAATGTCTCTTGGTTCTTGGCAATGCTTGTTCCAGGTTTCCCCCAACTGATCTTTTATCAGGAGAATTGCATCATGTTTGCCCTCTTGTTTTCTCTGTAAATCTTTGTGGTCGGTATTCACATCTTTCACTCAATTGTCCATGTGCCTGTCGGAACGCCCCAGTGTCATCACTATCAAAGGGCCAACTCACTGATATCTCCTGGCGTCTCTGACTCACGGTTCCCTATAGTGGCAGAGTCCAACCTGTGGTATGGCATCCGCAGCTTGTTAGACCCCCTTTCAGGTCCTCTACCACCTTCAAGGTTCCTTGCCGATACGGTTGGTGCTTTCTGGTTTGACAGTGTCGTGGACAACCTGTCTGCAGTTGCCAACTCCTTTGCTGCACTTCCCTGGAGACCATCAGTCTTTGTTGGGTCTCTCGCTACTCCGGTACATTGGGTGGACAAGTGGCAGCCTGGGAGCACCTCGCTCCTTCAAACTGGTTCACTCCTCCACGTCTGCCTTTCTCCGCTGATCTGCTTGCTGCTTTGCGTACTCTGAACCCCGATCTGACTTCTTCACCTTCTGTCACCTGCGGGTGATTTTTGGAATTAAATATCCTGCGTAATGGACTGAATGAATAACAACTAGACTGCATGCTATTCTTGGTATTGCTGTTGATCCTTATTGACTCTTTACACCTCTTCTTTCTACTGGTACTAAAAGCTTTCTGGGAATTGAAGTCCAAAGTATTTTCATAGTGATCCAAGTTCTTTTGTTGAACACTTTTGTCTACATAACAATCATTATGAACATCCAATGTCAATTGAGTTGTAGAGAAGTTATAGACATGTGAACAATGAATACAGATCTGTTTAAGATGGCGAACAGAAGTAGGTCTCAAGTCCTTATAATTAAAGGGTTCTGAATAATGACAGCAGGCCATAAGAAACTTTGGAATTAGGGTTTCTTCTTCACAATCAAGGGACGAATACTGTGTCCCTCCTGTCGGAGCCATCACCTCCACCTTACAGCTATCTCCTACCATGTGATACACCCTTAGAATACCATCCCCACGGCAAGGAGCAGGTAGCGGCTGCCTTCCCCATGCCACATTGGAGGAGACTTTAGGCCTGGGCTTACTGATGACTCACAGGATTAATCTCAATATTTGCATGCCGCGTACAAAGGGAACACATTGCAAAAGCGATTAGCTATTCTAGAGTTGTGAAAGAAGTATGTGGACGAGACAGAAGAGCTGCCCATGAGAAAGTGGATGCTTAATCAGCATGAAGGGGAGGGCACAGCATCCTCAGCTCTTCCTCCTCCTCAGAGCATCGATCCATCTGACGAAGTGCAGGGATTCTACCAATTGAAAGAAGTGAAAGTGGTAGCAGGGTACACTAACCCCGAATATGCACGCCCCCATGTAGAGTAGTGAAGATGCTATACATCTGGATAAATAAAAGAAACAACAGCCAGTGTCCATGCACAATGATTATAACGAAAACTGCAAGCTGCAGGCGAGAATAAATAGAGGCTGAGGAAGAGATCCAGAGACAGAAAGGCCGGCAGGGTAATAAGGAAAAGACGGCGATCACTCCAATCGAGCGGGTGGGAGGACAAATATCGCTTAAATTGGACAGGAGAAACATGGAAAATTCTAAAGAGAGAGAATGTAAAATTAAAGAAAACCAGGAGGAAGAGGAGAGAAGACAAGAAGAAAAGGCATGACAAAGAAGTGTGAGGGATCAGAATATGCAAGACAGACACTTGGGTATAGTTTTCTCACAAGTTGCCATTTTATTAAATAAGGGGTGAGACACACACCTATCTTTCCCTTGCCTAACAAGGATTTCCCTGCCTGAAAAACTAAGGGTAAAGGAAGATGACCTAGTATCCTAAAGTATCTGTCCTGCACACCACACTAATACACATAACAAAAGCATACTGGAATTATTTAGCTGTTTAAACTTCATAAAATAACGTATAGATGTAAACACAAAAGTTATAAACAGGAATCCTTGTGACTAGAGTTGGATCCTCTACTCCTAGATCAATTCAGGATGTTTCCACCCACCTTCTGCTTGGCAAGCCAAAACGACTTTCCCTTTACATCCCCAAGTCAGAAGTCAAGGTAAATGTTCTTTTCTCTGAAGATCAATCACACAGTATTTCTCCATCATAAACAACACCTTAGTTAGGGTGGTTATACGACAGTTCATCAACCACAGTAGTGGAATTGTCACGTCTTTTCGACCACAACAGTTAATCAAACACAGTAGTAGAATTATCACTTCTTTTCCACCACAACCGTCTACCACATTAACAGCACTTCAAATTATGTCCGTCCTGGTCCACTCACCTGCCAGGACTAACTACTATATCCCTTTCCTGGTTTACTCGCCTACCGGGATAAAACTCCTACTACTACAACTTGTACTCTGTGCTAAGGCTTGTTCCAAACTTTCCACACTTAAATCCTCAATGGGGAAAGTTGAATGAAAAACTGCTTCTTGGTTTAATCTTTTAACTTGAAACACAATTGGCGTACAGTTTCTTCCACAAGTATACTGCACAAAAGAACAATCAATCTCATATTGATCTGTTTGCCATAGATGCAGGTTACAGTTCTCGCCCTCTTTATCCCCTTTACAAGGAGGGGTTTTCTCCTGCAATCTCGGATTTCCATTTGTTTACCCTTTTGGCTGTTGGTAATGAGGTTTACAACTTCCTCCCTTGAGGTATCTTGTTCTGCGACCGTTACATTCAAATTGCTTTGGTGTCCTCTCAGCTTTCTTTGGCTTTGGCAATGCAGGTTATAATGTCCCCTTATTGAGTATCCCTCTTCAGGGAAGTTGGGTTCTCTTTTCTTTTCTATTGCCCCTCTTTGGCTTTGGCAATGTGGGTTACAATATTCTCTTATGGGATATAACCCTTTTTGGCTTTGGCAATGCAGGTAACAATATTCTCTTTTGGGATATTCCCCTTTTTGGCTTTGGTATGCAGGTTACAATATTCCCTTATTCACAATCTCGTAACAGGAGAGCTGCACCCAGTTTGCTTAAATTCAAATGTTCGGTATTCAAAATTACACAGCAGTGTCCTTCGGAGCGTTCCGGGGTCACCTGCATCAGGTCAACTCTCCGGTCTGTCCCAGCGTCTCCTTCTGATTCATCAGTTCTTCTTTGTTCGCCAGGGTGCCTGCAGGATTTTACAGCATCTGGTAGCCTGCCGCTGCTCGCACTGACCATCAATGGAGCTTGTACAGCCCCGTACACTCACTGGTGAAAAGCTGACACCAGAGCGGATTGCAGGACTTAGAGAGTTTATCTGTACCTCAGGGTAGCTCGCCTCAATACTGCTTCACACTGCGCGTCCTCTGCATGTCATACGAATCTCGACCTCTGCCACATTCTCTGCACAGCGTACTGCTGTCAGCACAACAGCAACTCCTCCGCTTCTTCCTGCTACCCCCTTTTGTCCCACTCCCAAACAGCCTTTAAATGTTTAAAGGTCCCGCTCAGGTGTAGCTCACTACAACAACTAGGCCGCTCATTACAGTATGGTAACTCTGGATCCCTCTTCCTCGTCTCATTACTAAGAGCATTATGAGACTTGAAGTCCATAATGTTCTTATTTATTTTAACCTTATTTAATCCACTCTGTTTCAGTGATTTAAAGGATGTATTTTTTAAGGGAAGATTTCAAAGGAAGTCATGGTTTTCTCTTGGATCTATAACCCAAACATAATGTAGAATCATACCTACTAGAAGTAGTATTATTAACTCCCTGCCCCTTAAATACCTAACTTTCATGCTTACAAAAATGATTCTTATACTTGGCACCTTGGGTAATTCAGGGAGGGAAAGCCCTACCGTGACAACATGCCATTAAATATTCAGACACTAGGGAACCCTCATCATCAGGAGAGGATGAACACCGTGTCTCCCCTGACGGAGTCACCACATTCCCTTGACAGCCTTCACCTACCATGTGATCCTCCCTCCTAATACCACTCACAGGGTGAGAATCAGCTAGCAGGTGCCTGCCCCTTGGCACATGGTAGGAGTCTTTAGGCTGGGATTATGTGATGACTCTGCATGAGTCATCACAGAAGGGAGCAGGAGAAGGAAGAAGAGAGAATGGGACAGAATAATTGAGGAAGAAAATGAAAGGGAAAGGAAAATCGAAGCAGATAGAGAAAATGAGAGGAAGCAAAGGACAAGAAGAAGGGAATTAGAGGAAAGAGAGAGAAAAAGAAGAAAGTGAGAAAACAAAAGGAAGAAAGGGAAAGAGCTAGAAGACAAAAAGAAGAGAAAGAGAGAGCATAGGAAATGGAGGAAGAAAGACAGGGGGATAGAGCGAGAAATTAAAATAAGCAGAGAAAAGCAACAAAGAACAATTTGATGAGATTGTCAGGGAACGGATGCTCTGGGAAAAGGAGAGGAACAAGGAATGGGAGCAGGAAAGAGAAAGGAGTGTAGAAAAGCATAATAGAGAGGTAGAGGAGAAACTAAGAAATTGTACTCTCCCAGATGAAGGTGAGGGAGAAGCAATGCGAAGGAGGATTAAGGGAGGATGGATAGCTCAGGGGCAAGGCATTTGTCTTGAAAGCAAGACAACGCAGTGCAACCCAGGTTTGAATCATGATCCCGCGCTTAGAAACCGCTCGCTGGTATTAAGCGTGTTATAAATGAACAATAAAATAAAAATAAAAGGATTGGTCATTTGCACAAAAGCAGGAGGGACGGTGGTGTGCGCAAAATAAAGAGGATGGTAGTAGGATTCCCACAGAGAGGAGAAGAGAGTTTATTGGGAAAAGCAATGAGGGGATTGCAGGGGATGAGTCCAATGAAAAGATTACATTTTAAGGACAGAGAAGATGAAGGAGTGAAGGAAGTTGGGACACAATGGGCCTCATTACGGGTTGGGCGGTAAGGGTTAACAGGCACCGGTAAGGAGACTGGTGCCGGTAAACCCCTACCGCCCTATTCCGAGGTCCCTTAGCGGGAGCCACTAAGGGACCAGAGAGCTACCATCCGAATTCGAGCCCCTATGGGGACTCGAATGGGAATGGGGAATGGTTCTTGGAATGGGGACTTACCGGGTCCGCCAAGGTTGGAATGACCCGGTAAGTCCCTATTTTGAGAACCTGGACCTGGAATGCAGTAAGGGGGTAGCCATGGTGCTAGCAGCACCATGGCTACCTCGTAATGAGGCCCAATGTTTTCAGATGAGAAAAGAGATGAAGGTTAACATGAGGAAGCGGGAGAGGATGCACAAGCCCCTTCGACAGGTTTAACAACAGGGGAAGAGAGAATGTGGTTGGGCTTGGAAGGAGCACATGGAATGCCAAAGCTTGCTACAAGCTCTGGGGCACCGAAAATGTGATCAAAAAGTTTAGACGAAGGAACACCCTCTGTGACTAGGTAGTAAATTTACCGGGACAGAAGAAAGCTGGTATCACAGGCACCATACCCAAGAAACGGCAATTGGGTAAACCACAGAATTCACGCAATTACCATTGCTAGAAAAGCGGGGAGGATGGCTGCAATACATACCATGGCCACAAATGGATATGAATAATTTATGGTGTAAGTTACCAACATTGACATCGGGAGCGGGCAAGTGAATTCAGGAATTAGAAAGAATGACAGCAGGGATGATGCTGGTGGTCAGTGACATAAAAAGCTTCCTTGCTGCCATCATCGGGGAGAGAGCTGACAGTATCTGGAAGCAAGCAGGGTATTCCGGGGTGACAGCTCAGAATACGACTCATAATGGAGCACTGTTTAAAAATTGTAGGGCAGGTGTATGGAGAGCATTCAGAGTGCAATATCCTGATACGTCATGATACAATTGTGACACGCAAAATGTGTGATAATGAAGACCCAGTTACTTACATTCAAGATATTCAAGAAGGATGGTGGCTCAAGACGGGGGAACTGTGGAATAAAACGATACCTATTTTTTTTATAACATATTGTGCCAGGAATTACCTGAGCCAGTGCACAAAATTAGTGGGAACGGAAGCGACAATGTGGCCAGAGATTCAATTGACTATAGTTAATCATTGTCGACTGAAGCAAGAGAAAGTCAGAAAGAAACTGGAAGAAAGAAAGCTGGAGAAAGCAAAGTTAGTTCAGATAAAGTTATTAAAGTGTTCAATGGAAGGAGCAGTGTTCATGAGTGGAGAAGGAGTGGTAAAACAAGACGCACAGCAAGTACAGCCAATGGCTGCAGGAAATGTTGCAGGAAGAGGAGAGTACAATTACTGGTCACGAGGAAGAGGGGGTGCACCCAGAGGTAGAGGATCTGGATTTCAAGCTCCACATGGAGGAATATTTAATGCGGGGCAGCCTAGGTCCAGAGGACAGAGTCAACAGTACTGGACGTGTGGAAAAATGGGGCACATTTCCCAAGCACTTAGAAGCAGGGGAGGGATGCAGCAAAATTGGCCAGATCCAAGAGGGGGGACAGTATATCCTCAGTGCATATCCGTACAGTGCAGAGCCACCTGAATGTTATGCCCAGGATCACACACAGTAGCAGACATATGTGCCACAAATGCAACCAGCACAGCAAGAAAGGCCAGTGAAAATGCAAAAGGCCCCAGTACAAGCACAACGAGCCCTGATGCAAACACAGCAAGTCCCCATGCAGACACAGCAAGTACAGATGCAATCACAAGCACCGTACAATAGAAAACCATGGCAGCATGGAACGCAAGTGCAGGATCACAGACACCTACACCCAGAACAGGAAGTGTGACCGTAGTGGGAGGAAAGGCTTTGACTGGCACAGGGATGAACCTATATTCACAATAGGACAGCCCAGAGGGTGACGTGATGTATTCAATCCTATCAGTTACACCAGACCCACAAGAGGAACCAAGTGTTGGGATAACCATAGGTGACAAAACATTTTCCTTCCTTGTAGATACAGGAGTGACTAGGCCCTCTGTAGGCAGCGGGAGCCTCAGACTAAGCATGCTCTTCGAGTTGTCGGGAGTGCCTCCCTAACCCAAAGGTTTCTGGGGACGTACACATACATTGGTAGGATCTCATGAGCAGGGGTGGACTGGGAACGAAAAGAGGCCCTGGAAATAATTACTGGGCACCAAAAGAGGCCCTGGAAATAATGTTCAAAGTGGCCCCATTTGACACGTTTTCTGCACGCCCAATGCTTTTCCTATGAGAAAATTTGGAAATACAACAAAAGAGAGGCCCAGGGTGCACAGGCCCACCAGGAAATCTCCAGAGTTCCTTATAGGCCAGTCCACCACTGCTCATGAGCTAAAGACTCCCCTTTCTGGGAAGACAAACCTGGTAATTGCAGGGGAACGAATTGAGCTATTATCTCCCGGCACCGCAAACTCTTGCTCGAGAGCATACTCACAAAATTTGCATAAATCCTCCCTATGAATAGTTGAGGATAATATCAGAAATTTTTCTTCTTCCCTTGTATTAATTTGATAAATATTTTACCAAGGAACATTTTATTATTGATGCATTTCACCACTCGGCGCTCTAGCATCACATGTTTTATTGTAGTATTGTATTAATGTAATATACTGTGGTGTTGTGGTACATTGTGATACACCCGTGGTATTATTTGAACTCATTTTCACATACAATAACTACTGGATTCTTTCGTTAAATTCGCACATTAACCATCATAGTTGTTTCCCTTAGAATTCTCCAGAAACATAGACATAGACCTTGGGTTTGGTGCAAGTTTTATTCACAAATAAATCTTGCCCAGCCACCTCCGTGAAATGACGAAACGTAAGGCAGTTTAGTCTATTTCGCCAGTAGCGTGGGGGAGTGGTAAGAGGGTGTTCAAACTGTTCAAACCAATTAAGGATGTAAACACTCTCATCACTAAAATTAAAGATTTATTGCATGACATCGAAGGTCCAAGTAATAAGAGAATAAATGAATCACCTAAAACGAATCCTGCAGCAGCCTCAAACTGCATATCTGTAATTGAAGATAACTAAAATACTATCTGAAAGTGTAGCTCTTGTCCTAAAGCCAATCCTGCAAGTACATAACTCTAGGTATCGTGGGAAGGAAAAAGATCACATGGATGTTTACGAAATAGGGCAATTTGAGGAACAGGAGGGGGAGGGAGAAATGATGCCCTTCCCATTTCAACGCAAGGTGACGCAGTGGTTCAGGTCAGAACTACATATGAATGACAAGGATCTTTTAATTTTATCTAGCCCCATTAGGGCACCCGATGATGAAAGCAATTTAGATCAGCAGTTAGAGCGGTGGGAGGTTTAAAGCCCATCATGGAGGAGAAAGAGAGAAACATAGAAATTATGATTACCACATCTAATCAGTATTACGTCCTGGAGGATACACTGCCTATGGCAGGAAAGAACAAGTTACTTACCAACTGGTAACGTTCTTTCGATTGGATGTTCCTCCAAAGTATTCCTCATTTTAGATGTATTCCATCCAGCTTTAGCTGCTTCGTAAAAATATTTCGGCAGAGGGCGCCGTGCGTCGATGTCGTCGAGTCGATGGTCCCTCGAAGGCCTCCGTCGAGGGTGACGTCATCGGGTGTATAAGTAGCACGCGCGGCGCCCGTTGGCCTCAGTTCTGTTTTTCCCCCTTCATTATTGATTTTTCACTGTGTTGACTGTGCCGGCAGACAGGTATTTGCCTTGCGAGAGTTGGAGTGGCAATAGCCCGGAAAAATCTACAGAGGGGTAGGATGGGTGGGCGATGAGGAATACGTTGGAGGAACATCCAATCAAAAGAACATTACCAGTTGGTAAGTAACTTGTTCTTCGAGTGGATTGTGTCCTCCAACATATTCCTCATCTTAGATAGACTCCCAAAGCAGTATGGACAATTCCTCTGGAGGAGGGGTTAGATTTTTCAATACTCTTTGATAGCTGAGTATAGTACTGCTTTACGAAAATTAAGCTCCTTAGACTGGGAAGCATCCAGGCTATAGAATTTTGAGAAAGTATGCAGCGAGGACCAAGTTGCTGCTTCACAAATAGGAACACCCCTTTGTAGGGCTGTTGAAGAGGTGATGCGTCTGTTGGAATGAGCACTTAGACCTTCTGGTGGGTCTTTGTGTGCTAATCTGTAGCATTCTGAAATGCAAAGCACAATCCAGCGTGATATTGTTTGCTTTGTCACTTTGGGACCCAATTTCTTTCCTGTGTAGCCAATAAACAGTTGATTGTTCACTCTAAGCTTAGAAAGCCTAGAGATGTAAACGCTTAAAGCTCTTTTCGGATCCAACCTGTGTAATCTTTCCTACTCCTTACTAGGATGAGGTGGAGGATAGAATGCGGGTATGACAATTCTCTGACGTAAATGAAAATCAGATACCAATTTTGGTAAAAATAAGGGTTTAACCCTCAACACAACTTTGTCCTTATGGAACACAGTATAGGGTGGCCCAGAAGACAGTGCCTGCAATTCGCTCACTCTTCTTGCAGATGTTAAAGCAACTAGGAAAGCAGTTTTCCATGTCAGTAATCTTAATGGACAAGTGTGCAAAGGCTCAAAAGGAGCACACATTAAAAATTTTAGGACCAAATTGAGATCCCAAATTGGCACTTGAAATGGGTAAGGAGGAAACACATTAGTGAGTCCTTTTAAGAATTGTACTATCAAAGGAATTTTGAAGTAGGAGCATTCTTCCGACGAGCGCTTGAAGATGGAAAGCGCCACAAGATAACCTTTAATGGTTCCAACATTTAGACCTCTATGTGCTAGGGTCAAGAGGAAGGACAGTACTTCTGGAATAGAACATAGAAAAGGATCGACATTCTTTTCTCTGCACCAGTTGCAAAAGTTTTTCCAACGGCAACGGTATAGAGACTTTGTTGCTGGTTTTCTTGCCGAAAGCAATAACTCCATGATGTCACCTGGAAGGTTCCAATCCTTGTATCTCAGCCTATCAGATACCAAGCGTGAAGGTTGAGCGTTTGACCTCTGGATGGAGAACCTGACCCTCCATTTGAGAGAGAAGGTTCTCTCAATGAGGAAGACGTACTGGGGGACAGATGGACATGTCTAGAAGGTCTGGGTACCACGTTCTCCTGGCCCAATCCAGGGCAATTAGGATCATGCGGCTCCCAAAGCGTCTCAGTCTCCTGATGACCGGAGGAAACGGAGGGAACGCGTACAATAGTGGGAAATTCCACTCCACCACGAACGCGTCTCCCAGGGCTCCTCTCGGGGGAAATTCCCCTGAGCAATACCTTTCGCACTTCCCATTTATTCCAGTAGCAAATAGGTCCACTTGAGGGGTTCCCCAAAGGGAGAAGATCTCTTGAATGACTTCCTTAGCCTGTTCCCATTTGTGGGACACCGTGCTCTGCCTGCTCAGAGCATCTGCTGTCATATTCTCCTCCCGGGCTAGGTCAACTGCCGTTAAAGACATTCCTTCTTGAATTTCCCAATACCAGAGTTGCATTGCCTCTCTGCACAGAGGTAGTGACCCTACACCTCCTCTTTTGTTTATATAATGCTTGGCCACTGTGTTATCTGTCATTATCAGGACATTCTTTCCTCTGACAGATGGCAGGAAAGCTTTCAGCGCTAGTCTGATTGCTCTCAGCTCCAGAAGGGTGATGTGTAGTTTGGACTCCGATGGAGACCAACGACCGCTGATTGTCAGATCCTTGGCATGAGCTCCCCACCCCTTGAGTGAGGCGTCCGTCACTACTGTGATCTCCGGCCATGGTTGCCAAAAAAGTTCTCCTTTCAGGATATTCTCTGAACAAGTCCACCATAGAAGATCTTGACGAACCTTGTTTGGAATCTGGAGAAGATCCGTCATTCGACCTGAGAACTGGGACCATTGGGTCTTTAGAGCCCATTGAAGGGATCTCATTCTCAGACGTGCCTCTGGCACAAGAAAGATGCAGGATGCCATGAGGTCGAGTAACCTTAAGAAGTCGTAGGCCTGAAGATTTTGGGCATTTTGGAATATGGAAACCATAAAAGAATGTCTTGAGCCCTCGACCTGGGAGGCAAGCTCTTTCCCATGGATGTGTCTAATACAGCCCCTATATATTGGAGCTGTTGAGAAGGTGTCATTTGTGACTTCTTGAAATTGAGGCAGAAGCCCAGTCTGTGGAGGAAGTGGCAGGTGACTTTCAGGTGATCTAGTGCCTGTTCGGCAGAATGCGCTCTGATCAGCCAATCGTCCAGCTAGGAGTAGACGTGAATCCCCCCGCTCCTGAGGTGCGCTGCCACCACTACCATCAGTTTGGTGAAGACCCTCGGGCGGAGGTCAATTTGAATAGCAGGACTTGAAACTGATAGTGTGAGTCGCCAACTACGAACCTCAGGTATTGTCTCTGCTTGAGATGAATCGGCACATGAAAATAAGCATCCTGGAGGTCCAACGACACCAACCAAATCTGAAGTTGAAGGGCCTGAAGGATCTGAGAAAGGGTAACCATCTTGAACTTGTGCTTCCTGAGGAACTTGTTCAAGTTTCTTAAGTCCAGGATGGGTCTCAGTCCTCCATCCTTTTTGGGGATAAAAAATATGGGGAGTACCATCCCTTGCTCCTCTCCGCTGCAGGTACCGGTTCTATAGCGCCTTTCTCCAGCAGGGTTAAAACTTCCTGCTGTAGGAGTGGGTCTGAAAACTTCAAAGAGTGTCTCCTTGGTGGATTGCTTTGAGGTTGCGTTAGAAAAGGAAGGCAGTAACCTTGGGCTATTAATTCTAGAGCTGAAACATCTGAAGTAATGGCTCGCCATTCTTGCAGATGCTGTGACAGCCTGCCTCCTACAGGTGTCTTGTGATGCAAGTCCTCAAAGTGGTTTTGAGGTGGTTGCTGAAGCCGCTGATGGCAGAGAGGCTGTAGCTGGAACTGGCTTTGCATGTTTTCCTCGTCCACCGCGAGTGGCCTTTCTCTGGCCCCTTTGACTGGCCATTCCTCTCACCTTTCCATACGAGGCGTAGTAACGATAGGATCATCCCCTACAAGGTTGACCTGGTGCACGAAAAGGCTGAGGTTGCCTGGTGGCAGCTCCCAAAGACTTGGCAGCTGCCTTTGAGGTCTGCAACCTCCCAAGGCTCTCGTCAGCCTTGCTGCCAAAAAGGTGAGCCACGTCAAAGGACATGTTCAGGAGACGGTTCTGCACGTCTGGTGCGGAACCCGACTTCCATAACCACGCAAATCTGCGCATTACCGTGCTAGTGCCCATGGACCTGCTCACACTATCTACAGTGTCCAATCCAGATTCAAGGGATCCCTGCATGGCCTCCTTCCCATCTATAATGATGGCTAGGAATCCTTCCCTTTCGTCTCCTTCTGGTATGTGCTCCGACGCCATTGCAATGCACTTCCACAGAGTGTACAAAAACTTTGCCAAGGCACATGTGGAGTTGGCTGATTTTAATGCCATACTGACAGCTGAAAATACCTTCCTTACCCAGACTTCCACACACTTATCGTCCCTGTCCAGAGGGATAGAAGGATACGCCCGTTTGTTAGAAGCTGTGGCTGCCTGTATGACCAAACTCTCGGGAGTGGAATGTTTAGACAGAGAGCCGGGGTCGCTACTGGCAGGGCGGTATTTTGAAGTAAGGGATTTATTCACTGGCGGAATAGAATCCGGAGTCTCCCAATTTTTGGCCACCCGATTTTACAAGGCTACATGAAAAGGTAGTATTGGGTCTTCAGTAGGACCATGATCCAATATGTCGGTTAGATCATCTTGGATGAATTGGGCTGGAGGTCTGGCCCATCCTAAATAATCTATTACCTTTGTCATTAGCTGACGGTATGATGGACTGGCATGTTCCCTGGTTCTGGTCTACCAAAGTCATTTTCAGGAGATGTATCAATACCACTTGCATTGTGCAGTGATTCAACCAAATACCTCATCCTGCTTTCTTCTGAAATCAGGCATTCCGGGACATTTGGGGTGCCATATTCTAGCCCAAAAGGTACATTCTCCTCATCAGATTTCTCCTGTTCCTCAGAAATTGAGGTCAGAGACTTGAAGAACTCTTTCCTAGGAAGAGGTTTGAAAACCTTTTCTGGGAGAGGTGGAGGAGGAGTATTAATGGGCCCTGAAGGGATTACAGGTTCTTTCCCTTTTTCTGGCTGATTTTGCCGAACTGGGGGTTTTGGCGTTGAGGGCTTCGGGGTCGATGTTGACAAAGGCGTTGATGGCATCGATAGCGTTGGCGCAAAACCCGTCTTCGACGGCGCCGGCTCCGATGGCGTTGAGGTGCTCTTCGAAGACTTGCCCTTCGAGGTGTGTTCGGTCTCGGACGGCGTTGGTGACCTCGAGTGGTTAACTCGAGCGGCTTTTCTCGCTCAGCGTTCTAAAAGGTTCTCTATCCTTCCTCTTTCGATTACCCGAGCTCGAGGGTGCGCGAGTGTCGGAGCGATGACGCTCCCGGCCGGCTTCTGAGGAAGGCGCGGACCGAGGCTTCGCTTTCTCGAACACCTCCATCATTTTGACCCTGAATGCTTCCCATTCTTCGGATGATGAATGTTTAGTGGGAAATTTCATCCTCTTTGGGGATTCGTCCGAGGACGAGGTGGAGGGGGACCTGCGGCGTTGTTTCTTCGATTTTTTTCGTCGAATACAACGAGCGATGGGAATCGCTTCGGGACCTGGACCGATGCCTTTCGCGTCGAGGAGATTTCTCCTCACGGGACCTCGACTCGACGCTAGAGGCTTTACGGTCAGATTTGCAACCTACCTGTAGTTTTCCACTCCTTTCTTGCAAGGCCTTCCCCAACATCGCCTGACACTTCATACAGGCCTCCATGTCGTGGCCTTCTCCGAGGTACCACAAACACTCTCGGTGCGGGTCTGTGATCGACATTTTTGAACCGCACGACTTGCACTTTTTGAAACCCGATCTCGAGGTCGTGGTCGGCGTCGATGACGAGCACATATTCGATATTATTTGCTATTCTCACAGAACTCGAGGCGCAGCGAATCTCCGAAGCAATGTATACTGCGGAAAAATGAAACTGAGGCCAACGGGCGCCACGCGTGCTACTTATACACCCGATGACGTCACCCTCGAAGGAGGACTTTGAGGGACCATCGACTCGACGACATCGACGCACGGCACCCTCTGCTGTAAAATCTTTCCAAAGCAGCTAAAGCTGGATGGAATACATCTAAGATGAGGAATACGTTGGAGGACACAATCCACTCGAATGTTAATTACCCTAAAAAGAATTGTGTGGCCGAAGCAGCCATTGGCATTGGAGGGACACTAAGAACATCCCATGGAACTCTAGCCCATACGGACACCAGTGAAGGTATTAGCACAGGGACCCAAACCAGTGGCTACAGTGAGCAGAGTATCCCAGATGTAGGGTTGGGGAACTGCTTACTGAAGTCACTAAGGAGAGACCTACGATCAATGGAAAATATGCATGGGTCATTGTAAAAAGTTATTTAGGAACAGTTTCAACTATTTGGCATCAATTTAACATATATTAAGGAGAGGTTGTTAAGGATGATCTTGTGTGGTGTGAGGGTGCATGCAGCTCAATGGGGAACAAGACCACTGGAAACCTAATCACTGAGCAACCATCTAAAGCCACCCTGGCTAAAGAATTTCTCCCTGTCCACAGGTTAATCATGCGGAAGCATATTACCGGAGAAGGTAAAGTACTTAGCCGGGTGGCCAGGAGTTATATGAGGGAGCAGAATATTCGCCTAGCCCCCTGGGTGAAACTACGAGAGAGCCTATTTGTACTCATGGAGGGTTCGCAGAGGAGCAGTGCACCAGCAATTTGGTGGGCAATACACAGATCTATAATCCATGTACCCAAAAATATATGCCACCATGGATCACTCCACCGAACACCACACCTTTGGGGATTTGGACAATGGGAGGACTGCCAGGTGGTCCGGTGGGGTCTCCTTTGAAAGCCTAACAACATTCCCCACTGTGAGGTCACAGCAAACCATCTGTCACATTATATAATGTGGGGAGGGCCGCACGTCGGTCATATGAGACACAGAAGCCACTGGTAAATAAGTGTATCCACTACTTCAGATTCACAAGAGAGTGTAAAACTATTATTAGAAGCGACATAGTGAAGTGTGTAAGAGAGGGTATGATTAACTGTGATGATGATACGATTTTGGTTCTCCTAATAAGCGATTGGTTAAAGGATGGTCTCCTCTCCATAGCATTGAGAGCATATCCCCCGATGAGATTAAGAATTTCAATTAGGCCCACAGTTAGCAGGCAGCCCAAAGATACTTGGAACACTATCAATGTGCCCACTATAACTGTACCCATAACAAAGAAACCAAGGAAGCAGGCTACATCTAATGGCCAGGCCAATATTGATCTAGGTGATGTAAATTGACACACCCTTGTCCCTGAGTGGAACAAGCAATCTAATGAGAGAGAACTTAGTTTAATCTCCTTGAATATAGCTGGTTTTAGGAAACACCTGATAGACCCTGACTGGTATAATTTTGTTCAGGGATATGTGATGTTATTTGGCATTTATATAGCGCTCTATATATCATTGGTATGAGCTCAAAGCGCTGGTAGGTTGAACGCACTGGGGGCCATAGTCCAGGCCAGGAGAGAGAGTAATTATGTGGGCAGCCGATGCAATTGCCTAATGGTAATGCAGCCTAGCATTAGGTGTGGTGGTATTTATTTATTTATTTATTTTTTTATGTTAGCAGATCTAATTTATTTTTTTAAACATCTTTTTATTAGCATGTCAACAAATTAATTACAGAGCAGCATTTTACAGAAATGAACAGCAAACTAAATAATACAATTCAAAATTATTCAACTAAGTTGCATATCAAGAAACAAACAATAAAAGCAATAACCCCCCAGACATACTAAGGAACTTTCAATTTATGCAGACAATAAAAGAGCAAAAAAACAATAGTCACAAAAGACATCTAGTATAGTACACACACACAAACACCAACACCGCACAAACAACAACTGACCAAACCCCCCCCAAAAAAAAAATGTTATATATTTTGTATAAATATATCATTACCCCATTCCACCCAAATATCCACTACCCACATAATCAATCATACAAGGCATTGAAAGGTCCCCAAAATAGATTGTATATCTCTTCCTTATCTTTTACCTTAAATGAGAACTTTCAAAATTCGATAAAGTGCGTAAGTCACCCAACTAGTCTTCGACTGTTGGCTTTTTTCTAGTTTTCCAAACCCGAAGGATCAGTCTCATGGCTATCAATAAAGCCTTATCAATCCAAGAGCTATATTTCAGAGAACACTTACACCTACCAGGATGGAGAAGTAAGATAATATTCCCACCCGATCTCTGTAAATACACATCTAAAATCAAATTAATCCTATCAATCACCTCATTCCAAAAAGTTTGAACCCTTGGCCAACTCCAGAGAAGGTGTAAAAGGATACCAATATCATTTCTACACCCCCAATACAAATTATCAGTTTGTAGTCCCAGTTTATACATTCTAACCGGTCTCCAGTACACTCTACCTACTACTTTCTGTTTTATCAGACGCAAGTTCAAATCAGTACCCACATTGGCACTCACCCTAAGTATATCCCTCCTTTCCATATCTGTGAAGTTCATATTTAGATCATCTGACCACACTGTCCTCAATTTATCCCCAGCCACAACATGTTTATTTTCCAACTGCATAAAGTTCATGTATGTACGCACAGAATATTCCTGTCCAGTAAGCAGTTGACACAATGCTGGCTTGGTTCCCAAGGAATTACCAACCATGCCTTTCCTGACATTAATCAGGGAGCTCAGTTCTACATATTTTCGTCTTTCTCTTTGATGCAATCCAAATTTCCTCTGCAGTTCCTCAAAAGTCAAAAGACGATCTCCATCTAATACATCACCCAAAGTCAAAATCCCCTTCCGAATCCAAGCCTGCCATGCCAGACATCTATTATTTAATTGCAATACATCATTATGCCAGAGAGAAGCATCCGCACTAAAACCAAATGACTCACTATTTTCTCCAAACCATAACCGCATGGTCCGTCTGGTTGCCACTACTGACTTTAACTTTAATCTACTGCCCGACAGATTACCCATGGCATAAAGGTGATTTAAACGATACGGACTGCAATTCCCTCCTTTGAAATCCGCATTTGTATAATAATAAGTCCCCTTTTTGATCAGAAACACCTTACAGTACTTATACAAATCTTAATACCCAAAACCTCCTTCTTCCACACTCTGCATCAACATAAATCTCAGAATCCGCTGTCTTTTGCCCCATCCCCACAGAAAACAATGAAAAATGTTATCAATTTGTAAAGTGTGCTTTTTGGAAATGAATAATGGAATCAACTGAATTATATATAACACTTTCGGTAACAAAATCATCTTTATCGCATTCATCTTTGCCCATAATGATAAATTAAGTCTTTCCCATCTTCTTATTGGATACACAATCTTATCCATGAGTTTTTCAATGTTAAATTGCATAATTTTCTTCAAATGACCAATGATGTATATACCCAGATATCTAACACACTCAGGAGACCATTTGCATTTCCACACCAGTAGAATGTCTCTACTACACTCTCCGGACAGCGGGAAAATCACAGTCTTGTCCCAGTTTATCTTATGACCAGAAATCTCACCCACCTCCTCAAACATTCGTCTCAGCATCAAACCACACTGTTCCGGGTTAGAAAGTAGAACCACCATGTCATCCGCATAAGACAAAACTTTAACCTCTGCTCCTCCAACACATAAACCTTTGATATCTCCACATTGTCTAATATAGGCAGCCAATGGTTCAAGCGCTAAGTCAAACAAAAAAGGCGACAGGGGGCACCCTTGTCGCGTGCCTTTGGACAATCAATGAAAAAGGATCCGAAATCAAACCATTCACAGACACCCTTGCTTTAACCTCATAATGAATGCACTTAATCATTTTCATAAAGGTCGGTCCGAAGCCCATTTTAAATAAAGTGTATTCCAAAAACCTCCAATTAACCCTATCGAACGCTTTCTCTGCGTCAAAAAACCCAATTAACCCCCTCAATCTTTTATTATGATGCATCCCAATGACATTCAAAACAGTCCTGATGTTGTCAAAGCCATATCTACCCGGGATAAAACCCACCTGAGACTCATCCACTAGATCCCTCATATTGACCATAAGCCTATTAGCCCATATTTTCATAAAAATCTTAAAGTCCACGTTCAACAATGAAATAGGTCTATAATTACTGCATTTTTTGTGATCTCTATCAGGCTTAGGAATGACAGTAATCATTGCCTCCGTCATTGATTCACATACCGTACCCGACTCTAGGAAATCATTAAAGAGCGCACATAAAATTGGTGATAATTGCTCAACACATTTATTTGTAAAATTCTGAAACAATCCCACCTGGCCCTGGTGATTTTCCATCCTTCAATTGCAAAATTGCATTAGTAACCTCAACCACATCTATCATAGAATCAAGAGCCAATTTTTTGTCATCCCGAAGTACTGAAAGGCGAACTTTATCAAAAAAAGACTGTAAATCTGTTTCACTAGGATGTGGCTGCTCCTTATATGATTCTTTATGAAATAGCCTAAACCCATCACAAATGTTATCACTCCTATGAAATACTTCACCTTTATCGTTCACAATTGATGAAACACACTTGTCCTCCATCAGACCATTAAGCTTATTTGCCAGAAGTCTTCCATTCTTGTCTCCAAATTCCCAAAAAAGCTGTTTTGTATAAAACAAGCTCTTTCCCGCTTGTGAATGCAAAAGTATCTTTAATTCTTCTGCTAAATGGTTCAATTTATGTTTCATACAATCCTTATCTCCTTGCGCACATCTCCTTTGTAAAGCCATAATCTCCTTCTCTAACCTCTCAATCTTTTCTTTCTTCCTCTTTTTAGCATGTGAAGTTCTGCTAATCAATTCACCCCACAAAACAGCCTTACAACAGTCCCATACAATTTTAACATCAGCCGATCCATTGTTTACCTCAAAATATTTCCGAACCAAGTCACCTAGTCCTACATTAATCAATGGATCATTAAGGGAATTGGCTTGCATTCTCCATCCATTATTCCTTCTATGAATAGTATTCAAATTGACTTTCAAATCTATTAGCGCATGATCAGAAATACATCTCTCCCCAATACTGGAACTAATCGTCTGATCAACTAATTTATCACTAATCAAAAAATCAAAACAAAAATCTATCCTGGAATACGAATTATGTACTGTTGAATAAAATGAATATTCCCTATCTCTTGGATGATGAACCCTCCAAACATCAACGAGATAATATTTAAAAGCAAACTGTTTCAATTCCTCTCCTAATCTACCACTATTATACCTGCAATCCGACTTCCTGTCCAGCTCACTATCCATCATCAAGTTAAAATCCCCACCTAAAATAACTGCCTCTCCCTCCATCTCCTCCAAAAGACCATCTAACTTCCGATAAAAAAACAAATCCGGAGCACATGGAGCATATACTGTCCCAATTGTAAGTTTCCTTCCATAATGTAATACATCAATGAGTAGAATAAGACCTTCTTGATCTTTCACAATTTTCTCAATTTTAATGGACAGTCCTCTCCTAAACATTACACTAACCCCCCTAGATTTAGTATCATAATAGTTCGATACCACCTGCGGGTATTTATGATTAGACAAATAATCCCCAATTTGTTCATTCAAGTGAGTCTCCTGAAGAAACACAACATCACCTCTACTTCTCCATATCCGTGCCAAAACCTTCCTTCTTTTAAACACACAGCCAATGCCTCTGACATTCCATGAAACAAAGTTTAAAGGATCAATATCTCACCACTAGAATTACTTGCATTTTGACACATCCAAATTCCCATCTATAGATACAAATATGTTTTACTAAATCCATATTTGGGAGACAAAATAAAAACTTCCAACTGAAAGGTGTGAAAAATATGAAAATTGAAAGAATGGATAAAAAATAAAATAAAAAAAATAAACCACCCCCCATCCATAGACACACAAAAAACAACATTAAACACACATATATACCAGTACCAGAAGCCCGACAACCATAAAGCTTATAATAAGCAATATTACATACATATCAACATCTATTCAGAACCATACTCACCAGACATCCTAGGCCAATTTACATACAATGTATGAACAAGTCTCCTATCCTACTTTAAGCCATAACAACCTAAGCTTACTCCTACATATTTATAAGTAAAATCCCATAACAGGCCATCGCAAACTAAGAAACCAATTACCTAACAACCTCTTGAACATTTATCAACAAACACATTCTCCTCCTCCACCCTCACTTCAAAATTGTAATGACAAACAAACCCCACATTTTATTTTAGTAAATCAAAAATCTAATAATCCTATAACATTCATCACCATCCACGCATATCCCTCATGTAACACACAGATTACCTATCCACTGTACCACTATACTGTATAACTGGCCCATACCGTCAAGGTCACGCCCAACCACATCCCCATATCCACCCTCCACTCAGTGAAGCCTAATCCAAAGGCTAACCAGTCCATAACAATCCAGCACACAATTCCTCATCATCCCTCAGACACATCAATCGGGCACCATGTATCCCTTCTAATTCTTCCTTTCCAATCAAATCATCATGACCCAGAGCATTCCCCAACCCAAAGTATAATTTGATCTAGACAAGCTATAGACAGCAATAAACCTGCATAAACTCTTACCAATCCGCATATGATGGCTACAACTAGCTTTCCATTTCAACTCAAGCCCTACATTTCTTAATAACACAAACCACCTATAAATTACAAGCAAACAAAGAACAATAGTATTCACAAACTATTTGATGCCAGTTTCCACAAAGATAGAGAGACCCCCCTCCTCCATCTTAGCTCATCACATTGTAGACAGTTTATGAAAAAAAGCATTAGACATTAAAAGCAATACCCCAGGATAGAGTATGCAAAGCAGTATATTTCCAACAAACAAATAAGTTATCCTGTCAGCAGTGGGTACAATTACAAAGTAGTAAACCTTTCAACACACATACTCCATCTAAACATATAATATATAGACATATAGACAAAGAGAATCATACCCACTCAAATATGTATAGTCTCATAACTTCTCTAAGCCTGAACACTTAAGGACCTTACGACCCAATAAATCAATGTAGAAACATTCAAAGCAACAAGGTGTCTTAAGGGGTATGACCAGAGAAACAGCCCAGAACAATAACCAATAATCAGTGCCTGACAACAAAAGAGCAGAACCCAAATAACTGTTAATACAGGTAAACTGATACCCTCTTCGATATCAGACTGTAAATGGAGTGCCTGCAGTCAATGCCTCAATTGGAAAAAAGCCAAGTTCAATGCTGAAAGTATTAGATACAAGCGTAGACACAGACAAAATGCATGTAAATGCTCATACATCAGTCTTTTCATGAATTGTACACTTCATACTATCCGTGTCCAGTCTACTGTCAAGTTAATTGGACAATATACGGTTTAGTTAAATTTGACAATCGCCTCAGCAATTCACCTGTTCCGTGTGTCCTGTGCAATGTTGCAACAGGGCTGCATACTGAGTAACCTTCCATTCATAGCAGTACAAAACAGTTGCCTTGAAAGTGCGTGCAACTGGAGTTCTCCTCTTATCAAAATGCCCTCCTCCAGCCCAAAGCCACTCTCTCCAAAACAGTTTCCTGCCCACCCTTGCCCATCATCAAAAACACTCCTGCTCCTCTGGTTCCATGTCCAGGCACCCACTGGTGTAAAAATAGCCCCCCCACACCCATAAGTGCAGGTATCTGTGCTTCATAAGTGCCCTCAGAGCCGGATTAGTAGACTTCAGCTCCAATACGTTGTACAGTTGTTTTCTGTTGTTATTCACAGTATCACTCAATGCACGGACCGACACTACAAGAGGCCCATCGTGCTGCTGTGGCTCATAGATTCCATCTACAACCGTTGGGTGTGATACATAACTTGTATATGTTCCTTGACTGTGCTCTAGCTACTTGTCTACCACCGTTGCCTGCCTTCTGGAAACAGCCCTGTCATGACAGTGTGGTGGGACCAACTTATAGCAAACAGTTTTTCACACCGGAGAATCCGTAAGGTGACAATGGGACTGCTGCCATCCATCCATAAACCTCCCTAATGGACATTACTCTCTAATGCAGTCACGTGCTTCAATGTTGCCACCCGGAAGTGGCGAAGAGCGGATCCTAACTATATCTCTTCTGGGCCCAACATCAGACACCAAGTGGTAATGCCATTCCCTCTTCACCACCCCACCATGAACCAGCAAGGGCAGCATCCTCTTCTCCGTGTCAATCCCCTTCTCCGTCCACATTCAACTCTTGCCAAAACTCTGTTTGCATCACCACTGCTCAAAGCTCCAGGGAAATATAGTGGGTTGGCCCTGTCCCGGAAGACCAAATATGTTCCATCATGCACAGGCAAGAACCATCATTAAGGTTAACGTCAGATTGGTTAATTGTGCGTTTTCTTAGAATCATTATGTATCCATCCGTATCTCTGTCGTGTATCTAAGTATGGACAGAAACACAGCTCGTGCGCATGCTGCCCAACCGCAGATCTCTCTGCAGATCATAGCTATAATGGTAGTTGCACTGACGGTGAAGATAAGGGGAGAGCAAGCATCGAAAGTGCAGTAGAAGGAAAGAAACCACATGAGAGCATGAAGCTACCTCGGTGCGCGACACGTTACCTTCAATGCTGCATCCGACATAAAGAGGTGTTCATGTAGCACTCAGAGTCTGTCCATTTCGCTCCCGCTCCTCCTCTCGCTTCCAATACGAGCCATACTTCCTCATTAGTCATGCACGTTGAGTTCACGCTGCACAGGGTGCCTTACTCGAAAACACGACGAAGGAGAAGGCCAGATATAGAAATCAGAAGGCAAGAAGTTCTGCATATTTTCAAGTGCTTTGATGTTCCAATCCGTTGTATAAACGGCAAAAAAATGCCAGCGGCCATTTTAATATTAAAAATGAATAACAAATGACAACAGTAATAAAAATAAAGAGACAGTTAAATCGATGTGAAAGGCAAAGTTAATCCTCAATCCACATAGTTTGGCCTCCCCTTTTTCTTTGTCAACTGATTTGCAGATTTAAGGTCACTTGAAGTTCCTTCCATTGGATCAACATCTAAATCCGTTAAAAAAGCCTCTGCAGTTTTGCATTCATAAAAAGTAAGTCATTGTCCATCAACTACTACTTTCAGGATGGCAGGGTAGACCGTATAGTATTTCAATTTTCTTTCACAAGCTTTAACCTTCGCCTTGTCAAATGCCTTCGTCTTCTCCATTACATCTTTACTTAAATCCACCAAAACCATAATCTTATTGCCTCCCCAAGCAAGATCTTTAAGCTCACGTGCTTTTCACAAAATAAGTTCCTTAACTGGGAACCTCAGGAACTTCACAATTATATGTCTTGGTCTCTCACCTAATGCAGGCTTGGGTCCAAGTGCTCGGTGTGCTCTTTCAATTTCCAAGTTAACTGCAGCATCCAGATGCAGTATTTTGGCTAAATTATTAAGCAGAAAATCCATCATGTTACCTCTTTCTGCATTTTCAGGAAAACCAGCCAGATGGAGATTATTTCTTCGGGAGAAGTTTTTTTGCTCTGATAGCTTAGATGTTATTTTTTCATTAACTATTTTCAGTTCCCTAATTTGGTCCATCAACTTCAAAGTCCTCTCATCTACAACAGTAAGATGTTCTTCAGCTGAATTCACCCTTCTAGTCACTGCTTCAAATCTCTCTTCAAATTTAACCTGGGCCATTTTTATCTCTGCCATGTCTTGTTTCAGTTCACAAAGCAAATCCAAAAGCTTGTCTTCTCTACATTCTCCTTTGGTCTCTTGTGAAGCTCCTTTCTGTCTCTTAGCTGGCCGTGCAGGTTCAGGAGTGCCTGGCACACACAATTTTTAGGTAGGATTATCAATTGAGGCCTAGGACAGGAGCACAGCAATCAAGCTGCTATTCCCTGGGCTAACAGTTCCAGAATCGCAGTGTGTTTGGTATTTGATATCAGTTGAATGTGTGCAGGAGGATGGACACCAAGACTGGGTTCTGGCTGAGTTAGGCCTATTTAGGACGCTTATGTGTGCAGCTAGGCCGGTTTTCATGGGATGTAGCTGTGTTTTATTAGAATTATGAGGTGTTTGTGGAGTAATGTTCGTATATGAGCAGCTAGGCCGAAATTGATGGAGGGATGTAGCTGAACTCTAATTGTGTGTTGGTGTAGAGAAGAGAGTACACATAGTGATATGGGGGGGGGGTGAGTGTTTGGATGGGGTTCTAGTCTAAGGAGCATGCTATTCCGTATTTCATGCGCGTGTTTGCTTAGGAGTGACTTAGTAAGTGTATTCAGTGGCGTCATTGATTGGGATCTCATTGAGCATTTGTCATCGGGTTGCAGGTCTTAGTCGCTTTACGGAAGGTCATATAGTCTTGGGTGTGTCGATTATATGTCGGGGGAGTGAGTTCCACAGAGTTGGCGCCAAGGTTGAGAAGGCGGATCCTCCAATCCTGACAGAGTTAGAGGTTGGAATCACTAGAAAGAGGGCAGTGCTTGATCTTAGGGTTCGAGATGAAAGGTAGGGTTTTATCTTCTCTTGTAGGTACGTTGGGCCGGTCTTGTGCACTGCTCGGTGAGTGATGCATAGGGTCTTGAAGGAGGCCCTTCTTCCGACTGGGAGCCCGTGGAGGATTTAGAGAGCGGGTGAGATGTGGTCTCTGTGTCCAAGGGCCAGGAGCAGTTTTGCAGCAGCGTTTTGGTCTCTTTGGAGTTCATTGAATTGGTATGCCGGTGCTCCCAGTCGGCAAAGTACAGTCTCGACATCACAATAAACATAACTGTGGCAAGTCTATTGGGGTAGGAGAGGTAGGGAAAACTGCATCTGAGAAGTTTGAGGTGGTAGTAACAGCATTTTGACATGCTGTTGATCTGACGGGAGAGGGATAGGCCTGAGTCCATAGTGCAGCCTTGGTTTGTGACTATATCAAGGGGTGGGGAGGTGGGCCGAGGGAGGGATGCTATGGGAGCGGATGTGGGAGAAGGGCAGCATTGCTGCACACAATGATTTCGGTTTTAGCAGGGTTCAAAAGGAGGTGTTTTTTTGTCATTCATTGGTCAATATCATGGAGACAAGCTTCAAGGTCGGGATGAGGGTTGGTGCTAGTCTTGGGGATTCTTAGGATATGATGTGGCAATTCTTAAAGGAAACATTGGATTTGGATTCTATGTGGTTTTTCCGGGTGCCGGCCGCAAAGGGACCAAGGGCAGGCTCTTTGGTGGGATGGCACTGTGGGTTAGCACTGCCCTTGATTTTAAGAGCTCCAATGTTGAATCTGGTTCTCCGGATATCGAGTATTTGGTACTAAGCTTGCTGGCCGCTAAATCAATATCCCTGTTCAATGTGTATAACCGGGGTACCAATAAAACCACAAATAATGCAATTGGATTAGCCAGGAATCGAGCCCCTCCCGGATCTTGAGGGGGCATGGGATGATTTGGATGAGGTTTGAGAAATACCTTCTTTGGAACCACCATTGATGTGTAGGGTCCACCCGATGGCCCTTAGCTGTGCCGATACCCTCTTTGGAATGGGATTTAGGGCCTGCAAAGCCCGCTTTACAAAGGACGAGCCGGCAAAATTCACCTTTCAAGGGAATAAAAGCACCTCACATATAGATTATATTTTCTTATCAATGGAACTGTGGGATAATGCAAAATATGTTGAGGTCCTGAACAAACAGAGATGCGACCACAAGCATCTGAAGTTGATTAACCTGGGCAGATAGGAGAGTGATCTATGTAGTGTTCCCAGTTCCTCTGTTTATATTCGGGTCAATCTAAACAGCAAATTAAATGGCTCGACTTCAACCTAGCGTAATTAGGACCACATATCTATGATACCATCCTGCCAGACTTGTAGCAACTCTCCTTGATGGAACCTGTAGATATTATCCCTGTTTATGATAAGCTGGTTTTGTCCATGCAACCTTTTGTCACCAAACCTAGTAAAACTGTAAAGAAACATGCAATAAAACAACATGCCTGGTTTGACGAGGATTGTAGCATAGCGAAATCTGACATTTTGAGTTGTATAAAAAGACGCCAGGGACCAGATAGGACTGAACTGAGATTACTCATGGCATCTTAAAAGTCTCTGATAAAAGCAAAAAAAGATAATTATGCACAGCAAGAATGGGACAAATTGCCGGAAGCCTATCGATCCGGGGACTCTTGCATGTTCTGGAAGATAGTGGGAATAAAGAACGGTGTGATAGGGACGTGGTAGTTGACGTACGTCTGAATACATGGAAGAAACATTTCCAGGATGCTTATGGAATGGGAGGTACACCAGCTGTTCAGAGCGTTAATTTGCAGGATTGGGATAGAGAGAATAGCCCAATCCCAATCCACCTTGAATTATGGGAGGATTGCAATGCAATATCCCCTAGCCCAGATCTAATTCTAATCACCCTAATTAAGGACGGACCAACAGTATGGGCAACAGCATTATGGCTTTTGTTCAACATAATTCTCAAACATACTAAAGCCCCCCTACCCTCCTCTTGGCAAAATGCAACAATAATCCCAATATATAAAAAAGGAGGACGAGAGGACCCAGGACATTTTAGTCCGATTTCCCTACTGGATGGAGTGGGGAAAGTATTCGCCAGAATTGTCTATGAGCATCTCCAGGAGTGGATGACACAGGGAAACGTGATTGACCATCACCAAGCTGGATTCTCCCCAAAATAAGTACAATGGATCAGGCCTTCTGCCGCCATTTGATCACGCAGAAATATACAACTCTAAAAAAGATGAAGGTATTCTCTTTGTTTATCGATCTCAGGACCACATTTGATTGTGTGTCACGAGAGATGCTGTGGACAATATTGATTAAAAAAAAGGGGGTCCTGTGGACCTATTGCGGATTATAATCCAACTTTACTACAGGAACTCTGCATCAGTGCGCTGGGGTTTGTGGGTAGAACTCACAGACTTATTCAGGGTGACCAGGGGAGTGAGGCAGGGATGCGTCCTCACGGCCTTCTGTCTTTGCAATATATTAATCACGTGGTATGCCACGTTAGATTGAAACTCCTGGATCAACGGAAGCGTAGCCATAAAGTGGTTCTGATAATCCTCTTTGCAGCTGATGCAGTCCTATTATCCACATCTGCAAGGGGGCTTGTGACCACCCTTGATGCCTTTGTGGAGAAATGCTCAGGGCCTCATTTTGAGATTAATATACAGAAAACTAAAGCATTGGTCTTCCGTCCAAAGTTTAATAAATTCACAAATCTCAAGCCGAGCATCAACGGTTCCCTCCTTGAACAAGTGAGACAATATAATTACCTAGGTGTAAGATTCAATGGCCAAGGTAATTAGTCATCGCATATGCATAAATCCAGTCTAACCTTGGGAAAATATAAGGCAGAGGGTAATCGGGAGATTCTTTCATACCCATGGCTACGGCCCTATTTCACCTGCCATAACATGTTTACAGCTCAGGCTAAATCAGCAGCCACACATGGAAAATAAATTTGGGGCTATTCGGCTAATCATAAATTGGGGTTGGTCGAATGATCTTTCGTGAAAAAGGTACTTGGGTTGCCAACATCTTGCCCAAGTATCACTATTTGTCTAGAATTGGGCCTCATGCCTATACAGAATGAAGTTCTAATTAGACCAGCACTCTATTGGCTCAGGCTGTGGTTGGTAACGGAATTAAACACACACACAGAGGTTCTCACTCACATATTGGATACCGTGGGAGGTAGATCCTTACCTTGGTTCCAGCATGTTAAAAAATCCTTGATTGAAATGGAATTGGTAGATCTGTGGTTCAATCCCTTGGGAATTATGCCAGGTGATGTGGCCAAAATCAAGAGATAACTGAGGTTAATTTGGCCAATGCTTGCACCGGGTTGTCCACAGGAACAGCATATTTGGCTAGCAAATCGTCAATGAGGTTTGAAAAATACCTAGATCAGGTTAATCCACCACTTTCACGTAGCCTGTATCTGAGGTTCAGATTCTCCCAATTGAATTTAGCATGTGGGAGCCAGAGGGAAATGACCTATGTCTGGTTTGTAATTATAATTGGTTATTTATAACATGCTTAATACCCAGAGGTTTCCAAGCTCAGACCCGAGGCTGGAACCTGTGATGCTCTGCGTCGTCTTGCTTCCAAGGCGAGCACGATGCCTCTGAGCAATCCTCCTGAGAGGTGGGTCTGCCAAAGAATCCCTTAATCATTTTCTATTTTTTTGCCTGGGATACCGCGTGGCTTGGGGCAAGTATCTAAAAACCATATGTAACGCACACGGTATACGTCAAACAGGTGAGGCGCTTTTGCTTTTTAGGAGTAGCAATGATATCAAAGTAGTGTTTTCTGTAGCAAGCTATCTCCATCAAGCCTGGCGAACAAGAGCAAAAATCTATGAAACCTGGAAGTCCTGAGTTCAGAAACATGCTCTTTATTATTCTTCTTGCACTTTCTGATGCTGCTATAAATGCTTGGCTTTTAACCAGCAATATTCATTTGTAAACATTGCAACAGTTATCATGTGTTGCTTACCCTGAATATCATGAATTACAAAGTATTGTTTTTAGGTTTTTATTAATGCTATCAGTATTTGTATCCCTGCATTTAACACATATGAATCCTATGTAATTACTGTGCACATTTTATTCTATGTTATGTATGTGTTTATGGCAAAATGTCTATATTGTCGAATAAAAGCCTAATGAAGTGAAATGAAATGGATGGGAAGTACCCAATGTCAGACATGACCATGAATGCACAGGGTTTTACTGGGGCTAGAAGTATGGTTCCTTTTATTGATGGCTTACATATCACTATAGAAGAACATGATCGTTCAATGCCACTACTGTACTCCCCCAAGACACCACTTAACATATTGGGGAGTGACTTAATGAGCAAACTAAACATGACAATATCCTTCACTGACCAGGGGATAATATCTTCCACACCAGGGATTCACCACATACATGCACAATAATTTATAACAGCATTTTATGGCCAGAAAGCACAGCAGGCGTGCCATTAGACCCAGAAGTGTTTCTCTATGGAGTACAAATCGTGTTGGCATGGCTTCCCAGATAAGGTACAAAACGTTGTAGCTACCTGCTGAATTTTTGTTCAGACCAGAAGTGCCTATGTATGAGGAAGGAAAAGGTATTCCAATAGAACTAGAAGTAGTCATAGTGAGAGAGGACAGGATGATTATTCATGAGACTGATGATGAGGGGAAAGCATGGAGAGCAGTGATAGCTCTTGATGAAGATTACAGACTGACTTATTGGACAGATGAGTAACTGTTTGAGATGCTGATTCAGATGATGAGGTGGTGTTTTTCATAAGCCTGACTTATTGATTTAAAATTGAGAGCACAGTTGTGTCACAGAGAATGTCATTGGTCAAAAAGAAACCATCATTTTTACGAGAAGATTTGGCACAAGTACCAAGCATATTGTGGAACAGCAGTCCATAGGACGGTCTATTGAAAGGAATAGGTGCAGTCAAAATCAAATTGAAGCCAGGAACACTTTTGCCGCAATTGAGACAGTACCCAATGTCAAGAGAAGCAGGTCAAGGCATTTATGACACCATTTCCGCTCTAGTGCATCAGTGCCATCAGAATCCCCATCTAACACAGTGGTGTACCCAGTGAAAAAATCAACAGTGGAGATCATGGAGATTTATTCAGAATATATGCCCCCTAAACAATATTGTTGAAACAGAACTCCCATTGGTTCTGAACCAATGGGATGGAATGAAAGCAAAAGGATGGCCAGAGATTCAGTTAACTATGGTTCACCACTATCAGTTAAAATAAGAGATAGAAGGAAAATTGAGGAAAGGAAGGAGGAAGCAAAACTAGTTCGGAAAAAACTATCAAAGTTTTCAGTGGAAGGAGCAGTATTAACCCATGGAAAAGGGGTGACTACACAGGAAGCACAGCAGTTACAATCAATAGCTTACAGGAATTTTGCAGGAAGGGGAAAGTATAATTATTTCCTGCAAGGAAGAAGAGGTGCACCCAAAGGCAGAGGGTTCGGATTCCAGACTCCACAAGGAGGACAATTTAATGGAGGACAACCTAGGTTTGGAGGACAGACACAGCAGTGTTGGGCATGTGGAAAAATATGGATAATGTCCTGGGCGTGTAGAAGCAAGGGAGGAATGTAACAGAATTGGCCAGAGGGGGATTGCATATACCCCACCTCATAGCGTAGAACCCCTGAATATTATGCTTAAGATCACATGCAATACCAGACACAAGTGCCACAAATGCAATTTACACAGCAAGGAATGCTAATGCAAATGTAACAAGAGCCAATGTAAGCACAGCAAGCCCCTATACAGATAGAGCAGATACTGATGCAAACACAAGCACCTGTACAACAGAATACAGTGGCACCATCGAATGCAAACATATTGCCACAGACACCTGCACCCAGGATAGGGGGGTGACAGTAGTGGGAGGGAAAACTTTCACCGGCACAGGACTGAACTTATACCCACAATAGGACAGCCCACAGAAAGACTTGATGTGTTCCATCCTATCAGTTACAAAAGACCCACAAGAAGAACCAAGAGTAGGGATAACCATAGGTGACAACACATTTTCCTTCCTTGTAGATACTGGGGCCACTCGATTCTGAGTTAGTGAAGGGAAATTCTCAGTGTCAGGCATTGCCATGAATGCACAAGGCTTTTCTGGGGTGACAACAATGGTTCCTTTTACTGACAACGTACCTATCACCATAGGAGAACATGATCTTTCTATGTCATTATTGTAATCCCGCGAGATGCCAGTCAACGTATTGGGGAGAGATGACAATATAATTTACTGGCCAGAGGATAATATGTTATACTCCAGAGATTCCTTATGTAAATGCACAAGAATTGGTGTCAGCATTCTACGGGCAGAAAATGCAGAGGGGCGTGCCATTATACCCAGATGTATTCCTTTATGAAGTGCACATACTGTTAGCATGGCTTCCAAGAATAAGGGGCATACAATTACAATTACCCACAGAGTTCTTGTTTCGACCAGAAGTACCCATGGATGAGGAAGAAGGACACGTGATCACAATAGAGCTAGAAGCAGCAATAGTGAGAGAAGGCAGGGTGATTTTGCATAGAGTTTGTGGCAGAATAAATTGGAGGACAGTGATAGCTCTTGATGAGGGACACAGACTGACTAATCTCAGAGGTGACGACTTGTTTACAGACAACGACTCAGATGATGAAGTAATGTTTCACATATGTCTTACTTATCAGCTAAAAATTGAAAACAAAGAAGTACCTCAGAGATTGGCATTTGTAAAAAAGATACATTACCGGTCCGGCGGTAACCGTGCCAGTGATCTGCCACTGGACCTGTGAATATTTACTGGCGCCTCACTTCCCAGTAACACCGGGGGATTATAACCCCAGTGGCCCGGAAAGTCAGGCGCCAGTAAAATGTTGTTCCCCATTTCCATAGAGTCCAATAGGGCTCTATAGGAGTGGGGACCACAGAAGCACAGGCACCATTATTAACAGTGCCTGTGCTTCCGTGATGGTCTGCCTACAGTGGCCACTGTGCCCGGCAGGTTCAGACCTGTCGGGCACGGTGGCTCTGGCAGGCAGACCTGTAGTATGCCAGTCCAGAAACAACAGTGCCGGTAAGCTAACTGGCACCATTGTTTCCAGACCGGCATACTTGTAATGAGCCCCAATGTCTTTTCTCCAAGAGATTTGGCACAAGCACAGAACATATTGTGGACCAGTAGTACATATGCTGTTGGTCTATTAAAAGGAGTAGAAGCAGGCAAAATTACATTGAAATAGGGAGCTATTTTACTGCGGGTGAGACAATACCCAATGTCAAAAGAAGCCGTGAAGGCATTTATGACACCATTGCCTCTTTAGTGTGACAATGCATACTGGTGCCATCTGAATCCCCATGTACACGGCTGTGTACACAGAGAAAAAGGCATCAGGGGAGTCGTGGAGATTTATTCAGGACTTACACCCCCTGAACAATATTGTTGAAGCAGATTTCTCATTGGTTCTGAAACCAGTCACGATATTCTGCAATATTCTGTCCAAGGCTAAATATTTTACAGTGATCGATTTAAAGAATGCCTTTTCGATCCTCCTTCATTAGGAGTCAAATTTGACCTCGTTTATCTATCACGGAAAATAGTCAAAACATGCGTGTTTACCTCACGGGTACTGTGAGTCACCCTAGGTCTTCAACTGAGTACTTCAGATGGACTTGGGAATGGTACACCTTGACAAGACAGTGATACAATATGTAGCTGACATTCTGGTATGCAGCAAGACAGAGAAACAGTGCAGAAGAGACTCAGTACAGTTGAGTGTTGGTGGAGAAAGGGTACTGGGAAATTTGTCAGGAATACCGTCCTATATAAAGGTTAGCTAATATCACAGGAAGGAAGAACAGTGACACCTGAAAGAGTAGAAGCAATTATGAAGACACCCAGGCCAGATACAGTGAAAGGATTACAACAATTCTTAGGCCTTTTTAATTAGTGCAGGACATGGGTCTTTGATTATAGCACATATGCAAGGCCACTTTAAAAAGGACTCAGAGAAGCACAGATGGAGAACAGTAACATTGCCTGGACAGGAGAAATGATAGATTGCCTTTGATGAATTGAAATCAGCGATCAGCACAGCACCCGTGTTAAGAATTCCTGATTATAATGAAGAATTATTTCTAGTTTCCCATTCAAATGGAGTAGTGATGACGGCTGTACTCGCTAAAAAATCTACCATGAGCCACAAACCATTAGCATTTTAAAGTGGGATTTTAGATTTAGTAATGAGAGGACATTATCAATGTGAGCAAGCATTGGCGGCAGCAGCCTTTGTGATTGAGAAATCTGCTAGCATCACAAAGGGCTGTGCAGTAACATTATATGTCGAGCATGCCCTGTTCACTATTATTGAAAAGCCTAAAAACACATTGACCACGCAGAGAGCCTCTGCCAATGAGGTGATTTTATCAAACCAATCGATCAACATTGTTAGATGCAGAGTAGTGAATCCAGCCAGATTCATAGCAAAGCCAGTAAAAAAGGAGACTATGTTCAAGATTGCACTAAATACACTGAATATTATGATGAGATACCACAGGCTAAAGAGAATGGCCTAGGAGGGGGGACAATCCTCTTCATTGACGGTTGCTCATTGATGGACCAGAACATGGGTGAGCAACACAGTGGGACAGCAGTAATAAAAGCCACACTGACTGACAACTTTGAGACAGTGACAAGTAAGAGATTGCCATCACATTTCTCAGCACAGGCAGCAGAATTGGTAAAACTGATTTTGGCATGAGAACGAAGCAGTAATGGTGTACTCCAACTCCACCTACGTGATGTCAACAGTACACGCAGTGCTGTCACGTTGGAAAAGGCATGGCTTGTTACGCGCAGATGGCACGCCAGTGCAGCATGTGCCATTATTGGACAGGCTCATAAGCTCACTACAGCTCCCATCGGCCAATGCTGTGGTGAAGTGCGCAATGCCCACAAGAGGAGCAGACTTTATTTCTCAAGCTAACAAGGCAGCCGAACTTGAAGCTAAAAGAGCAGCATATTTATCTGAAATATCAGATTTTGCGAATGCACCAACAAAGCACACATGTGCATGAACATGGTAAGGGAGGATGGTTTTATTACATTACCCATAGCCCAAATAATTGAATTGCAGGGAAGAGCACCGCCAGAAAAACAAGAATTATGGAAAAGAAGGGGGTGCTCCTAGTCCCCGACAGATGCAATGTGGTGGCAGGATATGTCCTAGCATGTCCTTGGTCTGATCACTTTTATGTTCATTTTACGATCAATAGAGAACCTCCCACAAGAATTAAAGGGACTCACAACCATTAAGTCCTAGCCAGAAACTTAAGAAAAGCTACTGCAGAGGCGCTCAGACGTCGGCTTGCCACTGTGATTTCAGATATTATAAAATCTGAGTCAGTAGAGGAAATGTCCAATCTGTTCTTGCATTCCTTTGAGGACATCACTACGTCTCTGGCGCACTTAAAAAAGAAACATTTCAAGGACTCACGTAAAAACAAAGTGTGGTTTACACCTGAATTGCAAAAACTTAAAGTCGTAAACCTCAGACACTTCTATACCTAGAGATCTTCTCAGGATATAAATACTTTGGAAGCATATAAAGCAGCTGCAAAGGAATATAAAATAGCGGTTATTATTGAGGCCAAGAAAGATATGCCTTACAGGAGGATAATGAACTTTTTAAGATTTTGAGAGACCAGGAAACCCCTCATGTACAGGATAAGGGCAACCTGCAGAAGGATGCTGCCTGGTGTACTTCTATTCAGGAAGCCATGTTGCATAAATTAGAAAAAATCAAGGAAGATATTGTCCTAAAATATCTAATATCAGATATGCTTACGGTTGTTCCTGAGATAGTTGACAACAGTAGGGACGTTTTCTAGGCGCCAGTTCAATTTCTCCCCAATTTTAGCATCAGAATTAGCCAATATTATTGAACATCTCAAAACTACAAAATGTAAAGGTGATCCATGCTCAACCAGGATAATAAAATCCTGCTCCCCCACTTTTATTGATGCCCTCTGTAAATTTGTGAATGCCTCCTTTTCAGAAAACCACATCGCGATCAGGATAAAAAAAGGCTTGGATAACCCCCATTTGGAAGAAACCAGGTTTATTTCCTAAAATGCCTTTCAATTATCGGCCCATTACGAATACTTATTTTCTCTTAAAAATCCTGGACCATGTGGCCTATGTCCAAATTTCGGCCTAGCTGAATAAATACTCAATCCTGAAGAAATATCACTCTGGATTCAGACAGGGTCATGGGACAGAAACAGTACTTTTGGAACTGAAGTCTAGGATACTTGATGGATAATGGTCAGGACTCGCTCCTTATGTTGTTGGATTTATCAGCGGCTTTCGACCCGGTTGATCATTCCATTATGATCACCAGGTTGAGGGATGTTGCATATTTTTCCGACAATGCCGCTCTATGGATCTCTTCTTTTCTGAGCGATAGACAGTACAGAGTTTATAGTGGAGAAGCGGAGGCATCGCCCGTGTGTTTCCCACTTCCTCTATAATATTTTCACGGTTACGTTCTTTGATCTTTTGGAACAGAATGGTGTGGCCTTTACAAACTACATGGATGACACGCAATGTGTCATCCCATTGACAGGATTTCATGTAGACGATGACATTTACTAATAGGGTATATAATCTCATTCAAACCTGGATGTTGCAGAATGGTTTGGTCCTTAATAAGGAAAAGACAGAACTCATGGTGATCGGCACACAGCATAAGATAAGGAAATTGGGGCCCACTTAAGATTGCTTTTCTATTTCTGAGTGTAAAATTGTTAAAAAAAAGAAAGTTAAGACCCTAGACATCGTACTTGATCAGCATTTAAATATAAAGGCGCATGTTAGCAGTTTGGTCTCATCCTCAGCTTATTATATAAAACTGTTAGTCCATCTCCGGCTGTATATTACCCAGATAAATGCAGAAACCATTGCCAGGGCCAAAGTAGGCTCTAAAATTGACTATTGTTGTAGTCTGCTGATTGGTATCTCAAAAGCTGAATGTAACCGCCTACAGGTGATTCAAAATAGTGCGGTTAGAGTGGTCAAAGGCCTTAGCTGGAGAGAGCACGTCTCAGAGGCTAGAAGGAGCCTGCACTGGCTCGCAGTGGAATCCAGACTATCGTATTGATTGTTGCTGATCACTCATAAAACAGAGGTCTTCAGGAAAGAATGAAAGACATTCTTATTCTCCTTGACACCTTTTGATAATTTGCTGATTTTCTTTCAGAGTCACTTGTCTTTTTTAGCTAATGCTATATCGTCTGGACTGTATGTTCGTCTTTTGTCTTTGTCTATTTGTGCGCCCTTAAACCTACGGGTCCATGGTTGCACGTTACAAATGACATAAAGTAAAGGACAGCACCGGAAAACCAGTTATGCCCCTTGGATTACTTAATGTAGCATTTGACCAACTCCATTACACAGCACATACAACACGAGAGAGTTGTGTAGCTCTGATATAGGAAGAGTGGTTCATGCACAACCTGACGGAGCACATTGCTACTTTCGTCATAAATTGCTTAATCTGCCAGAAATGTATTGCAGGGCACATGCTGCGAACAGTGAGAGGAGCAATACCCCATCCTACTAGAACCTTTCAGCATTTGCATTATGACTATGTAGATATGCTCCAAGTTTGTAACAGCTACAGATACATGCTAACAGTCGTATGTCCTTTTCATGATGAGTCATGGGCGGTCCATGCACATATCCTGATGTCACATTTGTTGTGAAGTTCGTCATACATGAGGTCTTCCCAAGGTGGGGAGAAGTCCTTCAGTTTGATAATGGACCACATTTCATAAAGTATTTGAGCACATCACAATCCTACTGGGTAATAAGCATATATTCTCTTCCTCTTATCACCCACAGGCAAAAAGGATGTGTGCTTCCTCAAGGAGCGCATTGCTAAGCTCAAATTGATCCTGAAAAAAGGATGGCTTCACTTCCTTCCCTTATCCCTATTTGCATTATGCAATCAGCCTGGCTCAGGCCATCACCTGACTCCTCACGAGCGGTGACTGAATGCTGTATGCATATACCTCTTGCTCCTCCCACTCAAGCATAAACTGATGCCCATACGGTTTCTAATGTGCTTGGTACAGAAATGCATGACTATTTGACTGCTGTGATGGTGAGTGTAGCTTTAATGTCTCAATAGCTTCGAGCACGGCAGGGGAGGTCGAAGAAGAATGATGAAAACTGCGAACAAATTCATTCTGAAACATTACTTAAGCCCCCAACATTATACCCAGGTGATCTGATTTTTGTAAAAGATTTTGCAAGGTGCTGGCACAGGCTACGCTTTGAAGGTCCATACTTTGTTGAGGAACCCCCCTCCCCCACACGGCAGTAAAAGTCCAAGGCAGAACAGCCTTGCTGCACCTTGGTGACATCCAACCCTACAAAGGAGAGACCCCCCCTGGCTCAACATCCTATATTTGAAGGTGAAGAAGAGGTGAGGCAAATGGAGATGAGATCAGCTACTAGGAGCAGACAGCAACATGCAGACTGAGACTAATAATAAATGGATTGTTCCTAAACAGCTAACAAAAATAATTGAGGGATATTTTTCCCAAGGATCCTACCTGCACAAACTAAAATTTAGCACTTTTACAAGGAGAAATATACAGACACTCAATGCTACCTTTACAGATGCTACTGGTTATGATTTTCTCCTGCATAGTGAACACTTATCCTGTTTTAGGAACGGGGAACGTGACACTCGCTGCTCTTCTAGGAAACCCTAAGATTTGCTTCATTGTTGAAGGAGTTCTCTTTGCTATAATTGTGCAGTTGTTCTTGTAGACACTAACATTTTAGAAATATTGCAAAGAAAACTCAGTGAAAAGAAGAAAATGGGGCTTTTCCATTTTGTTAGATATTTTGACCGCAGACAACCTAACGCACGTGGTTATTTACAAAACACAGATACATTGGCAATAATGCTTGTAGCTACCCTTTTCACCTTTGCAGCCTCTACTTTATCATCCTCTTAGGACTAGGAGAGTTTGTTCTCTATAATGTATTCAAATCAATATATAATAATG